>NC_055681.1:2850000-3537500 GCF_017976325.1 Chelmon rostratus | reverse complement strand
AGTTTGGTAATAGTCTGTGTAGTCTTGTCCTGAGCACAAATTGCTGATCTTAAAAATCCATAGGAGCAAAGCTGGTATCCACATAGTGAGGAGATGGAGAGGAGAGGAGATATACAGGACAGAGGAGGAGGAAGTTAGTGAATTTAAAGCTGGATATAAAGTGAAAGAAAGGGAGGAGGAGAGGGAGGTGGATGAGTCTGGGGAAAAGGAGGAGCAGGAGGGTATCACAGACTGGGCCGGTATCTCTTTGCCCCTCTCTTCATTCTATCCTGGGACGAAGTTGCTCTTCCGGCGCAGGTTGTTTGAATTTGGGAAGCGAGCTGAATAAAACATGATGAGGAAATCTTCTCCTCTTCTTCTTGTCAAACACTGCTCCTTTTTTCTGCCTCTTCAGGGGAAGTCTTTCCTCTTGTCTTGCTGCGTCTCCATTCTCACTGTTGTTTAATTTGATGTCCACCTCTTCGAGTCTCTCTCTGTTATTTTGTCTTCTTCTTATTGTCTTTTTATTCCTCAAGCTCTGGGTTTCGGTTGCTGACTCTCTTGTAGGTCTCTTTTTCTTTCCAGCCTCGGTTGTTCTCGTCAGTCTCTTCTCCTCACCCTTCACACTTGTGCACCTCCTTGCTTTCTTTATCTATATTTTCCCTTCTCTTCCTCACAACAGCTGTGCTCTTCCCTCCCTCTGTCTGTCTGTCTGTCTCTCTCTGAGATTATGGCTGCCTCTTTATCTGTCTCCTGTTTCCTCCTCAGAAACCTCCAGGGCAAAGCTCTGTCTGTCTCACTCTGGACTTTTTTTTTCCTCTTTTTTTTTGCAGCTTTCTAAATCTGTCACAACTTTTTCTGTCAGGCTGTCTGTTCCTGAGAAAAGCATCAAAGAGAGAGAGGGAGAGAGAAAGAGGAAGAGCTTATTCCAAATCCTCTTCTCAAATAGAGTTTTTTTTTTTTTTTTAAAAAAGGAAAGCAGGAGGTTTTACAAAAAGTGTCCAGCTTTTGGTATTAAGTTCTTGTCCAAATAGAGTGAGTCCTGCTCATAGACATCCTGGTGGAGTGAATGAGAAAAAAAACAAGAATGGACGGATTGTATCTCGTGGGTGGAGTGAAGGATTTGAAAGAGATGATTCGTGCGTTATAGCTGATTATACCGTCACATTCTTTTTCTCCCTCAGAAATTGCAGGCCGTTCAGTGTCTGCAGAGGCGGGCAGCGTCTTGGCACTGATAGACTTTCTCTTAGCATATGCCACCATCCTGTTGTTATGTGACTTAAATTCGCTGGAGAGGTTTGTTTTCTGTTGTGTTTCGGTGTGTGTTTTTATAACTTTTCAAAAAGGCATTCACACAGGCAAAAAAACCCCCCAAAAAAACAGGTTCAACCGTCATTATAAAATCAGATTATCCTCCCACGTTCCTTATCGCGCTTCCCTTTCTCACACGTTCATCTTTATCCTTCCATCTCTGTAATTCCTCATAATGGGAGAAGCTTGCCGTTGAGACTTAAAAAATGTGTGTGTTCAGTAGCAGCCAGCAGTGATGAATATGTGAGTTGCTGAACTGCAGCTCTAAGTGCCTTTTTATGAGCTGCTAATACCTTTGCTGTCTCTGTCTCGCTTGGCTGTTTCTGCTTTATGTCAGCCGCCCCCAATTCCTGCTGGTTTCTCTTCACCTTCGTAAGCACTATTTCAATGTCAAGACTTGTGTGTGTGTGTGTGTGTGTGTGTGTGTGTGTGTGTGTGTGTGTGTGTGTGTGTGTGTGTGTGTGTGTGTGTGTGTGTGTGTGTGTGTGTGTGTGTGTGTGTGTGAATAAAGGCACAAAACTGGTCTCACACCTGCAGCTCCAAACACCTTTTCTGCCTTTACTCCTTCACACTTAATCAGGCTCCATTGTTGTCTTCTTCCCCTCCCCTTTCACCTTGTTCTTTCTCCCTCTGGTTTGGCTGTTCAAGGTCCTAAAAATGACAAACTTTACATACCTCCTTAACTATACTGCCCCAAGGCTGTGGGCATGTATGTCTGTGTGTCATGAAGGATGAGGAGGAGGGGAGGGTAAGAAGAGGTAACCAGCAGAGGGAGCTTACAGCTTTGTCTAAATTATCTTTTTTTTTTCTCTCTCCCAGGGCAAAACAGTTACTGACAACTGTAAAATAAATTATGGGGAAGATGGACAGCCAGACGAGAAAAGAAATGGAAGAGGAGAAAGGAGGCCGACCTCGACACGGAGGGAGAAAGAGGTGTGTCTGGGAAACGCTCGAATGAGAAAACATCCGATTTTTGGGCCAGTCACTGCCAGCCTTTTCAAGGATTAAAGACGCACGCCCACGCACACTCACACATGCACGCACACAGTGGCAAGTGTCTGCTTGCAGTACGCTTTATGTGTTGAAATCCGTGCAACCAAATTCCACATTCCAGTCATTGCTTTCTCCATTTCATCATGTGAGCTCGGAGCGCAGAATTGGAGGTGATAGAGAGGGAGGTTTACCATTTTGAAATGCCAGAATTGGTCCTATTCAGTTTGATGTCGGTGGCACGAACAAACCAAGAAGCTGGCAGATGTTTTTGTGGTCTCATTTTTATGTCAAAAAAGAGAAAACAAATCGACTGCCACTTGAATGTATGAGATGACATCTGCTGAAGAGGAAAGGATTAGCTGTTTTCTTAAGGGGCAAAGGGGAGAATTTCAACCTCTCTGACAAGATATTTATTGGTGATCCTCCACTGAGGCCGACAACAAACTAACACATCTAAAACCTAAGCAAGACAAGTAAAAAAAGAATAGAAATAATAGACATAATTTAGTGTCGAAGAAATACATCTTTTCTTTCTTTTTCTGTTGCTAATCTTGCATCCTCTTGGGTGGTCCTTACCCTCAGGCCCACAGTATGTTTTTCCTTTCAAAATTATTCTGTTGATACAGTTGAAATATTTGACAACACATTATCAACATTTCCAGATTTTACATAGCAGAACTAAATAGTGGAAATCTTTGTGTTAAATCATCACATGAGCTGTACAAAATGTCGAAGCTTGAAATTTCTCAAGTGAGGGAAACTATACAGTTGCTCGAACTATAAATGATAATACATTTTATGAGCATGTGGCGGTGATACGTTAAAATGATCATAGAAAACAACACACTAAAAACAATAGCAGTAACATTGAGAGCAGTTCTGAAAAGCTGAGTTTTGATTTGAACATGGACGGATTGATGCAGTCCTGGAGGTGTTCCAGAGGGATGGGGCTGCTTTGGAGAAGGCTCTGTTGTGCTTGGTCCTGAGTGGTGGAGACAGGAGGTTATAACTAGACCATCAATGCTAGCAGCACATTTGTGAAAGCTAGGAACTTGGGAACTGTTTCTGAATAGTAACAAACCATTTGAACAATCCACCAACACAATGGGAGAGTGAGAACTTGTCTTTAGTGTTGTTGAAATGCAGAAACGGATGGAGAAACCATACTGTTGCAATCTTAATAACACAATTTTCCATCACTGAAACAACCTCTTTTTCTTAGTGCCCATATTTCCATTTCCCAGTCATGAGTCCAACATCAACACCCAAATAAATTTTAGAATTGAGTATTTTATACTGTATCTCTCTAAACTAGAGGCTCTTAACATGCTTTTTTGTTATTCAAGTGCTTTGAAGTTTTGAACTGTATTTCCAAAAAATATTTCCAATCTGTGTCCAGTGAGGATCTACTGGCACCTCTGGACAAGCGTTGTGTTTGTTCAAAAATAACCAGTAACCTTCAGAGGCTAGACTAGAAGCTGCTGTAGCATCAGTCGTATGTGAACTGAAGATGAAGTTTTGTTTTTTTTTTATTGAAGCAAGAGCAAAGAACGGCACCAAAGGGTTTTCTTCATGGAAAAGATATTTTCGCTCCTCTCCTGACTAGTTCTTTGATCTCATTGGTTAAATTTAGCCCATGATAGATAGGTAATAGACAGATGGTTCATCCAGTTAGGTGTTTTCTGAAACTGTTTCCCCTTTTCCAGTTTCCAAGGATGACAACCCAGATTGCTCAATCTGGAACAATCTGGTTAAATGTCCCTGTTAATGAACCGATATACAGCACAGTTGGACTAAGTAGGCGAAACACTGTTGAAGGGAGGTTTCCACCTGGTGACCCCCAGAGACATGTTAGGAATCACTGCTCTTTGGCATGTATAGAGGCAGATTAGGGCTCCAAGGTTCTTCACTGAGAATGGATCCTCTTTTTGAGCACAAGTATCTTGTGTTTAAATTAACTCACAACTAGCTTGGCTAGTGACTGTTGTGAATGGAGCAGCTGACAACAAGGGAAAGACCATGTGACTGCTTGGAAAGACAGCTGACAGGAGGGAAAAGACCCCACAGGTGCTGGTATGGGCAAGCAACCCATGGCAGCAGTGGCAAGACTTAGACTTGCTACTACCAGACTTAGCTACAACCAATATAAGGAAAATACCCCAAGAGTCAGCGAGAGCAGGGGTGGAAGATGACTCACAGGTGGATTGCATGGTAACGAACAGGATAACGGATATGACTATGCCTTGGAATCATGACTCAGTGAGGGATGGGGGCACGGACCCATCTCTTAGGGCCAGAGGTAGCAGTACTCGGGTGACAGTGAAGGCAACTAAGGAGAGCAAAAGTTGTGCAGCAGAGGATAAGAAGCTTCAAGTTTGCCCATGTGGCTGGCAGAAAATAACATCAATCCGAGGCCTTAGAACTCATCAGGGAAGGAGGAAGTGTTTAGCGGTGGAAGGGCAGAGTGGCTGCATCGACCAGTATTTCTTGAGAAGTCAGTCGAATCAGTCGGATGAAGTCCAGCGACAGGTAGAAAACCACAGTTGGCAGGATATCAGTAACACTATCCCTGGAGAGAAGGAGGTACGGAGAGGGGATGCAGTTGTGCATGTGTTGAGGTCAACAGGCCAGCCAAGGAGAGAAGCATGGAGCAGAAAGCTAGAGTTAGGTGGCCGAGGGCTAATGATAGCAAAGAGCGGGAGGCAGTTGATAGAGATTTATCAGTCATATTAAGCAGGCTTAGAGGAGTGTTGTGGAGAAATTGGATAAAATTGGAGATGTGATCTACTCCTATGGTCGAGAGAGATTTGGGGTGCTTGTCAAAAGGAAAGGCGAGAGGGTGCAGGTCGGCAAGTCTAGGCGGCAAATAGAAATAGAGAAGTTAGTAAAGGAAAGGAGGCAGTTAAGAAAGCAGTGGAGGAAGGCGTCAGAAGAAGAAGAAAGGGAGGGAATAAATGTGTTGCAGGAGGAACTGAGAAGCAGGTTAGCAGTACTCAGAAGGGCAGAACACCTTAGGGAGAAGAGAAAGAAAAAGGAACGTGCAAGGTCAGCATTTCTTAGGAACCCCTTTAATTTTGTGAAAGGCTTGTTTAATCAAGAAAAAGGAGGGCAACGAAATCAGAGATTGAACAGTATTTGAAGTTGACGTATTCAGATTCAAAGGAGAATAGGAACATAGGTCTTTCACCTGACATGCCACCATTAGGGGAAGTGGAGCAGGAGATGGATGTGAGCCCACCTAGATGGAGAGAAGTTGTGGAGGTGGTTAGGCGTGCAAAGGCTTCTTCGGCCCCAGGGCCCAATGTTGTCCCCTACTGTGTCTATAAACAGAAACAAAGTATTCCAAGAGCATGGCGCAGGGCAGGAGGTGTCTTCATCCCTAAGGAGAAGGAGTCATCGGACCTTAGCCAGTTTCGGATGATTTCTCTCCTAAATGTTGAGGGAAAGATTTTCTTTAGTATCGTAGCACAGACGCTGGCTAATTACTTAGAAAGGAATGGTATGATAGATACGACAGTGCAAAAGGCAGGGATACCAGGATTTGCGGGATGCTTAGAGCATACTAGCATGATTTGGCATCAGATTCAGACAGCTAAGAGGGAGAAAAGAGACTTGAATGTTGTATTTTTAGATCTGGCTAATGCGTTTGGGTCAGTGCCACATAACCTTATTTAGAGTTCCTTTGACTACTTTAAAGTGCCGGAGATAGTTGTTAACTTGGTGAAAGCATATTTCCAAGACATCAGACTGTGTGCAAGTAGTGCAGAGCTCACAACAGGCTGGCAAAGATTGGAGGTTGGTATTATGGCAGGATGTACAGTTTCCCCGCTAGCTTTCACAATGGCTATGGAGGTAATTATTAGGGCTTCCAAGTGGGTCGTAGGTGGGGAGAGACGGCAGAATGGAATGCGTCTTCCACCAATTAGGGCTTATATGGATGATATGACACTGCTAACTTCAACAGTGCCATGTACAAGGAGGTTGTTAGATAAAGTCAATCAGAATCTCAAGTGGGCTAGTATGAAGATTAAGCCTAGTAAGTCAAGGAGTATTTCAATATACAGAGGGAAAGTAAGTGATAGGAAGTTTGCTATAGATGGTGAGGAAATCCCAACAATTGGGGAGAAATCAGGAGTCTAGGACAGTGGTATAATGTGGACCTGAATGATGTTGAACAGTTTGTGCAATTTAGAAAGGATGTTGCAGAAGGGCTGGAGAGAATAGACAAATCAGGGCTCCCAGGAAAACTGAGGTTGTGGTGCTTGCAGTTTGGCTTGTATCCTAGGTTAATGTGGCCAATGTCAGTATATGAAGTCGCATTATCTGTAGCAGAGAGAATGGAAAGGCTAGTTAGCTCTTATATTAGAAAATGGTTGGGTGCTCCCAGGTGCTTAAGCAATGTAGCTTTGTATGGGAAAGGAGTGCTTCAGCTGCCAGTATCCAGTCTAACAGAGGAGTTTAAATGCACTAAGGTTAGGACAGAACTTTTATTATCTGGGAGTAAGGACATGTTAGTTAGCAATGTGGTTCCGAATCCTTCTGGCGGGAGGAAATGGAACCCAAGGGCAGCAGTGCAGGAGGCAGAGGCAGCTCTCAGGCATGCAGAAATAGTAGGAAATGTTCAATTTGGCTGGGGAGGCTTGGGGCTTGGCCCAGGCAAACCAGTGTGGAATAAAGCAGGTCTAAAGGAGAAAAGAAAGCTTGTAGTGGAACAGGTGCGTAGGCAGGAGGAGTTGTTAAGGGGGGCCAAAGCAGTTGGTCAAGCCAAACAGGAACAATGGTTGAATTGGGAAGGTGTTGAGAAGAGGAAACTTAGTTGGAGGGACCTGTGGAATATGGAGGAAGGCCGTATTAAATTTCTGATAGGGGCGACATACGATGTGTTGCCAACCCCGCAGAACCTAAGTCTCTGGGTACAGGGCGATCAATCGTGCCCACTCTGCTCAGGTACAGCAAGTTTCAAGCACATTTTGTCAGGTTGTAGAATTAGCTTATCACAAGGCCGGTATACATGGCGGCATAATCAGGTGCTGAGAAGCTTAGCCGCAGACATTGAAGAGAGAAGGAAGCAGGTGAATTCTGGAAGTTCTAGAAAGGAGAGGTGAGGTGTGCAGTTTGTTCGAGAGGGGGAGAAAAATAGAGCTGGGTTAGGCATGCATGCCTAACCAGGCGGGAGAAGAGGTTAAAGTCTGAACAAGACACCTCTCTGCTGCTCTGCTTTCCCCGCCCCATCTTCTCGCTCTCCCAATAGGAAGAGATCCAGGAAGAGGTGTGGCCAGCTAGAGTCTCTCTTTGGGACCATGCGGCCTGTTCAGGTGAGTTTGCGTTGTAAGATACAGAGTTGGCTTGTTTTTTGATCTTTTTGGTTGTTTTCCTGTTTTGTTTACTTCTTGAAGGAAATGGTAGGGTTTGCTGCTTCTTGAAGGAAATGTTAGAAGAGGCTGTTAAATCTAGTCTGTGGATTAGGCCTCCACCTTCAGCACCCTCTAAATTTTCTACCCCCTACCTGAAACAAGGGTCTGTATCCAATCCCTACTTTCATCTTTGACTCTACCTCTTCACTTTCTACCCCCTACCTGAACCAGGGTTTGTATTCCCACCCCGCTTTTATTGGTTCTTATTCTTCTGTTCCTCTTAGCAGGTAGTGGTTAGCACGTAACATTAGCTAAATGGTAACATCAGAACTGTATTGTCTTCTTCTGTTCTTTTTAGCGGTTAGCATTAGCAATAGTTAAATGGTAGCATCGGTACTGGCCACTACCTGGAGCATCTCTTGGTCAGTTGAACGTGGCAGTGCTGTTTGGATTGTGTAAGGAGCAGTGTGAACTGGCACTAGGGGGGGGTGACTCTGGGACGCCGGAGTTCACTGCCAAGCCTCCTGGAGGTGTAGTGGGACTCAGTAGGCGAAACACTGTTGAAGGGAGGTTTCCACCCGATGACCCCCAGAGATGTGTTAGGAATCACTGCTCTTTGGCAGGTGTAGAAGCAGATTAGGGCTCCAAGGTTCTTCACTGAGAATGCTGTTGTCATTCCCCAGCCATCCTTGCTTGGCATTGTCTCTGTTTATCAAGTGCTGTTCCTCTGCCTCGACATCCTGTGGCCTGTAGTCTATACACTGCCCTTTGCATGAGACAGTGAGCGAGTCCACACGGCACTCCATTGTACTCCATAATTGTGGAAAAGTGCCTCTTTTTTCTGTGCCTGCAACAGTGGAGAGCAGTCATTGCATAGATATATATACACACACACATACATTCCAGTGATGTCACCAGTGTTGAACTGTTTGGCGAGGCTGGAGAAAGCAGAGATGTACTGACACACAGCGAGGCTGCAGCACTTGCGTTCTGTCAAACAACAGGTTCCTGTACAATATTGGGAGTAGCATTTCCAAATTAAACAGGATCATTTCTAATCATTCAATAGCAAATGAAGCCATAAAGTCTTCAGCCAGAACCACTGACTGCAGATGAATGACCTTGGACTTGGCCTTTGCTTTGGCTAACACAGTTTGTGCCTCACCTAGAGACAACACAGCATGTAAATTAATAACAACTGTATATTTGTTTTGGATTTAATGGAGGCTTTGAATGTCCTTTTTCAGCATTGCTCTTGATTCACTTCTACTCAAATGTGGTTGCAAGTTGTCAGTAACCCTATTTGAAGTCTGAGTCATGAGATCCTCGTGTAGTGTTGTAACAGAGTCTGCAGGCACGTAATTAAATACTTTGTGGATTTCGTGTAATGACGGCCTAAGTCCTACGTTAACAAGACCGTCAATTACATACGCGATCGCATGATTCATGCATGTAAGTCAGTCAATGGAAAAATCCCAGGTAAATGTGAAAAATTCAAATGCACCAACCGGCTGCTTTTTTTATCTGCTCGGCCTTCTCTTCTTCCGAAGCAAGGATTTGGACTCGCTTGCGACCCTTTGTGACGTTGACGGCCGCTTTCCGTGTCCCCTCAGACTCCAGGCCCTCTTCAGGTGCTTAAAGAACAAACAAAGAAGGATCTCAAACATATCTTCTCCTCCAGGGAAACAAGATAATCCTAAAATCTCCTAGTGGTTGGGTGTGACAATTTTCATAACCTCTGGGAAATCTCAAGTGTAGTAACTATAAAAAGGGTATATAATACCTGAAAATGAGATGGTCCTGTGAATTCTGTTACTAAACGCAGTACCAGTAGATGACAGGAAAGTTATAATGAAATTAGGGTTTACAGTGATGAGTTTCTGTGATTTCTGCAAAATCAGGCGGCAACCTTGACCAAGAATCTGCATTAATTCTTTAACACAAGGTTGAAGATGTATGTGTTTGATTTAAAAATGCAGGCAGTGGATTTCACACTCACCTGACACTTGGTTGATAGACTGGATGTTGTTGGAATTAAGAGACCCCCTTTATTTGAAAACCAGAGATTCAAGACAGCAGGTTTTAGGGACTTGTTGCAATGAAATACACACCAAGCAGTGCAGATGTTTCTCACCCTGAGTACTTTGCCCAGTTGTGGTTTATGCAAGCTGAGTAACAGCATATTCTGAATCCTCTACACCATGAGTAGCCTGGAGAGACACACAATGATCACCCTCCATGTGGAGCTTTTCATGATTACTCAAGATAACTGGCGCCACCTGCTGGCACAAACGTGGAGCTCCTTGATGACAACAAACCATTGTTCATGTACCAGATTCTCACAAACAGGGAGGAGTATTAGCCATGCACAGCTAGTATAAGACGCTCAGTCACTTCAGTCCAAATTAGTTTAACAAAAACAATCAATGTATAGGTGTCTTAAAGAACTGAACAGATTTTCTAGTGGATTTTTTTGAAACCGCTATGATCACAATTGTCTGACAATGAATGCCACTTAGACACATTGTTTGGTGTTTGTTGTCTTTGTGTTTGTAGGTTTGTTACTGAAAGAAAGTGCCAGTAATTAAAATTTGTGTTTCATTTCAAACAAAATATGTTTCTGCTTGTCAGAGAAATGTACAGCGGGTTCGTGATTACTCCAACTCTGAGGAGAGGCAAAATTAAAACAGCACACACAGAAAGGTCAGGTTAATGATGTCACTCATGTAAATACGTTGTTCTCAGCGTGCTTTAACACACATAAATTTGATCTATAATAAGCGGAAGATTTAATTAGTTGTTGTATAGTGTCAAACTATACTACATTATTTAGATTTTAGATATGTGACAATGACCAAGTTACTCTTTATGACAGGTAACATTGCCTGGTTATGTTTCAGAGTTTACTGATGGAATTGTACATGTAGGAAGCGTGTATGTCAGGTAAAAATAAAATGTAAAAGTAACTTTGTACATAAAGTCAGCAAACACTTGGCTGGTTAGTCCACCTGTCTTTCGACTAAGCCAAACAGTGCTGCCATCCTGACACAATGTCCATAACATGTGTGAAACAAACGTAGTTAAATGTTGTTCAGATATGTGGCTGTATTAAAACCAGCAATAACAAAGAAATGAATATGAAAGGAATATAAACCCAAGTCATCTTGTGAGGAAGGAAAAAAAAGAAAGTTGTCATTTGCTGTAAACTGATGGCATTTCCACTGTGTTATATTCCGTGAGTAATAATGTTTTTCACATGTAGAAAAGCACTGGCAAATTATTAACGTATGATGCTTTATCACATTATGTATTTAATTTTTTCATGTTTATCAGTGTTTAAGACATCACACGACAGAAGGAGTGAAATTGTGCCATTGTGGTGAAACCAAAAGTGATGAAATTCTTGCCACTTTCATACTTCTCATTCTTCTTATGTGTATTCATGTTTTGCTGCAGAGTGTGCGACAGATGTCAGCAACCACTGTGGAGGGCTGCTCATTACATGCTGAATACACAGTGAGTTTGGCCAGACAACATGCCCACATACATGTATGCAGTAGGTGATGCAAGACAGTGTGTTTCATTCAAACTGAAAAGTTACCATGTCAGTCCTGGGACCCTGAGTATTTTGAGTGTGAAGATGAGTTTGATGGCTTTCGTAAACCAGGGGTAGAACAGAGCATAAATCAGAGGGTTCACACATGAGTTTGTCGGCATGAGCCAAGACAACACTGCAAAGTATGACAAGGTGTCCTCTCCTTTGAGAGCAGGATAGTAAAAAGCACATTAGTAACACAGCTATCACAATCCTGATGCTGTGTCTTTTTTTTAGTATTAGTGTCTTTTTTTTAGTAAAGTGTCTTTTTTTTAGTATTAGTGTCTTTTTTTTAGTAAAGTGTCTTTTTTTTAGTATTAGTGTCTTTTTTTTAGTAAAGTGTCTTTTTTTTAGTAAAGTGTCTTTTTTTTAGTATTAGTGTCTTTTTTTTAGTAAAGTGTCTTTTTTTTAGTAAAGTGTCTTTTTTTTAGTATTAGTGTCTTTTTTTTAGTAAAGTGTCTTTTTTTTAGTATTAGTGTCTTTTTTTTAGTAAAGTGTCTTTTTTTTAGTAAAGTGTCTTTTTTTTAGTATTAGTGTCTTTTTTTTAGTAAAGTGTCTTTTTTTTAGTATTAGTGTCTTTTTTTTAGTATTAGTGTCTTTTTTTTAGTATTAGTGTCTTTTTTTTAGTAAAGTGTCTTTTTTTTAGTAAAGTGTCTTTTTTTTAGTATTAGTGTCTTTTTTTTAGTAAAGTGTCTTTTTTTTAGTATTAGTGTCTTTTTTTTAGTATTAGTGTCTTTTTTTTAGTATTAGTGTCTTTTTTTTAGTAAAGTGTCTTTTTTTTAGTATTAGTGTCTTTTTTTTAGTATTAGTGTCTTTTTTTTAGTAAAGTGTCTTTTTTTTAGTATTAGTGTCTTTTTTTTAGTATTAGTGTCTTTTTTTTAGTATTAGTGTCTTTTTTTTAGTATTAGTGTCTTTTTTTTAGTAAAGTGTCTTTTTTTTAGTAAAGTGTCTTTTTTTTAGTATTAGTGTCTTTTTTTTAGTAAAGTGTCTTTTTTTTAGTATTAGTGTCTTTTTTTTAGTATTAGTGTCTTTTTTTTAGTATTAGTGTCTTTTTTTTAGTAAAGTGTCTTTTTTTTAGTATTAGTGTCTTTTTTTTAGTATTAGTGTCTTTTTTTTAGTAAAGTGTCTTTTTTTTAGTATTAGTGTCTTTTTTTTAGTATTAGTGTCTTTTTTTTAGTATTAGTGTCTTTTTTTTAGTATTAGTGTCTTTTTTTTAGTATTAGTGTCTTTTTTTTAGTAAAGTGTCTTTTTTTTAGTATTAGTGTCTTTTTTTTAGTATTAGTGTCTTTTTTTTAGTAAAGTGTCTTTTTTTTAGTATTAGTGTCTTTTTTTTAGTATTAGTGTCTTTTTTTTAGTAAAGTGTCTTTTTTTTAGTATTAGTGTCTTTTTTTTAGTATTAGTGTCTTTTTTTTAGTATTAGTGTCTTTTTTTTAGTATTAGTGTCTTTTTTTTAGTATTAGTGTCTTTTTTTTAGTATTAGTGTCTTTTTTTTAGTAAAGTGTCTTTTTTTTAGTATTAGTGTCTTTTTTTTAGTATTAGTGTCTTTTTTTTAGTATTAGTGTCTTTTTTTTAGTATTAGTGTCTTTTTTTTAGTAAAGTGTCTTTTTTTTAGTATTAGTGTCTTTTTTTTAGTAAAGTGTCTTTTTTTTAGTATTAGTGTCTTTTTTTTAGTATTAGTGTCTTTTTTTTAGTAAAGTGTCTTTTTTTTAGTAAAGTGTCTTTTTTTTAGTATTAGTGTCTTTTTTTTAGTATTAGTGTCTTTTTTTTAGTATTAGTGTCTTTTTTTTAGTATTAGTGTCTTTTTTTTAGTATTAGTGTCTTTTTTTTAGTATTAGTGTCTTTTTTTTAGTATTAGTGTCTTTTTTTTAGTATTAGTGTCTTTTTTTTAGTATTAGTGTCTTTTTTTTAGTATTAGTGTCTTTTTTTTAGTAAAGTGTCTTTTTTTTAGTAAAGTGTCTTTTTTTTAGTATTAGTGTCTTTTTTTTAGTAAAGTGTCTTTTTTTTAGTATTAGTGTCTTTTTTTTAGTAAAGTGTCTTTTTTTTAGTATTAGTGTCTTTTTTTTAGTAAAGTGTCTTTTTTTTAGTATTAGTGTCTTTTTTTTAGTAAAGTGTCTTTTTTTTAGTAAAGTGTCTTTTTTTTAGTATTAGTGTCTTTTTTTTAGTATTAGTGTCTTTTTTTTAGTAAAGTGTCTTTTTTTTAGTATTAGTGTCTTTTTTTTAGTATTAGTGTCTTTTTTTTAGTAAAGTGTCTTTTTTTTAGTATTAGTGTCTTTTTTTTAGTAAAGTGTCTTTTTTTTAGTATTAGTGTCTTTTTTTTAGTAAAGTGTCTTTTTTTTAGTATTAGTGTCTTTTTTTTAGTAAAGTGTCTTTTTTTTAGTATTAGTGTCTTTTTTTTAGTAAAGTGTCTTTTTTTTAGTATTAGTGTCTTTTTTTTAGTAAAGTGTCTTTTTTTTAGTATTAGTGTCTTTTTTTTAGTAAAGTGTCTTTTTTTTAGTATTAGTGTCTTTTTTTTAGTAAAGTGTCTTTTTTTTAGTATTAGTGTCTTTTTTTTAGTAAAGTGTCTTTTTTTTAGTATTAGTGTCTTTTTTTTAGTAAAGTGTCTTTTTTTTAGTAAAGTGTCTTTTTTTTAGTATTAGTGTCTTTTTTTTAGTAAAGTGTCTTTTTTTTAGTATTAGTGTCTTTTTTTTAGTAAAGTGTCTTTTTTTTAGTAAAGTGTCTTTTTTTTAGTCTAAGGTGTCAGTGTGTTTTTCAAGTTATCAATCAGCACAATCACAACATGTCAGCAAAATGTCAGTTGCATCCAGTTTTTTTCAGCATAACCCCTTAATTCCAACTCTCCAAGTTTCCCAGGGGGGCACGGCCCCCCTCCCTTCCCCCCACCCCCCGCTTGTGCTCCAGGTATCAGGGGGCAGTGGGATTCGAACCAGGTCTCCACATTGTTGCTGGTGCTTCACAGAGCACCTGCCATGCCACTGCTCTACTGATCCTTCAGCACTTGGAGCTCCACTCTGACAGCTTTTCACAGAACTGAGGACACCTGACTCAAAACCCTGCTGGGGACTCCTAAGATGACATCATGCCACACTCAAACTTTCCTTTTTCATGTGTTCATACAACAAAAGACAAAGAGGGGCTTCAACCAACAGCTTGTTTAAAACATGGAACACGACTTTACACTCTGAGCTATAACTGCTCTCAAGCTTGTCCAACACTTTTTACACATTAATTCACATGTTTATACTTCACAAGACAATCACTGGACTCAGCAGCTTGTTTTCAAGTTAAATGACAACAGTTTACACTCTGCCCTCTCAGACTGCATGAAGAAGGTAACACACTGAAAACATCTGTCGACACACCTCACAACAACAGGACTGACTCAGCTAACACACTGTTCAGCTTCACAACCAGCTCAGATTTTTTTAATGTGTTTATACTTCACAAGACAACCAACCCTCCACTCACAAAAGCTGGGACTGACAACAAGAAGCTAACAGTTCCAGCCCTGAAAATATATCCACCACCATCAGATGAAACCACACTTCACCACTGACCTCACAACAACAACCGCGTGCTCTCAATATTCATCTCAACATCAAACACATCAGCTGCTCCAAAAATGAAATACATGTCCTACCTCAGAGAAGATCCTCTCAGCTGCTCAGGGGAACGCTCCCCTTCGTCTTCTTCTTCTTCTGTGGTGAAAACAAAAGTGAATATCACACAACAATAACAGTTTTCAAGCCTGTACAGTTATATTTATAGTTCACACTGATAAATGATCACAGTACTGAGGTTCACTAAAGTACTTGATTACACTCCTTCACTGGCTGCATTCTGACCACTGTCTTCTTAGAATCACAACATTGTGTGTTTTGATCTTTTCAAGGGAGGTGTTTCTGGTGTTGAGGAAGTTATATTCTGCTTTCTAAAAACAAAGGCAATAAATCAGCATGTCCAACCGAGCTTTGGATTTCTGTCTTTATTTATACATTTAATTATTGATCTGAATTACCTTGAAGGTCGGAGGATCAGGCTCCACACTTCACACAGATGGAGTTCAGAGAAGTCCTCCGCCCGGAAATATCTGCTGTTGTCTGAAAGACATAAAATATGTCCTGTGATACAGATTACAAAAACCAATCTGGAAATGATTTCAAGCATCAAAAAAGACACTGACTGGAGTCCATTTCCTTCTCTGAGGTGACCGCATCACGGACTGTGGCGAGAGGGCGGTCGCACGGTAAAATCAGTCTCAAGGGGGTCGTCCGTCATCAATCAAAGCCGGATGAATCTGTGGGAGTCAAAGGTCACAGGGGTCATCCATTATCCTGTCGTAGTTTTTACAGTCTTTTGTCCTGTGAAAACAAAAACAGCCCGTAAAGAGACAGGAACATGTTTCATAGTAAATTCAAATAATAAAATCTGAATGTGAATTGTTACAGCGGTGGAATGTAACAGAATACATTTACTCTTTAAAGTACATTTAACTTCACCTCTACTTCACTATAATATCAAAGGACAAATACAGGAGAGATGAAACATGTTTGATTAGTCTATTGATGCAAAGAAAATCCATTCACATCTTTTTCTGTTTAATTCACTTTTCAAGAAAACAAACATGCCAAACAAACACTCTGAGTAAAATACACAGACTACAATATACTACATATTAGCAGACCGAGAATACTGCAGCGTACTTGCACACCATTAAATCATGCACTTAAAGTGTGCTGAATGGGAACAACTACCTTCGTACTAATGATACTTAATATATTGCATTTATACTCATTTTATGCTGACTCATGCTGTTCTTCAATTTAAAGAAAGACTGAAATAAAACTATGCTTTGTCATGTCAGTGAGTGTACATAAAGTCTAACATTACCAGATTACTAATACACTGACATTAGAATACTAGTGTATTTTTATTTATTGCTTGAGCATTTCCACACTTTAAATGAACTTTAAAACAAAGGATGAACAGGATGTGCTCAATAAATTATGCATTAAATGCACATTAGTGCCTGTCTGATCATTGGAAAATATTGCTCACCTCCTATTTTTCCTGTCGTTGACAGCATGATGCAGCAGTCTGGATGTTTGATCATCAGGTAATAATAAAACCAGCTTCAAAAATTATTCACACACTTTTGACCTGTGTAAATTTAGATAAAGTGCACTATTGTGCTTATAATGTTTTGGAGGCTGTGTCTGATGGCTGTAGTTTCTGGTTATGTTCAGAGTCACATTTTACATTTGGATGAGCTGATAAAACATGCAACTGCACTGATTAAACATTCAAAGTCTATATTTGTTCTGTTATTTTAATCTGTTTGCTGTTCGCTGTCAACACTGCATCAGCATTTTTTTTTCTTTGCTCAGAAAAGTGCTCCACAAATTTAAGTTCTAATCATCATAATAACAACCCAGTGGTTCAATACATAACCATTCAGCTGCATAATGAGTACTTCAGGTACATTTCGCAGAGTCTTAAATAGTAATTTGAAAAGCACTTTAAAAACAAAAGGCACTTATAATGCATGATATTAGACCATCCCTGCAACTCTGTGCTTTGGCTATTGGAATCTAATAATTTTAGATATATATTAAAGTAACACTTGTGTGGCATCATGACTACTTTTACTTTTGATACTTTAAGTACATTTAACAGAAAATAATTGATTTTACTGACAACTGGAACTTATTGAATGAAATAATCTGAACACTGCAAGCCATAAATGCCAAATGTCAGACATAATTATTGGTTAATTAGAGGTCTACGTTTCGTCTTAACACCATCTTAATTTATTTTGGTCAACATATCGCCAAACATCTACGTACATCAACACATTCAAGCCAATTTAAACAACAAACTGATGAGCCGCCAACAGGAAGCGGTTCGCGTACGTCACCGTGACGTGTGTCGCAAACACGGAAGTGGCTAGGAACGAGCTAGCTATATTAGCAAACCGACATGGCTTTAACTTCCAGGCGATTGTGAAGCATGTTAGCGGTGTTTTGGAGTAAATCTGACTCAAGCGTTAAAGAACAACACGGTGCCAATGTGTGACAACACGAACAGTTTCTGACAGTTACATGTTTACTTACGAAATGCTGACGAGCCGGTAGCGAGTGCAGGCGGTTAGCGGCGCTGGAAGCTGACTGTTGATCACTGATGTCCTCCAGCCGTGCAGCGAACATGTCGACAAGTTATCCCACACCTGTTTACCGACACGCCGGACGTGGACAGTTCCGGGACGTTTACGAGCCGGCGGAAGACTCTTTCCTGTTGATTGACGCCCTGGAGAAAGACGCCGAGCGGCTGCAGCTGATGAGGTGAGATGCTGCCAGAGGTGGAGTAACTAAGTACTTTTACTCAAGTACTGTGTTGAAGTACGAGTTGGAGACTTTTCTTCTCAGGGCGCTTTTTGCTTCTCCACATCTCAGAGGGAAAAATACGACTTTTTACTTCACTGCATTTCTCTGACAGCTTGAGTCAAATATTCAGATTTTTACATTCAAACACAAGAAGAGCTTGTAAACTGTGTTTTGTATTACATAGAAGAAAATATATTGGCAACTGCTTTGTTAATGGCTTCATTATTAGGACAGTGCATCCATGCATTGAGACTGTGTTTCTCACAGTTTACAGGATGTTTACAAACCACACAATCAATCGATAATTAACTGTAAAATCCTACTTTTACATAAATGCATGACACATTAGAATACAATGAGGAAATATAAACGAGTGTAACATTCACAGGGTGAAATTTTCATTGAGTACTGTTACTTTTCAGTATTGAAGTACTAAATACTTTTACTTCATGCTTTAAATTGTGGACTTATTCTGGCACATTTTTAAAGTGGGGTATCAATACTTTAAGTAAAGGATGTTAAGACTTCCTCCACCACTGGACACAGTTCATCTGTTTTTCTTCAGTTCATCCTGTTTCCTGTAGTTCACCTGAATGTGACCTCTGGACGTTTCTCTGCTGTTTTTAGCCCTTGTGTGTGTCTGGAGGTGGGCAGCGGCTCAGGAGTGGTGTCGGCATTTCTGGCATCGGTGGTCGGCCCTTCAGCTTTGTATCTGTGAGTGATATTTTCACCATAAAAAGGTACACACTTGTTGTCTATGTACAGTGGTGGACTGAAGGGTTTCTCTTCCAGTTGCACTGATGTGAATCCTGCAGCAGCGCAGTGCACAGCAGAGACGGCCTCCTGCAACAGCGTTTCACTGCAGCCTGTCATCACATCCCTGGTGAGACTTTCATTCGTATTTCAGGTGTTCACGCGCTTCCTGTGCCATGATTTGAGGTCTAAAGGCTGCTTTTCTCTACTTCCTTTAGGTGGAGTGTCTTCTGCCCCGCCTTAGTGGTAAAGTGGACGTCCTACTCTTCAACCCTCCATACGTGGTCACACCTTCAGAAGAGGTGCTTCAGCTCTCTGCAGCAGGTTGTCTTCAGTCCAGAAATGAGGAGCGTGTTAAGAACGTGTGCTTCTCTTCCAGGTTGGCGGCACGGGTATCGAGGCCGCCTGGGCCGGAGGGAGGCGAGGACGAGAGGTGACCGACAGATTTCTGCCCCTGGTAGCCCAGTTGCTCTCCGGTAAAGGGTTGTTTTACCTCATCACCATTGCTGAGAACGATCCTGGTGAGTTAAGCAATGTCCCTGAACTGATGTTCAGTGCAGGAAACATTCAGGATAACAAGTGTTTTTCTTGTTCTCACCAGAGGAGATCGTCCGTTTGCTGGGCCAGTGTGGTTTGAGGGGAGAGTCCTGCTTGTCTACAAGAGCTGGAAATGAGAGGCTGTCTGTCCTGCGCTTCCACAGGAGCCAACAAACACAGAACTGTCTCAAATAAATGCTCTGACACTTTGAACTGACCATCAGCGAGTAGAAGCATGTTCAGGATAACACAGGGCGCAGTAATTTCTGCAAGAAGCCATCAGACGACTGCTGTGCTTCTGCAGAACAAACGCAGCAGTTCTGCAAGACCCTGGCGAAAGGACTAAGGTGCCTGTAATGGACTGATGAATTTAATGTGTTTCCAGAACAATAAAAAAAAAAAAAAAAAAAGCTGCAGAAATTGACTCCCTGCATTCACCCAGACCGGTTTAATAATAAAATAACACTTTCAGCTTTACAGATGTTCAAAAAAAGTTTCACAACTTAACTAACACTGTCCATCTGGACAGAACTGCAAGTTGGACCATTTTCCAATTTAGAGGCTGCTCGGCCTCTCTGAGTCTGTCGGACAGGCTCTCCTCCGTGTCACCGTCTCCTGCACGATGATGGCTCCAGCATCCACCTCTTTCTGAACACGGCACAAAACACCGGTGACTCGTTCAGTTCACGGAAACGCTGACAGTGTTTCCACAGTCTGTCACACTTATTGCTACAAGGTGGACCGTGCAGCCAGCAACCAGCGCCCCAGCCCGGAGAGCCCACTTCTGGGCATGCACGCCCTCAAATGAGGGCAGCAGGGATGGACGGATGTTCATTTTCTTCAGTGCTATGTTTAATGATAATGCTATTCTGTGATGCCTTCCACATTAATTTGATTCCCATTAAAATAAATGTGTTTTGACTTATGTTTTATAAAAATGGCACACATCTTACAAATAAAGTATTATCTATTACATTTATTCTAATTAGCACAAAATTCCAGAACAGAAACCTTAATTCAATAAAGATCTAAATGTGTATTTGGGGCTCTATGGATCTGGTGCTTCTTACTGCTTTATTTTCCCTCTCAGAGATGATCCTAAATTGCAATAATGGTAAAAGACCCCACCTCATCTGGTCGTGTCAGGCAAATCGCTCCCGGTGCTGAAAGTCAGTGCTGCTCTCGGACCGGCTCGAGAAGCCATCGTGGAGACCTGAAAGCAAGACATTAATTTAACATAAAGATCCTCACTCGTCAGGTAGACCTGATGGCCCACTCAGTGCTTTTAAGCCTGGTAACCATGTACCCAAGACTGTTCTCTCCCTTGGTCTACCTGAAGCCCAGGTCGACCCTTTTGGCCAGGCTCCCCTGCAGGACCTACCTGTCCGGGCAGCCCCTAGTTTGGCTGTTTTTCACTACACGTCATGTCATGCTTGGCCAGGAACAAAACAACCTTTAGAACTGAAAAGACAGAACATCTGTTGTATGTTCAGGAAAACACATGACACAAATATTGATTTCCATTTATTATCCTCCTCTGTTTGGTCGATTCCAGTCAAAGTGACAGGGAAAGGAGAAGAAACAGCTTGCATAGAGAGATGACATTTTATTTTAGGATTAGAGTGCCGACAAACATTCATATTTAAAGTGAGGTGAACTGTACAGAAAGAGTGGCAGGCTGTTAGACGTGAGGCAGCCGACTGAGGCTCTAAACTTTGGTACATTCTGGATAGACAGAGGGAGGGCAGTGCATTCAGTGAGGGAAAGAATATCATTGTTTATTCTATTCGCATTAAGATCAATGAGCACATGAAAATTTACCCATGTTCCTACCCAGGTGTCAACTTCACACAGAAATGTTAGATTATATTCTGGATTATTAGTACATTCTTTAAAAGAGTAAACAAGGAAAACAGTAGGTCCAAGATTTATCAAAATCTGTTTTAAAAAAATTGACAACATGATCAGTTTCAAATGTACCCCCCCAAACTTTGCATAAAATGCACCGTTTAGGTTTTAAAGTAGTATTTTGTACCATTATCACTCATAAAAAGAGTCTACAGCAGTCTGTCTGCAGTAACTTTGGTTGTATGGAAGCCAATTTCTGCCAGGAAAAGAAAAAAAAAGTTATCCCCAATAAAAGACAAAGTATCCTCAGATACAAAGTATGAGACATGAAATCAAAATTATGTGCAAGCGTAAAATCAGGAATAAGAGGAAAAATCTGGACTTAAATCAACAAATTTTGATATAGACAATATGTCAAAATTAAGCAGCGCTGATTACAAGACAGTAATTTTGATTTACTAATTCAAAAACATGAGTGAAGTCAAAATGAGATGTTAAGTCTAAATTTTGCCTTCCTAAATCAGCTTTGTGAGACAGTAAGTCAAAAGTTTGGTTTAAGGATCTCATAATGTTGACTTCGTAAGCCAACATCTGGACTTTGCATTGAGCATTTCTGTTTTTATTTAACATACGTTTTCATGCATTCTTTCGTTTGTTTGTTTTCTGGGCAGAAATGTGCTTCCATGTATTCATATATATTTGCCATGTGTAGGAAATGAGGGATTCAGAGGGGGTTGTGTTAGCTCAGGAACTCTGTGGTGGACTTGTCGGTGTTGTAGGCCTGCGTGTGGACAGTTGTATTTCAGTGTGGCAGTTCAAGGCGTGCTTACATTCATAGTGCGGAGGGGGACAATGTGAGTGAACAGGACGGTAACAAGTATCTCAATGTACAAAAGAGAAAAGATTCACTGCAAGCTCCTGCAGAATGGGTTTTATAGAAAATGTTCATGCTTCTCTATGATGAGGACTGTATGTTTTGAACTGTGCGCCTGCTTCGAGCTCTCCGTGTGAACTGCACTCAACAACCTGATTAAATTAACATAAACATTAACATTTAGCTGATACAGTTCAATCAATGTTGAAATGACAGAGTGCAAATCTATAGCAACTATTCAACGGTGTCAACGCTTCATGTCAGAAAAAGACATTTCGAAGAGTTTGCATACAGCAAGTGTAATCAAATACGGCTGTACAAATACACAAGTGGTCAACAGCGTAAGTGTAAAAAGAGCAACGACAAAACTCCCAACATTTAGAGCTCTTCTGGGAGCTTCTACTCATCGTGTGTGAGGTGACAAAGAGCCAATAATAATGAAAAGAAGATGTATTCATCTAATGAGCAACAGCAAATACGCTGGTTGATGTATTACTGAGACGTCTGAGCCATCATTAACGTGACGTAAAAGACAAAGTATCCTCAGATACAAAGTATGAGACATGAAATCAAAATTATGTGCAAGCGTAAAATCAGGAATAAGAGGAAAAATCTGGACTTAAATCAACAAATTTTGATATAGACAATATGTCAAAATTAAGCAGCGCTGATTACAAGACAGTAATTTTGATTTACTAATTCAAAAACATGAGTGAAGTCAAAATGAGATGTTAAGTCTAAATTTTGCCTTCCTAAATCAGCTTTGTGAGACAGTAAGTCAAAAGTTTGGTTTAAGGATCTCATAATGTTGACTTCGTAAGCCAACATCTGGACTTTGCATTGAGCATTTCTGTTTTTATTTAACATACGTTTTCATGCATTCTTTCGTTTGTTTGTTTTCTGGGCAGAAATGTGCTTCCATGTATTCATATATATTTGCCATGTGTAGGAAATGAGGGATTCAGAGGGGGTTGTGTTAGCTCAGGAACTCTGTGGTGGACTTGTCGGTGTTGTAGGCCTGCGTGTGGACAGTTGTATTTCAGTGTGGCAGTTCAAGGCGTGCTTACATTCATAGTGCGGAGGGGGACAATGTGAGTGAACAGGACGGTAACAAGTATCTCAATGTACAAAAGAGAAAAGATTCACTGCAAGCTCCTGCAGAATGGGTTTTATAGAAAATGTTCATGCTTCTCTATGATGAGGACTGTATGTTTTGAACTGTGCGCCTGCTTCGAGCTCTCCGTGTGAACTGCACTCAACAACCTGATTAAATTAACATAAACATTAACATTTAGCTGATACAGTTCAATCAATGTTGAAATGACAGAGTGCAAATCTATAGCAACTATTCAACGGTGTCAACGCTTCATGTCAGAAAAAGACATTTCGAAGAGTTTGCATACAGCAAGTGTAATCAAATACGGCTGTACAAATACACAAGTGGTCAACAGCGTAAGTGTAAAAAGAGCAACGACAAAACTCCCAACATTTAGAGCTCTTCTGGGAGCTTCTACTCATCGTGTGTGAGGTGACAAAGAGCCAATAATAATGAAAAGAAGATGTATTCATCTAATGAGCAACAGCAAATACGCTGGTTGATGTATTACTGAGACGTCTGAGCCATCATTAACGTGACGTGGCAGCTTAAACTCTGATGGACTAATTGTGTTTTTGATACCAGCAGCTCGGTGTCAAGCTTGGTCGTATTTTTCCGTTGTGGTGTGGCTGTGTGTAGCAGGGGTGGATCTAGAGGAAGGCACGGGGTTCAGAATCAGAGCATGTCCACTGTTGTAGAAACAGCAACGTTCGTGGAGTTCGGTCCAGACTGGAGCTGCAACTGACGACGATAATGATACCTGATTAATCTGCCGATTTTATTACTTTGAGTCATAGATGCTTAATAAAATGGAGCTTTTTGCTTTTTATCTGATCATTTCCAGCATTTTAGAGAACAAAGTTAATTCTTTGTTTTATTGTACTCTTTGTACTCAAAACATAGTAAGGCAAGTGCAGATAAGGCCACTACAATAATCAAAAATTTAATTAAAACACTGGACACTGGGGATGCCACGCACTGAGAATAAAAAGGAAATGCAACATATATATTTGATTTGATTGATTGATTTGTTTCTGTTTGAAGGAATAAAAGCATTGAGAAAGTTACATTATACCCCAGTGTCTTTGACCTTATTTCACCTAATTAGTGTTAACTAAATCTGCTGTCTTAGTCAGATTTGTGTCTGTTTTGGACAAACATGATTAATTTTTAATCAATTAATCAGCTGATTGTTGCAGCCCTGGTCCAGACTGAAATCTCTCAGTGGATTGCCATGAAATTTACAACATGGCAATTCATTAAAGGTCTGCTGGGGACCATAGCTTCATACCTGTGGTGTCAGAGGACGGGTTGTTTTTATTTATTTAATTAACAAATGAATGTGTGCACGGGAGTCTGCACACAGGCAGACTGGAAGTGTTTTAGCTGCACTGGGTCTGAAAATCACTTCATGTTAAATATTCACTGATTGATTGGAGCATATTGGCAATTAAAAATGTGTATTTAACCAAGAAATCTGTTTCCATTCTGACTCCTGGAGGTCAGAGTAGCCGGATTGGACTGCTGAGAGAAAATAAAAAGGATGTGTTTAGTGTTTTCAACCCTGTGCCACCCCATGTAAAGTTTTCTAGATCCACCACTGCTGTGTGGACATTTCATTGACTTTGTCTATTTGGATATACAGTTGTTTTTTTCCAATATACACCTCTTGAGTGTAGACAACTTTAAACAAATTTTAGAGAATAGAACTGTATCAAAGCTAGTTTCAGATCAGTCAAATACAATCAAAGTGAATGGATATGGTTACACACTGTATGTAACTTCATTTACTCATCAACACATTATTACCTCGAGTGGTGGCCACATATTTTTTGCCAATTGATCCAGATCAAAAGGAAACAAAAAAACACTCCCCCCACTATCTACATTATAAAGTTAGTTACATTCTAATCACAACATGTCACTGCCACATCATTAGAAAATCACTTCTTCTTGTAGATGAAAATACTGTAACAACAATAGCAAAGCTTCTGTTCTGGGTCTCCAAAACCAGCCGTCGAAGTTCAGTGGAAAATCCCACAAACTTTACCAAAAGTCACCCCAGGGAGTCCTTGAAAGGCTTTGAGAAACAAATGCACCATCTACACGAGTGCAGTCACTACAACAGGCCACAAGGAGACGCTGTACTACAACGAGGGCGTCAGTGAACAGTTCTGGACAGGCCTTTTAATCCTTTGAGGTCCATCCAAACTAGAAAACAAGAGGCTGAGTCTACTCAGCTTGAAGAGAAGGCAGTGGTTGCTTCTTCTTTGATGTGTTTCTTAAACTTTAACCTCGTGGTATCAAAGTGAAAGTGACAACAAGGAACAAAAAAAAGAAAAAGAAAAATCCCAGTCACCGATCGATCAAACCCTGGCAGCTATGATTCTGGTCCCAAAGGCAGTGAAGGTCCTCGTTCGTCACATGACACAGGTGAGAGTGTATGTGTGAAATTCGTGCAGGTGCAACAAAAAACAGCTGTTTACCGATGGTTCACAGGTCTTATCAGCCTCTGTTATGAAACATAACCCATTAGAAATTAAACACAAACCATAAATGGGACTTTAAATCCAGCTTTTTGAACCTTACAGCCCATCACAGCTTCCTCTCTTCAGCTAGCTGTTGAGAAGAGGGTCTCATTCCAGCCCAAAGGTACTGGTCTCCTCCACAGCAGTTAGCATCTTCTCATACAGCATCGAGAAGGATGGGTACGGCGGCAGGTCCAACCGGTTGAAACAGGTGTGAGCTCTGGAGAGAGACCACAGGAAGTGATATTAGACACATATTAGACACGTGGTCCGTAATCATATAATATTAGTCAGGAATTTCTCCTGTTTGTCCGGCACATGGTCAAACCGTGATGGCACTGTTTACCTGGGCAGTGAGGTGACCTTCCCCCATTTCTCCACACAGAACCTGCGTGGTCCGTTGCTGCCTCGCAGAGACGCAAAGCCCTCGTAAGGGATGCTGGATGTGCCGGTCACAAACTGAAGAGAGAAGGAGAAGACTGAAGTGAACAGTTTCTGTAAAAAAAGCTGAATGAACTGTCTGTCTCGCACGCCCACCTGCAGGAGCCGCAGCCTCTGCTCATTGTTGAACCTCTCCACTGCTGCCCAGAACCACCGGATCACAATATGGTTGTCATGGTAACCTGAACACAAGAAGTCAACCGTGACCATGATGGCAATGAGTGACAAGACCTCGGCCAAGCCCTTCAAACAAACTGAAGTCGGTGTGGTGATGTGGTGCTGAATGTTGATATGTCATTATCCACGTCGGCGGGATCTGAGGGGACTCTGTCCAGAGGCAGCTGGAGCAGTGACCCTCTCACACCTGAGACAGGAACAGGCCACAACGGGATCCACGCATAATGTGCCAAACATTTTCAGTGGGTGACAGTTTGGGACCGCGTTAGCATCCGGACTCTTTCCTTACGGAGCCGTGCAGGATGTGGTTTGGGACCGTCTGGCTGAAGTCAGCGAGGCCTTCCCTGAAAAAGATCGTCTACTTGGCAGCTTATGTTCCACATCACTCCAAAACCTGGAAATGTGGTTCAGCATTAATGAGTGCACAGTTCATTAGCATTTGTGAACCACATTTACAGGTTTTCCCAAATTTCCCCGGCTGGGGGTAAATAAAGTTTTCTCTTATCTTATCTTTGGACTAACACATGCAGCCGAGTAGACAAGCTCAGGGACATTTTCACAGACGGCCTTGCTTATTTCAGCAAGACAATCCCAAACCACATTCTGTGTGTATTACAACAGCATGGCTCCATAGACAAAGAGTCTGCGTGGTAAACTTGTCACCCATTGAAAATATTCAGCACATTATGAAACATAAAATACGACAAAGGAGACCCAAAACTGCTGAGCAGCTGAAATCACACATCAAGCAACACAGCAACCGGTCCCCTCAGTTCCCAAGATGAGGTGGTGCAGCACAGTGGTCAACATGAGACATTTGATATGTTGTCTTTATGCTATTTTCAATACAGAGTCTCAAGTGTTTTGCAAATCATCACATTCTATTTTAACAGAGTCCCAACTGTTTTTTAGAGAGGGGGGTAGTAAAAGTACTGTGTTTGCCATAAATCTGGTCCTCCTTACCTCCTCTGTACTCCGTGTTGTTCCTCCAGTCTGACAAGTCGATCTCTGCTGTCCCGGCGATCACCAGCTCCAGCTCTCTGGCATCAAATACTGACACCAGCCTGGCGTCCACCACCTGGACAACACAGAGTGTCATACTGACAGTGCAGTTTAACGGAGGAATTCAAACAGTTTATATGCAACATCTGCAAGACATACCTCGTAGAAGCCTCTGACCAGGCTCTCCGTCTGCTGTACCACTCCTCTTTCGATCCTCCACTTGACCATCCGCTCGATGTATTCCTTCTTGTTCTTCTCAGAGACGGGGATGTTGGCTCCTCCTGGCTTCAGCTCCCTTTCTGTTATCTACAGACACACATACACACACTTATAAAAATAGACAAACAGCACAATGCTGATCTTTTGCAGGTCTTTTTTTTCAAAACAGTCTAACCTGTCCAAAGACTTCCTCGTTGACGGTGAAGGTGAGGTCCAGCATGTCTTCTATGTCGTTGTCCTTCATCCACTGAAGCGACTGGTGAAACTCCTCATCCAGGTACTCCAGGTCGCTCAGGTCACAGGGACTACATGGTGACAGACGACAGTGAGTCGGTGTTTACTCTGATATCCCCCCTACAGAAAGGAAGGTGAGTTCATTAAAAAGCGGTTTGTACTTACATGCGCAGCAGGCCCTTATAAAAGGGTCTGGTGAAGAAGGCATCCAGCAGGTACTGGTGGATCAGAGCCAGTCCCAAAATACGACCGCTGAACCGGAACCTGAAACACACATCAAACACATTAACACACATGCACATCGTCAGGATACTGAAAATCACGCCTGAGCGTCACCACGGCCTCTCACCATTCATGGTGATTGTCCACGAAGGCGGACATGGGGCTGATCTGGACGGTGTAGGTGTCGTTGGCAGAGTACTCAAACAGACCATAGTAAGGGTTGAAAAGCTCCCTGGAAACCAAGAAGAAGAACTCTCGGGAAGGCCCGCTGTAGTCCAACCTGCAACAGACACACAGGCACAACTTCATCCTCACCACATACAGAGGAGGAGGACAGGTCCAGATCTGGAAAATGTACTCAAAGCAGAAACATGTCCCCTGTGACCGTTACACTATCATACAATGTAAGATTATTATTACTCATGCATTAATGTAAAAGCAGCCGTTGACTGTTGTAGTGAAGGTGAAGCTCATTCTTAATTATTTTCATTACGGATTCATCTGCTGATTATTTTCTCCATTAATTAATTGATTGGTTCATAAATATTCTGAAAATAGAGAGAAACGCCCAAAGTGAAACCTTCACAATGTTTGTTTTCTCCAACCAACAGTCCAAACCTCAGAATTATTAGAAATGAATTCAATTTATAAGAAGAATTACAAGATGATCAAAAAAGTTAACAATTAATTTCCTGTCAGTTGACTACTTGATGGGTTGATTAATAGTTTCAACAGCAGTTGTGCCAATTGTTAAGTCAATGAATTCACTACAAAACATCACATTTTAGAAGCTCTTTGTACAATTTGTAAAGGAGCTAAATCTGTGGGATAATTGTTGTGGAGTTTCCTCTTCTCTGAGATAGAACCATGAATCTTTTCCCTTCTCCGCTTGTCTACTTCACCAAAAAGACTCCTCAAGCCTTTTCATAGTACCTTTCCTATAATCAACAATTATCTGACAGTCGTGGTTCATTTTGAATAACTATTACGACGTGAAAGCACAAACCTGATCTGGCCATAAGCCTTTAGTGAATGTTTATATGTTCATAATCGTCTGTTGCTGATACAGAATCATCAGTTGTCAGTATGGTGGTGCTGGAGACACCACTCAGGGTGAAGAAAATTACATCTCCTGCTGTTTTTGAGACAATACTGATTTAATTTATATTTTGATGTGATAGTGTGTAATTATAATAAACTTAAAGGCAAAGAAGAAAACACTTCTGTGACGTCTGTGTGCTTTAGCTTTTGGGGTTAAACTTGTAAACATTACAACATGAAAGTTGCAAATACAATATTATCAAAGTAGATTAAGTGAAATGTGATATTTGGTAGGTTTGCTGGATTTAAAATGCAAAAATATGTTTAAAATGCTGAATTATGTTCAAAGACATGAGTGGCCTTTATTAAAGGAGTGGGGAATTATTGTTCAGGACATCATGTATTAGCCAGATTGTTCAGGAAATGAGTCAGAGATGTAAAATGCTCACATGTTGTGTGTTTCATGCTCGTTCTACTCACCCCTCCTCCCCCACAAAGCTGACGTAGAGCTTGCTGCGCTGCAGGTCTTTACGGGAGTAGCACATGATCTGGTTGAAGGCGTCTTCTAGCAGGTGGTCACGGCGGATGATCAACCTAGGACACACACACACACACACACACACACACGCACAGGCCAGTGAGTGGACAGACAGACAGGCAGCACGTGTAAATACAAACAAACAAACAGCTGCTTCCTGCAGACAAAAACATTCCACCTACTTCAGCTTCCCTGGTCCTTGGCCGTAGCCTTTAGTTTCCAGTTTCCTGAAGAAGTTGCGCAGTTTGGCCTCAAAGTCTCTCTTGTAGGGTGCTGGGGCTCTGGCGTTGGCCCTCTGAGTACCTGCAGACACACAGAAAGAGGTGAGCTGAGACACACAGCATATTATCATCAACTGCTAAAACTGCCTGCAAATAAAGCACTATTTAATATTCATTCAACACAAACACTTGACAGGGTGTAAAATAATACCAAGTTTCCCCAGCTGGGGATTAATAAAGTTGATCTTCATCTTTCTAAACAGGACATTAACCTGCCCAATATGAACATGTCTCACTAATTAACTCAGTACCTGAAGAGGTAGTAGCCTCTCTTGTAGTTTATGTCATCGTATGCTAATATCTTAGCATTTGTGCAACTTATCCTGTGCATTATGTGCACACACATACATAAATATGTGTCTTTATATTTTTTTTTTTTTTTTTTACTGCAAAAACCCAAGGACACTGTACTTTTAGACTCTGTATGTAATGAATTTTGTATGTTTTTTATTGTCTATTTGTTCTTCTTGTGTTTTCTAACTCCCCTTTTTATTCTGCTGTTGTAGCAAGTGAATTTCCCGGCATAAGATCAATAAAATCTTATCTTTAAAAGTGAAGCTTTTAAGTCAATTAGCCAGGCTCATGTTGGAATCGTTATCAGTGTCGTTGTACACGCTGTTTCTTCTTGCATCATCAACTGGTGAGAAAGCTATTGTTTCAAAAATGACAATGAATTTCAATTACATCTCAGCCACATATTATCATTTTAAAGGGCAGATGCTGCCAACTCAGGGCTTGAAACCAATTAGGGAGTAAAAGGTATTGGCCTGAATACAAATATTCAGAACCATTCAGTGTATGTGTGTGTGACTTGTCTCCTACCAGGCGAGTTCTGTGGCGAGGAGACAGGTGATCCCCGAGGTGACTGACAGTAGCTGGGGTGAAGTAAGGCGTGAGGAGGCACGTAGGACATTACTTCATCTTCAAACAGACTGCAGAGGAGAGACAGAGCGAGGAAGAAATTGAATAAGCAGAATTAATTTCAGCTGACCGAAGCTGAAAGCAAGAGAGAAAGGAAGGAAATACATTAGGGAAGAAGGAAGGAAGTGAAGAGGGAAGGTGATATGCTACTAATATAATAGGACGTGGAAGGGAAATAGACAGGGAAGTAAATTAGAAAAAGGAAACATCATGGAGGGAAGGAAACATGGAGGGGAAGAATGGAGGAAAAAAGGGAAAAAAGGAAACGAGGACGCCAGTCTCACCTTAGCAGCATGACAAGGTCAGCATCACCTGACAGCCTGGCCAATCCTGACCCTCCATCTGTGCGGATCAGCTGCACCTTCTCCCTGTTGTCATAGCAACACTGCACTGAGAGAGATGCCGGGGACTGTAGCTTCACTTCATCTGGAAGCTCTAGGTATCAATGCTGAGCTCTGTAAGGTGCCCTGGGTATTGATCGTACCTGAGTGAATGGTTCCGGCTGAAGTCGGGCTGTCTCTCCTGCAAAATCTCAAAGATGTTTGGCTGTCGCAGAAACGCCACAATCTTGTCGTTGTAAGCTAGAAGAAGAGCAGACACGTTCAGGCGGGTCGACTTTGATCACGTCTGAAGGGTCGTGTGTGTGTTTGTGCGAATACTGACCCACTGGCACGACATCTTGGCACTGCCCCCTGTTGGCAGAGCTGAAGGTGCTGGAAGGCCGTGGCACGACGGGTGGGCCGGCGTGACGAGGGTCTTCACCCACCTACAGAGGGAGGGGAGGAGGAGATTCAAACAGGATGCGACTGTGTGCTGTAGCTGTGGCTCCACAGAGGAGAGGAGTGCCTTACCAGTCGTCGTGGGCTGACCTCCCCAGCACTGTGGCTGCGTTGGCGGGTCAGGTGTTGGCGGTGAGCCAGGAGGCTCGGGGGCCGAGTGCTCTGGAGAGGCAGCCGGGGGTCGATGAAGGTGGTGGCACGGCAGTTATGGTCCACGAAGAAAGGCTGAATGTGTACACACACACACACACACAACAAGTATCCATCATACAGTGGATCAAACTGTACTTTGCATTATTTGAGAGTACATTTGAAGTATTTCTTCACTTTACTTCCACGTCGCAAATTTCTTTTCTAAAATCCACGTTTTTTCTGAATTTCCACATTTCTGAGTCTTTGTGGTCATCACGTGGGTCACACTAATCTTACAGGAGTATAATAAATAACATGATATAAAAAACAGATATTTTTTTTGATTAATTACTAGCATTTATGTATTATACTACGGATAATACTTACTGATGAATACGTTTTTTTTTCGTCCTCAAGCAGGGAATTCTGGCATTTAGTAAACTCTATCCCAACTCTGACAGATCAAAGTGGTTTGAATATTCTATATCGTTAATTATGTGGTACAGGTGGCAGGAAATATGACACTGACCCCTAAGATGAATGTGGTATAATATATTTTCATGCATTACATGTACAAATAAAACTGTGTTTAAGAGGCCTTTCTAACCTGCTAAGTTTTAACACTGACATCAACACAAGTTGCTGAGCATGTCGTCAATTTAAACCGCTACATTCGACTGCATCCAAAGCCATTAAGCCCTTGAGTTAATGGAGACGTGCACAGATGCAGGTGTGGTCCCCACCTTGCCGGTGTGGTCGTGCTTCATCTCCCAGCCTCTGGGCAGCTCCAGCTGTTTGTTGGCGAACATGTTGAGGAAGGCCACCAGGTCCCTGTTGTGCTGGTAGCGCTCGAAGTGGTGAGCATCCCGACGAACCTTACTGATCATATGCTTCAGACACGTGTTGGTGGTGAACATACGGTAGGCACTCTGAGACAGAGACGGTGATGGACAGAGAGAGAGAGAAGCAAGAAAAGTGAAAGAGAACGTAGAGGAGGGAGGAAGGAAACAAGAGAAAGAAGAGAGGAAACACATCCACCAGAGACAGGAGTCAAGTTTTGTCATGTGAAGTCGTCCCACTGTCATACTATTTAATTGCTATTCTTGAGTCAGGGACTGTATGGAAATCACCAGTGAAGGGAGGGGGGTACCCTATTCTGACTCACGGTGATACCCTGAAGCACCATCATCAGGTCAAAATGTATTTTTTTTTTATTTTACTAATTCCCATCAGCCTCAGCTGTCATTTGTGTTTAGTGCTTATCAGCAAATGTTAGCATGCATCCTCTAACGTGAGCGTATTTTGCAACCATCGGACAGTCCCAGGCTAGCCGTTTCCACTTGCTTCCAGTGTTCAAGCTAAGCTAAGCTACCAGCTGCTGGCTGTAGCTTAATATTTAGCCAATAGATACATGAGTGGTATTAATCTTCTCATCCACTAGATTTGGCAATACACCTTATCAACCAAAGGGAACTTTTGGATGGAGCCCTTTCATGTTGTTGTATTATAAATCTGGCATCAGAAAAAAAAGAGAATCCCCCTAATAATTTCATACAGTCTTTACAGTTTCCGAAAACAATTAGAGCAGTGTGTGATCTACGAGGAGGTGGTGGTCGGGGAAAAGAGAGACGTTTGGGTGAAAGAAAAAAGAGAGAGAAGAAGAAGAAGAAAATGAATGGCCGTACAGGGTTGGAATGCAGCACAGTGAAGAAGTCAGGGCTGGTGAGGAACTTTGCGCTGGGGGACTGGAGCAGCAGGGTGAGACGAGACCTGGAACTGGATTGAGCCACACTGTTGTCCCTCCGCAGCTCTGCAACACACACAGTCGGAGAAAGTGCACAAATCAGAACTTCGGGACTTCACAGACTACGTAGACCAGAATGCAGTGCGGTGAGGGGATTACCTGGGATGGAGGGGTGCATGTCGGTCTCATCCGGCGGCAGCTCATTGGCTGGCTGCTCCTCTGGTCTGCTGTCATTGGTTATCGTTCTGCGTATACTCTGATACCTGGAAAGGTGTGTGTGTGTGTGTACATGTGTGTTAATCACCACAGAAGCACTTAAAGTAATGAAGGTGATGGGAACAGTGGAACTTTACAGTGTCTGTGTCCTGACCTGCGGTTCAGCTGCTCCATCTGCTGTATGGAGTCGGACCTCTGGAGGGTCTGTGGGGCGGGGGGAGCGGTGGGACGCTGCCAAGTTGTGGTTCTGTTCACGTGGTCCACATAAAAGATGCGACCGTGGCTGTCGATACGGGCCTCCCAGTCTGGTTCACAAACACACGCGCACACACAGATTGAAGACACATACAATAACAAGGCCATGCTGACGAGGAAAGTGCAGAGCTTTGGCATCTAAACAAACAACTGTATAATTGGCTTTATGCATCAGTAATGGTGAGAATTTCAGCAAAGGTGTAAAGGAATGAACGCCCACGGAAAAGACGAACAATGAATCCCTGTAAGTCGCCACAAAGCTCGATTATACAACCAGAAAGTGGTCGAAATGCTTCAGATTTTGAGTTATGACCAATAAAATGTGTTTATCTTGACTATCCAATATGAAGCCAACCTGTAAAACAGACTTTGGCCTCACATGACTGCACAATTTGCTGTTTAGTGTAAGAGGTAAAGTGACCAACCAATGAAAACCACACAGAATATCACACAGTAATGCAGCTGTAAGCAGAAACTCAACCAAACCCCTGCTGTGAAATCCACAACATGGACCTTCAAGCTCAACGTGTCTTCATGAGTTTAGCATTTCTACACACTGTCACCAAATATTATGACAGCTATGTTATACTGTATCCTCAAGAAGTCAAGAGTTATAACTGACGGGTTCACGTACACTTACAAATCTGCTTAAAACTACATCATTGAGCGCACATATGCAATATGTGTGTGATGATAATTCACTGTAGTACACACACACATACACACACGCACACACTCACTAGGTGGTAGCAGCTCGTCCACTCTCTGGTAACGACTGATGTCATGGCGGACAGATGGCAGGGAGCGAACAGACTGGTGGCCATTGACCTGAGCTGTGGCACCTACACACACACACACACACAGCCACGCATTAAACTATGTCATCAACACCGCGAAACATTTTTGCATCACTTATAAGAAAAGGAAGAAACGTCTCTTCATATGTGCTGCATGTTCTGAAGAAAACCTCGTGGACTTCAGAGTACCAGACCAGGTCCTGCTGCTGCTTCATCTCCCCTCAAACCCAACACTGTTTCCTACTATGATCCAACCCTGCAGCAGCACACAATACATACAACTAACGCAATCACGTTGTTCTGAGGCTGAAACATACTTGGACTTGGGAGACACTCAAAAGAAAAAAAGAGACACAAACAAAAGTAGATAAAAATCAAAGCAACATCTTTAAAGTGAAGGACATGGCAGCTTAGCCCAGACAGCCTATAAATGTCTGAGTTAATGTGCTCCTGTTAGAGGAGAACACAGGCCAGCAGGGGGCTGGAAAATATAGACATAGAAAGTGAATGATTCATACCCTGGATTCCCTCAATAATAACAATTAAGGAGACCTCAGGTGAAGTAATTAGCCCCCAGCTGCTCCGGTGGAGCTGCTCGGTCGCACCTGATAAAGGAGTGACGCTGCATGGGAGCGGTGTGGAAATGTCTCAGTGTTCCCATGTAAATAAAGCTTTACTGGAATAAAAGAGGTTTAAGATAATCCACCTCCACCCTGCATCTTACCCGCCTCTCTCTCCACCCCCGCTGTCCCGTTTGAACTCTGTCTGGCCCCGGACACCTCCTGGCTTTGGGCCACGCCTCCAGAGGCCTGCATGGACTGCCTCCTCCTCCACACCTCCCCTGCCTCCTCCCCCTCCCCACTGCTGGCTCTGGCTCCTGTAATTCAAACAAGGCTTTTTTTAAGTGTGCAATGCAACAAGGCGGCAGGTAAAATAAACAAGAGAGAGAAAGAAAATTAGAAACTCGAGTTTACTGAACAAACCAATTTTGATATTCAAAAAGAGGTTAGACACTTTATTTTAAGATCCTGTCACCAGCTTTAAATAAACTCTGACTCGCCATAGAAATTGTGTTGGGAGTAGCAGCTTGTCGGTTCTGCCTCAGAGGGATAATTACTAAGTCTGGCACAAATTACTGTCAGAGACACAAGTTATTTACAAGGACTTTAGCTTTAAGTCTGAAGCTCTTTCATTTCTCCTGCACTAAACTTCAGTTTGGTCCTTCACTTGTTCCAGAAAAGTTAAACTGAATTAATTTATACCTAAAAAACAGCAGCGAATCCTTTTTAAGAGAAACATTTATCACCTACCACCCTCTGATGTCTCTCCTTCTCTGTCAGTTATGTTGCTGCTCGTGGAAGCAGCTGCTGCGATTGGCCCGTTCGCCTCGCTGCTCGATGACTCCGCCCCTTCCTCCTCCGCCTTTGGAGCTACTTCTTTTCTAATCTCCACCTCCTGATGAAAGAAGAAGACATGTTGAATAAAAGCTCTTCCCACCTGGCATCCATGACATGTAGCTTTTAGTCAGCAGAACTGTAGCCGCTCACCTGAATGGGTGAAAGTGGACCAAATGAGGAATTGCAGGGTACTTCCTGGTTTGCACCCGCTCTGCTGGTCTGCTCCTGGCAGGTACACTCCTCCACAGACTCGCCCAGCCCGGGTGCTGCCACGGCTGCCTCGGCTCCTGATGCCTGAGAGGAGCTGGGAGCTGTGGGGGTTTCTCCAGTGATGTGTGCAGCCTCAGCCGATGCTTCGGCGACCTCCGTGGTCGCAGCTGCTGTCTCAGCACCGCTTGATGTTTCTGCCTGTTCATTGTCTCCGGCTGCACCTTCTGCATCTCCATGTTCGGCCCCTGCAGGCTCAGTCCCAGTCTGAGCTCTAGCAGAGGAACTGGTCTCTGTTGTGGCCCCAGCGCCAGTCTCAGCTGCAGTCTGCCCCTGTGGCTCTGCCTCTGAACCCTCGCTCCCCTGTTGAACCTCAGATGTCGCCGATGTCCCTGATAAGTCTGTGCTCTGCTGTGTCCTCGCCTCCTGCGATTGCTCCCTGTGTTGCCCCGCCATCTCCTCATCCTCATCTGAGTCTATGTGCAGCATGGCATTGAGCCGCGTGTCCGTTGGAAAGCTGGAGCGGAGTTTTGGCGAAGGTCCCACCAGAGGCCGGTCCCCGGGGCTCCTGGGCGTCTCGATGGCATCCAGGTAGTCATTGAGTGACACCTGCCGGTGGGTGTGGCCTCCCACAGCCACAGGAAGCAGATCTTCCTCTCCCATCTGTCCAGGCTCCCGCCACACGCTATCATCACCATAGTAACAAGCACCGTTGCCCATCATGGAGCCCTCATCGGAGCCCGTGGGAGAGGGTCCACATGTGACGCGCGAAGATGAGGATGGGTGAGGGAGGTCTTCGTCGTCGGAGGGACTGCCGGGATCACCGTTCACTGCGCCTCCCAAGATGGTTCCCACAGCGTCTGGGGAAGCTTCTGAGAGAAAGAGGGGGCGGATGAAGAGGAGCGATAGAAGAAGAGCGGGGATAAAACAACACAGTTTAGAGGATTTTTAATGAGCAGCTTTTAAATCATATAATGCAGCATTTAACTGTCAGACCGCCTAAATGAACGTACCAAATGTCTAATTCATACTGACTGATGGTCAGTTTGTTATGCACAGCGCACATTTGATCCGAGTGCACTGATTATAATCCAGAGTTTCATTTGTTGCTTGTGCTGCATTCACAGCCTGTCGGCAAAATGGGAGGAATCACAATCGGCTTTCTTGGGCAAGTGTGTAAATATACACAAAGAATTTGACTCAATTGCTCTCAATGTACTTCCACACAGTTCCAGACCTGCGGATGAAGAGCGGGAACATCACTGTGGCACCCCGACTGTATGACTCCTAACTTAGTAAGTGAAGGATACACAGTAAGAAACAGCTGTGTGTGCTGCACTCATCTGTGCAGCTGATCTGCTGTTAACAAGGCTTATAACTGATCAATTGATCATATTTTCTACAAACAAAATGAATAATTATATATTACATTTGTCAAATTTGTAAGAGACAAATAATTTGAATTTGTTTGACAGCATTTCACAAAGTTTTTCCTTACAACTCACAAAAACTGTTTTTTTTTCTTAATGTCTGGGGCTGATTTGCCGCCACCTCAGGTTACTCAAACACACGTTGTGTGAGAGATCTGACCTCAATGAGGACAACGATCTTAAAAATACCAGACGTCAAACACAAAGGCAAGGCCGGATTGTTTATTATCCGGATAACATATCTGGATACAGATCCCATTTTAATACCAGGTGTAAATGAGGTGTTGGTCACTACTTAAAGGAAGCATAACGCACACACACACACACACACACCTTCTTGTCCAGTGGAGGTGATATCCACCCTGAACAGAAGCTGCCCGCTCACGTGGTCCGTAGGAAGACGACGACACAGGCTGTAGCTGACTGGCTGGTCGCTACACACACACAAGAGTTCAAACACAAACAGATATGGGTATTCATGCACAATGTGTCTTATGTATAAAATGCAAATTTAAGTGAAAAGTGTTGAATTTTCTCGCAGTGACTTCGTGGCTTCAGTGCCGTTTGATCCACCTCCTCCCACCATAAACCATCTCCCTATGAGAAACACTGTATACACACTCTACACATCGTGGTTCACCGGACAGGACAACGTCCTCCAGTTGTAGATCAATGTCAAATCAATGCCTGAACAATGAGCTGATTGGTACGTATTGAGTGGTATTGACTGGACTTTGTTGAGTCACTGCGGTTAAGTGCTGAAGGTCGGATGTGTGTGGAGATGTTCTCTCTTTCTGTCTGAGTGCTCACTTTCAGTAAGCAGGAGGCGCAAATACACACATACTACAGTTTGTGTGTGTGTGTGTGTGTGTGTTTGTGCTCACTCAGCTGTTGGCCCCTCCAGGAGTCTCTGCACAGGGATGATCAGCTGACCCAGAAACCGCTTGATGATTGGTCTGCTCTTGGCAAACTTATCCTTCACCTCGATCTCCAACACGTCCGTCATCAGAGCCACAAAGGTGTATTTCTACAGGAAGATCGACAGGTAGACGTCCAGTATTTTTACATTGTGTATTTAGATCTGCTTTTGTCTTTTAACTTCAGGTCATTTAAGAGGAAGTCAGGTCAAGTCACATTATTTAATTATTTTGTGGATGTCATGGTTTGTGAAGGTGTGTGTTTCTGCTGACCTCCCCATGCCACACAGGGTTGATGGTGTTGGCTATGATGGAGGAGCGCCTCTCCTGGCCATGGTGGGTGAACTTTGGGAGGCCGCTCCTCTTCCCGGGCCGGATGGACATCTTCAGGTAGGGGTCGGGGTTGAAGAACATGCCCTTCTTCAGGCCCACAGCCCGGATGTCTGGGGTGGAAAACACTCAGTCAGTTTTTTAACTGGACCACAGCTACATTACAATTCTACTGAATCATTCCTCTCACCTGATAGGGTGAAGCTGACTAGTTTCCGACAATGCTCGGTCCCTGATTGGTCCTCCACTTGGCCTTCACTGCCCACCTAATGAGAAAACGACCAATAGGAGAGCAGTATGAGTGGATCCCTCACCATTCCCATTTTTAAAGTGAACTGACTTCACCGTTAGAGGAAAAAAAGTTTGACGTAAAGTTAAAAGGAGGAAACATCAGCGAGGGAGCAGCAGAACGGTCCGAGAGGTCTGATTCAAGCCGACTGCTTTAAATTTTACTGACTCAAATGGAGCAAACGTCTCTTCGCCTCAGTTCGTGCTGCCGAGAGCTCAGCGACGTCCACCTCTCTCTGTTCATTTCCCTCCACTGGCTCTGACTGCATCCCTGACATCTCCAAATTTGTTTCAGCTTCAGTCGAAGACAAGTTGAACCCAAGAAGATTTTCTCCTACAATCAGCCACTGTTTTCATGGAAGGTGGATCTGCAGCTAATAACCAGGACCCATATTTACAGATTTACTTCCACAGAGTCACACTGAAAGTTAGCCAAAGACTAACAACACTTGTACCTCACAGGAGAAGGTTGACTCCAGGGAGTAAGCATCGCAGTGCTGTTTTGGAGCTGCAGTCAAGTAGAAACCATGATGGCGTACTGTAGTTTTCAGAAATTAGCAAACCAGAAATTGGCAAAATCACAGATGCAGAAAACAGCACCGCTTTATTTTATGTCAGAGTTTGCAGCCATGCTAGCTGCTAAGAGTTATGAGCTAAAAGCTAACAAGCTCACAATGACAATGCTAACTTGCTGCTAACCAACAGAGGTTAGCATGCAAACATTTGCTAATTAGCAGTAAACACAAAGTCCAGCTGCAGCTTCGGTCTGCTCTCACTGGGGACCCTTGAGTTGGGTGCAGTATATTTTTCAAGGTGCTTGAGAGACAAAGATTCAAGGCTGAGTAAAGACTGTAGGGACTGGGGGGAGCTGTAGATGGGACATACCGGTACGCCAGGGTTCTTGACGGTGATGCAAGGTGTCGTTGCTCTTAATGCTCCACTTACGCCATGATAGTATTTAAAGCACACCTTAGTCTCCGCTGTGGAGAGGACACAGACACCAACGATCACCAGGGTTACTTTCTCAGACTTTAAGGCAAACACGACGCTCATGAAGTCCACTCACGCTCCATGAAGTAGGGTCCCGGCTCCAGTCTCCACACGATCTGACCCCTCTGGGTGCCGTTCACGCCGCGATTCTTGGAGTCCCACACATTGGCCACACACGTCTCATCTGAGAAACACACACATTTACACTCAGAAGCTGAACATGTGCGCCTTCTGTTTCAATAATGCACATGGACGCTTTGGTGAATTAGGCAGCTGTAAGATGCTAATCGCTAAGGACACAAAACAATTAACATAAGGAGACATTTGGCAAGGTCACATACTGCCCCAACAGCTATTGAGCTACTGACTCACTTAATGAGGCAGTAACATGCACACACATCTCAGCAAGATGGTGACTTATGTAAACACATAAGAGAGTCGGAAGCTGCTGGTTTTAAACATATTTCTGATTCACTGAAGTCAACAGAGCGAGGAAACACGAGCCAAAAGCACCGACATCATGAGTTGGATTTGGTTTCATGATCTGTGTGTTCACCTGGACACTGATTTCAGGCTTTAACTCACAGTGTTCATTCTTCTTCAGTTATATTTTTGTCAAATACCGGACAATTGGACCTCTTTTGACCTTGAGAGGAAATGTCTCTTTGGTTGAAGAGCAGACAGCTCACAGACCTGTGAAATGTGACAAGGAGCTCAGACTAGACACTGATTTGTGAGGAGGTCCCGAGCCAAAAAGGCGCTGGTTTAATCTGGAGCAGTACACTGTAAAGTAAAAGCTTATTGTGTCTTTTAGTGGAGGGAAACTCTGCCCTCAGGTCGTAAATCACAGCCCTGACGCTGCCTGTCGAGCCATCAAACATTTATGTGTACATCCTGTGACAAATGGCCCATGTCCTGATGGATCAATGCTGATGTCCGTCAGTCACACACACACTCATTTATACAGTGCTCCCCTTGCCCCCCGTCACACCAGGTCACCATCAATAAAGCCTGAGCCTTTGTTGGTGACAGCAAATCAGTATTCCTCACACACACACACAAACAGCCACACCTGTCTGACCCATAAACTACAGCCTGAGAGTGTGACAGACACACACACAGGTCAGACGGCAGGGAGAGGCTGCGGCGCTCTGGCGGCTCCAGGGGAGCATGGCCGACAGCCAGGCTGGAAACAGTTTCCCCTGGGGAGAACCGCCCGAGAAATCCCCCTGCCTGTGGGTCAATACTGCCCAAGAACTGCAGAGTGGTTGGAGGCATCACCTTTCCCCTGCTTTCTCTAACTCTCTGTCTGGATAGAGGATTGTCCACTCAATCGCATTCACACAAACACACACACAGACAAAATCGGCCACCTGTGGTTTGAGATGACCTTAGCTTTTGTGAAACGGTGTGTATTTCACTGGCGGCTGAAAGCTGCTGTTTCACACCTGAGCCCGAGAGCTACAGGGGATCACCGAGCCCAGCAGACAGACTGTGAACAGAGACAGGCTTTTATCTTCAATTAAACTCAGAATGAATGAGGACTAACAACAGCAGCCAGTGAAAAAATATACTTGGATCAATGCTATGTGGCAGAGCAATAAAAAACAAACCTGCGTGAAAAAGAGCTAGACTTTATGCACAGTCCAGAGAAAATGCTTGTGAAACAACTAAAACGTCTGCTTATAAAATGCCGTTCACACAGATCTGCGTGCCTTTCTTGTATAGTTTTGGGACAGACAAGCATCACTTCATATCACACCCACCGTCATTCAACAGTATGTCACGATAGGACGAGGAGGACGCACTTAAAATGATGCACGTGTGCATGAGAAAGAACGTAACATGAGAAGAGACATACTGCTCTTAAATGCTACTGACGCTGAGTCAGCATCACTTTCTTCAGGACAACCGACGGCCTTTCATCACCATCTTCTTCCACACACACACACACACACACACACATGCATGCACGCACACGCACACACACACACACTCCATTAGCCAGTTACTGCAGCAGCAGTGCAGCTGATGTAATGCTCCAACCTTGAGGAGATCAGTTTCAAGTCGCAACCTCTTCAATAACGCTATCCTACAGCAAATTTTATTACACCACTAAGCAAACAGGAGGACAGACGTGTGGACAGACAGGCAGGGGGACAGACAGAGGGAGAGGCAGCGTGGCGTTGAGAGACGGGAGGCAGGAGACAGGCGAGAATGATGATGATGAGAAAGCAAGAATAGACCACAGCAGAGGTCCATCTGAGAATTAGCTGTGCACAATTAATACCTCACCGGACAGGGAAAAATTAATACCAAGAAACTTGCACTGCATTGGGTTTTTTTGTGATGTTACCATAAAATTAATGGTCAGAAAAGGTTGTTTTGTGTTCGCGGTACCATGATACAGTAAAATGTATTGGTGTGTTTCTAGCCAGCAGAGTAATAATGATGTTAACATGCTAGCTTCCACCAGACTCAAAGGCAAATTATTTGTGGCAAGACTGCAGTGGTTAGCAGGCAGGATGTTGGTCTATTAATGCCATAAACCCCTCCCCAGAACAACTGTCCAATCACAGCTTAGCAACAGTAGCTAGGCATGGCTTACCACAACAACTCCAACAACAAAAACAGCGGCGTGTAAGAAATGGATTAAACAGTGTTTATCTGTTTAAACTTCAGCTTCAAAGTTTAACACGCTAGGCTAACTAGCTTACTACCTACAGTCGTAAACTAGCATTACATCCAAGACCTGGGAGCATGTCATTAGCTGACAACATTATTTCCTGCGAATGTAAGTTAAATCAGAAAGGTTCAGCTAGTCCTCGATGCTATCAGGGTTGAGGCTAACGTTAGCGACTCTACCTGCACTTTATGGATTTTGCAAAGTCCAGTCAGATAATGTGCTAATTCTTGCATGAATTTCAAAACAAATATCTTAATTCCCCCTCCTGAAACAGACTGTACCACACTTCAGTGGAGGAGGGGGCAGATTGAGTTTGCTCACCGATGTGGTACAGGCCAATCCAGTCAGTGGCATCCACTTCCTCCTTGATGTCCCAGGAGATGACCAGGTGGCTGTGGCCTAGAGTCAGCTGGTACGTAGACGCCGTGAGTGACGAGCGGCTGTCCGACGTCACCAGGTCCGTGTCACTATTGGCGCGCTGGAGCCCCACCCCTGCTGCTTCCGGTTGGCTCCCAGACGACATAGCTAATGACATAGTGGTGGAGGACGCAGAGGTGGAGGCTCCGACTGCGCCCTGCACCGTCAGGCTGCGGAGGTTGTCGGGCCCAATCGTGTACGGCCGGGTGTGCGGGGTGCGCCGACGGACCGCCAGCAGGTGCTCTCGGGCGCTGCCGTTGGTCGACGAGGAGGAGGAGGAGGAGGCGGCAGTGGCGGCCAACGCCATGGTTACCGCGGGAGAGGAGGCGGAGAAGGAAGGGGGCAAGAAGCGAGGGGGAGAGGAGGAGAGCTGGGGATGGTGATGGTGGTGGTGGTGGGAGTGGGGCTGAGGGTGAGGATGGTGGTGATGGTGATGATGATGGTGATGGGGGGATGAGGGGGCAGAGGAGGGGGATGACTGGGGGCGGGGGCGAGGGGGGAGGACGGCCGTTGTGAGGGAGGGGCGAATGGTGGAGGCCAGGTGGGTGGGCCAAAGAAAACAAAAAGGAAGGGGGAAGGAAGTTAGGGAAGAGGAAAGAAGGGAAGGAGAGATGCAAGTACTTTAGCTTGAGGGTGCCCCCGCTTGACCAAACTGCAGAAGCTATGAATGGCTGGCAGTTGAAGTAAAAAAAATGGCCCCACTGGAGGTCCCACGTTCCACTAGCTGTCAATCATTCGTGAGGCAGTTTGAACCATAGCTGAACCTTCTATCGCTCTTTTTTCCCCTTTTCTCCCTCTCAGATCAGTCACGTTTCCACTGTGAATGTCGCTGGTGTCGATTTATCCCTCTTGCCATCTTGACAAATGTGTCAACAGCACAGCAATGCCTTGCTTCAGGGCACTAAGGTATTTTGTATATCATCCAGGTACCCATTACGACACAGGGAAGCGAGGGAGGTGAGCGATGGGCAGAGAGAGACGAGGAATTAGGGATGAAAGGCGATCCGGGAATCCTTCCGCTGGTCTTTCCGGGGAGGAGGGGGTGATGACGGGGCGTTCCTATGGTCCACAGGGGGGAGAGGGGTGGAGGGAGGTTGGACACCTATCGGAGAGAGACAGAAAGAGAGAGGAGGTAAGCCAGATGATAGGGGAAAGAGGAGGAACAAGAACAGGGATGATGGTCAGTATCTTGTGGTAATATTTTGTGTCACTTGTGATGAAGATGACTAAGTGTAACTACTCGGGGTAGAAAACAAACTATTGAGGAGATAGATGTGAGGAGCTGCAAAAGTAATTCAAAGAAAATGTTTAGCACTCCCAGAGAAAAACGTTTTGATAGCTGCATGTTGTGAGGAGAGCGTCTGCGCTCTTTATGGTCTGGGATGTGCATTTTGCAGCTTTTGCAGCTAACTGCTATCAGTTGCTATGCAACGCTGAGCTAAGATACGCTAATTTTTCAGCTTCAGATATAGATGATGCACGGTGCAAGAGCGCAAATAAATAAATGTATTTCATAAAAATGTTGAGATTTTCTTTTAAATTCACGTCTCAGAATCTCATAAATATACAAAACAGTTTTAGAAATAATTCACAAAACCGACAGTTTTTGTAACTGCACCTCTAAATTGATATATTCTGGATACACATTTCCTCAAAATTCACCCTTTGACAACATGAATTAATGACTCAATCTTTCTATATTTTTACAGAACTTTGATACCACTACAATGTCTTCATCACACAAAGACAGACCTTACTGTCAGCCACACAATGACTTTGTACAGATGTCTCCACGCAAGCTAACTAACAAGTTCAACTCCACATCCTGAATGGATAGAAATAAAACCAGATCCCGTCAACCTTTCAACACACACACACTTTCTCTCATTCATCTTCTTTAAGTTTCTCATTTGCTTTATCTCGCACACACGCACATTGGTTGCCATGGTGAGAGATGATTACGCCAAACCGCGTCTCAGCTTCCGCACCAGTCACGTCAGAGCTGACGTTCAGGCGCCACTCCCCTCCTTCCTCTCATTCTCTCCATCCTTCTTTCCATTATAAGACTGGATGTGCGCTCACACACAAGCACACCGTACCCCTTCAGGAAGCTTCGAAATTAGCTGCGCAATGTGCTGCTGACAGCGAGCGAGAGGGCGAGAGAGGTATACAGGAAACTGCATGAGCTATAAATAGACTCATTTTCAGAGGAAACGTTGAGGAAAAGTTGTACAAGTTCGTCCTGCCAGTCTGAACAGTTAGAAGCAGTGTGCCCGCATGTTGTGATAATTAATTTTAGCTTGAAACATGATCGGTACATTAAATCCTGTCAGAAGGACAACGCAGTTTCCTTATTTTCCAAATAATTCCAAGGTTTTACTGTGGAACAACCTCTAAATACTGTTATTAACCACAATGATGTGAGAGATACGACAATAAAACACTTAATAAACTCATCTCTGTCTCTCTCACACTCACATCTGGACAGTCTTATAAATAGCTCTTGGCAGAGGCCTGTGCTTAGCATGTTGCTGGTGGCAGAGTTTATAGCCACTGGTGCCCAAACAGCCAACACACACACTCACACACATACAAACTCTTGAACATCACAGTGAAATGTCTGCAGGCTTTGTACCAACAAATTAAAGCACACTCACACACCCTTCACTCTCCCCTTCTCTGAAAACACTCCAGAAACTCCATCCTGAGAGTGCACAAACACACACTGCAGTGCTGCCTCTTGTCTATATAAAACTAATCACACATACATGCACACACATGCACACACGTGAAGCTCTTGGGAGGTAAGTGTCCTTGATCCAGCAGCAGGATTAAAGCAGAGAATGGGGGGGATTTAATGTTGACAGAATGCCTTCTCTAATCCGCTGCATTACCACACTGCTTCAATCTGCAGCTGGAGCCCCGTCCACCCGCCCGCCTCTGCAACTACATCTCCATCCAGCTGTCCGGCAACAGAAACGCAACAGATCAGTGTGTGTGAATAAAATGCAAATTAGGTGAAACTCTGCCTCAGTGCATCTAACTTTACTGTTATTTCCTCTAAAACTTTGTTGATTTATGTTCATTCTTAATGCTAAACTGCGTTTCAGGAGGAATTTAATGATTTATTTTTAATAATAACTTAATAACTTCTTGCCTGGTGCACAGGATTGGCTGTTTTTCAATCATGATGGGTACACCTGATGCCACATGGTGACTGGAGTCCGTCACTGGACCAAGACGTAGCTCATTTAAGTGACCGCAAGTCGTTCGTCCAACCTCCTGCACACCTGTTGTTAGTGCACAGGTGTGTTGATTAGCTTACTCTTTGATTTCACATCGATACCGTAACGTCTTGTATATTTTATCATTTAAAGGATTACTTCAGTGATTTAGTATTACATTCTAAGTTTATCATGCATGTTTTAAACGATACGAGCTTACGTTCATTAACCATTACAACCATTGTTTCCACAAGTATACTAACCACGAAAAACCAAACAGACCCACTGGTTCCAAAACTAGCACCTGACCAGCGACACATGCGGGTGGATTTTCCGTCTGGCGACAAAATCTATCGTCCACGTAGATGTTTGTAACAAAATAATCATGTAATAAAACCCCATGTTGACAGTTTTTACCACGTTTTGGTGTCATTCACGGACGCGCCGCTTCTGTCCCGCTGTCTGTGTCCGAGTGTCTACGCATGGTGCATTCAGGTGCCCCGCACAAACTCCGAAATCTACTGCGCTTCGTGCAGCAAAGCGCGTGGCCGAAAGGGACTACATGATGCATTCAAGCGCACCTCGTAAACTCTGCAATCTATAGTCTAGGTTATTTAAAACAGGTTAAATTTCCAATTTTCTTGGTTTCCCTTTGTTGAAATACATAGGCCTACACCTGCCATTAGTTCCCTGTTCTTTCACTACAGCATTTTTAATAATTAGATGCTAAAATCATAACAGTATCCCACTTTCAATCCAAGGCTGCACAGATGTTAGCATGATTACAACATGTGGGTATGTGTTCAGTAACTTTTTCTGTACCAGCATTCTGTGCAGGTTATTCAATATATATACACACACACATGTACACACACACGCACACAAAATAGTAAAACAGTAAAATTTGGCTCCTGGAGACTGGGGCACAGTGACTGTAGCCATGCACACGCACATACACTTCTATATAGTCTCACCGTCTGCACTGTCACAAGCTGTACATGTCCACACACTAATAAGTCAGTGTATGAATGTAACGATCAGTCACACTTTATCCACACACTACCTAAAAGCATTACTTAATAAATGAAACATGGTCTGGTCCGGTACAGACTGTTTTTGGCCTTGGTCTGGACTAAAAGAAGCTCCACATTTGACCCTCCCCGTCTGGTAAACACCAAAGTATTACTGTAAACTCTGTTACACTCATACCATGACTTAACTTGGAACGACGTAACTTTGTGAAGATTTCAAATGCATTATTTGTGCAGAGCCAGCAATAATATCTGTGTTATAACAGAACAGGTGCATCAGTGCAGTGGGATCACTTGACTCTCTATTAGTGTCAGCTCCACTTTAATTTACAAACAGCCTGATGTTCAAGGTCACATTTAAAGGCTGAGCTATTAATACCTGACCTGTAACAAAACCTCCCCCACTCTCACCCCTAACCACACCTCCCCGTCCTCCTCCTGCGTATTCACTGAGCTGACCTTTGGCCTTGGTCAGCCTCAGTCTTACAGCCCAGAATTCCACATTAGGCATGCACTTAATATCCCTTTGCGCTCACACCAGCTGCTTAGCACTTATTTAGGTGTCAGCCAGTACCAAGCGCCACATTTATCCCCTAATGCAAACTAAAGTTGAACCAAACCAACCTGAAGTTTGACTCCTCATTTTCAGTGGCAGTAAAACACTATAAACAACGATGCTGATCCTGCAGTTGTAATGTACATATTTCCAAAAGAGGATGATTAAACTTAAAAAGGTGTTCCAGATTTCACCGACACCAAGTTGCCCAATCAGAGCCACGATCCTGCTGTGTGCCAATGGTTGTTTCTTATGGCAGTGGTGGGCATCAAGGGTAGCATGATTTCAGTTTCTCTGTACAATATGAATCAGCGATATATCATTCTTGAGCCTGTCATCAGCTTGACATGTGGTACTGCTCTGGACAAATGCATTTCTGTTCTACACTAGCGTGACATAACACTCCAGAGAAATATTTCTAATGTAATGATACTGCAAAGACGTTAAATCTAATGAAATGATGGATGGACGGGAGGCAGTGTCTGGTTATCAGAGGCAGCCAAACCCATGAAAGGAGCTCATAACAAAACATATCTGCATACTTTTCCACTATTTAACCTCAGAGCTGTGAAAGTCTGCCATCTGAGGAGTGAACACGGCATGAGTTTCTACACTGGTCTCCCAGCTTGCATAGATTTCCCAACCCCCCCTTTGGAGAATGTCATGTTGTATTTCCACCTCAGCAGACTGCAGCTCTGTACAGGCTGAATTCAGTAGCAGGAGGTGGTTGGTGGGGAGGCGCACACACACACGCACAGGTAAAGTGGCACACAAATGCACCAACAAATACTTTCACTAACACACACAGGCAGAGGAGACAGTGAGCAGATTGATGGAGTGTACAGACTGGATCACAGAGCTGACTCATCACTGCCCTACTGCCCCGACGCCTCTGAGACTTTGAGTGTGTGTTTGGTCATCTGAGCTGGGTTTTGATTTAGGTGTGTGTGACTGTAAGCTTTTAAGGTTGGAGGTGAGCTGCTGCAGTGGCAGGGCTACCCCATCAGCTTAAAAGGTGCACTCCCTGATGTAATTACTTTGTCCCAAATCCCAAAACAGCTTCCTCGGCTCACTGTTGACACTGAGCTCTGTCAACTCATTGTTGATAGTGTTCAGGCCCAACCTAGACCAATAAATGGACCGATTTAAAACTGAGTTATTGCTATTATGAAATACTTATTAGTACAGCTTTAACATTATGTGTTGTATTTTTTTTTAATCTAAAACCAAAACATCTGAAAAATCTCTTGTCCATGTGGGCCTTCATACCTGAAGTGTTGTCTGTACTGTGTGAGATAGAGTAAATGCAACCTTTCCTGCAGCAGCAGTTTCACATCTGCAGAGTATTTATAAATGGTGAGACTTTGTGACTAAATATACACACAACTCGGTGGAAACAGACCCAGGCACTGACATCAATACACTGTCAGCCGATGATGGTGGAGCAACGCACACAGGCTGCAAGCGATGGAAGTAATGCACATACGCCCAAAACCTGCCTTTGATTTGGTACTACTTTCATCCTACGCTAAAACAAAGCAATGATGGGTGAGTGCATGCACATTCAGAAGTGTTTCCTATAAAAACTAAACATTTGTGGGCAGGAGGATCAGCTCATCTCTCTGACTCTAAAACTCTCCGCTGAAAACAAAATACTGCTACTATTCTTCAAGGTAGGGTAGCGTTTGTGCCTGTACAGAAAGGGGGCGACATTATTGAATTATGCAAGTGTCGGAGCTTAAAATCTGCACTTGGCAAGATTCAGATGTAAAGAAAGAAAAAAAAAAACACATCAGCCTAATTAAACCACAAAGCGGAGCTGCAGCGAAGACTGACCCTGTCCCTGAAGAGATGCCAGAAATGTGTCCTATTTGCCCAAATAACACTGTGGTGTTGGGGTGGTCCACTTCTCTGTCTGCTGGGAGAGACACAGCCAGACATGAGGGCAAAATACACACTGTCCCTTTAACTGCTTCTGCCTCTCTGTTAACTTGCAGCTCCTCTGGTTGGGTGTTTTGTGATCTGGATGACAAATAAGTTACATTTACTCAGTTTCTAAAAAAGTCCTGGGACAGGACCACTATCACACAGCATTCACACACACACAGTCCGGAAATAGCTGTAGCGTGATTGGAGAACAATGAGGCGGTCCCGTCAGAGGCGACAGCTTCCTGTCCCCAACACACCCATCACATTCCTCTGTGCCAGTTTGTGTTTTCGTTTCAGTGCGTTCTTGTGTTTCTAACCTTCTGCAGACCACAGTGCCCGATCCAACGTGACAGAGCTCCACCAACTGTGCACCCAAAGACAAACTGCTGGTGGGGGGTTAAAGCAAAGGCTATGGTTAGGTTTATGTCGCGGTTTAATAGGAAGGATTAAAGGAATTATTGTACATTTTTGGGAAATATGCTCTTGGACTCTTGTGGGGAATCAGATGAGAAAATTGATAACACTCTCATGTCTGTATGAAAAACATGAAGCTAGAGCCAGCGGCCTGTCAGCTGAGTGGAGACTGCAAGAAATCACTACTCCAGGCCAAGAAATAGTCTGGACACACTGCTTTTGTCTCTGAAATAAAGGTTCATTGTTCAAAAACATAACATAACACAATTTTTTTAACTGTATATGTGACGCTTTCTAAAGCCTGATGATCAAGGCTACTTTGGACTGGAATTAAGACTTCAAATCTTCTACAGAACAATACCAATGTAGAAATGGCGTTTGAAAGAAAGCATTATCCGAAATGCAGGAGTGTTACAGAGGCTAAAAAGACTAAAAGTCAGGATATCTTGACCTCTGCTGCTTCTTTTGACTTGTCACTTCCTGTGTGTTGAACAAAGTCAATGCCTCACATTAAGTACTGGTACAAACGTAATGAATCTAGGTTTGGCAAATTATTCTGTTACAGCCTCATTTTGAAATAACGTGGGTTGGATTATACATTTTTCATGTGGCCTGGCAGCTTTAACATCAACCACATATTGGAGGTATTTATTAGATTACACAACATTGCTGTGAGTTTTATCGCAGAGCAAACGAAAAAAGGTATTTTCAAATGTAGATCTGAGGTTTAATTCCAGTAAATGCACAGGACAGGATGCACAGGTAACGAAAAGCAGTCTCAAATATCGGGTCAATAGGCCTTGTAGTCAAAAATAGGCTCAATAAACATGAGAATCTCCCTGCAGAGATGAAGCAGAGTGGTGATGGATCCGACTTCAACTGGACCACTACCCTGCTGAAGTGTCCTTTAGCAAGACACTGGAACCAAGTAGGGTTCCAGTGTCATTGGAGAAAAAGATCAATGATATTACTCCTTTGTGAATTATATGTAACACCATCCAAAAGACTTATTGTACACTGAGGGATGCTGGAGTACACATCCAAAATAAAATGTTTTGTTCAGATTAGTAATAAACACATCTCTGCAGGTGAAATATCGGTGCATGCTGAAGAAAGCCACATCCTCATTGTTAGCCACACATCTCAGGCAAACACAATGAGGAGCTCCCCAACGACCTGCCAATCCATTTCCTGACAAACATAACCTCAACCTGCACTGTAGTTTATCATATAGAGATTACAATCAGGGTCAGATCCTGCATGAAGCTATTAGAGAGGAAAGAGGAGATGAGCTGTCCTGTTATTCTGGGATTGATCTGATTGTGTGAGCACACTACAGGCCTGATCTGATTTACTCACATTCTCCAGCACTGTGTGTGTGTGTGTGCAGCATGAAATCACTGTTGACCAAAGCTTCTTTTCATCCTGACAGCAACGCATGCTGCTGCAGGACAAACATGGCATTTTTGGCTTTGTTGTCGTTGGTTAGGCCTGTATTTGTCACTGTTGCTGCAAGTGAAGCCCATCAAGGCATGACTTCATCAGCTCACAGCACCAGCCCAGTGATGGGTGAGAAAAAAAAATACTTGATGTGTAATGGCTTGATCCTGACAAATCAGGCTGCAGGATCCACATCAAACCACCTGATGTACAAAAATAAGATAAAATAATCTATTATTACACACACGAGACACGTCGCTTACCTTTGCTGCGGTGATTTAAACGTCGTTTACAGCTCCCTCCACATCCCAAACAGATCCCAGAAGCCGCTTGATCATGGACGACGGCCCGGGTACCACCGACTCTTCATCGGCTTCCAAGCGGGATCCGGCGCTCCAGAGCCCGTGCGCAGCGCCGCCGCCTCTCGGTAGTCCCAACCTGCGGTCGAAGCGAAACCTCCCGTCGAAAACGTCCGCTTTTGTTTTTGTCAATCCCGGCGTCTAAATCATGGTTGCCGCCTCGTCCTCTCCGCGGCGCCGTTCACTTCTCGGTGATGTTGCCAGGCTGGGTGGAAAGACGTGTTCATATCTTATTTATTTGGCTGGACCGCTTCACATCCGCCTCCCCGTTTCCGCTCCTTCGCACGCTTTATCCCCGCTCCGCTGACGCTCCTCCATGCCGGACTGAAAGGGAATCGAAGCGCAGTCTGGTTATAACATATTCACATAACAAGCAACTTTTCCCTAAAGCCAGGCCTTGTTGTGGGAGTCCATACTGGCCGAGCTCAACATCAAAATAACTGATTTAACACCTCCCACCACCACCCCCTCCTCTCAGATCCCGGGTGCCCAACCTGAGGGTCGTGGACCTTAAAGGGGTCGCTAAAGGTCGCTCCCTCGCAGAAATTACAATCTGATTTGTTCACCAGATATGATCTCAATGAGCGGCGTCCACATGGAGGCAGTGATGCTGTTTAATAAGGGCATCCCAGGATCAAATGTCACACAAAGGAGGGGTAGGGGTTAATGGTGTGAATATGCTACAGAGTCCCAGCCAATAGCAGGTGTTATGGGAAGGCAAGAAGGGGGGGTGGCAGACCTGGGTACCACAATCACTCATTAAGGGGTCTCATTAAGGAACCAAAAAACATCACACTTTTCTTTTCAACATAGGTGATCATATTATTGAGTGAGTGGGGAAGAGGCCCAGAAAGCTCTGCCCCTCCTTCCCCCAGCAGGCCTGTCCCGCCCCCGGCTCTGGCCTAGATGGAGTGCAGTGACCTGCGGAGGAAACATGATGGAAGCAGACGGTTGGGAGAAGAGAGAGGGAGGGATTTGTCAAATAATCCCACCGCCTTAATCCCGACAACAACAAAAGGGAAAGTCTGTCCGTCCATCTTTTTTATCACACTACTAAAATAAAAAAGACAAAAAAATAAAAAAAAAATCACAACATAGAGCCCGAAGTCCAAAACATCACACTTATTTTTATGATTCAAAAATATAAAAACATATTGCACTGAAAATGTTTTGTAGAGCTGTCTTTACAAAATGGGTTTTCACAGTAGTTCTGGTTGAAAATATTGATTTCTTGAACAACATTAGCAATGTGCACACATTTGCAAATGATCTAAACTAAACTTTATCCGACATAAAAAATCAAATATCTGCAGGGACTCTGGGGGGGGGACAGTCTAAAAAACTGATCAGGTGCTACTTCAGTCTCAGAAGTCAACTGTCGAGGTGATAAAGCTTTTCAGTGCATTTGCTGAAACGATCATTACAACTGATGATCCCATTCATTTAGCATGGAGAAGATGGAAAAACATAGATACTATGAAAACATATTAAAGCACAGTCACACACATCACAACTGCCAGGATATATTATGATAAGACCCAAAAGCTGTTAAATATGGAGGACAAAAAATGACTTGTTCATGAATCAATAAATACAGAAATAAACATGAATACTGACGTGAATACATAAATTATTAAATAGATACATGTTATAAAAATAACGTTTCACTGTCAGCTGACCTTTATACACCACCAGCAGCTCAGATGAAACTATCCTGTGGCCAGTAATGCTTTACAGTGACGTCCCACTGATGTCATAACAGAAATCAATACACAGAACTAGAGAAGTTGAAATACATAGATAAACTGATGGGATTTGTAAAATTAAATTTTTAGTCCTCCATATTTTTTATAAGGTGGTATTTGCGGGGGCTGAATCTTTGTCAAAAGCGCTGCCACAGATGAGGATTTTCTTTGCGTGCACTTTCAAACAACGCAGTGCGTGTTGATGAGCTGCCGGGCCATCTCCACGTTCCCGCTGGCCTGGTAGATGAGGGAGAGGTTGAAGGCAATCTCCCTCCTCAGATCCACCTGATCGTCTGGGATACCCTGCAGGGAGGACGAGTGGTGAAAGCATGGAGAGAGGGACAGACAAGAAGAGGAAAAGATCTCATAAGGCTGCATTATTGAGGCCTCCTGGAGGATTGTCTGCACACAAAAACTGGCCCATTTATCAATGCCCTGATTAAAAGTGAGGGAGAAGTTTCTAAATTTAAAATCACAATGATACAGCAGGCTGAGCATTCAAACGCTGTCAAGTCAGCATGAGGAAAGAAACCGTTAGGTGACGTGTGTTGCGTGCATACGAACTTCCAGCTTCTGTGCAGGCATTGCAAGAGCCTTCTGGTAATAATGAATGGCCAAATGTGTGAGGCCCATCTGGTGCAGCGCTCTGCCCAGGTTGAACATGCTCTCCTGGCACTCCCCACGCAGCTCCACGTACCGCCACAGGAAGGAGAAGCCCTGAAAACACACGCGTACGTATTTAGGAAAAACAGACTAGCAGATGCTAAAAGCTAAAAGACGGTGTATGATACACAAACACTGTACCTTCAGCACCAGCATATGTCTTTTGGCTACATACTTCTGCGATGCCATGTGGAAGAAGGTGAGGCCGACACACAGGCTGTGGAGCGGGTTGTCGGGGTGAGTCTGGAAGGCCTGAACATACTGGCCTGAAGACACGTTTCAACATGTGTTAGATGACTGGAAAATTACCGACAAATACTTCCTCATCCAGACTGAGCGGAAAAATATCACCAAAACTGATGACAGCCTGCTCGAGGAAGCGTGGACTACAATCTGCTCACTTTATGCCTGTATTCTGGTCATATTTCAGGCTGACGGACTAGAGTGAATCCTTAGACTACAATGCTAGACAAGAGACATGCTTATTAAAGGGAGTGTGTGGAATTATAACATATACAAAACAGTTGCATCCCTGCAACTATATTGTTAGTTACTTTTGCAAATAGTTTTGAGCAATTAAAACCAAATAAATACATTAAAAAAGGGATTTCTGCTATGTTAGCATTAGCCATATATATTTTTTATTTAGCTTTGTAATGCATCTGCAATCCAGAAAAACACGATACCAAGCTGAGACAATGGCCAAGAGGACAACGAGCGAAGGATGCTGCAACATCAGTTTTCAAACCAGTTTGCACTTCAGGAGCTAAAATATGCCGTTCATGTTTCGTACCTAGAGCATGTTTAAAGCTCCCCGACACCATGGCGTTGTGTCCGCAAAGGACACACAAGGCGTGGTTGTCGGGATGTTTTAACAGCAGACGCAGACAGAAGCGATGGTGGCGCTGGTGCTGCGACGTTATCGTCAGCTGAGGAGAAGGAAAAGAAATGACCCAGACGTTTGATAACAGACAGAATTTAGTATTTTTGTCACTGATTAAAGCTTTTATGTGCTTTAGAACACGGCACTCTTAAATACGCAATTCTGATCGGTCAATTGCCAAGATTCAGTGGTGTTTATTTCTCGATAGACGACCGGCTGCTCAGGTACTCAGTTGGTAGGGAAGCCATAGCAACAGTCATCGACTAAAGGGGCAATCCCTTAATGTACCAAGCTCAATAACAAATTGGCAGCTGATTTGAGAAGCAAAATATAGAGCATTTTGCTTTTCATTTGTTTGGAGAGGACAAAACACTTGACGTGTGGCTGGAGAATGACATGTCCCCAGCAAAAAAGACCAAATAAAAAAACAATGCTGGACCAACAGGATAAGCAATATTAAGGCACAAGAGACTTGAGGACACAGAGATTGACCAGACTGAACGCGGACAGACACGAAAAAACACCAAGAAAAACACAGCATGGGCGAGCAACGTGCTAAAATACTGCTCAGTGGAGACAAAACTGGAGACAGCTTTTTTTTATGTATGACGCTGAACGCCAAAATCAGCTGCTGCGGGACTTTTATCCATCAGTACAAAATAACAGCGGTAAACCAAACTCTGTCTCCAGCTACGTCTCTCAGGTCTGGGATATCCCGTCACTTCTCCATATTTGATATGATCACTGTATAGAAATATGTTATTCTGCCCGCCAGCCTGCACACAGTGTGAGGCGGTTGCTACGCAACGTACGCATTTACTTTCAGTGCTGCTGCGTAGTGACAGCAGTGACAGACGAGACTGGGCTAATTTTAAATCAACAAAATATGTTTTAATCATTATTTTGTGTCACATTATTGAAGTCTTTAGTACTAGGCCGTGTTCTAAGCAGGATAAAGCAGAGAGAGTAGGTTCAGGGTTTGTGTCTCCATAGGAACCTACTCACTCTAACCTATCATCCCTTACATATTGTGTTACTTGTTTCATGAAAAGGTGCAGAAATATGTTTAGCACACCTGGTTGAAAATATTCCAAAGCTGAGGCAAATCCACGTTTTCCATCAGCAGCAATCTGTCGAGACAAGAAAGACAGACAGTTTATGTCTAACTTTTCAACAACTGACAACATACAGGTTTGCAACTTCTTCCCCGCCTGATGCAGCTGTACGTGCGAGTCGACCTGATGTAGTTGTAGGCCTTGTAGTAGTTGTTGTCGAGGATGGTGGCGGACAGGCCGAAGAACTCCATCTCCTTCCTCCGGGGTTTGTTGTCGTAGAAGGAGTAGAACTCCATGGCGGACTCCACCAGCAGCTCGGCCTCCTCGTAGCGCTTCACCTCGCACAGTGTTCGCACGCAGCTCACCAGCAGCTGCCACCAGTCCTCTTTGGACAGAACGTTGGTTTTACCTGGACAGGGAACAAATGTCATCACTGTGACTGCGTGTTTGTATTTCAGGTTTAGCAGTTTGAATGGTTTGTGAATGCTGCTGTTGAGTCGGTATCTGCCTTGGCGCTGACGTCAGTGAGCTGATCAGGACACCAAACGTCACAAATCCACATTAAATACAGTTTTCTGTTCTCTCCGTCTTCTTGCATGTACTTGACAACAAATGCACTTTCATGCAAATGTGAACACACATCCAGCAGAGCCATTTCCACGCTCTGCTCCCCCCGATCACTGCTCTCTGCAGTGAATGAAAGGACGTAAATGGAGTTACTGTGGGGAATATAATTAAAGCGCCATGTGGTCCAATCACATATAATACATCTGAAATATGGGATTTGACTATGAATACAGCCCACAGTGCAGATATCTAAACTGGATTTCTGTTAACCCCTGATGTCAAGCAAAAATCTAGCTTTAGCTAGCTTGTTGCTAGCTCCATATAGCTTTTTTTTAAGATAGAGTTTCTACAATCTTTGTCAAGAGGTTGTTTAGAAATTCTGCATGGATGAAGCTCAGAGATTGAGTCCTAACGAGCCGCTATTTGTAGTTAATGAGCTGAACAATGCAAAGCTTCAAATGAGGTCCTTTAAGAGAGCGATGAACAGGTTTGTCTCCACATATGGCAACTGTTAATGCTGACAGTGAACAATATCCGGCCAAATGCTCTGTGTTCCTTCTGCCAACTGCAGGCTCTGTGCACCAGCCAGGCAACCAGGTATGAAGACTTAAAACCCACAAACACACACAAATATGCATACCAGTGTTGTCTAGATAGGCGGCTTCATGGTCAGCAATTTCTGGCAGCATGTCTTTGACCTCCGCCAGCCGCAGGTGACTTTTGCCCGACACGGTTACAGAGCGCACACACACCTTAGCTCGCTGCATGGCCACCTAGGACACACACACGTTGTTTGAATCATTTGTCAGACACCGGGAGGTGATGGAAATGCAAATGGGCCTTCTGCCGTATGCACACACGATTCCATATCAGCTTTGTGTCACCTTAAGCAGCATGGAGATCATTGTGATCATAGCATCCAGGTAGTCCTGTGTTTGTCCCTGAGTCTTCAGCAGTGTGGAACGATGCAGCAGCAGCTTTAATTCCTGCAACCGCAGCATAAACAGAGACATGAGTACAGGCACACAAACACAAGCCTCTTAAGAATGAGATATTTGAAAATGTTTGACTCCAGCTGGCGCGCCCTTGCCTTCTGTGCAGCCGATGAGTCCTGTGCCAGGGTTTCGCTGTCGTACATGGACTCCAGGGCCTTGAGGGCGCACTCCGGACGACCTAGCTGCTGCTGCAGGGTGGCCAGGGAGAGCCGGGCCTCCAGGTGCAGCGGAGCCATCTCCACCACCTTATTGTAGCTTTCTGCTGCCACCTCCATGTGGCCCAGCGCCTTCAGACACTCTGCGTGGGAAACGTGATGAAGGCCTCTTATATAACAGCGTTGTTCATTTGCTCTAGCCAGCCAAACAGAGGGGTCATTTCAAATCCTGTCTTGCACCTTAGCTGCAGTTTCACACAGTGGAGAATCTTTTGGATGTGTGTTACTGCAGAGACGCCTCTCATCTCAGAGGATATTTCATTAATAAACCGTTTCTCTTGAAAGGTCTGAACCACGGAGCTGAAACTTTTAAAGTGAAATTAAAATTCACATATAAAAAATTTGGATATACTACGAACTGTTTTAAAGAGGTGTTGATTCAACTTTATGGTCATTTTGGAGGGCGTGTTGCATAAAACACGTGTTTCTGTTATGTAGCTGATCCTCACTGATATAAATGGGGCGGGGGAACAAAAAGAGGCTATGCTGAATGGTTAGCCTAACTTGCTAGCTTCTGCTTTCCAATTGGAATACAGACTTAACAGCACATTGAGTTCCACATGCAACATCTCAAATGGCTACAGGCTGATAACCAACGCTGTGTGGGCTTGTTGAAGAAAAGCAAAAAAAAGCTTAATGTATTAAAGCTTTGAAATCTTCACTTTGAGATATGTGAATCAGTTGTTCCCACCTGCATGCCGGAGCCAGACGACAGCCAGGTTGTACTTTTCGGATATAACGAGGGCAGACAGCAGAGGCAGAGCAGACATGTACTCGCCCTGCTCCAGGTAGGCTTCACCTACATCCAGGTACAAGTCACCGATCTCCTCTGGATTCTGCTCCATCAGCGATGACACAAGTCCCTGTGAGAGGGTGGAGAGTGATGGAGACAGAGGGCTATTGCCTCAAAAACATCACTCCAAGAAATCAATATCTTTAAATGAGGTCAGATGTAATCAATAATGCCTTGTTTGTTCTGTTTACCTCCAGGGGTGTGTAGACATGCAGGTGAATGAGGCAGACCATTAGCTTGGCCCTCAGGTCCACTGGGACGCTGTCTGGTACCTGTACATCCTTAATTTCACCTGGAGACACACACACACACACACACACACTTCTTCATCTTCAATGAGCGTTACTATGTTCAAAAATAACAGCTATGATTACAGCTTCTTTGATGGTGCTGAGGAGTGTGGGAGCTGTGAGAAAAATTCACAGCTAAGGCGTGAAGATTGTTAGCAGGCAACATTTCAAATAACACAACAAAGTACTGTGGCCCTTTGAAAATCATCTGACTCCAGTTTTCCCTTCACATAGGCTGAACGTCAGTTTTCTAAGTCTGTTTTTGCTTTTTGAGCATATGATTACTCACAGCAGCTGATTAAAGTCCTTCAAACGGGAGCTACAGCGGCGTGTAAAAATCTGCTCCAAATTTCTGTGACTGTGAGTAGTTCGGTGAGGACAAGATGGAATGAGGCATGAAGTCAAAGGTGAACCATCCTTTCGACATTTTAAGCAAGACTGATGCACAATTTTTGTTTTGTACAATTTCAGGGTGGAAAAAAGAAAGCAGCACCATGCAAAAGAAGAAAGAGTCATTAGCTTGATAGTGCTATGGCTTGTTCATGATCATCATTCGGAAAGGCCAGGTGATGCAAATTTAAGAGCTTTATAAATACTCTGACTCCTCAAACCTTGTTCCGCATATCAGCTGATCTGTAAGCAGCTGCCAAGCACAGCAGCTACATTTTCAGGTAGCTGTTTCCTCAGGTCAGGATGGAAATTAAAAGTAATCTTGCTTAAAATATTACAGAAAATTGTCCATTACGGCTAGTTTAGCTGTAGTTTGGCACAGCTATGGTTCGTTATTGCTTACTCGTAGCCGACCGCCGCAGAGTCAGCCGTGTTGTGGCTGGTTGCTCGCAGCGCGTGGCGTTCGGTAATGACATCATCCACGTCAGAAGTAGTTGTCTAGAGACGCCGGATGTTGATAACATGCCACCACGGGCTCAGAGGGGAATAGCACCAGCATATCAGAACAAAATATTGGAATATGAACGAGTTTCGCCGCAGATTATGCGTTATATAGAGGCTGCGCATGGATGCCCCGAGTACTCGCATTATACGGATATACGCGCCGCTCCTCTGGGGCTAATTTCTTCAAAACGACTCCAAATGCCACCAAAGTTGTCTGGCTGAGTAAATGGTCGTATTTAATGCTACAAATAAGGTCCAGGTTGTAAAAACGAAAGTTATCCTTTAATGTTCTGCTGATTGGAAATCAGGTAATCTTTAACTCATTTAGTTGTGCACAGTAAAAATTATTTTGATCAGGGGCGCCCAAACTTTTGCATGTCACTGTATCTCTCCCATTTTCTTCTTTCCCTGCAAATGATGTGCACTTCATGGTGAAAGTAAAAACGAAGCTGTATTTGTTTGAAAGGTGATTAAAAAGTTGACATTTTGGAACAAATACGATTCACACTTTTTTGCACATGAAAGGGGAAACATGATTTGAAAATAAATGACAACAATGAAGCACAAGAAGAGCTAATTTTATTTTTTTAATAAAAGAACACAAAAAGACGTCTTTTCTCTCTCTGTTCCTTTTGTTTTGTTTCTCTTGTGTTGACTTCTGTTCAAAGCACTGATTTGTCCTCCCGTCTTCCCTGATGAATGAGCAGCAGCGTTTTAGTGCCGGTGCTTTCAAAGACAAACACCTCTTGTCTCTTTAATAAAGAGAGTCAGGTCTAAAACATCCCTCAAGCCAATAAAAATGTCAAATTTATTACACCTCAGAGTATTTTACCACCATCTGCATCAACAAGCTAGCTACTGTTACTTTACTGCTAGAGTGGCTGAGGTTAGAAAAAACACCTTGTAAGCTTCACTGAGTCAGACATCAGTGATCCTGAATAACTGGGACCACGAAGCTAAACTGACCGTGAACATCATTAGAGCCCTGAGAAGTAATAACTGTGACCAAATGAGTCCAGTCCTCCATGGCCAATCTTTTTCATAAAGTCCCTATCTGCAGCAGCAAAAGCTGTTATTCTGTAAGGTGATGTATAAATCTCTCTATATATAAATAAACACTTTCATATACCAGCAGAAACATTAAAGCCTTAAACAGCGTGGGAATTACTATATATTCAGCCTTAATTATGGTTAGCATTGTCACCATTCTGACGTTCTTTTGCCTCATGATGGACAAACTTATAAATAAGTCATGTTTTTTCACAGTTAAACTTTAAGTAAGACTGTTTCTGCTGCCAAAGCAGAAAGAAAAACTAGAGACGGTGCAAGAAAATGTCTGAAGACAGGAAATTTTCACTAAACAATTTGTCCTGTTTTAAACCCAGATTGGACACATGGTGAAAAAAAATCATTACCAGCATCTCTGATAGAGTTAACTGATCTCTACAAATCTCTTTATTGCTCTTCATTATTTGTCACTCTATAGCAGGCATGTCAAAGTGATTCCATAAAGGGCCGTGTGGCTGCAGGTTTTCGTTCCAACCAAGGAGGAGCACACCAGGCTGGAATCAATTAATCAGCTGATCTCAGTCTTCAGCTGATAACTAATGATCCCTTGATGTTGATTGGTTGGCCTGGTGTGCTCCTCTTTGGTTGGAACGAAAACCTGCAGCCACACAGCCCTTTATGGAATCTCTTTGACATATGTGCTCTATAGTAAACTCACTATTTTGGCCACATCAGGATAGCATGGCAATGATGACTCAAGATCTCAGGTTTTGATCTGATCTTTAGACCTGAATCTCCTACACAACATGTTAGTCGTTCAGCATGGGTTACCATGGTGATCTACCCTGATGAAAAGTGGGCCAGCTTCATGATAGCAGAACACTTAACTTAAACCCAAAGATAGCAAACTAACCCATTTATCCCACTTTGTGATTATTTAAAAACATTCCCAACATATCAACATTTCTGCTTGTTGTGAAACTGCAGAAGAAAATGACTCGTTTTTGTTAAAACTGACTCACCGTTCTCCTCTGCCGCCGTCTCCTCTGCTGTTTTGGACTTTGTGTCTTCGTCACTGCTCTTCTCCTGCCCCTCAGTCGTCTTCTCTGCCGCTTTCTCCTCCTGCGTTGGCGCCGAGACGTCTGATGTGGATTCATCCCTGATCAAAACTACACCTGCAAACTGGCCCAAGACCTTGGAAAACACACATGTAGATGCACTCATTAAGACAAAACACACCTCTTATTAGCTGTCTGTCTACAAGACGCTGCTTCACTGCACACAAACACACGGAGGTGTACCTGCAGGGCCTTGCTATACTGCCGGTTGGCGATATAGAGCTCAGCTGCCATGTTGACGAAATCATCGCTGACCAGGCTGGGGTGTCGTGCCAGAGCGTCCTCTATAACACCCAGAGCTGAGGTCAAGTCACTACTCTCATAGTAACTCCTAAACAGAACACACACAGATGTGAGCTCTGACAGAGATAATCCAACATCTGACTCTGGTTTAAAAACATATCACAACTAAACTGTGGTGTGATTCTGACAATCTGTTGTGCCAGTCTCTGTGAGTGAGGATGTAGATCTGTCTGTATGTGTCCTGTACTTAGCCATGTCCTTGGACAGCTGCATGAAATGCTCTCCGTCCTCCAGCGGCAGCAGCGACAGGATCCTGCGGTAGCCGTCCATGCAATGTTTGTGCTCGCCCAGACGCATGTGGAGGCTGGAGCGCTCCCACAGGTAGCGCACGTTGGTGGGGTCGTATTTAATGGCTGGGGAAGCAGTGAGCGAGGAGTGGAGTACATCAATAGTGATAGCACGGCTGAAACTAATGATTATTATTCATTAATCTGCTCATCATTTTCTCGATTAACTGATTAATCATTTGGTCGATAACAAAAATGGTCAACACAACTTTTTATTCCCAAGATGCGCTTCAAATGTCTCATTCTGATAAGGCTGCAAAATAAACTGAATATTGATCTCAATTTGGCTTCCCACAACTAAACGAACGCGATCTACTGATGTATTGACTTTTAAAACAGGTGCTCCGAACATTTCAGCTGAGACTTTGAGTGAGTGCATTGAGTTTCATGCAGTGAGTCTGCAGAGAAAAGATACGATCTGCTGTTGAAAACTTTTTGCACTTATTTTAGCTTTATGCTACATATAATTGAAATCTTTTAATTTGTATCTTGAGTGTCAGACTCACCCTTTGTGTAGCAGACAATGGCCTGCCGGATGTTGTCCTGCTCCAGAGACATTTCTGCCAGTCTGATCCACTCCTCGCAGTCGGAGGGGTTCAGGTGGGCGGCGATCAGACCAAACTGCAGCGCTTTGTCCATGTCTTCATCATCCTCGTAGATCATAGCCAATGTGGAGAAAGGCTCATAGGCTAGAGGAGCTGGAAGGGTTTAAATTTGAACTTTTATTACTGACTTTGAACACAACCATCGAGTCATCTGCTACAGCTAGCCTTGTTCTGATCTCTAACAGCACACGCATGCGAGTTGTTTCGTACCCTGTCTTATGATCTCCATGCACATCAGGATGGCGTCCTCTTTCTCTCCCCTGGCGTAGCGGATGTTGGCTTCTCCCATCAAGCCTCTCAGCGCTCGGGGCAGCTTGCTGCGATGACGCCGCTCCTGCACAAACGTACACAAACAGTCAGAAACTAACACACATGAAGCGCTGGGAAAGCACAGCTACAGACTCTTGCCTCCTCCTCCTCCTCCTCACCTTCATCATCTTCTTGTTTTCTCGACTCAGCTCCATCTCCAGCGCAAACACGTCCCCAACCGTCGGATCCTCCTCCTCCTCCATCTCCTCTTTCTTCTTCCTGCGTCCTCTCCCTCTTCTCCCTCGCCTCCGCTTCTTCTCCATCTCAAACTCCATCTCCTCCACCTCCACCTCCACTTTTCGCCTCTCCTCTTCCTCCACTTTGTAATCCTCATCATCTTCATCATCCAGATAGCTCAAGCTGTCCTCTTCTTCCTCGTCTTCCTCCTCCTCTTCTGAAGAGGGTAGGTCTGGCGTTCCTTCCAGCATGGAGGCGAAGGCCAGTTGGACCCCCGGGCTGACTCCCTCCTCTGAGAGGAGAGTTGTGTGAGCCTCAGCAAATGATTCGTGGCAGATTTGCCCCACATTTCGCCTCTCAGGCTACATTAAGACTACAACTAATGATCATTTTCAGTATCAATGAATTAGTAGATTATTTCCTTGCTTAATCAATCAGGTCTACAAAATGTCAGAAAACTATGAGGAACGCAATATCTCTGAGCCAAATCAATGTCTTCACATTGCTTGTTTTATGAGTTTGCGAATATAACATGGCAAAGAAAATCAGCACATTGAAGTATTTGTTTAGTCGCTAAGAAAAAACTAAGAAATTCATTCTTTGCATTCTAGTAGGCTTCATACAGGGTGTCCCATGCTACTTTTCGAGGTCGTTGGGACCACATGCAGCCTGTCATTATTAGCACAATGCCCATACACCAGTTTTGCTACCATTATTATGCAGAGTGGGGTGCATATCTGTCCGATGTATGGCTGTAAGTTAGTGGTGGAGGGTGTTGCAGCTGTAAGCAGCCTGAGAGGAAAACTGCAGGTACAACAAAATCAAAAAAAGCACTGTGACCTGCTTCAAATGTTTTTTCAGGTGAAATAAAGAACTGACATTTGTATTTACAGTTAAAGCACAGCGCTCTTTTCTCAAGAAAAAAATACTTTTTTTATTTAATGAAACTCACCATTTATTCCTAATAACATTACTAATTTCTGTTTTGTTCTATTCAAGTGACCCCGCAGATCATAAGAGTGTGACAACATGCAAACAACACCAGGACCCTGCACCTGGACCATCATCTCCTGTGAAACCAAACCGTCCTGGATTAGCATCAAAGCCCCATTTCAAAACCCAACCAGTATCAGACGGACAGCAGTTTTACCGGTCTTCGGCATCTGTGCTGAGGTAGAGGGCTGAGCATCGTCCTCCAGCTCTTCAGTTGACACCTCAGACTCCTGACAGGACACAACATAACACCTTTATGACAGCTTAGCATTTTCAGACAATTTCAACAACCAAATACAAGCCTGTAACCAGTGTAGATGTGAAGGGTGATAACTAGCTAGCAAGCTAACTAGCTAAATGAGTTTTGCTAGTCGCTATAGAAATCCAGCCAAAATTACCATAATTTATATTTTACCTTTGCTTTCCGCTCATCCCTCCGCTTGTCAAACTCCTCAAAAGTTATCCTACCCTCTAGGTAGTCTATTAGCTCAGCGCTGAAAGCAGACATCGCTGTCCGCAACTGTGTGCGTGTCTCCGGCAGAAGCTGTTTGACGAGAAAAAAGATGCTTCTTCAAAACAAACTGCGTCACATCGCGCTAAAGCAGTAACACAATATAAACTGATAACAGAAGAAGACGTCCTCAACACTCGCGGCTGCGCTTCAAAAGGACGCCGGGCGCCCCAGCACGGTGACCTGCAGTCACGTGATCTACAACAACTTCCGGGTTACCGCTGCTACCTAACTCAAAACGATAACGGTGTTTTGGCGACATCTAGTCGTGAAAGGCGAGAAAGCACCTAAATATTACCGCTAAATGTGAGACAACGGAAATTAAGATAAAGTGAAAATCAATATATCAATTTTGTAAACAAATAGCATATGAAGAATTCATGTAAAATCTATTTTTATAATCTAAGTACTCCGACTTTATGTTTTATTTTTTATAACACTTATGTAGACTCATATATGATATATGATGAGCTTATAAAAAACATGGTGTTTATGATTACACCACCCAACAGCACAGTATTGTATTATGGTATCGATATAGTGTAAATAATCAGGTTTAATAGTTACAACTAACTCCTTCTTGAACTCACACACATAAATGCATCAGTAATAATAATCAAATAATTCTAATTATGATTGTATGACACTCACCAGGTGTGTTTTCCTGCACTACATGAGCACTTTTATTGATACTTCAAGTACATTTCACTAATATTTCTTATATAAACACTGCTGTATGTAACATTTTCAGTACAGGCAGTTTACTAAACTGATTATTTCTCCTTGGAGATAAATAAAGTATCTATCTATTTTCACAGTATAGTGGTACCTTGTGTGCAACTTTGTGTATTTTAATTAATATTCTGGTAATACTTTCAGCACAATCTGCAAACAAGATTGCATATTTTTAGCTTTTGTATCAGGTCAGTTTCTTTTATTTACACATGTCATTTATGTCATGTAAGTACACTTGTTTGTCATTTCTGCGACATGTCAAATATGCTTTGGCTTCCTCTTTCATTGTTCTTTACAGAAATATCAAGTATCAAAGAGCAGGTCAAGCGTACGTGATTTAAAATTTAATATGACATGTTTGTTTTGTCAGGAGCAGGTTGGAGATATACGCCAAAGCATATCTGCTTTTCCATTTCACCCAGATCCAGAGCAGTGTGGACACTGCTGCTGTTCATTCAACAGGCTCACGCTTGACGTATTCTCGCCTTATCTCTCTTTATCTCCCATGTGAGAAAACGAGGGATGGAGGAAAAAGTGGAGGAGGGTGTTGTTTCATCCTGGCAGTTGATGCTCCTCCTGTTTCTTTCTCAGTTTCCTCTCAGAGCATTCAGCACACAAGTAAACTCAGACACCTCTCCTGCATCATCCTCAAATTGCTTCAGTGTCCTGGATGGTCTGGACCTCCCAGACTGTGTGATGACTGCACCTGAAGCCTAGCACAGGTGAGTACACATTATGATGCAAACCTGAATTTTACTATATCACCAAAAAGCATGAAAAAAACATGCATGAGTTTGACATGGTGATATCAGTTAATGGCACTTTATTATTATCTTACATGTGCACCATGGATGCATTTTACGATATGCAGGGAACACAATCATGTCTCTGTATCGCTGCTGACACTCCAAGTAGCCAGAAGGCCCAACAACTCTGTTCTAAGAAACAGTAGTTATGGAGCTTTATTATAAGCAGTGATTGATCATTATCTCTCTCCGGAGTCACTTTTCAGTAGTACTAGTAGTCGGCTCCTCTTGAATCTGCATTATAAAAACGTAAAATTAAATGTGTAATAGAATTAACATGTTCATAAAGTTCCCCTTGAATATAACTTTAACCTGCAACCAACAATTATGTTCATTATCGCTAACTCTGTCAATTATTTTATTAATTCATCAATTACTCTTAAGTCCATAAAACTTGCAACAGGTTCTGGGAGTCTGGGAGAGTGACGTTGTTATTCCTGCTCAACAGTCTAAAAGCTAAAGATTATTTAACACGAAATGATATAAAACACAGAGAAGCAGCAAATAGCAAATTCTCACCTTCTAGAAGCTGTTGCTAGCAAATATTTGGTATTTCTGCTTCACAAAAAGAACAGAAGGATGAAATGACAATCAAAACTGTTGCCAAACAACGTTCTGTTCATCGATCAAATAATCGTGTCAGCTCTAAACGTGATGCAGGTTCAATACAACACAGGCCGTTCCATTAATGAATGAAGTGAAAACAGTGCTGAGGCCACACAGGAGCCGCAGGGCTGCTGCCTCTGCCCTGTTATCTTATCTGGCAATAACTGCTCATTTAGCAGCTGGAATATCCGGCAAAAAGTCAAACACAGGGTTGAGCCCCCTCCTCGTGTGAATAATTTGTGGACAGTCCCTACTCACTTTTGCACAACTGCAGAAATCCATCTTCTGCTCTGTCCTTTTTATTCTGCCTGTTTTGCATAGAACTGTAAGCTGAGTCTCTGTAATTCACAGCGTCGATTTAAATGTGTGCAAAGCAACAGCAACAAGCAACACGTTCGAATCCCTATCAGTGTGTGCAAATACTGAACACTTGGGTCTGTGTTTGTTGTCTTTGTGCCTTATCAGGAACAATTTTCCCCGCTCAGTTGGTCAGCACAAAGGCCACAGGCTGCGCTTCATAACAACCACTGTTCCTCTGTCCTTTCATATCTCCTCCTCGGCTAAATTCAGTCTGTGCTCTGCTTCTTTCGCGGAAGCAGAGGACAAATTAAGTGGATGATTTGCACACCTCTTTCATACGATTTTCTTTGTGTTCCAAAATAAGAACCAAGGTGGAAAGAACACAATGTCCTTTACACAGTGTCCTCCACAGAGACAAACACAACAGCTTCTGAACTGAAAAGAACAAGAAATTGGTGTCTTTTTCTGGCTTTTGTCAGCATTAGTCAGGTATTTTATTCTCTGCCTGCCTATCTCACCGTTATTCCCTTTCATGCTATAATGTTTCACATGCGCCGCAACTTTCGAGTTTTTCCCCTCCACCAAGCACCTTGGATGTGGGTGAAGTTGTGCCGCAAATCTCTACATCAAGCACAAATCTCATCGGTTCACAGTGAAGAAAACTGGCACGCTGAAACAAAAGTGCGATCGTCACAGTCACAAAGCAGCCAAATCAAACATACTGTACTACAGGGAATGAAACATGAAAGCAAAACCCACGTGGAAAATAAAAACACTATTATCAGCAAGGCAAAAGATAACTTATGGCAGCACTGCCGACTGCCAACAAATAAGAGATTTTGCATTTTCTAGAAAGATTAGGATATTTTCACTTAAAAGCAGTGCAGCCAGACTTAAAGCAAGCACATTTGTCTGGGTACAAAGAAATTCTGACCTTGACCAAGCGGTTTTGTTCTTGTCAGTGTTGATCAGCTTTACAATTCTGGAATGTCTAGTTTCAAGCATTAATTTACTCAGAACCAGGAATAAAATCTCAGAAACAAGTTCTATTATCTTATTAAAATAATTAAGGACAAAAAAGCCTAAAATAAGTTAAAAGCTCGAACATAAAAACTGCGAAAATACGAAAATATATCCTGTCAGACAACAAACAAGCATATATTGCCTTGATTTAAGACATTTTATCTGACTTAGATGTTGTTTTTTGCAGTTTGTCTCTCTGATTCGCTCATCTGTAAGGCTACAATGTTGTATGGATTTGATATGGAATATTATAGATCCGCAGTTGCAAATCCATCTGCTACTTCAGCACCACGGACAGCTACATGGATTTATCAATACATACAACAGTTAGCAACTGATGTTTATAGATAGAGAGATTGTAACCGACACAAACCTCAGTCAGATCAAGGATCAATGAGTCAGGCAGACTAGACGAACTTATTCAACGAAACAACCCCGCTGCCCCTGAGCTCTTTGCTACTGGACGGTGAGCAAGGGGGATGCACTTTGGTCATCTTGCTAGCAAGAAGATTAGCACCCCCACCCCCCGCTTAGTTTTAGTTACAGTGCAGTTTGTACTGTGGAGATACTGAAAAAGACATGAGCTCAGGTTTGAAGTTAAGCCAAAATGTGATACATTTACATTAAAATTTAATACGTGCTGCAAAGTTTGGAGAAAACAAAGTGTTTCAGTCTGACAGATTGGTTGTACCTCTGGTTAAGCCTGAGGTGAAGTCAAGCCTGAAAACTAGGACATACTTATGTAAACCTCCTTAATAAATTAGAATTTCTCTAAAATAAGGCCAGTTTCTTGAGGCAGGCCTGGTTTAACTGGTCGTCACAGTTCAGAAAACAGGCAGAATATCCTCTCATCTATTTTACAGACTTTATCATTAGCTGATGGCTCTCTCCAGTGCAGTTTTTATCTTATCTGCGCTTTCTGCAGTTTTACCTGCAGACTTACTCATCTGCAGATTTTATCACTGGGTTATTTATGACTGGAATTGTTCACAGTCTCTACTCTTACATGCAGGTTTTCCATGACTGTGGAATCTCCCTCTCATCATGAATACCAGCGCTGAGAGCTGTACGGCAGAGATGCCGTACGGATACCAACCCCGTTTTAAAGGGCTTTACATCGCCACCGAGCTCGTCATCGCCGTGTTGGCCATCATAGGCAACATCTTGGTTTGTCTGGCTGTCAGCCGCAACAAGAAACTTCGCACTGTCACCAACTACTTCCTGGTGAGGACATCTATTGCTCTAAACTCTAGATATTCCATGTTTCAGATAGGGATAAAACAAAGGATCAAAAATGTGTTTTACTCTGTATGCATGTGTGTCAAGGTATCACTGGCCGTGGCGGACATCCTGGTGGGATTGGTGGCCATTCCCTGTGCAGTGCTGACAGACCTGGGCCAACCTCGCCATAACCTACCCCTCTGCCTGGTGATGCTCAGCATCCTGATTGTGCTCACACAGGTAGGAACACACTTTTCATATGCAAGTACAGCTCCAGTATACAGAATACTTAATGAATGAAAGCTACTCCTGTCCACATAAACTACTCATGCGGTGCAACATAAATGGCTGACACTTCACTCAGACTTCATGTAGGCTGTGGCCTGTGGAATGTGTGGTTAATTAACTTTCATTAATTAAAGCTATGACAGCTAATATGAGTGATGTTCAGGGACGTGCACAGACATTTTAAGGGTTTGTTGCTCTAAAAGAACAAAAACAACTGTGACCCTGCTGCCTTTAAGTAAGCCAGCCAGCTAACTAGCTAAGATTGGTTCAGGTGATAGCATGATATAAAGCAAAACTGTGTGAGGTGATGCAAACGTGACAAGCTGCGTGGAGATTGTTATTCACAGGGCATCCCAGTGGTTACAACCTCCGAAGACTCACCCAGAGCATGCACACAATCCCCCGTTTGGATTCTACAGCGTCACAAGAAATATGGCATCAGTTCATTATGATAAAGACTCTCGCAAGAAAATGGTCCTTTCTTCTCCAGAGCTCCATCCTGAGTCTGTTAGCAGTGACAGCGGAGCGGTACATGGCCATCCTTCTGCCCTTCAAGTACCAGCGTGTCATGAGCCCCAGGAACGCCCGGCTGGCCCTGCTGGTCACCTGGGCTCTGGCAGCCATCTCAGGCTCCGTGCCCCTCATGGACCGGCAGAAACAACCACCGAACTCTGAGTAAGAGGACGAGGAGGGGGGGACGCAGGATGGACGGATGAATGGATGGGGCACAAACAGAGTGAATTCAAGAGTGAATGGTAACAAAACTGCAATGAAATGAAAAGTGGAAAGATGAATGGATGAATAAATGAATGATGGGAAGACTGGATGGGAAAATCAAATAAACAGATAAATGAGAGAACGAATGAGTAAAGGCAGAAAAAAGGCAGGTGCATGACGTGTATACATGGATGGAAAGATGAATGGATGAAAGGGTTATTATAAGGAATGAATGATTGATTGAATGAAGGCAAAAAAAATGGCATGTACTATATTACAGTATGCAAGGAATCAGCACTAATCAATTTATGAAAGGGTGAATGAATGAATGAATGCAAGAAGAAGTAATGAAAATAAACTGTCGTATTAATTATTTGTTGTAGAATGAATGACTAAATGAATGAATGTCAAATTTGCAAGAAATGAATGAATGAAGGCAGATAAATGGATGAATGGAATGGAAAGATGAATGAATAAATGAACTCGTGGATAGAAACACTGCAGGAAAATGAAACTAATGGATGAGTGAATGAATTATTTATATGCTAACATAATATATATAAATATAAACTAAATGCCTCCCTATCATTCCAGCTACTGTATCTTCACCTGTGTGGTGGACATGACCTACATGGTCTACATCAACTTCTTCTGCTTTTTCCTGGTGCCGCTGGTGGCCATGTTCATCATCTATGGCCACATCTTCCTCACCATCCGCCACCAAATCAGACGCATCGCTATGACCACGAGAACTGCAGAGGAAACCACCACTACTGGCAGTGGGAGCACTGGGACAGAGGACACTGGGAGTTCAGCTGCTGGGGGAGCCACAGAAGGGGCAGCTGACATGGGGACAGGAACAGACACCAGGCATTTGAGAAAATGTAAGGCTGAAGTGAGGGTAGGGAAGGAAGTAGAGTCTGGCATTGGGTCTGTTATTGAAACTGAGACGACCACTGTCTTTACAAAGTCAAAGTGCAGGATAGCCTCAGGTGGATCTACCAGCTTCAGCTGTGCCCCTGCTGACCCCCATTCAGGAGAGACCAACACCAAGGCCAAATCCAACATTCGCACTTTTCAGGAAGTCCGAAAGGCCACATCCCTCTTCATGATCCTGTTTCTCTTCATGGTGTGCTGGATGCCCATCAACGTCATTAACTGTGTCCTGCTGTTCTGCCCACAGTGTGACGTGCCCATGTCGCTCACACTAGCAGCCATTTTGCTTTCCCATGTCAACTCGGTCCTCAACCCAATCCTGTATGCATACAGGATGAGGTCTTTCCGACGCACTCTGGTAGGAATGTGGAGAGGATTGTGGAGCACCAGGCCAAAACACCAGTAGGTCACAAGAGCTCAGACTCGGTGTCTGAAACATCTATGAAATGTACAAACCTTTAAAAAGGGGGGGTTGCAAGCTTTTGTTAAAGAAGCCAAAAGCATCTTTGATCAAAATGTGATTCTTTGGTGCTGAGTGCACTGACTCCCAACGATTGTCCTTCCTCGAGCACTGAAACCAGCCAATAGCAGGCCTCGAATCCCACAAGAGGACGAGTGACATTTTCAAAGCCACCAGTGTAGCGACAGCTGGAAGGAGGTGTGGTCAGAAGGCCATCGGTGCCTGTCATGGCGGCAACCTCAGAACCTGCTTGTTGACACCAGCAGAGAAGGAAGCCATCAAGCTGAGGAAGGAGGCCTTTCGGGCTTGGTTGGCCCAGGGTTCTCCAGAAGCAGCAGACAAGTACCGGGAGGCCAGAAGGGCTGCAGAAAACCTGGGTGGGTGTCGGAGGAGTTCAGGGGGCTATGGAGGATTTTCACTTGGCCTGAAGTTCTGGAAAACCGTTGCATGACTCAGGAACCCTGCTGGGGAGTCATGGGAGTTTGACAAGCCAGTCTCCATGAGTTTTGACAACTTGCAGAAGGCTTATAACCATGTCCTATGTAATTGGCATATGTAATTAACAGGGATGTGGTTAATGCAAACATTAGGAGCTGCAGGATCATATACAGTAGATGTCTCTCGAGACATCCTGTTACACAGATGTGATCATTGAGGCTACCCTAGTGAAAATTGCTACATTAACAATGAATTGATGAAGGCAATTAATGTGACTACAATTCTCCTCAGCTTGATGAAATATTTAGCCTCTTTCAGCACATTGCTTTGGTTTTATGACCCAGTACTGAACTGTTCTGGTTCAGTCTTCAGCCATTCTTTTCAGTGAAAAAGCCCTGATACTCCCACAGCACACCACCTGCTCAGCACCACACAGCAGACAAAGTTGGCAACCAACTGGTGGATACAGCAGAACGTTTAGCAGCTACATAGCCAGATATTTTCCTCAGGAGTTTAAGACCAAAACAGAGCTAAAAGGAGACTTACATTTTTGGACTTCAAATGATAATGTTGCTTTGTGGCTGGACGTGTAAATAAGGAACTGTTTGCTACCATATTCAAGTGCTGAAAAACAACAATGCTGCTTTAAAGTATGAAAGGGCTCGAACAGATGTACAGTCATGTGTCACATTTTATAACACATTTCTAAGTCTAAAATAAATAACAATAATAAATCTAATATAAATCTGAGTCTATATATTTCACTGGAATAAAAAAGGCTTACAAGGAGAATTCTCATTAAAAAAATACTGCAAGTAAAAATAAACTTATTGTTTATATTCAACAGCAAAATAGCAAGTGACCCTCTTGGTCGCACCTGGGCCATACTGAATTATTTAACACCCGTCACACTAACCTCTGCCATGGCCGCAGCTGCTTCTCTTGGTGAGGCCTGATGTCATTGGTACTGATGATGATGATGATACTTGGAGCTGCTGGAGCTTGAGGTTCAGCTGTGAGAGCTACGTAATGTCCACCATGGAGGTCAAATCACACAGACACTTACTATCACTAGTTTCCACGTCGGGTTTTCCTTCTTCTCTATGAATTATTCCAGACAAACAGACACTTTGGAGCAGTTTGACTTTGTCCGGTGCTGGCAGCTCCACCACAGCACCAAGGCTCTCCTTCACAAATTCTGAGGTTTTAGCTTCTTAGCTGTTAGCTTGCTCACCACCGAACCTGTAAAAGCTGCTTGTTGGGCTCCCAAAGTCCTTCAAAGAGTGCTAGCTAACTTAGCTAACCAAGCGCGATTGTCCGTGCAGCTTATCAAGGTTAGCATGTTTTTCGCTGTAATAACTCTTGGTTCGAGTCTTTTCATCACCGTGAGCTCGTTCTCACAAACTCACCTGGATACACCAGCTAGTTTTTACTTAAACGACAAAATAATTGTTGGTCTAGTTCTCCTGGAAAGCGCGACACTTACTTCCGTTTTGTAAAGTGGCGCCACTGCAATGACGTAGTATCAACCGTTGCGCCTGTGTTGTGTTCAGGGACACCTAGGAAAAAAAGTGAGATTCACTATTTAATGGTTTCTGTGTTTGTTCAATTTTACAGGGTCATATAATTGTTTACATTGTACAATGAAAATGTGTTTCTGTGCGCTGATATGCACTAGAATTGCACTAGTTTGCACTTTTGTGTCGACCTGGGGTGCCCAAAGTGGGGCCTGTAGGCCAAAGTTGTCCCGCCATATGGTTCAATTTGGCCTGCCATGTTTCTGGTGGTTAAAAAAAAAGGGAGTTAAAAATGCTCTTTGCACATGTAGGATCACTAATTATTATTTACACTCTGAGTGGCACTTTGCACAGGAAGTCAGTCAATTAAGGGGACTTGGGATCCTTGAAAACGTTTGGACAACCCTGGTTTAGACATTTACTGTTCAACTGCAGGATACAGTTTCTTTTGTGTAAAACAGCTTTTCAAAGTAAATGTTTGTGTCCATTTAGTGTACCTTGGACTTATTCTAATCCTGGTTAAAAATAAAACACAACAAAGAGCGACTCACAGAGGAAAGTCAAATCAACATAACTGCGTGCTTTATTGATATACAGTAAAGCATTTTATAATACAGTAGTAAGGCATATATTTGGTGGAATCTGATATGTTGTGAAGTATTGACGCGTTATTTGAAAAATGATGTGAAAATGAAACACAAATGTTAGAAATGAAAAACAACAAAGAAATCCATCAAATTCAGTGTCTGGATCAAAACAAAACCCGTTTGGATCATGCTGAAAGAATATGATGCCAAAAACACACGAGTGTATGACGCCGCGATGCTCACCGCGGACTTCTCTGAGTGGTTATACATTAAATAAGGATGGAGTTCATTTAGTCACACATGCTAATATCATAACACCTCACACAGCACAAAACAAAATAGCTGATTAATCAAAGTGTAACACTCTGCTACAATAAACGCATTCTCCAGACTGAAAACAAATACCCAGTATGTCCCAGGTATGACAGTAGTGCACACGGATTCATCTGTGTAAAATGCTAGTTTTATAATCGAGTCATATAAATCTATGACAGAGATGAGAAATGCAGCGAATGCATCAAACATTCAGATCGGAGGCTCGTACAGTGCAGCTGAACATGTACGGAGCAATATATATAGGATATCTGACATGAATCAATCAGCCAGCAATAATCAATTATTATCAGTTAACAATCTGAGAGGAGTGTGGATTGAGTACAGTAGAGAAATTGCCTCCAGACCAGACTTTGACAATTCATACGAGGTAGAGCTTATGTTACTGGGTGTCCTAAAACTCAAATGTTTCTCTGTTAAAGTGGTTGAAACAGAAAAAAATCCTCAAAAATCATCTCAGCTAGCAGCCTTGTAACACTGTAGTGCTCAGATTCAATTAAAACATTCTTTTAAGTTCCTTTTAGGGACAGAACACTGTCAATTTAAAAACCAATACACAGTGTACTGTGAAAAGACACTCTGGGAGCATCTGAGTGATAAAAAATTCAAATAAAATCCTCACTTAAGATGCACCAGAGCCAAAATCAGGACACTTTTACCTCTAAGGATGCTGTCAAGGCCCGACACAGAACTGTACCTTAAAAATACTCACTATCGGCAGCTTTATAAAACAAATATTCAGTGTTGCTGAACTGTTCTCATGACAACACTTTCATAACCGATCTCCAGAATATAAAAGATAAACCTTAAAACCTTTTCTCAATGGTGACAATGGTCACAGGTAATACTGACAGACCAGAGCTTGCTTGTCATGGGGTTTACTGCTCAGCCTGTGAAAAAAGTGATATAACATCTTCTGTGACTGTGAGCGGCGCTTCCCATTGGCTGAGAAATATAACCCACAGTGATGTCATCGGGGTAACACTGGCTTGATCTTGGAGACTTTAAATTTCTGAACCAAAGTCTGCAATACAAAACTGATGCATAGAAATTAAAAGACATCAAGGGTCTGAAAAGACGTTGCATGATGGGAAACGTAGGCTCCAGTGTTTTTACAGCTTTACCCATAAATAAGTTTTGAAGTGACTTTGTTGACTTGTCTCAGTTCTGGATCGGGCCCAATCACAGCAGACTGTGTTGAAAAGAATTACAGGGATAAAATTGTTGCCATAAAGACGTTAATAATAAGAAGATGAACAGACGAACTGACGGATGAAGAGATGGACGGATGAGTGGATAGATGAAGAATTCAAATATAACATGAGGTTTGTCAGCCAAAAGCCAAACAAAAAAAAAGCTGTAATGCAGTGTGGAAATAGGCACCACGCACACGCACGCACACGCACGCACACGCACGCACACGCACGCACACAAACCACACACACACACACACACAACGTACTGTAAAGATCCAGGATGCCTGCATTACCTTGACAGTAGTGTACGCTGTTATAGAAAGACGTTTTCCTCTTAGAAAGCACCCTTATGATTACAATCATTCTTTTTTTGATACAAATGTCTGAAATGCTTGAGCTGTTTCCCCGGTTACAAAGAGATGGCAAATATTCTACCACACTGAACACACATATTTGTATCTCATCTCTCTTTGCCCCCCCCCCGACCCCACTCTTGTTTTATACAATTGCATAGAAGTTTAAAAACCAGCCTCTGTTAATAATAAAACAACTTCAGGACGTTTTAAGAAACTACTGAAATCTACAAGTTATAATGTTTTCTTTTGTTTTTTACGCGTCGTTGCTGGAACCGCAATCCTTCACAAAAATAGACGTTATATATTCTCTTTGTAAACTGTGTTTCCAATCCAGTTGTTTTGACTAGAAAAGCATGCGACAGGAAGGGAGGGAGGGGAGGGGAGGGGCGGGACACAGGGCTGAAGGTTGGGGTGGGGGCGGGATCAGAAGGGCAGGGCCTCGTGCTGTTCGGCGCTCTGCTCGTCTGTCATCACGCTGACCAGTGACTCCATGGCTCGGCCCAGATCGTCGGCCATGTGGAACAAACTGCCAATACTGGGACCTGGCGAGAGAAGAGGGGGAAACGCTTCGATGAGACACACTCGCTAATCGTGACAGAGTGAAAGCACAAGGTGGTAAAAAAGGGAACGAGGACAAGCCGAAGAGTCTGCAGCCATGCCAGCGACTCTGTGAGGCTATGCTGTTTGAGCTAAATGCTAATGCTAGCATGGCAACATGCTAACAACGACAATGCTAACATATTGTTAAGCAGGTATGATGTTTACCATGTTCAACAGTGTGTTAGCATGCTAACATCTGCTCATTAGCATCAAACACAAAGTACAGCTAAGGCTCATTAGTTTTGTGGGTATGTGGAACGAAGGATTGGGAAATTTTGACCCTGACTTGATCCAGCACATTAATCTGCAGCGAGGATGTTCAATATGTACGGGGGTTCATATTTGGCACATACGCTCTGCACCAAAGCGCCGCCGCCCACTAACATCTCCAAGTTAAGCCTCAGCAACAATGACAACGTCGCACCTCGCTGACAACTTTCATCACGTGAAATTATGGTTGAATGTTGCTGTGAACGCCACATTGTGAAGCAACATTTCCAGACATCATCTTATCGCGAACGCATACACGTGCACGCGCTACGCAGCTACGGCACAAACTGTGACGAACAGCAGCAGCGTGACAGAGGACGGAAAAGGGAAAGGAAATTAAACACAGGGAAAAGGAGGGACGGCAGATATTTGGTGCTTTTCCCACTGCGTTATTGTACTGCGACGCCTCCTCTCCGCCATGATGTCCCTCTGCTGTATGCTTCCTGCTCAGATCTACTCAAGACTTCATGTGCATGGTGCTTGCATGCAGTGACAATTCTTCTTAGAGGTGAGGAAACGAGATGAGGAGGTGGAGAGAGAGAGAGAGAGGGGGTTGAGCCACTCACCTCTCATGGGTGTCCCCTTCTCCCTCCTGGCTCATGGAGAACAAGAAGAAAGCAGGAAAAGACAGGAAGAAAAGAAGAAGAAGAAAAAAAATCAGCCTCGTGTTGGTAAGGGAGAGAAAGAAAGGCGATGGCTGACTTTAAAGACATGTGGACTGTATGTAAAGTTCAGTTTATTCGGTTGTGTCTGATGAAGTACACAAAGCGAGTAAAAGTCACTGTGGGAGCAGAGGACAGAAGTCATTATCACACACACTCACACACCTGCTCTCCGTTCTTTAGGCTACAGTTACCTAGAAATGCTCTTCGTTCTGCTAATTAGCCGAGTTACACTTTTAATGAGATCAAAGCTGCAAACTTTTCTACTTCCTCTACGCTGAGCGCCTTAAGGGCCGCTTCACTTAAAAGGGTTCATTCAAAAACAATTTTTTGTCCTTTCAGGGGAAAAAACAAGACTGCATTCATTGCCTTTTATCTGATTTCAGATCAGTTATTCTGTTGGCTACTTCATGAATTCAAATATCATCTGATTTTCACAGCTTTTTTGACGAGACAGGACATTGTATTCAAGACGAGCTGGTGTTAGCGTGGGTGTTTCGTACCCTGGCTATGAGGGAAAGAATTGTTGAGCTGTTCCATCACTTCCTCCAGCCCAGATGCATCTTGGGAAGGGCTGGACAGCTCGTCGTCACCTGAAACAGCAAGGAGATGCAGTTTTTCCACATTTAGGCTTCTGGTTGTTGAAGTGATGCCCAGTCATATTGTTTATGCACACCGGTCTGATAAAGCAGTGCATTGTGGTCCGGTGTAGAACAATAACAGCGTGGTCTCTACAAGCTGTGAAGGCAGACATCTCTGCTTACATCTCTATTTATATCCTGCATGCTTTTAAAAGGGTGGATGCAAATTAAAGGATATAAGTGTGTGTGTGTGTGTGTGTGTGTGTGTGTGTGTGTTCTTACCCATTGTATCAGTAGTCTGGCTGGCGGCCACGCGGAGCAGAGGGAGGGAGGAGTCGGACCGCTGAGAGGAGGTGGAAGGAGAGGACAGAGCTGTGCCGTTCACCTTGGAATCAGTCTGACACACACACACACACACACACACACGCACACACACACACACACACACACACATTAGATACAAAACAAATTGGCAGCAGCGCCGCACAGCTTAATTAGAGGAGTCGAAAGGGAAGTGAAGTGTGTGTGTGTGTGTGTGCGGGACAGAGGACTTGGCCTGATCCTCTGTCAGCTGTTCCTGGCAGTCAGACAGTGTGGAGGAAGCTGCTTCAGTCTCAACTCACTGGTGGGAAACTTCACATCAACTTTCCTTTTATTAATCCTGGACATGAGCTGGGTCCTCTGAACTCTGGGGGGGGTCACTGCCTTGCTCGAGGGCATTTGTAGCAGCAGAGTAGGGAGCGGCAGTTTTGTCTGAACTGTGAACTGAACCGATTTGTGCAAACTGGAAGCGTCCTGTATCTGATTCGGCTATGGGGACACGCCCTCAAGTTAGTGCCATGTTGAAAATCCATTTTTAATTACTCAACTTATTCTCCTGATTTCACAGCACAACAACAAAAAAAACTGTGAAATGACAGTCACTCAACAGACAACAGACATATGCATGATTCTGCTTTCATCTCACCTGAGCGAAAAGCTGCGATAAAGCTTGAAGACTAACAACTGATCGGCCTTCAGGTGGATTTAATATTCTGCACAAAGTGCAACGTGAGGGCTGATCCTCCAAACGAAGCACACGTTTGCATCAAATTTCCAGAACATCAGCAGAGTAAGTGTGAATTAATGTGCATTTCCACCTGGTACAGTTATGTGAATATTGGTTCATGGACATAAACAGTTGGAGCTAATCCTGCTCCAGGTGCTGCTCTTTGGTGGACGTTAAAAGGCCAAATACAAGAAACAATCGAGCTCTTCCTGCTGTCAGGAGGGTCACCATCACAAACACTTCATGTGTGTTTATTGCCTGCCTCTGCCTGTTTCCTCTGGTCTGTACACACTCTCCTTGTTCTGTGTCATATTTCCTGCAGGATATTGCTTGAAAGGTTTCGTTGAATTACTCATTTCTGTCTGGTATGTTATGGCAGGAGACCCAACAAGTGTAGCCTTGGGGGCCCACGACCACCTTAATCTGCCTGGGCAAGATGCAAGATTTTGATAAGTAAACGTTAGCTTGTTAATAGCAATCAGTTGTGATCGGGTCTGTGTATTACAGCTGCGTTGGAGTCTGAGATTACTTGTTTCTGCAAGCATCCAGGTCCCAGCTTTCAAACCACAAACATGTCCAATTTTGGTTCTGGGTACTACATTTCTGGGCCTTCGCGGGTTCAGGCAGATTATTATTGTAACAGGTATTTCTGTTTGGTATAAGTAGCCCGCTCAGGATGAAGAGGGTGCCACAGTTTGTGGATCAGTGGACGGTCCTGTTGGTGCGTACCTGCTCAAGCAGCTGTCTGAGCCGGTGCAGTTGGGACTCCAGCTGTTTGTTGTGGTCCTCCAGTATCTGCATCCGGGCCTCCAGACGGCCTTTGTGCTGCCGCAGCAGTTTGGCCTCGGCGATGAGCTCGGCGTCGCGTGCGCTCTGCGGCGACACCGGGAGCATCTCCGGGGGCGACGGCAGCGGCGACAGGCCCTTCCTGTCGTGGGCCTTTTTCAGACGGTCGTACTCAGACTGTAGCTTCCTGCAGCGAACGCAGCAGAGGAGCGAGATTATTAATCTGACAGACGTGTGAAATATCAAACAGCCACTGCTCAGGAGAGAGGGTGAACTTCTGTTTTATTGATTATAGAGGGGACGTTGGGTCACTGCAGAAACATCGTGTGGAAATAAAGAAAACAGTAAAAGCCATCCCCCATGCATGACGCAGGCACTTTTTATCTTTCCCCCCAAGATTCAACAATATCCCCTTGTTGGAGCAAATAAAAGGAGGGCTGAGAGGAGGAAGCACAACACAGGACGGTGTCGGCTAAAGGCATCAAATACATGCAGTTCACAGCCACAGTCCTCACTGGTTCATATTTTAGGACATTTGTATTCTTGGACTGATGAAATACAAGGCAAGAGAGGAGGACACTGGTACTTGGCTGCCCTCACAATGTGAATTTTTACAGGGGTTGAAAATTTGTTTAATTTAATTATAGACATTTTCAGAACCCGTTAAACCCTGTCAGATGAACACATAAATCATGCAAATTAAAAACATGGTTTGCGTGGCTGGGTGGAGAAGGCTAGAAAATAAGGCACCAAGACATCTTTAAAGACGGATTTCTGTGCAACTGCCATAAGTGAGGAAGCCCATTGCAGCCAAGGGGATACAAACAGAAGAAATGAATAACATTTAAGTGGTAGATTTGTGTTTTTCAAGTGGCAGAAGCTTCCTGGTCAGATGCCTGAACCGTCCGAGCTCAAGCTCGTCATTTGTGCAAAATCAAGACACTTTAACAACTCATCAGAGCTCCATTTAGGTTTGAGCAAAGAAACGATGCAGCCACCAGAAGATAATAAGAGAAGGATGGGTCTGTTCACTGACCTGTTCTCCTGCTCCAGGTCGTTGAGGACCCTCTCCAGCTCTCCTTTCTCCTCCGTTTCCATGGAGATGAGGATCTGGGCAGGGCTGCGGGGCTGGCTGAGAGGAGAGCCTTGGTTCAGAGACTGGCAGTAGTGCTGGATCAACATGTGCTCGTCATCGCTGCAAACAATGATGGGCAGACGCATACACACATTCACATCGCCACAGAAACACCAGTGCATGTATGCATACACACATGCGCGCACACACACACACACAGAGGAAAATGAAGAAAAAGAAAATCAGCAAGTGGATGCATCTGCAGCAGAGGAACAGGACTGCACCACAGAAGAAGAATCTAAAACACAGCGTGGACAGAGAGAGGGCCAGAGCTGTCGCCTTTACTGCACGTTTGTCCTTAACTCTGTCTGCAACGCTGGATTTTTTTGGAGGGATTCGATTGGCCGCGCTCTGCCAACTCTGACCGACCACACAGGCGGCCCGCAGTGTTTTGGAGGGTTTTAATTAGGCCAGGTATTTAGATGCTGCTGCGTTCACTGCACTGCTCTCAGCAAAGCCAATCTTCCATTCTGAATACTAAAGGAGCTGCAGATATGAGCTGTTTGAAAACAACAAATCCCCTTTAAGAGGACTGCTGACTGAAAGTAAAACTCATTATGGCAGGAGTGTGTAGCTCTCTCAGCTCTGGTTAAAAATAGCCTCTAGATGCTTTCTGCTCATCTTATTCACTTTACCAACCGCGCTTCATGTTGAAAGGTGTGTGTTACACTGAAGCCATATTTAACAGGCTTGTCTTTGCACGTCAGATTCCACGTGCATCGATTAAACTTTCAGCTTTATTGTCCCGCAAGAGAAATTAGTTTTCCAGCCACATTAAATATAGAATGCAAATAAGATTTGCACATAAGACACATGAAATATATTAAATACTTCAGTTTTTTCTACATCTGAATATGTCCAGAGAATATTTGCTGTGTTCATCTGTGGAATAAATTCAGATTTTAAAACTAAAACAATGACAGTTTTTTTGTGGCTTGTTGAAAATATGTAATTTTTAGGACACATCTAGTGACTGTTTTGGGTTAAAAACTGATTTTGTGCAGTAATAAAAATTGTTAGAAGACAAAGAAGAAAAAGGACTCTTTGCTTTTTCACTTTGACAAAAGTTCACATCTCATTTTTAGGGATGCTGCAAAAAACTGAACTATGAAGTTTGAAAAATACCGGTCTTTGTCAGACAGGGACAGTCTATCTAATCAAAGATGTTATCAAGTTGCATTATGGGAATTGCAGGGTCTAGTGGTTTGGGGGGTTGACTCATACTATGGACCAAACATCAGGATATCTCATCTCTATAGATTTGATTTTATTTCTCACAAGCGACTTCCATCTTTATGCAAATTAAATGTGAAACTGATGGAACAGCCCTTTAATCACTTCATTGCTTGTCTATGAAATATTATAAACATTATACATGATTTGAAGACGCATCTGTAAACAGCAAATGTTCAAATTTTTACTTGTTAAACAATTTTCTGTATCAGTGCTTTTTCCTCTGCTGTTAATTGTGGAGATGAAACACACTAAATGATCTGGACTCATCAACTGAAGGGTGTAAATAGGATTTATGAGTTTCAGGCATCTGGAGGCTCTGACTGTTAAAAATTACTGTTTACCCTAACCCTAACCCTTTCAGCAGCTTCATTGTGGACGGAAGTAAACCCACAGATGCTTCTTGCTGGTTAATGAAATGTAAAGGAGCAGCATTTCGAAATTTTTGCTGCAAAACAGATTGATTTCAGTGAAATCACCACCATCTGTTCAATAAATCTCTTGCATTAAATCTTTGACCTGTGTATTTACACTGCTGAGCCGTCTTGACGGTGCTGAACTTTGATCTTCTTCAGTGTGTTGCTTCATCTGCTTTTTATTTAACCTGCGCTGTGTCTCGAAGCAAATATTTCAGGAAGGTGTGTGGAGGCGTTTTCTGGTGTGACCTTAATGCTTCAGAAGGCAAAGACGTTCATTATGATTACAGTGATTTCGCACTAATAAGTTTGTCTGGGTTTTCCTCTCTCTGTACCATGCAAAACTTCCTGCTTAAAATAATCAAATTCCTTTGTACTATTGTAAATACAACATTTGCAAAATGCAGTTACAGTAATGAGTTTAAACAGATGAACATCATACCTATTGTGGATGTTTACATGAAGGCTAAGACTCTCATCACTTGGGATGAAGGGATTTTGTTAACGAGCTGCATATGAACTTTATATCCCAATTATAATCGCCAGAGGAAATCTTATCCCCGAGGACAATATGAATACAAGATGTGCTGACATCACCTGGTCATATCAGGAACACAGCGATATATTTGTATGGGATGTGATGATGCAAACAAGAATGACATCGTTTTATGAGCCTGTATTCAGAACACTGAGCACATGTAAACATTGTCGCTGACGTAAATCACAAGCAGCCAATGGAAACAAAGAAGACAGAGCCAGATCACACACAGCGAGCCAATCAGTGAGTGAGGAGGTTGGCAAAACAAAACAAACAAACAAAAAGCGGTTCTCACATGCTCTCATTGGGTGAGATACTGTCATTCAGATAAGAGCCATTACGATTCTCCATTTCTGCTAACCTGCGGAGGGGGAAGAAACAGAGCAGTCAGTCCCAAAACCAAAAGCCTGAGCAATTAGCAGATTCTAGAGGGAAAATACGGATGTGATGGTGGCTTCTCAGAGGGTAAGGTGCAGATTGATATGAAAACACTTTCGGCCCTGTCATGGGTTAGCTGGCTTCAAGACTCCAACTCAATGAAGGCTGGTTTTCACAGAATGCATGGCTGTGTCTCCAGTTACGCTAATTATGTGCAAACAGCAGCGGGAATAATGGAGGATTTGGTGAAGCACATAATGGTGTTTTTTTTTGTTGAGGCTGCTGGAGTTGCTCTGTGATTGGCATATGTTCTTATCATCTTATCCTGAACAGATGAAATGTTTGACACCCACACACAGTGCGCAGCCCTCTGTAACCCTCTGTCTACTGCCTTGCCACTTTATTTTATAGTGTTTACAACTGATGCACTACAAACTTGAGCTGCATCTTCAGTATCTGGCCTCTTTATATTTTATACAAGTTGGCTTGTACTGCCTTGAAAGCTGCCTTATAAAAGAGGCAGTTGGCAGACCTCTAACACTTAATGCAGCTATCTGCTATTCAATTTTATATGACTGACTTGTGTAACTGCCTTTTTAACTGATTTACTGTACTCAAATTTCTGGTGCATTAGTCACAAACACTGCAATAACACTGTATGCAATGTGGGAAGAAGAGAAGTCTCAAATATTATGCTAACATATGCTAAACACAGGGAAGCTGCGATCAGAAAGAAGAGCAAAGAATCAAACCAGGGAGGGTTTGAATAGAAACTGGTTTCTTAAAAAATATAATGCTAAGTTTTTTTTTTGTATTCTTTAAAGGGAGTAATTAAACATATTTGCTTCTTTTGCAGATGAAAAAACAGATAAAACTCTGTCGAGCTAAAGCCGGGAGTTGATTAGCTTAGCCTAGAATAAAAACTGGAAACAGGAGGAAAGAGCTAGCTTGGTCCTGTCCAAACCCGATAGATACTTGATGCTTGAGTTTTGGTACAAACAGCTGGAAGTTGGTATTCTTTTAACTGTGGAATGAACCATGCTAGCTGCTTGCTTTAGTCTTCAGGCTAAGCTAAGCTAACACCTTCAGACTCGACAATGAGACATGACAAGTATCTTTAACTAGTTGTAAAGTAGAATAATTTGGGAATACGTTGAAGTTTGGGGAAATGGGCTATTTACTGCCATGTCTGTCTGCTAAATATGAAGCTAGAGCAGAAGGTCATTAGCTTAGCTTAGCACAGAGGGGAAACAGGTAGCCTGGCTCTGTCCAAAGTTTAAAAATATGCCAATTAACGCTGCTGTATCTCCCTTGTTTTAATCTGTCTGTAAAGGAACAAGCTGTGGTTTTACACGAGTTCGGTGCTGTAAGTATCTATTGTTCAGACTGTGATTACAATCAATGATTGTAGCTGCAGCTAGCAAGTCGTGGCTGTAATTCTGAGATTTACATATTAGGAATCGCTGACAGGTACGACATCTTCCAATTGTGAAAAGAACCATATTGACTAAGTTGATTCAGCTAATAAAAAGCTATTTGCTTATGTCTAGTATCTAGTTGTTAATGAACTGCTAAATATGCAACACAAGAAAAGCAGCTAATTTAGGCTGTTTTTCTGGTGTGATGACAAAGCTAGCTGTAACTGCTTTAATGCTAAAAGCAAATCGCTTCCTGTGTCTTGCTCCATATTTAGCCTACAGACATGAGTGGCATCACTTTTCTTGTTGCAGGAAAGAAAATAGATGTAGTTCAGTTCAGCAGCAAACTATTCCTTTAAAATACCTCCAGTCATTTACAGAAGGTGTTCAGTAAGATCTGTTTCTGATTGGCCTACCCTGATATTCTTACCCTAACCTATCATCGCTCCTTTCGCCAACCAATGAAAACAATGAGTACAAGCCAATCAGAAGCAGAAGTGGGCGGGTCATCCCTTTGCCACAGTAGGATTCAGAATTCAGCTACTCTTTTAATGCATTTTCTAAAATGCTTTGAGCACTGCAAAATAAAAATAAAAACCCTGAGATTATCTTTGAAGAAACCAGTGTCTTGGCCATTAAGACGGGCCTTTTGAACAAACCTCCCGGCTGTGCTCCTTCGACAGATCTTTCATGATAAAATAGGTGTGAGTGAAAAGCCAAAGATTTAAATTGCCCCGTCGCTATCTCCAGGAGATCAGCTTCCTGGAGGTTGGAGTGTCTGCCCAAAAAGTAAAGAGATTCGGGGCTTTATCGGCACTCAAACACAAAAAAAAGGGGAAAAAAAAAGAAGCTTGTTGCTTGGCAGTGAGCGTTTAAGCAGATGGACTGTGACAGACTGGCATCTGCCCAGGCCGGTGCGTTTGTACTTATAAGCTGCTGCATGCAACAGAAACAAGAGATAACCTCGCGGCCTGGGGGCCATCAGCTCCCTCAAGGCTTAATTATGTTACTTCTTCGCCCTACCACCTCCCTTTAATCTGCTAGATGGTATCTGGAATCTGCCACATCGAGACGCTGTGGGGGCTGAGGGCGCAGGGCTGGAGGGGATAACAGTGACTCAGCATGTGCGTCCGTCAGCGTGTGCGGTTGTGTATTTATATTTTTTTGTGTGTGTGTTCGCCGGAGGCAACAGTGAGTAGTGTCAAACACTCCCTGGCAGGGATCAAAGACTGGGCCTGTGGCTCACACCTCACGCTGACTCCGCCGAGGGATGCCAACAGCGCCCGGCTGACTGATTCGAGGACCGATTGATCGACTGCTTTGTTTGACTCATTGTTTGATTGATTTGACTGCTTCTTGTCCCTCAGCGGTGGGTTTCTGGGAGCGGTTAGGATCACTGCAAAATGAAGGAACACTGAAAAGTTTTGGTGAATAGGCTCTGATTGACTCAGTGTGGCACCACAACAATAATGATGGCTTTTCTCTCCCCGGGTTCAGTATTGATGAGGTTTTCGGGCGCACATGCTGGCGCACTGGATGGTGCAAGCAACATCTCAGACGCATTAGCATACGCACACACTGGCCTCTCACTGCAGAGCGCTTATTCACCAAAAAGTCAATGCATCGCTTTATCATGATTACAGAGTCAGTTTCTACTGTATGCAAAGGGATATCTTGACATTTTAGTTCAGCCTCATACGATTCATCATTTTCATTATGACCTGACTGAAACATCGTTCTAGCACATTCAGCATTTAAACTAATGGTGCTGCTGGCTGGAACTTGAGTTGTAAGCCCTGTTTTTCTTTGAAAAGTGATTATGTATTTAAGGAAAGAGACTTTTACATAAAATGGCAAAAGCCTGGTGATAAAAAAGACACTCAAATGCCGTTTGTCAAGGTATCCCATTCTCCATCTTTAAATAATCAACAACCGTGCAACAACTACTTTCACACCACTGACATATACAGCCATAAATCTCTGGAATATTCACCTGGAATTAGTTGTTTTAGCTGTTAAAGGTACAGGAAACTCAAAATTGTGACTAAATATGCATCAGCTGCTGTTAACTGCTTCCATGTTGTTTCTTAATTTACAATTCATCCACGGCATGGCTTATCTGCGCCTTTGTTTCCTGGTTCGTGCTGTGGGTTTTACAACAGTTTGCTAGTGTTTTGGCACATTCTGATTTCCACACTCACTTCCTTATAAACTAATGCAATCAAACCCAAGTCCTGCAATTCATCCTCCTTTCATGAAGGTGATAATGCTCAGATTTTGTTGACGCTGTTTTAGAGGTGTCGATTCAACCGTGTGGACCTTCTGGAGGCTGTAGTTTGTTGAGCTGTTTAATAATGTTGCATTATATAGAGGGCTGTTTGTTAGCTAGCCTCCCCTCATTTATAGTTTCGACAACTGAAGCTATAACCTTCATGGGGGTGGGATTTATTGCACTGTTGGATTAGATTGCAGTAGAGGTGTATCTAACACACTGGCTTCTGATTTCTCTCATGAGAGCACGAAACAGATCTATCGTACGTTTTCAGGTCATAATATACTTTGATTACTCTTCATTCCTCACAGTAGCTGCATTTATTTTGTTGATGTTGTTTCATTTGCAGAGATCGTGATGGTCTAACATGGGATGAGAGAGGTGACTTCTTGACTTCCTGCCCAGTGTTGATCATCTCTGCTGAAACTCTCTTTCTGCCTACAACACAAAGCTAACCAGTTTTACTTTAACCTCTGCCCATTCAGCATGTATACTCAACATATAAATATAGACTAAATGTTAATTACACACTACACAGATAAGTGCTCGTTCATGTATTCATCCTATAGCCCCTTTGGTGGACATACATAAGTGGAGGCTGCTGCATAAACAGATGATGAACAGTAACTGTTGGTAAATCCTGGAATAAACACTTTACAATGACCTGACAGTTGTTTGCAATGTACCGTCCCCGCAGGACATGGAGACATGGAGGAAGTTTCCTGTACCGTTAACTGATCTTCAGTGGAATACAGAAGATGTAGGATATTAATCGGCGTCTATATCGAACCACATGCCAATAACGAGCAAGAACAGACTGTATATGACGCATGACTGAAAGGTAGGTTGACATCTTCAACATTAATTAAAGCATTTAACAATATTGCTCATACTTCATCGCTGAAATAGACTCACTGGGTTGCGAACAACTCAAACAAAGTCCATCTGTCACTTATACATGGCTGAGTTTCATGGGTGGGCGGTGAAGCTCTCACTCCATTAGAATAATCTGAATTGCTCTGAGGTGAGCTCTAATGTGTGTCTAGCACCACAAAGCTCTTTCACGATCAACTTTTCGATTTATTAAGTGCAGTGAACGTAAGGATGTTGACCGAAAGTTCCCCAGAACTACGTCAGCACAGAATTAGGGCAACCGCTCCCCTGTGAGCCAGTGGCTGCTGGAACACAGAGAGGGGAAAGACAGGCATCCCAATGCAGGAAGTGTGCTGTGCTTTATCGTTTTCTCCAAATTCATTATTCCAAATCACATCAATCAACATGTTTCTGGTGTCTGGGAGAGCTCTCTGGAGGAGCCATTATCTGTAGCGCTCGTACGGCTGAGGGTAGCAGTGGGGAATGCAAAAAGTGGAGCACAAGGAAGGTTACTTCCTGTTCGCAACACTGTGAGTCTACGCTGCGAGGGGCTGCGGCCGAATGCAGATAGCGCGTTACCGGTTGGCGTAGTGCTCGATCCGAGTGTGTGTGTCGTCATGCGAGAGCTGAGGGGACGATCCGGGCCTGCGACAGAGGGAGAAACAGACAGGAAAAAGAGAGATTCGTCAATCCAGGACCAGGAGGGACTCATTAATCCCAACGCACACACGCACACGTGCACAAGCCGCATGAATGCACAGGGGAGCTATGAGGGGAGCGACAGTATGAGGCACAGACGTGTGGCGCTGTGAAATGCTCTGTAAATAAGCCCCCAGCTTGTATCCTGCACTCCCGGCTTGGAATACATTTGCCTGCACTTCAAAAGACGCGTCAGAGCTGAGATGTCACACCTCGCCTTCAGAGGGAAAGATCAGTATTTTGACATCATTAACCAGAAATCTCTGAGGATCCCAACAACTTTTCCTGCAGTGTTTTAGTCCTTGAGAAATTAAGGTTTGACTCTTCAAAATCCCGAAAACTTCCCTTTACAAGGGCACCTTGACGGCTGGAAGTTTTATCTGCCAAGAGTTTTCCCCACAAAGTAAAGGTGGATGAGAAGTGAAAAATGTCAGGATAATACAAAAGAAATGGAATCACTGTGTTGTTGAACATAAAACACTGTGGTACATCCTTTTTCTCGCCACAATTCAAATGCTTTAATGTGACAAACTACATGACCAGGGTGACTCAAAACTACTTATAGAGAAGCAGTCTTCACAGGTCCTAAACGACTCGTGGAAAACCTACCTGAGCCTGACACGAGACCTGATCTGAACAGACCAGAGGATAATTACAGCTGTTCTAAAATGCGATCAACCTGAACAGACCCGAAAACAGAGAGAACACCAACAGCTGCGGCAGCATGATGATTTGTCCTGCCAATGATTGTTAGGTCATAGAAACTAATCCTACATATAATTCCTTTATATGTTGTAAAGACTCATTCATGGAAATAATATTTTTATCTCTTGCATCAACAATAGATGATAAAATCTAATCATTTAAACATAGTGTCTACGAATTATATAAAACAATCTTTCTAAGAAGCAACTGTCATTTACACAGTAAAGACATTGTTTGCAAAAACTACTCATGGCTTTCCTAAAAGATCTTTTTCTGCTGCCATTATCATCAGAGCTGATCCTGAGCGGGCTCAGATCCATTCAGATCCACAGACCCCAGACCTGTGACAGTAAAACGAGACCCTACCTGACCCAGTTAGACTGAGTGTATGCTATAATGCCATACTGGAAGATAAGCAGTGCTTGAAGACAGCTGAACACTATACTTTTCTATTATCTTAGCGAGCCACAGCTACATATTAAAGGATAACTTTAGTTTTTTACAACCTGGACCTTATTTGTAGCATTAAATACGCCCATTTGCTCACCCAGACAACTTTGGTGGCATTTGGAGTCATTTTGAAGAAATTAGCCCCAGAGGAGCGGCGCGTATATCCGTATAATGGGAGTACTCGGGGCATCCATGCGCAGCCTCTATATAACGCATAATCTGCGGCGAAACTCGTTCATATTCCAATATTTTGTTATGATATGCTGGTGCTATTCCCCTCTGAGCCCGTGGTGGCATGTTATCAACATCCGGAGTCTCTAGGCAACTACCTCTGACGTGGATGATGTCATTACCGAACGCCGCGCGCTGCGAGCAGCCAGCCACAACACGGCTAACTCTGCGGCGGTCGGCTACGAATACGCAATAACGAACCATAGCTGTGCCAAACTGCAGCTAAACTAGCCGACCGCCGGCTCAGAGGGGAACAGCACCAGCATATCATAACAAAATATTGGAACATGAACGAGTTTCGCCGCAGATTATGCGTTATATAGAGGCTGCGCATGGATGCCCCGAGTACTCGCATTATACGGATATACGCGCCGCTCCTCTGGGGCTAATTTCTTCAAAACGACTCCAAATGCCACCAAAGTTGTCTGGCTGAGTAAATGGTCGTATTTAATGCTGCAAATAAGGTCCAGGTTGTAAAAACGAAAGTTATCCTTTAACTCCGTAAGACAACCCTGGCCGACATGGTGTTTATCAGACAGAAATACAGCAGCAGCATTATAATATTCAGTCGTGACACACCACTCAGAATGGCATAAAACATTAAAATAAAAGTGGCCATCTGCCACTTAACTAGACAAAAATGGGCTCAAAATAATTGCTAAAAAGACTGTTGGCCTCACAGAAACACCTTATCTACTAAGCTACGTTTTGACACATGAAACAGTAATTATCTTTAAAAAAGCTTCGTAACTAAGCTTTAATTTTGGGTTTTACTGGCCAGGATAGTTTTCATGTTGACAGTCAGAATCAGGGGTGGCTCACCCTGAATCACAGATCTGCAGGGTGACGTGGGGTCAAGCAGCCGTGAAACCCACCACAGCTTCAGACAAAATGACACCACGCAATGAGTGTGAAATGGGTGGAGGTGAGCGAGTGTGTCTGTTTGAGCAAGAGAATCTTTGAACATGACACTGATAGAAAGTGAGTGTAGTTCAGTGTGTGTGTGTGTGTGTGTGAGAGTGAGAGAGAGAGTCAGGTACTCACGCATGGTCTACGGGCCAGAAGTTGATCAGAGTGACAGGACTGCAAGACAAAAAAACGTGACATGATGACACAGGAAGTGGGAGGACACTGCACAGCAAGGCATGATGGGAGCTGCAGTATGGAAGGCAGTGCATGGTGGGAGGTGGGGGGCTGACCACGAGACCAGACTGGCACGAACAAGACAGTGTGATAAAATATGAGTTAGAGAGCACTGGCACACACACACAGAGAAACACGACAACCAACACACCATCACTATTGATAAGGACGTGATTGTTTATTGATCTGTTTCGTGAATTAAACCAGCAGAACAGAAAACCATTTCAGGTGTGTCAAAACACTCATATGAGGTGAGGTGTCAAACCTTAATGTGTGCATGCACCTGCAAGTGACTGTATTTCTCTTTCCAACACACAAACACAACTTAAAAGGGTGTGTGTGTGTGTTGCATTGCAGACTGACACACACTGTGTGCATGTGTATTCTGTGTGTGTGTGTGTGTGTTTTAACAGTCTCACATTAGCTTCAACCTTCAAGCCCGTCATTCATCACTTCAAACTATCAAGCTTTTACAAGATTATGCATCGTTGTGTTTCTTCTTTCTGGCCTTGAAAGAATAACAGTGAGACATTCATCATTCCTCTATAAGAGCCAATATCACCATTATTATTGACTGTGTTTCCTGCAGCCAACAGAAGTATGAGACGTTATTCAGATTTCCATCATCATCAATATTCATGATAGACAGGCTGAAACACCAGCAGATTATAGATTATCATAGATATAAAGTAAAGTTTACAGGTAGCCTCTCTCACAGCCCTGTTGTGTTGTTTCTTTGTGAAGTACCAGCTGATGATGTCATTCAGGGGCCAAAAAGGTCACAGATTTGTATTTTATGTGTCCGTCCATAATTAACACCTGAGAGCTCCGGGGTCTGAGTCAGTCCCCCATTATGTCTGCTGTTATATACAATGGCAACACCTCGTTCTGATTGGCTGGCTCGCCTTTTCAAAGAAACAGTTTGACATTATTGCCAAATACACTCCTTCAATTTCTTTGGCGAGGCGACTGCTGGGACGACTTCTCGGCTCTGAGCGGTTGCCAGGCAGCCAGTGGAGACTCCAGAAGTGGGTTCAAACGTAGCCTATTTTCAACTGAGTCTCTGACTCAGGATGCACTTCATGACCGATTGAGATTCAAAAGGTTGCACCAGCTGAAATTTAAATTATTTGGGGATTCATGACTCTTAAATACTGAAACTGGTTAGAACTAGTCCAGAATCAGGTTCTACTCATTATTCTTCATGTATATTACAAATTCTTGTGTTTCTTGTGTGCTTCTTGGCTCTTTAGCAGCATCAAACTTGCACTCATTATGGATAAACAAACTAAATGTGTAATGTGTAGGCAGCAAACGCATGAGGAGCTGGGAACCAATTTTGAACACACACACACACACACACACACCACTGCAGAGAGAGACTTAAGAGTGTGTGAGTGTGTCCTCGATTTCAGGTCACATTAGTGGGAGTGTCTCTCAGTGTGTAATAAAACCTGTTTGATCTTGTGTGTTTGTGTGTGAGAGACTCACGTTTCCATGTTGTCTCCCTCCAGAATGGTCTGGACAGGCAGGTAGCCCATGCGTGGGTGTTTGGCAAAGTAGCGCTTGGTCCTGAACTTGTTCTTCAGCACCTTGGCAAAGTCCCTGACATCCTCCCCTGATGTAGTCTGGAGAGAGAGAGAGGGCACAAAGGTGGCTTTGTTCACACCATGGGAGTGGGGCACAAACACACCTATGAGTACACGCCGCTCATTGATCTCTAGCTCTTTTGCCTTTATTCACACATCTACTGAGTGAAGTTAATGCCCTCATTGTGAAGTCTGAGTGTGTCATTACAGTTATGAGAAAGAGGAACGCATTTATGACTCTCAGCCAAAGCTCCAGCGCCTTTATTTTAGCCCTGGGCCTGCGCGTGAGAAATCAGTTTAACCCTCTATTTACACTCCGTGTTATGTACATGTGTGCAGCTTCAGGTTTACTGCTACACCAGCAGACAGAAAAAGTTGTTTCATGCCCTCTTTAAAGTTTCCACTGTGGCCCTGCTGTAAAATTCATTGGCTTTTCCGTGACTCTCTGTTATTATGTCAGAGATTATCTATGACCCTAAAAATGTGGTTCTCTTCCTGGTGTAGCAGTTCTGGGCTCTGCACTGCAGCTGGGTGTAATGTGGAGAAACACAACTGAAATACTGTCACACAATAAGTGGGACATTACATTTCCTTGTCTTCTTTCAACTGAATCATTTGTAAAATAGTCCCTGACTTTCCCTTAACATACTCCAGGAATTTAAAGCAGCAGAACGAGATATAAACACTGACGACGGACAACTGCTTTTTTACATAACCAGCAGACACAGAACCACATGAACACTGTTTTGAGTTGCGTCTGTGTCCACCTGATTAATGTAAGTCCAATATTCAGTCCCCTTTGAGCTGTTTTGGGTGTCCACCAACTCCTGAGACAAATACCTCTTTAGCTGCTAAATGCTAAAATACGTTCACCAGCTAGTCGCTAACTGCCTGACTGCTGTTTGGTGCTGAGCAGGAAGCGAATCAGATATCTTAAATAATCTGCCAATCAGCAGCCACACACTTTATTAATTAACTTTGTAAACAAACAGCAAGTAAAAATGGCACGTTGTGCTCAGCTAATTGCTTGTTGGCCCTATCTTCATCCTCATCCTCTCAGACGTGAGAGTGGTTCTGATCTTCTCTTCATCAAACTCACTAACTAAACAAAAAAAGAGCATTTCCTAAAATGTCAAGCTATTTGTTTAATAACAAAATGTTGATTAGTGCAGCTTTAACGAGCACTATGAATGTTGTCTGCTGTCTGTAAATTTGTTTTAATGTGGCATTGACATAGTTTTTTTTTTATATTTCTGACATTTCATCGGACAAAGAACGTAGTGTGTGTAGTATGCTATTACTGCATCACTAAATTGACGGTTGCTGAAGGTGTAGCAGCTAAGATACAATGTATAATGGTTGGAAAAGCATCCACACTCTGCACTCTGTGTTACATTAATGTACTGAGGAGTGCTTTCACACAGCTGCGCAGGTGCTTTTTTACTTCAGAACCAGAGGAAGAAAATTGTTTGACAGCAAGTCTGGCACCTTAAAATTCACATCTTCACCGTTTTCATTTACATTTCATTTACACATTGCAGCAGGAATATATATATATATTCATACCGGAGTGCAGTACTCGACCATGGGGTACTGCATCTTATGTCCCTTGGCGACACGACCGGAGAAGAAGCAGCTTTGGCAAATGTCATAGTTGAAATGTTTCAGACTCCGATATCTGGGGAGAGAGATAGAGAGAGAGTGAAGGAAGGAGGTCAAGAAAGCACAGGAAATAGACAAACGGAGAAGGAGAGAGGAGAGGTGGGAGGGTAAAGAAAACACAGGGAAAACAGGGAGGATGGTGGAGAGGCAGAAGGAGAAAAAGAAAAGGAGAGGATCAATAAAAGAGGGAAATTTACGGCTCTGTTTTCTTCACAGTACGAGTAGTTAAAATTCTTTCGGCCCAGAACCTAAATGAGAAATTTATGCTCTGGCCCTGGGACTCTTCATTAAAATTTATCACCGCTCCTGTCATGAAGGGGCCACCAACAACAGAGCAGACTCGCCTCCCTTAACGGGTCCCAACCTTTAGTTTAAAAAAAAAAAAAACCTCCTGGGCTCCGTGAGTATTCGACGGGTTTAGGTTACAAATACGACTGCAGGTCTGTCATTATAATCAAATCATCCATCATTCATACATACAAGTGGCCTGTTTTACTGCCCTGCTGCTGCTGTTGAATTAGATTAAGGTGACAAATAGGTTCACAGCCGGAGCTCCACTCTGGTGACAGAGAGCAATCTCATTGATCAAATGTGTTTTTACAGGAAAATAACCCCAAACAAAGGCTTTTTAGTCCTGTGTTTATAATGCACAAGCTTACACCGGGCCTCATGAAAAAACATTTTTGGTTTCTCATCCTAAAGCCAAATGAGCGACCCAAGTCAGATTCACCAAACTGTCCCAGCTTGATTAATGCTGTGAAATCAGCAGGAGTCAGGAGCGGTATTATTAATTACAAAATATTAATACAGATACCAACAGCGTGTCATCATAGAGCCACACTGTGACAGAAATATGCTGAATATGAAAATGTTTATTCCTTCACTGTTAAATGAATACAATATGAAACTGGATGCTAAAAACACCTTGATAAAGTAAGCAAACTGTGACTCACAGAGCCTACACATAGTACGATCTTGCAAGTTTATTCGATGTTAGACGGTGCCAGAAGCTGTACTGATGCACAGTGGTACTTTGTGCTAAATGCTAACATGCTAACTAAATGCTAGCATTCTAACATGCTGATGTTAGGCAGGATTATATGTTTACCTTGTTCACCATTTTAGTTTAGCATGTTAGCATGCTAACATTCGTTGTTGTTGCTGCTGAAGCTGAAGCTCTACCTGCAGTCTGTGTCAGCCTGTACATCAGGCATGTCCAAACTATTCCATAAAGGGCCGTGTGGCTGCAGGTTTTCATTCCAACCAAGGAGGAGCACACCAGGCCAACCAATCAACATCAAGGGATCCCTTAGTTATCGGCTGAAAAGTGAGATCAGCTGATTAAATGAGTCCAGCCTGGTGCGCTCCTCCTTGGTTGGAACGAAAACCTGCAGCCACACGGCCCTTTATGGAATAGTTTGGACATGGCTGCTGTACATGATCGTGTTTTTCAGAAGTAGCATTATGCTAGCTCACCTGTGTATTTGGCTCTAGCTCCTGTTGTGTTCTGAGCGGGTGTTGGTTGGGTTGTCTGAAATCCCTCTCACTTAATAACAAATCTGTTCGTATGAGTGGTTCCCACATGAGGCCCAATATACAGTAAGCAGAAAATATGACAAGAATATAATCCCCTCCCTGGTAACAAATCAATTTGCCAATCACCAATGCCAAAGCTTCTTGTTTCAAACAGCTGGTTACAGAACACCTCACTGGGCATCGTGATAAATAGAAGAGCTTTGTGGAGCCGACCTGGGAGCCATCGCTCTTCTCCGCTTCTTCCTGTGTGAGCGTGCAACACACGAAACGAAATACGAACATCCAACATCTCTTCTCCAGGCGTTTAAATAAAGACGAGCACCACAGGGACGAGAATGTTCACTTCGCTTTGAAAATGAAAAGCTCTTCTGTTTAATCTCTATCATAAAAAATGTCTTTTTTCTCTTGCAGTTACAGGAAAATGTTAACAAATAACTATATTTAAAAGAACATATATAGCAAATGGGCTGCTGATATATGCTCCAGACTAAACACTGACACATTTAAACAGTACTTTATAAAGCCCAGAAGCCAACGATCTCTGTGTGCCGGAGCTTTCATTTGGGGTTAATTGAAAATGAAATTAATTTGGCATTTTATTACCCTCCATGTAGCAAGATGAACAATATAACGCTGTGCGGCAAAATGGCTTCAATTCTGCTCATTTCTTTTGGTAAGACATTCAGATCTGCTGCTCAAAGGGTGGATAACGAGTGGAACATTCACCTATAAAGGCCACATAAAAGCAGTGAATTCTTTAAGGCACATTTGTACTGTAAAACGAAAAGTGGCTTTGACTCCACCGACCTGAATCCGATGATGGGACACTCCTTGCAGATGTTACACTTGGCCTGGTGCTTGGCCGTCTCAGCGGCAGCCACGCGGTGCAGGACGGGTAGCCATACCATGGACTGAGGCTCCAGGCGCATCCAGTCCAGGAACATGGCGGCTTCCAGCTCGGGCTTGTTGTTGGCCTGGGAAGGAGATGAAGGTACAGCGAGCGTGCTTTGAAAATAATCATGGAATCAGCTCTTTGTTTGAAGAACTGCACGCTTTTCTAGGTGGATTTAGTGAGAATGGAAACTCCAAATAACTGCTTCATATTTCACAGTGAGTCAGGAGATATTTCATGTCGCTTGATGTTTTTGGTTGTGAAGCAGTAAAAAGATGACCTTGAATGTTATGATGTGAAATAACAGTTAATCCCCCCCCAGAAAAAAGAGGCAAATTTAACCAAGACCCTGGTTCAAGGACTTCTTCATTTTTGAAGGCAGCAATGAATGCTGTGTGTGTATCAAAGCCTCATATATTTTATTCCATTGTTGTCCAGAAACTATGAAAGTGAGTCACACTGCTGCACTGGGCGACTTGTTCCTTCATTACATCAACACAGACACTGTCATTTATTTTGACTCATCCCACACACAACCGTCCTCCTGCCACAAATACTCACTAGAGCACCAAATGTGGATTAATCCACCGCTCAAAATAGTCCCTGGCACTATTTCCTCCAGTCTGAGTAATGTTTGATAAAAACTAGAGTGAGCAGCTGTTTTAGGAAATCACTGAATCTTTTTCATGTCTGTCCAACTCTCTTAATGAAAGAGTTGAACAGACAGGAAAAAAAAATAATCAGAGACAACATAGTGGCTTCATCCATCACTTTCCCATCAGCAGGGTCTCTGGGAACTCCAGGGTTTTGGAGTTTCCATGGAAGTGACCCCCCCCCCCCCCCCCCCCCCCCCACATCTCACTCTTTCTCTGTCCCACACCCACATGCATGCTGGAATTTAGCTAAGCTAAACCCAGTTTTAGGGCTAGTTTTAGGGTTTCGTGGCTGGAAATGAAAGCACCTCCTCTCTGTGGGTCACCATGTTTTAAATTATCTGAGACAGACGCAGGTGTCTGGAACAGAAGAGGTTTGTAATGCTTCGAGGTACAAACAAAAGGAGCCAGACTATTAAAGCCTCAAAAATGTCGACGGCTCACGTATATCAAGTTGTGTATTAGTGGCTGCGTCGATCCGTGTGCATGTAAGACGTCTTCAACACAATCACAAACAAAGCAGGTAGGCAGGATACGACACATGCTGATTGTGATTCCCAGGGGACTATGATTATCTCCAGAAATCACAATTTGATGCCTGCTACGCCCGTCAACCTTTCCGTTCTCGCACGCCGCATAGCTAACAATGATAACAGAGGCAGATCTACCACTCGCAGTTCTTTTCCTTTTTGAAGCAGCTGGTTCAGACAGAGCTGGACAGAAATGACAGCTGTCACCGCTGACTCTACGAGCAGTATCGAGAAGGCTAATTAAGCTAAGTTTAGCAACATGACTTTAAATGTTGCCATGTGACAACAAAGTAAAGGTACATACTTCTTCATATAAGAGCATATTTTCACTTACAAACCTCTCTCACTACAGCACCAGGCACACACAGCTTTCACATGTGGAGAACCACACCACAAAGATGGACAGACGCTTAGTTACGCTTGCTAAGCCATGATTGGACAAATCGGGTTTGGAGGAGGGTTTTTGCAAACGGTCATTTTCCGCAACATTCCCTTTGTTGAACACGTGACAGTGGTTTTGCTTTCTGAATACGTTCGAGGGGGAAGAGCTACATTCAGTGTCCAAAGTAGGGACTTTAAACATGAAAATGCTGGATCATCTTTTGGAGATCGGGGATAATCCAGTCAGACTGCAATTACTGGAAGCCATGTGTGTACGCTGGATTTGCTGCTTGTTTTGTGGCTCAAACGTTTACGCCGTCTGCTCCCAAACATAAAGGAACACGAAGGGAATGCTGATCCAGAGAGCCACAGACTCTCATTTCCTTGCTCCTCTGTGCCGTCACACACTGAATCATCTTAACGCCCGTGTGCAGGTAGAAATATGGTCCATTCTGCCTTTTTTGTTGGTGAGATTTTTTATTCTTTTTACTCATCTGTCCATAAAAACGAAATAAAAAACCTCTACAGCTGTCAGAGATCACTTGTTTAATCCACAGCAGGTTGTCAATCACTTACTTCTGTTCACACACACATTCTCACTTTCCGGCCCTGCTGACTGGCGTCTGTAAAGCACTCGGTTTTATAGATGTTTCGGCCTTTATTCTCTGCAAAGCTCTTAGTGACAATCCAGTTTCTTTCTATAAATAAACCCTGTTTAGCCTGACGTAAACAAATACTGGGACACTCATCTGAAGGGCTTTGGGCATCAGTGCAAAGACATGTGGGCAACTGCAGCATTTTACAGTGCTGCTGCTTTTATCGGTGAGCGCATTCATGATGAGTGTCAAAAACTCTGTCGAAAGTCAAACAAGACTGCTAACACAAAAGACTCGGAAAGAGGTGTGTGTGTGTGTGAGAGTGCGTCACGTACAAACTGGAAGCAGCTGCGGACGGAGGGCTCGATGTTGGAGCCACCAAAGGAGGCGACCTCGCCGAGCTGCCGGGGGATCTGGATGGAGTCGTGCAGGAGGAGGCCCAGGCGACGCTGGTCACAGAAACCTGTCGCGCTGGCAACCTGTCTGAACAAGACTGCAGCGAAAACGTAAAGAGAGAAGAGTGGATGGGGACAGACGGAGAGAGAAGAGAGAGGAATGAGATCTTGGGCTCATGAGCTTAGAGTTCACGTTGCCTGTGTGTCGATTAATTTTGTGGGAGGTTCAATCAAATGAGGCAGCGCAAAGTGAGCTGTTGGCATTTCGCTGAAAGAGAGATGTAATGAAATAATGCATTAAACGTAAAACATTTTAATGACACACTGTCCAACCAATAGATGCATTTAAATCTGCATAAAAAAACATCTCGTGGTTACAGCAGCGATGTTGCTAAATTAGTAAATATTTATCTATAAATGAATGCGTTCTTATCTGTCGTCCAAAGTGTGAAAAGCTTTTCCATCACTTCATTAAATCCCTGCAGCCACCTGAAGGCAGCAGGACACATATGTTGATAAATCTGCAGCCTCTGATTGGAGTGCTGCAGCAGAGGTGCCGTGCCAGATATTACACACAGCCGTCCACTGTGCTCACCGTCATTAAATCACATGCAAATGACATCAGGCTGCTACAAAATAACCACACACATCTCCACGCACGCACACACACACGTTGGTTATAACTCTATATTCCGTGTGTTTATGTGGGAGACACTGGATTAATGGGGCTAATTAATTCTGTGCTTCTTTCCCCCTTTTTTCCTACTTTTTAGTCAAAATGTACTGATTTTTATTAATTAAACAGATTAAGGTGCAAACACATCTGCATCTCATCAATTACGATATGTTAGTATTAATTAATTCAGAAGCAGCAGAATTATGACAGGAAAAAAAGTGGGATTGATGTGGTTAAAACTATGAATGTTTATAATATTTATTTTGTACTAATTAACTGTTCAAACCCCCAGAAACCATCTGCCTCTGGCTGCAGATTTGTGGTGCTGTGCATTCATGTCGTGCTGCTCATCACTTCTTTGAGACATTGATTCATTTGTAGTCATTGTTCTTACGCTCCACTGTGATTGGCTCGGCTTGTTCAGTGGCGGTGAGTGTAATACACTCTCCTCCACTCACATCACTGTTCATATAAATAATCACCAATCCCTCTTATGTATAGTGCACTTCACGCTGCCCTTTGTCCCTTCGCGCAGCTGCACATGCATGAAGCAAAGCAGCAGGTGGAGACGCCCACACAGTCTGTATGTACTGTTGTTGCCTTGCACAATATAAATACGACCCAAATCCACTAAGCTTCTGGGAAATGCAGAAACAACAATTAAGAGCAATTTGGAGCATAATGCCTCAAAAAGCCCTTATATAAGTGTGTGTGTGTGTGTGTGTGTGTTACTTACATCTGTATTTATCCTCCAGGTGAGCCTTGCAGAGTGAGATGATTCCAGTTTTGAATGACAGAGTCCGGATCTTTCCAGTGCGACCACTACCAAGCAACAAAAGAAGATATTAGAGTATGTTCTCGCTGACATAATGGAAACTGCTGTGTGTGTGTGTGTGTGTGTGTGTGTGTGGGCGCAACACGCTACACGTACGTGTCGTAGACGTTGAGCAGCCAGTTGAGGCACATGTCGACGCACAGCGGGACGTTGACCAGGTGCGAGTGGCTCTGCTCCAGCCGCTGGTACAGGCTGGTCAGACAGGTGACCAGCTGGGAGATGTCCAGCAGCTGCTCGTTCTGCTTCAGACCGTGCTGCTCGAACACCTCGCACGCCATCGGCATGCTCACCAGGTCCACTGTAGACACAAAGAGGGAGGAGGCGTTCAGTTAGCAGACACACACACACACTCACACACACATAAAGCGGCTGCTGAGCTCAGACTGTCCTTCAACTGGACCAACTGGGCTCAAACCCTCCATGTTCAAAGTGTCCTTCAGCTCAGTGCTGCAGAAGGATGCTAATGAGAAGCCAACCTCACGCAAGGGATCAATAAAGTGTCACATTCTTCATATTTATCATTCACTGAGATCAGGAAAGAACGGGAAAGAGAGAGGAGGGAGGTGTGTCAACTGCTCATTATGTCAAGTGAAGGGAAAAAGTCTGAATTTAAACTCGTAGAAATGATCTACGACTGTACATGCCAGTGCCTGATTAATAGGATGACGTCTGCAAACTGGGCATTTACTGCAGCCCTGATTGGACTCTGCCGGTGGTGACTCTCAGATTCTGTCTTGCAAGTTTGCTTCCTCGTGAATGTTCTGACTCACAAAGCTGGAAACTTTTGTTGTCTACACTCCGGCTGTTTTCCTTTTCCTGGTCCAAGAACAGACAAGGCGGTGGACAGCAGGAGAGGCACACAGAAGAGATGCTGATGAATAGGCTTTTTATTTCTATTTAAAATACAAACAACTGAAAAAAACTACACAAAAATACGACATTTTCTCAGTACAATGCTGCATTCGTGTCATGTGGAACTAATGCTTTTTCACTTTCACATCTGTTAAAGTCTGACATATTTAAGTGTCCGGCAGGAATAATTCCCTCGAAGTACAATTTGTGTAATGTGTTAAAATAAGCTCATATTAAATTCCACAAAAAATACATTTTCAGTTTTGTTTTAATAATTTAATAATGTGAGAAAAGGGTTAAGGAAAAGAAAAAGAAACGGTGCCATGCTGCCTTCGCCAAGGTTAATCACTAAACCTGTTCATTTCTATTTTTAGAAAACCTTCATAACATAAATAGAGCTCCTGTGCTGCACGGCTGCAGCCGGCTATACGCCCGAAACATATCACACACATAACAGCTCGTAGGCGGCTCACGCTCTGCAGAGCCACCGGCAAGAGACGAGAAGGATGAGTAAACACACATATGGACACGCACGCACGCACACATATACACACTGAGGCCAGAGAGGCAAAGATGGTAGAAGAAGACAGAAGAAAAGAGGAGGAGGAGGAAAGGAGAATACACAAAGGAGGAAGTGAAGAGGAGACGATGGAGAAGAAGAAGCACGCGGAAAATTAGGTGAATTTAGAAGAAGAGGCAGGTAGACGGAGGAAAAGAAAGAACAAAGGAGCAGTGTAGGAGGATTGGAACATAATAAGAGGAGCACTCATGATGAGAGGGGAGAGTACTTGAACCAAGAGACACACACATATATATATATATATATATATACATGTAAATTATATATAGACAGAGAGTACTTACAGCAGAGAGCCTTCTGCAGGCGCCTGAGCTTCATGGCTGTTCGGTAGGCTGAGAATCGAACGTTGTTCAGGTCGGCTAAAAAAAGAGAAACAAGAACAAATAGCGGTGGAGTTTTAACGTCTCCAGACTGCACGAGTCACCGGCATCATGTACCATGACGCTGTGTGAGAGAATGAGCATCTCACCCAGAGACTGGTACAGCTCGGCCATCTTGGGATGATCCCAGCATGTCGTCTGGGTCTGGTGGCTGGAAAGAGATAAAAAGAGACAGAATGGTCAGAAGCTGAATCTTCTCCTAAATATTCTTGGCTTGCTGAATGCTACTTTCAGGCGATAGCTCGTACAAAACACTTATTTTTGTGACTGCATATGCAAAAGGCTGGAAATGAAAAAGAGGCACAAACTGAAAACAACGAGCTATGTGGGTTGCACCTGCACCAGCCATATACATATCATGACCCCCTCCCCCTGGGCAGACATCTGAGGAGGATTACTAAGTCCATCACCTTAAAGACAAAGAGTACAGCTATGCTAGCAGCTCTGTGAGACTGTATTACAACAGGGCTAAATGCTAATGCTACAACTTCATGATGACAATGCGAGATCACTGATGTTTAGCAGGTAATATATTTACCATGCTCACCATAGCTTAGCTTAGCAGGTCAGGATGCTAACATTTGCTAATTTGAAGCAAACACAAAGCACACTGATGGGAATGTCATCTGTTTGCATGTGTTTAGTAATAACCAAAAATTCATCTTGAGTGTTGCACGATTGACACCGCAACATTGACATTTCACTAAAAAACAAAAAGGTCCGTCTCGTGTCAGGGGGTCACCTGACAACCGCCTGACGCTGCCATCACTGGAGTCACTGGATGCTGCTGGCATGGCAGAAAATGTGCATTTCTAATGGCAGGAAACGCGTTAAATATTCAACAGGAATGTGTTCAGAGCGACAGAGGTGGGAGAGTTCACTTCTAAAATAAAGCAGAGTAGAATATTCTTTTTCATACTGTATCTGGTCAGTTTAGTAACTTTACAGTGATCTTATTTATGCTCTGTGACCCTCTTTACTAAGCTCTGACTTTGTAAGACCCCCTGCCTATAGTGGATCCCTCTGCATAAAAACTATTGGACTGTAAATCAGAAGTAGACTGAAACTGGCAGAGCTGGTAGAAATCCCTCTATGCAGATGACAGATGACACAACTTAAGTGGAGTGAATAAACTTTATATGATTATATGTGTTCTGTTTGAAGCTTCATTGTGTTTTGATGCTTTTCAAGTTAAAATGTGAAAAAAAGTGGGGATTTCCTGAAGAAAGCACATTCAGTTACACATCTTACAGGTTCACCTCATTCTTTAAAGCTCAAACGCAAAAGATATGCAGATGCATATACGCAGAGCACGCCTTTTTTTAATGTTATGTTTAAAGAATTGGCTCAATTTCAAAGGAGGTTGAAATTTTTGTTCAAATAGTTGACGTTGTTTCTTTATGTGCTGTGCAGGAGATCTGATCTGCTTTTTTTTTTTTGTCATTTACTTTTTATTAGTTTTTGATTTTGCATGTAAACAGACAAACATTCAAACAATCAACATGAAGACCTACAGGTGAGTACAGAAGTACCGAGGAGAAAAAATAAAAACATACACAAGTGGACTAGTAATCACCTCCAGTTAAGAGAATATAGGCAATCTGATCATACAGTCTGAAATTACCTGAAATCCGGTTTTATGGTTGAGACAAAAGTACACCATTTTTGCCAATTATCAATAAATGCCTCTTTTTGTGTTCTTAAATTAAACGTAATTCTTTCCATTACAAAGATGCTGTACACTGTCTCAATCCATTCATCTACACTGGGTGCCTCCCTCTTCAGCCACTTCTTCGTTATTGATTTCTTACAGGCCACCAGTAGTATTCTCAATAAATATTTATCTTTGTTCCTCCAGTCTAGTTCCTGTAAATCCACCAAATATAACAAACTGAAACAAAAAGATATTTTTGTTGAAAACACAGACTCTAGAGTTTGATGTACACGTAACCAAAACGGGGTCACAACAGGGAACACCAGAATATATGATAGTGATTGGCCTCTGTGCTTCCACAACATCTCCAACATCTATCTGACTGGAATATGTTCTCTTTTGATGTGGAGTACAGAAATAGCGAATGACATTTTTCTATGCAAATTCTCTCCAGAACAGAGAATTTGTTGTTTTCCATTGTTGTTTAAAAATTTCCGTCCAGTTCTCCTGAGAAATTTTGGTGTTGCCTTCGGTTTTGATCTGCTTTTTTATAAGCAGGCAAATATTAGAGACACATAAGAAATCATTCCAGTGATCCTAAAAACCAAAAGAAGATGGAAAGTCCTTTTGGGCAACACTGAGATGAACCTCAGTCACCGATGAATTAGATCAGCTTCCCCAGAATCCCACACTATGACACTAATCCTGTTGTTTGTGTGTTTCTGCCCTCCATCTCATAATCTGAGAAAATAACAACCCAATGTGGCACAAAACCACAAAGACACTCATCCTCCCTGCATCAGAGCGGCGGGGAAGTGTGATAGAGGAAGAAAGAGAGGCGGCAGAGGCAGAGATGGATGGTTGCTGTGTCATTCTCCCCTCACACATTCCCTCCTCGTGACTGCTGCTCGCCACTCACAGGAGACCCGGCTGCGTATTTGTGTGTGTTGGAGACATTCACGCCTTCAGGACTGCACTGAGGGAAGCGCATTATCTCCTGCAACAGAATAATAATACTAATAACGATGATATTTAAAGAATTTTGGCTTCTTGTTCGAGGTCCTGAACCCTGTTCTATGATTCGAGCTGCTACTAAAGTTTGTACACGCTCTGTGTCAATCGTGCATTGTGCACGTGTCCACTCAACGGTCAGAACTCATTAACCACGTTGACTTCCTTGTGACCCGTCACACTTGGTGAAATAAAGCACTTGTGACGACAGTTTGGCTTTTTAAAAAGGACACACTGAACAACGAGGTTGTCAGCAGGAACGAGACGCGCCTGAAGAATTCAGAAAACGACCTGAGACCCTGAGAAATGAACAAAAATACATTTGCTTGATCTGAACATGGCTGGACGAACTCGCTACGGGGGCCCAAGGCAAAAATGAGAAGCTTGGCCCATATTAAAGCCCCCAGCTCTCCCCACTCAATATGCATTGTGTTCCCTTTCTCTTTGCTGAAATATCACTCAGCCTCAGATGTGTTGTGTTGCTATATGATTAAACATTAAATCAGAAATATGAAACTTACTCTAATTTTAATGCATTTCAATCATGAAGGTCTTGAAACTTGATTTTGACACGGCTACATCGTCAATATTCACGCAACGAATCCAGAGAGATATCAGGCCATATTTTAAGATAAAATAAGAGACGATAGCATTCACCCAGTTTCTAGCTAGCGTTACTAAACAATGTGTTCTGAAAGGCGTAAATCAGCGCTGATAAAACAACGTGCATGTTGGGCTCGTTTGATTGAGCCTGGAAGTAAAACACACCGGGTGGAATCAAGCTTGTGACGCTAAGTGTCACGCTGTCTTTTAAGCCGGGGAAGTTATGTGACATTACGCTCACTGAAAAAAACATGTTCCTGTGTAACGTGTTCCAAACACTGTGACAGTGACTATTTTATGAAGCGTGAAGAGGCTGGTGAGACACGTCGACTTCTTTCATCACATCCAGTGCTTTCAGCCAGGAGTCGGCAGCCGAGCCTGAATGCAAACCATCGGATGGCCTAATCAGTTGGTTTCCAGAGTAAAATACTCGATTTTCAGCGTTCAAATTTCAATAAGATGTTAAAAGCTGAGTGTTTGATTTGGTCTTTCTTTGCTTCCACACTTTGCCGACACAGCTGTTGTATTCGTACGATCTGTTCGAATTTTGATACGAGTTCATCGTAAAAAAAAACCAACCAAAATGAGCGACATCACGCTCTCATTGTGTCATCATGACTCGTTAAGTGGAGGCATAAGCTGTGTAAATAGGGTGACATTTCACTGCTGCTTGTTTGCTGCTTTACTACCTTAAAATGTGGTGTCAGTATTTGCTGCAGTTGTACATCAGCCAACTCTCTCCATATGCCCTCCCAAACATTTCTTGTTGAATCCCAGACGAGTGTCGTGATCTGAGCTCTAATTTCCATTTCACGGCATCTTTAAACACCCACTCTGAATTGAAACGCCATCTAGAAAACATTAAAACTCCACTTAAAGTAAATGGCAGCAAAAAACTAATTATGTTACTGTAAAGCAAAGGGCTGATTTCCCTGGTAATTAGTTCCACTTAGCTGCTGTCGTAATAATTATTGTACTAACATGATAAGAAAATCTGGATGGCTAATTCCAAATGCTTTTTGTGGCCGAGTGAGTCCATTTTAGCAAAAATAAAGAAATAAATAACGCCAGAAATGTTGCGTGCCGCAGTAAATATGAGTGAAGCGGTGTCAGATAGATGCTACTGTAAATGTGATGCTAATGTGCCAGCTGTCTGTTTACATAAAGCTGATGGAAGCCACATGTCTTAACAGCGAGGCAATTAAGTTCAGAGCACATCAAATATTTGAAAAGTCCTTCACAGGAGACAGAGAACAGTGGAATATCAAGAAACGCTTTCTAGTGCCTTCCGCTTTATGTATCAGATGGTTAAAAAATAGACGTTTGGCTCGTCGCAATCCTGGAAATGTTCTGATTTAAGAGTACGTGTCAATCAGGGTGTCTGTGACGCTTTCGTCAAAATGTTAAATACAGGACAGTTAAATGGCTGTTTCGTGCCAGTTAGAATGAAATACTGGAGCCATTTTGTCGCCGTTATGAAGATGAAAATGAGACGAGAGCTGGAGCAAAACGACAGATGTTCTCACGTCTTTAAAAAAAACGCAGAATCCAGCTTCTTCAGTCCGGGTGAGTGAGATCAGGCTCACGTGCATGTGAACGGTGGGCGCAGAAAGTGGGCGACCACTGGAACACAGTGGGCGCTACGAGTCAGCGACGACGTAGCGACGACAAAACAAACGGCTCAAAAAGCAGCAGAAGTGTTTAAAACACGGCGCTGCCCAGCGTTCCTGGCCCGAGGCCTGCTGGTGCACAAACGCAGCTCTTCCCACCCTGTTAAAAGCTGCTCACACACGAGCGCAGCTGCAGTTAACCTTTGTCTGAAGAGCAGACAAATAATAATCCACGTGCTGGCTCGGGTTTTCCCACATTTCTCTCCTGCCTCTCTGTCACACTCCCACTCCAGATGATGAGGAGAGGGGTCCCACGATGAAGAGCTACTTAAAAATCCTCTAAATTCAGCAAACGGCAGCTCGGTCGCTCGGCTCGTCGTCTGCGCGCTGCTCCGAGACGCTCGGACAAACGCTTCTAATAAACACGCAGCTGCTTTCAGCCCGAGCGCTGCAGCAGCTCAGAGGAGGGCAGTGTACTTCAATTCCCTCGATGTCCTTGTGCACGGCAGGTAACTTGCACCTGTTTACATCAGCCACTCACAATCAAGCAACAGTAATAAGAAGCACCTCTATTGTCACATTCAACCAAGATTATCTCAGTCCCTGATTCTCAACCCCCGGGTTTAGACCCAATCTTTGAGCATTATTGAGCCAACAGTCCTGCTGGACAAGAACAGAACACATTCTGGGTTTGGTCTTTGTGGTTCCCAATATAACCTGGACTGTATTGGATCCACTTTGAGTTTGATGTCATGCTGCTTATTTATTATCTAATGTAACTGCATTAAACTTTACACAAAGTCCACTAACAAAGCTGGACCCTCAGGAAGTCTCACCAGCACTGGTCCAGGCTCACTTTGCAGGCTAACACATTCTGTGGGACTCGTAGTTAAATATTAGCTTACGATTTAAGTCAAAATCAGAAAACCTTCAAGGAGCCTGGAGCCACACCTGACGTTTGGTTATACCTCGACAAAAACAAAGAAATGGTATTTATCCATCCTCCATTTTTAACTTCCTTCAGTGTCTTTTTGGGAACTTGTGAGAAATATAAATACACAAGATAAAGACGGAGTTCATTTGGGATGCAAAATGCTCTGGTCCAGAAAAAGTCACTTACAGGCTGCTAACATACCTGAATTCCATTAAAACCTTCTGTGAGCCATTGTCTCCCTTTATCCCATTTATAGCTTCTGCTGTGTCTAAACTGGCTCTGAGTCATTGATAACTGACATAAACTGGAGACGTCCTAAGTTTCTGGTGAGAGAGATTTAAGCTGGACTCGACTTTCTGATCATCGTTCATGAAACTCTCCTCAGGAGTGTTTGAATCGAGGCTGCATAAAACCTTTTAAAGTGATATTTGAAAATGCTTAACTCGGTGAGAGGCTTTTCTTGAACCTTTTCAAGCCCCTCCCTGCTCACGTGTTCTTGACCCTCTCAGCTCGGGGAGTGTTTTACTCTCTCCGACAGGACAAACCAGCCAAAAGAGGATTCCTTTTAAGGGATCTATAAAGTATTCCATTACATTTCACGACTACATTAGCTTCAAACCTCAAATTACCCGCCCCTATCTGTGCTACATCATCCACCTTATCTCTCCACCACGCACCATGGTTATTGGAGGAGGACGATGCTGCATCTGTTTTCTAACATGAGCCGACAGAAACACAGCGAAACACCTGACAAACACACACTGCTGCGATATGTCAACAAAATCCAGAGCTGCGCTCCTATTACTTCCCACCACATGTTCCATTGGGATTAATGAACAAAAAAACACAACAGAACAATCATATATCAACGGTGGCCTGCAGGAATAAAGCATCTCCAGTTCTGACTCTTTTTTTATGGTCTTTGAAAGCTGACACCGTCTCCCTAGAAAATGTATCATGGCCCCGGGACAAGCCAAAGTGTTGATAATGCATCGTAAACTGTCAAAAGATAAAGTACCGCACACTGAGCTGCTCCGGCACAGCAGGCAGGGATTGGCTGCCTTGCTCGAGGGCGATCTGATTGAAGCTGATGAGGGACGGGGAAAGCGTTCGACATTCACATCCCCCCGCCCACGATTTGCTCACACGAACGAGGACAGAAACCAGTCGACAAAAGCAGCTTCATCTCATTGAGATGAAACAGCTGCAGAAAAAAAACAATAAACAGGAAACACACAGGAATGTCAGCGGTTCTGCAGGTATTTAAACAAACTAAAACGATGTCCTGATGATGGCGCTACAGGAAAGGCAGAGTTAGTACAATTCACCCTCACTACGTGAAGGTTTGAATGCATTTTCATTACAATTCCTTCAAAAGCTGTTGACATGTTTCACCAGAAGCTCACAACGTCAACCTCATGGTGGCGCCAGTGCAAAACTTAGAGGATCTCCAACATCAGTGAGAGTCATCCTCTGGGGATCATGAATTTTAGCCCGGACTGACCACGGCTGCCACCCATAGAGCTCTGCAGCAAGCATGGCTAATTCAAACCGAGGCTTTGCACGCAGTGGAAGGAAAATAAAGAAAATGAAAAGGCCGTTGACAAAAAATTGAAACATCTCTTGTGGCCATTTTATTCGCACATTTGAGACGGTCCCTAACTTCAGCTGCTGATTTACTGTCAAATCACACCAGCTTCCAGCCAGCTCTACCACCACCACCACCACAATGAACCTCGCCGACTGGTTGAATATCGAACCAAATTCTAAAAAGTCCTGCTGCTTTGGCTGCTAGTTGTTCCTGTTCACACTCGACGGACGCTGAAGAAAAAGGCTGAATCTGATCTGATTATTTCCCCCCCTGAGATACGACACGTTCGTCTGTGCGGGATAATTTAAAGTTGGATTGAACCGCAGTCATTTTCTGACAGCGATAACACACGCACGCGTGTGCCGTCACACAATAACACACACCCCCGCGCGCTCGCGAACACACAATGATACATATTGCAGTTAACAGGCAGCTGAATAGCTTATTGCGGCGGTGACAGATAGGCGTTTTAAATAATGGATCCGCACAGAGACACGAGTGTCACTTCTTGCTGCAGTCAATTATGGCTCTTGGATGAATGATTAAAGGTGGTTTATGGGCTGTGGCGACGTCTTCCTCTGCCTATCACTGAGAGTGAGCCCCGTCAGAACGCTTCCTGCACACCAGGCGCCTGAATGAGCTCAGACAATGGCCTTCAGGGATGTAATGCGAACAAGAGGAAAAAGCGGGCGAAAAAGCATGAAAGCCATATTCATCAGCGGGATGTGAGGGGAAGCTGTTTGTCAAAGAGAAGCTAAAAGTACCGACAAAACCTGAGGGATCCCGCAGAGCTAAAAGACAACGCTAATTATTTCCCTGTGATAATTAATCATAATGATTAGAGTTACAATTTTAGAAACATGATCACTGTGATTTAGTTTAATTTTACAAAAGGCTCGGTAATTTCCTAAAACAGCTGGCCACTGCCATTTTTGTCAGACGTGACTCAAACAGGAGCAAGAAGTGCATTTGTTGGGCACTATTTCCAGTGGTGGATGAATCCATATTTTGTGTTATGGTGACTATTTCCAGACAGCAGGACAAAGGTGAGTCAAAATAAACTAGCATGTGTTCACGGTATTGAAGGAACATGTCACCAAGTGAGACTTGTCCTTTAGGTGCAGGAGCCATTTAATAACAAATGTAAACATACAGATCTGAAACGATCAGCTGATTAATCAGTGTTGATGTCTTACATGATAATTAACCGAATCAGGGGCACAACTAAAAATTACTTTTCTGTGATTAATCTGCTGATCTTGATCGATTAATGATTTGCTCGATTTGGTTTGAGAGGACGTCTTCAAATTGCTTGTTTTTGCCCAAAGTACAAAACCCAAACAAGATTAATGAAACCGAGAAAAGCTCAAATCACAGACGTTTTGGAACGTTTCCATCATAAATCAATGAAAAGATGAAATGAAGATGAAAATTCTTGCTCGTTTCCACGCTCGTCTGCTGCAGGGAAGGTTTCTCTCAGTTTAAAACTCAGTTTAACACCTGGACATGCCTGCAGGATTGATGACATCACAGCTAGCTGTGCCAATCATGGTCCAGAACAAGTGGTCATACACTGAGCGCAGACCGGACAGAGAAGCAGGAGATATCTTGTGTCCAGCTGTTAAACTTCTAAAAAAAAACAATATTTGCATATTCATAGATTGCGGATTTTCAATGAGGGAGGACGACGAGATGTTCACTGAACGTTGTTGAAAAACTGCATCAGACAAATTATTATTCAGAGGATTTTTACCTGCTATAAAACATGCCTGGAGTCTTTCATTTTCCGTCCACTGATTTTACCTGATTCATTTTTTCATATTGGGCAGTTGAAAAAAGAAATACAACCAATTTCATCACTGTGGCCGTCAGGAGACTGTGAGGGCATTTATTTAACCAATTTTAGAGAACAAAAATATACTGATTAACAGCGAACACAACAGGCAGCGACAGCCCTGTGTCATTCGTTTTCCAGCTGAACGATCCCAACCGTGAGCGCTGCATTAGCTGAGCTGTATCTGCAGTGTGAACCGAAGGCGAACCAGTGGAAATGATCGAGTGTCATTTATACGTAATCAGCTGCATGCAGACGGGGAGAGCGTGCCCACCGTCGACCTTACACGATGTGAAAAACATACAGTCCTCATAGAGCAGTGGCTCAACTTTGAACAAAAGAGACTATTGAACCCAAATGGAACAAATTCGTTCCTTGCATATTTTACATTGTGACCTTTGGGAAATGTTTTGCTTTCACAGCCGCTGCTTGCTGTAATAATCAATGTGAAACTGCATGGGGGGGGGGGTCTTTTAAAGCCTGTGGCTTCAGGAGGTTGAAAGCGATGGTATATACTGTATAAGTGATTACAGCTAACCCTTTTAAAATGAGTGAAATCGATCATCTGCGTCATCGTCACAGCTACAATCTGCATGTCTGTGTGCAGGTTACCTCCCCAGCAGGACAAAGACAAAACGCTGCATCTGTTTAACTCTCCACGCTTTGAGAAACTTTGAACATGAGTACATTCACACAAGTAACTGATGACCGGTTTCATACATGAAACGTGGGATTAACTTTTCGTGCGGTGATGGTGGATCTGGTTTGCTCGTCTCTCCTTGAAAGTGAGAGAAGAGAAGCAGGTCTCTGATTTTTCTGTTGCGGTGGACATTCATATTTTACATTTTGGGCTTTGAGCTGCAGGATTTCTCTGGGATAATCATCCCCTGAGGACTAAGGAAGATGGTTATTAAGCATTATATTCAAACTTTTCTGAGAGCTGCTGCTCAGAACGCCTTTCTCAGGACCAGTCCAAAATGAAGACATTCACGCCAGAGACATTTGTCCTCACATGCTGATACAGAAATATCACAATGTCCTCCTGATGTCAGTGTTTTTTATTATTCAAACATGACACCTGAAAAGAAAAACCCTGCAGCTTGAATGTGGGAAAGTTTCTTCTGTCACTGTCTCTGAATGCAGAAATTCAGCCAGAAACACCACATTAGGCAGAAATGGAGCTTGTGGTTGATAATCATCTACGCCGAATACAAAGACAGCACACACACAAGCCAGAGCAGTCATGCCTGAGCATGTCAGCACAACTATCCAGCAACCAGAGCTGAATGTGTGTGTGTGTGTGTGTGTTGAGGCTGTTTATCCATCAGCTGTATTTAATCAGGGCTGCACACACATACACCTGCAATCACACTGGTGCCAAAAATCTGCACCAGCAAGCCCGCATCCTCTGCTCCCATTTCACCAACTCCTGAAGCGCGCACGCACACATGCACACACGCGCGCGCGCGCGCATGGAGACGTATGTAGTATCAGTGCAGGGCAACCACGTCCCACTTTACAGCTAAAAAAAAATGATAAGCAGATGAGCTGGACCGCGCATGAACAGCACACATGAACCTAAAACCCCGCTGTTTGCGCTGAAAAATGAGGCCTGGCATTATTTCCATGCCGAAAATAGACCAACGCAGCACATCAAAATCGCCGTGCGCGGTGCGCACACGCACACACACACACACACACACAGATCCAGACACGGGCTGCTCCGCTGGCACGGAGGTGACTGTGTTTGCACCTCCGTTTGCGACTGTGAAGGAATGCAACACAGTGATACACTGCCGCCGTGCTCGGCGGGGCTTCTCCTCTCTTGCACCACACACACGCATAAATTAACACAAATCCCCGTCGGGCACAATTCAAACACATTCGGGCAAATAAACGCAGGCAACACGGAGCTCCGTTTGCAGCGTGTTTGCTTTAAAGCCTTCAATGCCCTTCTTTATGTTCCCAACATGGCAGCAAGTAGCCAGCGAGACAGCGCAGAGAGGAGGCTCAGAGTTGGGGGAATGTACGTTTCGGGTATCCGGAGGGGACAGCGGGTCGAAGAGGCTCGCTGGGCGCACACCTCGCCTCGCTCCCCGGCAACAACCACCAACAACAGCCGCTGGGAATGAAGAGACTTGGTTGTGTTTAATGGCTACCAAACATCACCGATTTCCTCCCTTTTCACGGAAAAATTGACGTCCTGCTCTCCTTTTCATGCACGATGTGCCCCATCCCTCAAATGCACACATTTATATATCTGATATGTTGTTGTTTGCTGTGTGCTGCAAAATTGACCACAAAATGCACGAGAACATGCTGGCTGATCTTCTCTATGTGCATCCTGGACAGACTTGCAGATATGGTTAACAGCACACAAGAAGGGACTCTAGTTTCTCATGTCAAAAGCGAAATGTGAATGCATCTTTGTCCAGTTTTTGAACCTTCGCGAGCCTGTTTTGCGTATATTTTGGACTACAGATGAAATAATGGGTTTTTGCTGCTGAGTGAGGGGGCATCTCTGCCCCAGCTCACCGCCTCCCTGCTTGCCGTGAAACCCCACAGCCAGTGTGTTGTCTGTGTGAACAGGTTTACTGCATGACGACCAGCACAATTTCCATCACCATTATTTATCGCCACCATAAACGCTCCCCAGCCCAGCACTCACTTCCGAAGCTGCTCCCGCATCGCCGGCCGATCAGAGCGCTCCGCGTCCGGTAGAAATGAACCGATTCCCGGGCAGAATCGAGGCGATATCCCGAGCCCCTCCGCGGTCCGACCAAGCGTCCTTTACCACCGGAGAGAGGCGTCCGTGATTACCGTGTGTACCGTACGTGTGTGTATGTGTGTGTGTGTGTGTGTATCAGTGTGTGTTCCTCTGCAAGCGACAGCGGTGGGTTGCAGAGGCTGACTGGCCAGCGAGACACGAGGGTCAAACGCGCCGGAATACAACAAAGTCCACTTCCGCGTATTGCTTCAAAATAAAAGAATACACTATATACATTTTTTTGACAAATTGTATAAGGTAAAATTACACACTCTCTCTCTCTCACACACACACACACAGACACAAACACACACATATATGTATGTACATATATATATATATATATATATATATATATATATCGATTTTTAAATTCTTTCTCACATACATGCTAATCGTTCCACCTAGCTGGTGTTTGAAAAAACACAACACATAGCTAAATCCCTCTATAATATAATCTTATTCCTAAACAAGGAATAATAAATAATAATTAAGTCACTAACCACCATTTTCACCTCACAATTGAAGGCTATCATAAGATTCTTTGCTAGCCATTTACATGTCCCACAGCTAGCTTCCTACCGAGAGCGTTGCTAGCTTGTTCCTTCACTGCCTCTGTGTGTGTGGCTTTAGCCATTTAGCCTAGCTAATAGATACTTGTTGGGTCCCACCGACAAAACCATTATTCCCACACCAGTTTAGCTTTCTAATAGCATGCTGCATCCTTTTACGGGCAATCTGAAACATAAACAAAACATTTCACAGGAACAATAGACCCTTTTCAGGCATTGTTAATAATTATTGTATTCCTTTTAACTGGAAGCTTTCAACATGTAGCCTCTGTTGCAAATCAATATATCCTCTCTTCCAGTTTTAACATTTCTCTCTGCCATCAAACTGTCAAATTAAAGTCTTGCTAGTGTCTTGCTAGCTTCCTTTCACATAGCATGTAAACTTTACAGTGTTTTCACCTTGCAGTTTAGGTATAAGCAAGATGCTGTGTGAAGTATGACCTGCCATGAATATAACTATATACACATCCTTCATATAGCAGTTAATTAAAATAATTTTTACCAAGTCTGGATATCCACTACCACAAAGTGTGAGTTCCCAGGTTCACTCAGAAGGACAGCTTGATTAATACCAAATTTGTTTATGAATATGCACTAAAAGACAATATCAGGTGTAAATTCACCCTGGCTCTTAGTGGCCAAAGTTTAATGTCTACACCAGATATGTTGAGAAAAAAAAATGAAATAATACTATAGTACCCAAAATAGCTGGCACAATTATTTTGAAATTTAAACTCAGCATGTTTCCGGTCTACTCTTGTCTGCTTCTGGAAACCTTGACGCAGCTCAGCTTGGTGAGGCGGAGCTCAGGCTCCCTTCCCTTTGCCTCCCTTCCCCCCATCCCGCTGTTTCTGAAGGCATAGGAGCCTACACCATCCGAGGAGGTTTTTCACCTCCCTGACAGAGAGGGGGAGAGAGAGGGGGAGAGAGAGAGGGAGAGAGAGTGAGAGCTTTTCAAGACAGATTTCCACAGTCAAGGCCATGGAAAAGAGAGAAAGAAAGAGAGGAAGAGAAAAGGAGACAGGCAGGAAGAGAGGAAGGGACAAAAAGGCAAAGGAGGCGGTGAAGGAGAAAAAGGGTGCTTTTTGCTTTTGCAGGGCACGCAGGAGAGAAGAGAGGAGACAGGAAGAGAGAGAGCAGAGGAAGAGGAGGAGGGGGGTCTCTTTGCTTTGGGAATCAGTGTTCAAGGCTTGAGAAATGTAGGCTATGTTGCACCAGCAAGAGGGAAGTACAGCCTGTAATTCACGAGCAAGTCTCAACTGTTATTTTATCCCACAGCAACAGTATGTCTTTATACCTGAGTGTGTGTGTGTGTGTGTGTGTGTGTGTGTGTGTGTGTGTGTGTGCAGCAGAGAGACAATGAGAGATTGAGATGGAGGAAGAGGACGAAGAGGGATGGATTCAGCACATCAAACAGCTCCTGATTACTGATTTTAAGCTGATGGACATCATTTTGTGGCTGACTATGTTTGTGTAGGAGGTCGTGCGTTAAATCTCCACCCGTGGTGTATATGTATATGTGTGTGTGTGTGTGTGTGTGTGTGTGTGTGTTGGAGGAGGCGAGGAGGGGGGGGGGGGGGTCGAGGTGTATGTTGCAGGTTTGAGGAAATCATGTCCAGAAGCAGACAAGTGATCGTGCACGAGAAGCAGTTGGTCGGCCATATGTTGTCACACTCTGCCCTGAATGTGTACGAGAGTGTGTTTGTATGCGTGAGACACGCTGTGTTAGGTGTGTGTGGGCTGTAGCCTGGGTGGGTGTATTGTATATTTGCACACCGGCTGCTGCAGTGTGACACTATATGGCCAAAAGTATATGGACACCCCTGTGGAAATCATAACTTTTGGTTTGGGGCTTTTTGTCATGGTTGGGTCTTATTACCAGTAAGGCATACACTGACATTTGAAACAACACACGCTCCCACCTTTGAGGGAACAGTTCGGGGGATGGCTCTTGGTTTTCCCCGTTTGGTGTGGATGAATGTGATTGGCCTGACCAGAGCCCTGACCTGAACTCAATCCAGCACCTTTAGGTTGAAGCAGAACTGTGAGCCAATCTCACTTCTGTTCTTGTGATTGTAGTGGAAGAAGTGTTCATTACTACAAGGAGCACTCCAGTGATGGAGTATTGCACATCGGTAAGCCAGAGGACTCACAGGAGACAGATAAAAAACAGAATGGTCAAAATAAAAGCAGCAGAGGCCGAGATCTCCTGACTCTTAGCACGTAGTATGTGCCACATTCCTAAAAACGCTGGACCCTACATTTCCCATAATGCTACATGCTCTCAGTCTAGTAAAAACTCACATCTTTCAAACTCCACACCTCCTTTCTATAACACAGGTTTTTTTGTACCCTCCAAGCCCAAGCTGAGACAACCCTGATGACCTCATTATGACATCACCGGGGTCACTAGTTACTTTCTACGTATAGATTGTGCATGCTGCGTTCAGTGAAGGATGTTTATGTGTGCAGACAGGTGTGTGAGTGTGTGGTCAGCTGGCACTCACAGGGTCTCGGTCATCTGGTCAGGTCCAGCTTTCTCTCTGCATGTGGAGAGGAGAATCTGTCACTTCTCTTTCCCTGCCTCCTCCCTCCTCGCTCCTTCTCTAAGTTCAACGTGTTTGTCTCGCTTGCAGTTAATTCCACGTCAAACGAAGCGCCGTGTCGCGCCAGTTACATGCAGCCTCTCTCATTCAGTCATCAAGTGTTGCGTTAAACACGGCAAACCGCTAGTTGCTGATTACCAAGCTGATGCTGTAGAGGAAGCAGGAAGTGAGCTTGACCAGTCACACTGTGGGGTTATTCTGCCCTCTGTGTTAGGAATGTGAGGCAGTGAGCTAAGACCACCTAATTTTAATTACTGTAGCCAATGGCTAACACATTAGCAAGCTAGGAACATGTTAGCACTAGGCGTTAGCCACAGTAGCACAGTAAATCGTACCATGAATTGAGTTTATCCAAATGGTCCAAAAAGCAAACACAGACATATCTAATTATGTTTCATGTCTAGCTCAGGGAAATTCCTCTGCTGTACCGACTCAACAACAGTTAGACGAGTGTTTGTGCACCCTGCAGCGCCGAGGCAGAAGTTGTAAGACTGTGCTTACTACCGTGCTAACACACCCCTCCTCCGAAACTTCTGTTATCTGCTGATGAGTTGTAAACAGCCTCCCAGCATTCACCAGAGCGCCGCAGTGCAACCAGGGACTCAACTGCTCGGCAAGCATGTTTTCACACATAATGAAGTAAATAATGTCTACGTTTTTTGACCTCCCATGCAGCCTTTTGGCAACAACAGACTACAGAAGACTTACAAAACATCTGGGATAGCTGGCTGTTTGGAGAAATATTGTTATGTAAGTTTTAATATGAGTTTTAGAATATTTTTGAGCCACATAAAGATAATCCAGTTATCGTCAGTAGCAATGTGGGTAACTTTGCATCAAAGCTTACATTGAGTTGCAGAAATACAGTCTATTAAAGGGACAGTTCACTTTAAAATCTAAAAAACACAATTGTCCCCTCTCACCTGTCGTGCAGTTTCTCGATTGTTTTGTGAGTTGCTGAATTCTGGAGATATTGGCTTTAGAGATGTTTGCCTTTTCTCCAATGTAATGCAAACGATACCGCTAGCAACTCACACCTAAACAATCTAGATGGATAAACAGCACAAGAGGAAAACGTTGATTTTGGAGTGTACTGTCCCTTTAAATATGACTTCAGCTCCTTACATTGTGCTGATCATGTTAGGATTCACTGAATTTAACACACCTGTCTCTGAAAGCCAAGGGGGGCCAGGAGGACCAAGGTTCAAACTGTCCAGCTACCAACCAGTGGAAAATCAAGCTAATTCCTTCAGGAGCCAAATGATAACATGCGACTGGCCACCACAGATGTTTTCCTAGCATGCCGTCATTCACTCCCTGTTCTGCATCTCAAAGAAAATCTGTCCCGACCTGACACACCTGGTTTTCTAACATAATCTTCGGCAGAATGTAAGGACGGGTAGGTGGCTGACTGTATGGGTGATGAATGGACTGACAGATGGGTAAAATGTCAGCGAATAAAGGACAGACACGAAGACTAAATGGATTAATGTTAGACACCATTAGATATTAAGAAACACCAGGCAAGCCGAACAGCAGTCAGGTGCCACGCTGCATCAAACCCACTCAAAGCCCTGAAAGTCAGGATGAATCCACCTAAATTAAGACAAGTCTTCTTCAGTGCACCACGCTTTATTCAGTAAAGGTGTTCAGCTCTCAGGATGGTGTCATGTGACTTATAGATCACCAATCAGTACGCAAAACAGCCATCATTTGTTTGTAACATACAATATCTGCATCTAGTGGATGCAGAAATGTGCAAGAGACACACGAATGACCACATACCAAACTGTTCCTTCATCTTCACCACTCAGTGGGTGAAAGTCTTTTTTTTTACCACTTGCAGTACTTTTATGTTCCACTTTTCTTCCTCTGTGATGGATATCAACAGAAGACTGACACGACTTTTCCAGTTGCCTGGTCTCTTTTCCTTACGTACACAGGAAGTGAGGAGTTGAATGAAGAACCAGACTGGATTATATTTGATTGGAAACAAGCAAATTTAGTACAAGCGTGGATGTGTTAGGATGAAGCGCAGACTGTCTTTGGAATTAGTTATCTTTAAACATCAAGAGATTATAGATAATTCAGTGTGTGGTGTTTTTAAAGGGAGGTTGAAAGAGCACAGAATTTGCTGCTTTGTGCTGAAACATTCAGGTGAAGATGAAAGGCTGTTTTTACTAAAGAACATTTTGAAAAGCTGGTGGTAATATTGTATGTTTTGTATTTATGCTTCTATATATTTGTCGTGTAAATTTCTGTCAGCACAGGGAGTAAATGGTGAAATCTGTCCAAGGGATCTTGCAGAATATATAACAGGTTAAAAAATATAGTCATAAAGTTTGTAATCTAAATATCTTAATAACCAATTTTGTCAAGATTTCACAAATAGCTGGACATCTTTTCTGTTCTGTGATCATTTCCACGTTACCTTCATCTGTCACAGCACGGCGAGCACTGACTGTGATTGACCCACATTGAGCCACCTGACACTACCCTGATGAAGGCACGGTAGCTGAACAGGTTTGGTGAATAAAGCGAGGTGTACTGGAGGACACACAGACTCTAACATGTGGACAGCGTGTCAGACCCAGGACAGGTTTAACACCGAGTCCTGGACCACTTTTTTTGAATTGAAGAGTTTGCACGGCGAAATCTTGCCCGCTGGTAGTTTAGTTTATCACGGCAGCTGATTGATGCTGCCTCACTCGACTTCAAAAAAAACATTTCAAGACATATCTGTAATGCAAAGCACTCTCCACTCTGTTAGAAGGTTAGTACACTGGAATTACAGATGTGTGCTCTTTCCATGACATTCAGCTAAATGAACCCATCAGGCCAGAACATGTGTGTGGTCTGCAGTGGAGAGATCTGCTGGGCTGCAGGTCAGAGGTCAGTACTTACTTTATGTAGTAGGGCACGTTGTTTGGGGAGATGCCCTGCTCGAAGGGGCTCTCTACAGATCCTGCTGAGACAGAGAAACAAGGGTCACAACAACTGTTCAAACTGTCTGCAGGCTGTTTAACTTTTCACACACACATTTTACTGCAGGATCAACATCCTGTAGGTCCAACAAAGCACGCAGCATGCATGAAATGTGTATGCAGCAGTTAACCGAAACGTCAGTCTTCTTCAAAGCAATATACACGATAATGAAAAACAGCACAAAATCAAAAAATATTGCTAATTATCTCACTTATTGTGCCCACAAGAGTTGGCACACCAACCATTAAAGCAAGCTGTGCTTTCTGGGAATTGTCAGCACAGTTGGAATGCATCTCTGACCAATCAGATGGCTTGGCTGAAACTACCTGCTGTATAAGCGTTATGGTGCCTCACGGGTAAAATTTGCTGCAGTTAAAAACAGAACGATGCATCGTGGGACAACTGCCAGAACATATGCGGCGTACATCAACACAGCAGTGAGATATGAAAGAAGTGTATATTCGCACCGCTCTCACATTATCATCACTGTCATCTTTATTATAACCCCATCAGCATCAATATCTGTCCTGCTTTATCTATTACAGCTCCACTATCAAGCTGGACGGAACATTTAATTATGAACGAATGTGACATCATGGATGGTGTCTTCATTTTACATACAAGGGACATTTCAACCCATGTTGTTTCTCCTGATATCATATTTTATGTCTGTAGCTCCTGTGCTGTCATCGTACACAATGTGTTTCTGCTGCTTAACCACTTCATCTGTGTCTGAAGTGTCAATTTCACATGTTGTTCCTTTATTATTTTCTTTCATGGCCCCATATGGTTCTTCAATTTTAATCGCTGCCATGAGCGTGTGAGCGATGTTGTGATCTTTTGTTATCTGTGGTCTTTTAATTACTCTGCAGATGAGCTGTAATTAAACTAAAGAGAATTGATGAGGAAAAAGAGCTCGCAGTTTGATGAGTGGCTCCAGGTGGACATTCTTAAATGACAAAAATCATCCGTATGCTCTTACAAGCTTATACATCATAAACCTGCGATGTTTCATGTTTTCGGAGTCACATTTGTGGCTAGAGAAAATAATCCTGATTACGACAGGAGGTGTAAGAGAAACAGAGTTGTTGCAGATATCTCTCCTTCTTTGGAAATGTTTATCTGAATGATTCATTTTGAAATGTGAGTGAAAAATGATTCAATCAAGGAAGAAGACTCTGAGGGACTGACTCCTGCTGTTAAGCTTTGATGGTTAAATTGCTAAAAAAAAATGCCTGTCTGACTCCAACTGTACGTGCACTGGAAATATGCATAATTAGCATCTGTCAAGACCAACTGACTTCTCATTTCTAGCCAGAAACAGCCAGTTTTGTGGTAAGAGATGCCAACTGTGGCTAGCATATTATATCAGCTTTAGCTAGCTAGCTAATTCAAGTTATCTCCAGTGTTTTAGTAAAAACTGTCTCAAAGAAAAAGACACAGACGTCCACACTTTAGCAATTAGCAAAACAAATGCCCCATCAATTAACAAAATGAGCTCATAGTCGGTGTCCGTGTTCTTTACGGTAGATTTTGACACTGTCGAAGCCAGAGAAACCAGTCTACAGCTCCTTCATCAATGCAACAATCAATGAGGGACTTTCATCTACACGCTTTCATCAATATGTGACTGTGATACGGATGAAAGCCTTGCTCATATTGCTGGGTCATACTGGATTAAGTGATAAAACTAGAAAAACAAGTTGCATAAACAGATCGATACACCATCATAGGCTCAATGATCAGCCAAATGAGTGATGGTCTTTATGTGCTCTCTCCCCCTCGTCACTCACTCAGTCAGTCGGTGACCCGTTGAGCCTTGCGCCACGCTTTCTCTCCCGCTAACACGTCACTTATTGAGCGCCACCGAATGAGGTGCTGTCAGGAGGTGGGTGCCTCATTTTGTCGTACACATTCAGTCTTATCTCCCTCTCACATGCACAACCTCCTGAGTATCTTGTCAGCTGTCGGCAGTCTGCAGGTAGATGTGTGAGTCGGGTTTACTCACCATGCAGAAGCCCAAAGTCCCTGTGAGCATCCGTCAGCTGCTTTAGATGTTCTGTGATGGAGATCTGATGGAGAAAGATGGAAAGAAATACATTTAGATAGAAAAATAGAAAATGTAGATACAACAAATACAGTGCCTACAAAAAAGGTGGTCCATTTTAACGAGCTTGTTTAAGAAAATTAACTGAATTTAGATGTTTTAACTTCTGTAGTTCAGGAGGACTAAATCTATCTCTGCAGGTATTTATATTGAAATCAATTTAAAAAAAATAAATCTACAACTCAAGACATTCAGAGCTGCTATGGCAGTTGATGCGCTGGGGCTGAGGTAAGCTAGCTAGCTTTAGCAGGAGTTTTAAATGTTTTTCCGCTGCTTTCGTAAAAACTGCCTCGTGTTAAAAACCAAAATTAATTACCAAGATGTTGGTTAATCAAAATGTATATTTTTTGATCAAACATAACAAGCTGGAGTAAAGTAAATTTTGCTAGCAAAGGCTAGCTGTGGCTTGCTTACTAGCTAGCTTTCCGTAATATTTTCAAACATACGTCAGATTTTTTTTTTTTTTTTTTTTAATTTTGGCTTTAGCAAAGGCTAGCTGTGGCTCGCTTACTAGCTAGCTTTCCGTAATATTTTCAAACATATGTCAAAGTCCAGTCTTAACTCAATTTTGAATAAATCTGTAGTCAAGCTAAGGTGACAGCACTAAATCTACTGAATGCTTGTATTATTTTATATATCTTACTTAAAAAATGGGCATGTAATTGAATGAATGTCAAAGCATGACAACATGAAATGAGGACAAACACTTTTCTTTTGTTCTGTGTCTTGAAATCAAACACAGGTTAATGTGGGAAATTCTGTTTCCAAAGAGAAGAAGAAATAAAATCCTGGGAATCAATCAACCTTTTTAAGGCCAGGAGAAAACCTTCAGCCCTAATGCTTCTTCAAAGTAATGAATAGCTTTATAATGTGATCATGAGAAGACACTGGAGGGTGATTTTTGTGTGTGTGCCACAGTGAATATCTATATTTATGTACTCTTGCAAAAAAAAAAAAAAAAGCAGTCAGTAGAAGTACAAGGATGGGCAGACGGAGGGAGAGGAAGGGTGGGGAGGAGACGCAGAGACAAGCATGGGAAAGATAATTGAATTTGTAGTGGAGGAATTAGAGAGGATGCAGTCTCCTGTGAGTCTCCTTCAGCTCTGAATGAGCTGTCTATCTAGATGGAGTTGAGATAATTGTGCCAAATCAGCCCGGCTCTGTAGGTACATGCAGTCTCGTGGCTCACAGATCGACATCTAAACGCTTGTTTTGTTGGCAGCGCCAGCATCACTGGCATCTTCAACTATGATGACTTTCATATCACTCTCTAACCCTCTGGTTAAAAAAACAAATGATTTGAAAAGTGGTCTTTGCACACCTGTGTTCAACCTGTACAAAAGACAAACACACAACACATGAAAAACACTCATAAAGAACAACAACCATCCATCAAATATAATGTGGGGGTGAGGCCCTTTCACATCCAAAACTATCTCTCAACGGACATCCAAAAACAACAAAAGGCAATTCATACAAGGAAAGGTGTTAACGTGAAGGAGAACAGCACAAATATTCAGAAGCTACTTCAACATTTACACTGGAAAACACAATATTTATACACTAACTCTCATTATGATAATGAATAGGCTGATGTCCACAACACAATATGTTAAAATGTGAATAGTATGTGTGACTGCATGCTATTTCTTGGACTTACAGTATCAGAATAGATCTTTTCACCTTAAAGTGATGGCATTTGACAACTAACAAGGGAGATGATAACTCCAAAAAGCCACATCAACTGTGGCTCAGGGCTCAGACCAAAACCAACGCAGGGAGGCTGCGTTGTTAAAGGCAGCAGTGAGACCAGATTAATGCATTTAAAGCAGGGCTTTGAACCGGTTCAAGGAACGAAAACGAAAACCGGAAACGTTATTATTAAACGCTTATTAAAAATAGTGGTAACTGGTTAATACCGGTTTTTATTTCGTTCCTCAAAGTTTCCTTAGCCTACAAATAAAAAAGTAGTTCTTCTCCTGCACGCGTTACCATGACCCGCTGGGGTTCACTTCCTGTGTGACATTCACTAGACGTTCTAGACGGCTCTCGTAGGTGCGTGTTTGGAGCTCGTCACAGAAAACGGCAGACCATTGTCCTTAATGGAGGACACTGGCTTTAGAAAAATAATCGACCCACTACAACAAGCAATTGGAAATGGTTGCGCAATTAATTCAGCCAACATTTGTGAGAGGGTAACAACACTCGCCGAAAGCGAATAGAGAAAACTGATGGACGAGCTTAGTGTCAGGCTTATACCTGCTGAAAATCGACAGCGCCACTTGCAGGAATCGCTCTGTTTTGGGGATTAACGTGCAATATACAGAAGGAGAAAACATTGTGTTACGGACAATAAAACACGACAAACAGCGTCTAATACTCAGCAACGGGATTTTCCAACTCTGGAGATTTATCATGGAAGCAACTATTTGATCTTTCATCACAACAATCGTGAGGTAAACAGCAGAAATACAGTCACAAAGAAATCCACCAGGAACGTGTGCCTGCATGTATCTGATTGGCCAAAACTCACACAACCTTAGATGATGGCACATAAAAGTCAGACTGTCCCAAATCATTTCTGAGCTGTTCATTGTTAATTACACAAACGCGTCATTATCAGTTTATCACATGACTTCTGCATAAACTCCACAATATTTCATCCTAAGCGATGATGAATACTTCACAGCAAAATTGAGGAAACTCCCAAAATCTGCTGTTTCCATTAAGTCTTTAAAATGTGATGTATAAGCCACGTAAAAAGCCAGCTGATACTCGCAGGCATGATTTCAGTCCCTGAACGTCTCCGGAGGAGCCGCTGTGTGTCTATGATCACTGACGCTTCTTGACACAATGTTCAATGATCTAATGTTCCCAGGCAACACATGCAGCTCCGACCAGCATGCGGAGCTTTGGCAGACGCTGATTAACGACAGATTTTTGTTCCAGGAAGTAAAAAAAGTGAATCATTGGAAGCTTAAAGGCATCTCAACTTTCTCATCTTTCATCTCAAAACTCTTGAAGCTGAGGGACTGAGATGGGTCGTTATCCAGTCTCAGCAGACAGATTGGCTGATTAACCATCAAGCCTTTTATCCACAACCCAAATGCGAAGGCCACTGATGACACATTGTCAGGGAGTGTGTGTACATGTGCATCATGGTATGAGATGAAGAACAGATGAAGATGAACATATGACTGGGTTGATCAGTCCTGTTTTTTGGCCTCCACATGAAACCGAACGGTAAAATTACCTTTGAGTTCACCTCACCCAATCCATTTCTGCCTGAGTTGCTTTTCCCCGTATCCACGGCAACCTAATCAGGATTGCACAAACAAGAGGAGTGGGATTGTTGAGGAGGAATTTGCCGCAATTACTCAGAGTGCACTGTGTCCCTGCACCGACCAATCAGCTTCAACCTTTTGGGCACGAAAGAACACTGTGGACCAAGCTAAAATGACCTGAATGTGAGCGTACCACACACACACACACACACACGCACACACACACACACACACACACACAGTTGTTGCACACAAATATAACAAAAGCAGGAGCACTCACCTAAAATTTCAGCCATATTAACAAAAGCAGAAAACATGAAAGCACAAACACACATTGGTACTAACAATACACACACACACACACACACAAACACACACACACGCACACACACACACACACACTCTGCTCTCCACCACCCTGCCATTGCAAGTGCTGCCAACATTCCCGGGCAAACATTCTGCTCCCAATGAACCACCTGCAATGGAAAATGACTTCTCAAAAACTGGCACTTAAATCCTTTTTTCTGTCCAAATGAAACACTGAATTCTCTTCTTACAGTTTCATATCAGCTCAGGCGTATCAGCGTAAACACAAAGAAAAATCCTTTCCTCAGTGAAAATGAGACAAGTGGGACACATTCTCTGACCAAGGCTCGTACTGACAGACTGAAAGGCTGAAACACAAATATTTTGACTCAAATATGGTCATAAATGTACGAAAGCTCCAGAGGTATTTTTTGTTTTTGATCGTATGAAAAAAGCCACAGGCAAACAACTGTGGCTGGCGAGCTAGCCGCTAATCCGCTAGCCAGCTGCAAACATTCTAGCACTCGTCAGTCACAACAGCTCTTTCTCTATTTTCTCTGTGCTGTTTTGTTTAGTCCTGCCTGGCACTTTGTTCTCTGTGAATTCAGTCCAGTTTTTGCAGAATAACATATCACCATGTAAAATGTGAGGGCGTGTGTAGGGTGAATCCTCGTTGCTCTGTGTGATTAATCATGTGATGTTCTCAGAAGTTACTCCTTTTGTGTTATCTTCTGTTATGTCCTGTCGTTATAAAATTCTTAAATGCAGAAAGTTTGATGAATACAGGGCGGTTTAATTTGCTTCTTATACAACCTTCCTTTCTCCCTCTATCCACATCAGCTACACAGGTGTTCTCACCTTTGCTACGACACAAAGGTGTGTAGGTGTGTGTGTGCGCAAGCATCTGGTCAGGTGCTGACTTCAGAGGGGCTGACCGTCTGGTCCCGTCACCGTGGTGTCGCCATGACGCCCGTCTCCGCCTGGGACTCCTCGGCATCAGTTGCGTCTCTCTGGCAGCTGAGTGGCTCTATCTGTCACCCCCGGTAACAGTCACTGTCTGACTCCCAGCATGGCTGCCACTGGGTTTATTGAGACTGATCGAGGCACACCCTGTGCTTCCTCTGATCACCAACACATGGTGTGTGAGCGTGTGTGTGCGCTGTTTATCTTTATTTCAGCTATCTCACAAAGTAACACATACACAGATGTTCACAGGTACGCACAGACACACACTCTTCTTTTAAGGAGTGCAAGTTAACCTGAAAAGATTTGACATGTTGGTATCATTGTCAACACAATATAAAAACTATAATCTGATAATTCTAATGACTTCAAAACTTAATATACCAACTCGCATCCTGAGTATATTTCAGCAAAGATCACAATCTACACTACTATAAGAAATGTCAAATCAAAGTCTCAATCAAAAGCATCAAGTCCATTGTACCACATGCAGGAGCTGGACAAAAGCAAAAGACACTGAGACGTAAGACAGTTTGTCTTTTCACTGCAATGAAAGACAGTGGAGATAATGCTTTGGCAGGTTTACAGGTCACTGGGTGCTCACTAAACACCACATCTGGCTGAAGAGCCTTGACAGCCACAAAGTTGTGGAGACTTGAAGGTGGAACATCATTTTCTAATAACTGAGTATATTTGTTTGAGCTGAGTGCAGCAATCAGCATGAGTTTATGTGTAAAACTGGATGTGTACAGGTGTGTGTGTGTGTGTGTGTGCAGTAGTGTGTACCTGTAGGAGCCTCCAGCGCGTGTTGAGATCGTCAATGCGTTCGAGGTTGCCAGGTGACAGCTGGATATCATGTGGACCGAAAGTGGACGCCAACTGGTTCATGTGTGTTACATCATCCTGAATCGGAGCGATCTCTTCCTGAAACTCCTGCAAAACACGCGCACACACACACACTCAGGTTGTTTGTTGTGCTGCATTGTTTACAGTGGGGGGGAAGACAGATGGGAAACACAGGCAGGTTGTTAGTAGTTCGGTGCGGTCTTGTTTCTCACCTCCACTGTTCCAGCAGTGAGAAACAGATGCATCCATCATGCAAACCCCACTTTTTCTGCATATTTAATGCTTGCTGATGTATGGAAAACACTGACAGGCTTACAGTAAGTAGGATAAATGCAACGTGAGGGGCCTTCATGGCAACCAGTGAAACATTAATGGCTGATAGATGCAAAGTGGGCTAACTCTGTGTCTGTTTGATCTATGTTCCATGTCTGCCGTGGTGCATGCAGATTAAGGATGAGTTAAAGTACAGCTATGACATCTGTGTTACACACGGCCTTTAAAGGTGCTGTGGGAGCATTTTCACACAAATTAATCATTATCAAATCACTTTTCAGACCATGGTACATTCTCTACATTCTCCTTTTTTTGGCTTTTAATTGTCTACCGAGCTTTATTTCTTGATTTTCGAAGATTGATTTTTTCTAAGAGAGTTTCAACAAATATGCTTGGAAGTTCACTCCAATTAACTGAGGTGGTGCCCAAATCAGACATCACAAGTACAAATTAAACCTGAAATCAAGCAGCGGCAGTTCCTACAAGCTTGATGAATATGCAAATCATCAGCTCCGAATGACATTCTGACATTATTTCTGGCAAATGGCATACACATCTTAGAACAGAAAGAAAACAGAAGGTATGGAAACTTCGATCAAACATGTATTTTGTGTTCCTCCACCAGGTTCCAGAGCGTCTCAAAAGAACAGCAGAGACATTCTGGGAGGTGGGTCTGTTTGCTTTCTTGCTGAAACAAGATGAGAAGATCGATACCACTCTCTTGTCTGCAACCTGTATATGAAGCTACAGTACAGTCAGCAGCCGGTTATCTTAGCTTAGCATAAAGTCTCTGTCTAAACTTCAAAAATATGCCGATCAGCATCTCAAAACTTTGTTAATTGACATGCATCTCATCTGTAATTTAACAGAAATGTAAAAATGACAAGTTGTGGTTTCATGTGGAGTTGGGTGCTGTGACGTTTGGTGACTCCCTGTAAAACCACAACCTGATATGTCTATTTTTTACAATGTGCAACGTGCTAATTCAAGTTCAGCAGGTAGTCACTGACAGATGCATGATAGCTGTTTCCCCCTACGTTCAGCCGCTATGCTAAGCTAAGCTAACCAGCTGCTGGCGACAGCATATTTCATAAACAGAGATGAAAGTGATATTCATGTTTTCATCTAACTCTCAGAAAGAAAGCAAATAAGTAATTCCTTTAATTTAAAAAAAACAAGGAATATAACTGAGAACAAGAGGAGGTCGAATTTGCATCGAGTAAAAATATTAAAGGTAGAAACGACCCCGACAAGAATACAGGATATTCATGGTACATACTGCTAAATTTATTAAAGTGAGTGTGACTCAATCTGACCTTGACTCTTTCGATGTTCTCGGGCAGCGAGTCAATCAGCAGGTCACCAACAGGTTCCCACGCCTCCTTCACCATCTCGGCCTGCCTCAGCTGTCCGTCCAGCAGGTCCTCCACCTCCTGGAGCTCCATCAGCCGATCCAGGGCCAGCTCCAGCCTCCTCTGCCAGTCGGCTGAGTCGGCATTGAGCCGGTCCCACTTGGTCATCACGTCATCTGCTTCTTTGCGCAGGACTCGCCCCACATTCTGGGCACGCTCCTCTGGGCTGATATCTGAGGGTTACAGAAAGATGGGTGATAGGAAAGTCCTGCAAAAAACATTGTCGTCGGTCCAGAAAAAAAAAAACTTCTGGTGACAACAAAAGCAGTAAATAAAAAAGTAAAATATTTATATGACTGTACCCTCACAGGCTGTGGCGCGCATGTGATGATGTACTTTTGTACTGTTCACCATTTATATAAATGACCTCATCTCGTCTGTGTGCGATTGTGAAATTCATCTTTATGCAGATGATTCACCGCAAAATGCGCATGTTTACCTTAAATCAGCACTGAAAGTGGCTACGATCAAAATCTTTGCATTAGCAATGGGTCACATGACTACTTTGACTGAGAACCATGGTTTGTAGTGTCACTTGTAGTTTAGTTTTTGGCTGCAGCAGACAGCTTTTTTCAGCATCGCAGTGTGATTCAAATGTTGCTGAACTCTGATTGGTGCATTTCAGTGTATGATGACATCTGTTTACAACTGAGCCCCGCCCACTTACACAGAGTGGGAAAAGCAAAGGGCCAAAACAAAAAATATTGAAATGTCTCATGTAAACCTGTTCTAACTTTGACAGAAAATAGTGTGTGCATGTTGAAGTCCATTAAAAAGCTGAGTGAGAAAATAGGCTTTCAATAAATACATTTCCCCTCATAATCCTTCCTCAACTAAGCCCCTTATGATTAATCTCTGTCCTAATAGAACTTAACAATCTATTCATTTGTACTAAAACAGATTTAAGGGGATTAATGTATATGAAAGAACAACTTTAATTTCAACTAAAATCTGTGTGGAAAATAGATGTTAGGAGGAAATGTCTACCGCTCCATGAATGTCTTTACTTTAAAGAAGAGGAGCCGTGCATGACGGACATTCGAAACGCATCAAAAGAGACACTTTCACCGTCATCCTGGAGCCTCTACAGCTTCTTTCAATCTCTTGTCATATCTTTTGTTTGATTTGGCTGAAGTGCTGCAGTGATTGTCCAGTCCACTGAACGCTTTCAGCAGTGCCCGGTTCTGCCTCTGTTCTGCTGCAATTTCAGACATGAACATTGGAGTTTAAAAGCATGTTGCCTCTTTTAAAGCAAACAAAAGCACAAGCTGTAGCTGTGACAATGAAGACCGGCTCCTGGGAGACCGTCTCACTTATATGTCAAACCACTCAGGCTGTTTGTGGAGACATCAGTTCTCTTCAGGAGAGCCAGCTGAATTCAAACCAAGCAAAATGTCACACAGTCAAAAGCTGCGTGTCAATTCTGCTTTTTAGACGTCCCCAACTGCTGCCGATTCCAAGCTCTAATCGCTGAGACAGAACTGTCTGAGAGGAAGTGCCTGTTTCTCTCGGTTTGGCAGCGATTAGCAGCTGGAGTTCACCCTTTCTGTCTCTTACACTCTCCGAGTGTGTTTGAGTTGGCAAATGAATGAGTTTAATGGGCCACAGTTAAAATTCAGCTGTTTTCTTTGAGCCTGGTAACCGGGCTGCTGCCATGGTGCCGAAGGTGCTGCAGAAAAGTGCTTGCGCATTAACCTCCATGTGTGGTTGTTACCAGGCTGTTACCAGGGTCCAGAGTTCACCGTGTGAGGCAGGCACGAGAGGAAGAGGAGCTTTAGGTTTGAGCAGGAAACAGGTCTGCTAAATTTACTACATATTTTCCTTCTATTTTGGAATTCAAGTGTTAGGGCCGATCACGGTGCTGCGCTGACGGAAAATAACACTAATTAATGAGCTGTGTCCTGTATTTACATTCCAGCTTCGACATTTACAGGGCAGGTGCAAGGTGCATTCAAATGCCGTATGAAGAATTGTCTGAAACGAGTCATTTTGGAGTCTTGTGTTACCTCTCTGCTCAGGTGACGGCGTGTCTCGAGGAAGCTCGGACAGGAAGATTCCCACATCGTCCAGAGCCTTGGTCACGACTGGCTCTTTGGCTCTCAGGTCCCTCCTGAAGCCCTGTGACATCACACACAGGCAACAATTTTAATTGCATTTAATAATCTAGATTTATTTGACATATATGTTGTCATTCAATTTATTGGTGCCACAGCCGTAAAGCTTTGTACCCTTGTTTTTGATCAATAAATCTTTTAATTGCATCAGGTGCTCTACACTTCTCCTGCTACCGTGCATCCAACACAGTGACAGAAACATTTCCTGTATTACACAAAATCAGCATGTCATGAAAACAAAATCTTTCCTGGTTATAACCTGCTCGAGGAGATACTGCAGCCTTCATCAGCACGGAAAACTGACAGTGGCTGGTTTACAGAGTCTAAATTTAAGAGGCCACAGGATTGAATGCTCCCATTAAGTGCATTGTTATTCCTAATGGAGTTATGCCTCGTACATATCACCCAATCCACAAACAATAATGATGCATAGGAGCACAACACAATACAAAAGCAGCTCATAGCCATCATGATTACTTTGAGCTACAGCGTCTCTTTAGGCACTGACTGTGTCTCCTTTAAACAACATATAGAAGTTTCTTGTACCACCTTTCTTGTAGTTTCTGGTGAAAACTGAATTAATTGTTCCCTTAAAAAGTATTTTAATAAATATGTTTGTCTTCTATTGATAGTAGGTTAATGTAGATATTACATTGATCAGCGCCTTGGGCCTTTTGTTTTGGGCCCCAGGATAAAATCGTGTAAGAGGCCCTGCTGTAGATATGCATAAAACAGCCTCAGGAGCGAATATGTCCCTTGCAAGATGTAATAAATCAAGTGTTTTATATAATATTAATAAAAGATGTTGTTGGAAAGTCTGCATGTATTCTGTACGGGCAGACTAATGCACAAACACTGTTAGATTCAAGTGTCTGTATGTAAGTGGCCCCTCGCTCTAAAGCATGCCTGCACTGACTGTGAAATGCTTTCACTAAAAGCTCTTCCTAATGCATATCTGCAAGAATTCACCATTTTACAGAATCATTGTAGTTTTACACATGAAATGACCAAATCAGCAGAGCCAATCATCTCGCTTTTTTGCATAAAATGGAGCATAAAATGGGTTTTTCATTTAACCTGTGTGAATATTCCCATTTATTCGAGGCCTTTGATTTGCATAATGTCAGTCAGAGAGATATGAAGTCAGCCTCAAACATAAATGGCTGCTTTTGCAATGAAACCACAAAACTTTTTATGATGAAAGTATCAGACAGGCTCATTTTATTGGTTGCTTATTGCTCTGGCATTGAGCTGAAGGGTCCTAAAAGTGTTTTCTTTTATTGTGACCCTGAGGTACACTTTCAGGAAGGATAAACACCAAAGCACTCCAGTAAGTCGGTCAGATGTTAATTTTTTTGGACCCTTGAACAAATCGCAAAAGAAAAATGAAAAAGACCCTCCCTTGATTGTGTGTTTCCTCCTACCCGGTGTGTGTCCAGCTGTGTCTGCACGGCAGGGACGTCGCCCCCTACAGGTGGCTCTTGCTCCAGCTGCTGACTTTTGAGCCTCAGCCAGTTCAGCAGCTCCTGCAGTGACATGTGGAGCCTCTTCCAGGGGGCCATCTCTGAGTCCAGGTGGGCCCTTGAAACAAAAACACAGCCATTTTTGTTTCTGTTGCTTTATGTAAACTATGGTTACCTGTTTTCCAGAACACAGACAGAGCATTTCCAATGCTTTCTTTTGCACTAGCCTCGCCTCACCTCATGCTGAGGGTCTTGTTGCGCAGGTCGTTCCAGCGCTGGCTCATGTTGTCCAGACGTCTCTGGAGCAGAGCGGCATCCTCCGAGCCCCCCAGCGAGCTCACAATCCTCTGCCCGTTCTCATCCAGGGAGTGATACAGCTCTGTGTGGCCGTCAATCTCTGCCTGGAGGTCCTGGTAAGACATACACACTGCAAGAGTCAGTGGAAAAAAGCAAGACCAGTAAATTCTCTTGGCGCACACACTTCATTTTCTTGGTAATAGCAGCCATCTTTCATGAATTCACTTTTTCTCGCTGCTCGAGTGCTGAGTAATGGGATCTGGATCTGAGAGAGTGATTTAGCAGCAACCAGCAGGATTGAACCATAATGCAGGTCTTAATGCACCGTGGATGGAACCTTTTGCAGCACTGAAATGTGAAAATATGCTATTCAGCGTGGATTCACTTGGTAACTTCCGGCGGGAGCGGCGGTCCCACCTGTACAATCCATTACTGGAAATGTCACTGATAACATGTTAGATGGGAACCAAGTACTTTAAAAAGCACTCTTTGTGACAACAGACAACAAACAGGAATAACGCATGTTTTCAGTGAACACATCCTGTTCCGGAGTTGTGCAAAAGAATACCAAAGTTTCAGCAGGTAGACATTAAGAAATGTGAAATCAATTATTGCTGATTGATAAATGGAATGACATTTACTGTACTACGACTACTGCACAAAGCTATTTACTGGAAGTACATATTGTACATTTAACTTGACTACATTTATCTAATAGGTGGTTACTTTTCAGGTTTTCAATATTTTCTGATGAAATAAAATGCCTTCAAGAAAGTTAAAGATTAAGTTAGTGTTTCCCAACTTTTATGACCATGTATAACCTCTTTGCTTTGTTCAGGCACAAACACGTCACACAGTGGCGTGCACGGGGGGGGTGTAGGGGGGGCGACCGCCCCCCCCCTCGTGGCCCAGTTTTGGAAAAACGCGTGTAAAGTGCCCTCTTGGACACCAAAACGCATGCTAAAGTGCCCTCTTGGACGCCAAAACGCATGCTAAAGTGCCCTCTTGGACGCCAAAACGCATGCTCAAGTGCCCTCTTGGACGCCAAAACGCGTGCTAAAGTGCCCCCTGAGAGCCAAAACACGCGCTGAAGTGCCCTCTTGGACACCAAAACGCGTGCTAAAGTGCCCCCTGGGAGCCAAAATGCGCACTAACATGCTATATGTGCCCTTTTTTTCCTTTTCGCCCCTGCCCTTCAAAAAGTTTGTGCACGCCACTGACGTCACATTGTACAATATTTCACAAAAAAGCAAAGATGATGTTTTGGAGGGGTCAGACACCTATGTCGGACCCACTGGACTAAATTACCAAACAGAATTTAAAGTATGCATTTAAAACCAGCTCCAACTCAAGCAGCTACATCAGTAAAATGCTGCGCACGCAGTGATGGATCAACAATCTAATAATGTCAGATAGAATAATGGATCAGTCACAGAGGACATGGAACTGCAGAGCGCTTTTACTTTTCTGTACTTTTACTTAAAGAGCCTTTTGATTGCAGGACTTTTACTTGTAATGGAGTATTTGTTTTCGAGGCAACAGTACATATTTTTCCACTTCCAAACCTCAAAATTTAGCCCCTATCAGCGTCAACATAAGTACCAAAGCCCTGACTGTTGTTCTTCAGAGTGGCAGGTGTCACGTCCACTCACACACTAACGCTGACGCAGGTTTTATTTCAACATTTGTTTCAGGAACATTCTGCTTTAACGCCTGCTGCCACCTCAGACTTGTCACTTCACTCTCATCCATGACAGAAAATGTTGTTTGATATCAGAAAGCACTTCATTTCCTCCCTTTGCACTCCATCTGCAAAATTCTCTTTTTAGTTCGTCTTTAAAGAGGAAAACATCCTGGAAAAGAATGTTGCACTTGCTGGAAGTTTTAAGATAAATTAGATTACATGAAATTTTAATGATACCTGAGGGGGAAAATGGGTCATTGCACCAAAGAATGGGACACAGACGAGAATAGAACAAATAGAAAGCACTGAAGACAGTGAAGGTGGAGAGCAGAATTACACTGACTAATGTATTAAAAGCAGTTCCAGAAAGTTTCCTGCAGTTTTTCTTCTCATCTAAATGTTCTTTGATCCATTTGAACACTTTGAGTCAATCCCTGTGCTGCACCTTCACATGAACTTACCTTCATACGAACTTAAACTTTGATGTTTTCGTTTCAGACTGATGGTTTCACGTATTCACGCCTTAATTTTACCACATTTTTGGAAAAAAAACTTCAACACTTGTCCTTCGGTTGACCTAAAATGCCTCACGAGGAGCAGAATCTGCTTACTTTGAGAATTTCAGTTTGTATGAAAAGCACTTTTGTTCCCACCGAAGAACCAAAGTGTGAAAGCAGAAAAATATCTCACTGATCGATGATTAACCCCTCATGTGGTGATTTATACCAAAATTCCCAATTAAAAAAAAAAATCCTTTGTGTTAGTATTCTAACCCTTACAGCTTTTATCTCAAAACATTTTTTATAATAGATGACACTCTCGCCCCCCCAAAAAATGCTTTAATTTAGGATGACAGTGCATTTTCGCAAAAAAAAGAGTGCTTGATTTTCTTTCCTAACCTGAACATGGTAGACCTTCCTGCGCAGCATCCTCCAAACTTTACTCTGGAATCCCAAAACTACACGTCAAGAAGAAGAAGAAGAAGAAGAGGAGGAGGCATCTTCTGCTTGTTCTATTCCCTCAAGATTAGATCCCAATAAGACTGCCTGCGAATGCTCTCTGTTTAAATGTGTGTGTGTGTGTGTGTGTGACAAAGAGCGGGGTTTAGAGATGAGGAGGAAGGGAGGGAGAGCCGAAAGATGGAGGGAGAGTTAGTTACCCATAAAAAGGGAGACAGAGTTGGAGAGTGTGAGTCAGAGCGAGTTCGAAAGACAGAGGGGGTAAGGGAGAGAGAAGAAGAGGAGGAGGAGGAGGAGGAGAGAGGCAGAGAAGACTTGAAAGGGTGCATAAAACGATGAGTGCGCTCATTTTCCAATTAAACCTTATCTGCGTGCAGTGCTGGAGCCCGTGAGTGTGTGTGTGTGTGCGCTCTCTCGATGCTACACCGGGTTGCCGTCCGCCATTATAATTGGACACAGAGGACTATCACAGTACTGCATACAGTGCTGCTGTTGTACTGAGAGCGCTGTGTGTGTGTGTGTGTGTGTGTGTGAAAAGGAAGTGCATAAATTCGCAAAAGTGTGCATCTGAAAATTCATTTCCAAATATCTGGATCTGTGTTTCCCGTACAGAACGTACTTTGTGTGTGGTGTGTGTGTGTGTGTGTGTGTGCGCGTGTGTGCACAGGCCCTTCCACCAGAAAGTGTGTGTGGGTGCAGGGTGAGGGCTGAGGGTCAAAATATGTTCTCTTGCAGAACAGAGCCTTCCCTTCAACACCCACAATGCAGTGGGGGGAATTTTGCATTTGTGTGCCAGGCATCGACCGGCCAATGAAATCCCTCCATGTTGCCATGTCAGCATTCCGGTCATACCAGCCGGGGCAGAGAGTCAAATCAGAGTGTCTTAAACTCTGAAAGTTGCCATGTGACAAAAAGTTGGATTTTCATTTTCTTGTCTCTTCTTCACCGTTGTTGTCAGCCAATCAGCCAGGGCAGGAGAAGGCGTCGTATTCTGAAGCTGATGCTGTTTTGTCGGTTTAACCGCTTCCTCTGGCTGATCCACCGAATTCTTCTGCTCCAAATAAATCCTCATTCATGCAGCTAAAAGTTTAAAATGGATCTCCTGCTTTGCTCCATTAAAGACCTACATTACATCAGGTGTAAAAAGTGCCGTGGATGGATGGCAGTAGCTATAAAAGGGTTGTAAAACCGGTAGTTGTGAAAGTAAAATTGTAAGAATAATGGTCATCTGCACAGGAGCAGTGGGGAACAGGCTTCTTAAACAGGTCAACTGAAAGAAAGGAGGGGTTGTTGTTAAGATCTTTTCTCTCACGTTCTGCCTTTTATTCGGAGTCGGATTACTACTGGACCTCGCTTGTTTTTTTGTAATTGTAATAACACATTAAATAACCATCTTAATATATATGACTTCAAAATCCGACAGGGGAGCTGTGCACCGTCTGGAAAACAGGAATATGTAATAGTGTCTGTGTGTGTGTGTGTGTGTGTGTGTGTGTGTGTGTGTGTGTGTGTTGGGGTCCCACCTTCCACTGTGCCAGCAGGTTCCTGGCCGCCGGCTGCTCCTGCAGTCTCTCCTTGTTGGTGGCGTCTATTAGGACGTTGCACGTGGTCTCAGCCTCCGTCAGCCAGTTGAGGAACTTCTCCAGGTCGAGGTAGAACTGCTGCAGCAGCTTCAGAGCCGCCTCCAGAGCCGCCTCCCTGTCCGAAACGCTGGGCAGAGACACATTGCATGTCACCGAAGCAAACTGGCTCATACACAAAATCCTTTTTCCCATTTTGAGTATTTAGATTTTCAGGGTCAATTCCTCATCCCCACATCGAGCAACCTGTGTGTCAGCAGCATTAACAGAGTGAAATAATTCTTATTTCATCAGTAATGAACTCAAACCCTCTCTTTTGAATGAGTCTTTCTTCCTTGTGTTGAAGTAAGCAAGCGTAAGTACATATTTGGTTACCGCTTGCTGATGTGCGTCCAGGTGGCCGCCATGTTGTCGTTGACCTGGGTGACCTTGTGCGTGTCGTCGTCGGCGTACAGCGTCAACAGTTTGTCTGCAAGAGCGTTGGTTTCATCCACCTGACCCTGCCACTGCTGCACCTCCTTCAAAAAGAGCTGGTGAAGGAGGGAGAACGAAGGGAGACACAAGAAAGGAAATAAGGAAACTGGCAAACAGAAAATTTGCACCTTAAACCTTAAACTTCTTTTGAGTCAGCAATAGTGGAATGGAAGACGTGGAATGGAATGGAAGAGGGGAAACGATGCGTGCGGCTAAATTATGAGTAATTTTATCACATGTATGCATTCAGTGAGCGGATGTTCGAACCTTCAGATCGGCGTTCTGCTTCTTCAGTGCGTCCACATTGTACGTGATCTCCTGCCAGGACTCCAACCTCTCACTGGCCCGCTTGATGAGATGATCCACCCCCTTCTTGGCATCCAGCCAATCGGTGGAGTCCTGCAGCATGTTGTGGAGCTGCTTCGTCCTGTCGGAGAGTTTGGTCTGAGAGTCTTCCCAGTGAGTCTGAAGCCTGTCGACTGCGATGACAGACACAAAGATCCTCTTTTTATTTTTTATTTATTTTAATGATAATGTGAAAGATCCGGCTTTGCTTTGTTGTCGTTTTTTTTGTTCGATTGTTGTGCAGCTTGGATCCATTAGCTGACATCTTAATTTGATTGCTACGACTGGCAGGCAGGCTGAAAGTACTGAAGTACTGAAATATAGAGACTTTAATAGAAAATATAAAAAGCCCTGACCTCAAATATGAAGCTAAGTGGATAGACCTAGAACAAAATCAGATTGAAATACCTCTTCAAGCGCTTCTGGAGGAAAGAACACTACAAAAAAAAAATACCTTGGGCCACGGTCCCATTAAACATTTGGAATAAACAACTTAAAAATGAGAAGTTTGAAAGAAATGCACGGATTTACTCCAGCAAAGATGGATAATAGATTTAAACACTGGATAACTAGGGGCGTCACCTCCTATTGTATGATATCTGAGAAATACTTACACTCCTTTCAGCAGTTCAGAGAAACCTTTTGTTTGGAGAAACAGGATTTTTTTTAGATATCTTCAATTGAGAAGTTATTTTGATAAGAATATTAAAACTACCGGAGAGGTGGCCATGGCTCTGATAAAGATATTTATCGAGGCATATAAGGGTAGTAACAATAAGAAAATGATCTCCAGGATTTATTCATCACTGAGATGGGAGAGAGATCTCTCTACAACATACATTAAATCCATAAAACTAACCAATGATGAATGGTGAAATATCTGTAAAACACAGTCTACAATCACTAGTTCTGATCTTTGGAGGGAGTTTGCCTGGAAACCAAGAATCCTGACCATAGTCAATGCGGCAACATGTCTGCAGGTCATTTTCATATTTTCTGGGAATGTCCTGTGATAGCTCTGTTCTGGGCAGATGTGATGACAGAAATCAGATCAATAACTGGCCTAAAGATTACCTTTAGTTTTAGCACCATATACCTCGGTAACATGCCAGCAGGCCTGGAAAAAAATGACCAATATTTGGTGCAAATATTACTGGTGAGCTGTAAAAATTCTATAACCAGGAAATGGCTGAGTGTAGAGCCCCCAACAGTAGCTGAATGGATTGAAATAGTTAAAGAAATTCACACTATGGAAAAAATGACCCTCTCTCTAAGACGTGCTGTTCGAAAATATGAGAAATGTTGGAAGAAATGGAAGCAGTATGGAAGTTTTATAGACTCTCTTCCACTTATAATGAACCTTGTTTAATATCACTTTTTTTATATTGTGGTTGCAACTTGAGTTGGTAACCTGTAACCTGTGAATTACCTTTTACAATTCACCACATGTGGAGCCTGAATGTCACATTTCTTCATCCGACTCCTGATGACCCTGTCTCTGTACTTGTTTTGTTTGTACTGTTTACTAAAACCAAATAATAATAAAAAAAGAAAATTAAAAAAAAAAAAAGTATAAAAAGCCCACTCAAAATGTCAAAGGCATAAATCATAATTGGAGATTTTGGGGAATATTCATTGATGATTTGAGGACCTCGTTCTGGAGGCTGGTTTGGATTAATGAAATCTATTTCAGAGGGTAAGGCTGGTGAGATTTTATACTTTCGCTAAACTAACAATGTGTTATTCTTTAGCTCAATACTTTGTGACTTCCCCACCCTGCCTGTGGCGTTCAGCTGCTGCAGCATCTTCAGCTTCTGTAGTTTTTTTAACAAACAGAGGAAATGGTGCGTTTGTTGAGGACTGTTTTTGGTGGATTAATCCACATTTGTGGCAGCAGGACGGTGTGTGTGGGATTGAGTCAAAACAAACTACAGCGTGTGTGTTCATGGTGATGAAGGAACATGCCATCCAGTGCAACACTGAGGCTCACTGATGTGTTTTTAATAGTTTCTGGACAACAATGGAGCTCTGTGGCACAGAGGAAGAAGATCTATCAGGCCTTGAAACGCACTCAATCCTTGCACGAGGGATTTGTGCACGAAAAGAAAAATAAAGATTGTCTACAGTTATTTTTTAAGGCACTCCTGTTTAGAGGGACAAAATACTGGAAGAAGGAATGGAGATGCATAAAAGGAAAATGTGACAACGAGAGATAAAGACAGAGACGTCATCTTAAGATTTTAGATGAAAAACTAAAAGAATGCATTCGGCTTTTCAGCAGCACAAAATATGACAAAAACAAAACAAAAGTCTGTTATTTTTTAGCAGATTTATTATTAGTAGATTTATTAGTCGTATTTTTTCTGACTTTTAATGGCTCATAGCAGGTCGAGTCCAGTGTGTTATGGCTAAAGCAGACAGCAGTACTTATGTAAAGGCCTGTTATATTATTACTGTTTATCCATTGACAGAAATAATTCAGACCTAAAGGTGCACAAGTTCACCAGAAATCTCACATCGACTTTTCTCATTTAATCACTGATCTTGTTGCCTGTGCAACTAATATTTCTTCACCTATAACCCCCCTCATGCAGGAATAATACAGTCTTGTATTTCCAAATGTATCTTCCCTTGAACCAATATTCCACGTTCAGCATCTTCTGCTTTCTAGACATGCTCAACATGTTTGAAATCAGTCCAGCACCAGGCGTTATTCAGCCGCTTCATACATCTGTAGTCTTGGTAAATATGCACAGAAATATCCCGTTGTGCTTCATGTGGATGAAATCCCGTCAGGCAAGCTGAAAAATCACAGCGTATCTTTTTCTGTGCTTAACTTTGCATTGCATGCAGGGTATGCGTATTTTGCAGCACCAAGCTTTCCTTTTAGCAGGCTGAGAGTGGCCCTCCTGCATACATTAGGGCGTGACACATGGAAATAATATGCAGATAAGGGACTGTGCCACATGCTTGTCTCGACAGGTGAATTAGATTTATAAGTCTGTGATCAAACGAAATTTGGACCAAGTAGTTTCATCAATCATACACATGTACATATGTTTTTAAAAGGAGGCTCAAGACTCACCTTTTTGGTTTGGCCTTTAACTGATCTCTTATTTTTTTATTTGTCTATTTTTCCTCTACATTTTTAACTTTCTTAAAGCTTTTAATTTTTGTGCATTATACCTGCTTTTATCTTTAATTTATTTGGTTATTTATCTATTTATCTATTTTTTTCTTTAGTCTTTTAATTTCTAGCTTCAGTGTTTCCTCAAGTGGGGGCCTCCACACTGGGGTGTATGCCCGGTCTGCACACGGGGGCCGTTGCTTGGAGGCCGCCTGGGCCCGAGGGACTTGGGTGGCTCTGCATTAAGTGCGGAGTCTGCCCCTGTCCATCGGCGTCTGGGTGGTCTCTGTGGCGGCGCTCCCGGTGGCCGCAGGCTGTGGCGCTTCCCGGTGTGGATGGCTCCCATAGGTGTTTCCTCACATGGTTCCTCAGTGCCCTGCCATGTCTCAGCACTGTGTGTGTGTGTGTGTGTGTGTGTGTGTGTATGTGTGTATATCTGGAAGTGGGATATTGTCTGTCATATTATGCTTTTATTCTCTCTGTTGTTGTATTCTTTCATCTTGTGAAGCACTTTGTGTTGCATTTTAAATGGATGAAAAGTGCTATGTAAATAAAGTTTGATTTGATTTGACTTGATTTGACATGTACATGTATGTATGTATCATTGTACAATTGTCTCATTTCATTTGCTTTCATTTCTGTGAGTATTTGGAAAATGATGGCTTTGTGCCTTTTTTTTTACATGAGATGATGCTTGTGTGTGTGTGTGTGTGTGTGTGCGTGTGTGAGACACATACTGCGTTCAGTGATAGCATTGCGGGTGTCCTGGTTGCTGGTTTTGTTCTTCAGGTTCTGGGCTGCTGTGACCTGTCTCTCCAGGAGGGGGCGCCGCTGTTCCAGCTCCAGTAAAGACACCTGAAAACACACAATAAATATTTGTAAATTTGTGGTTTATCAACACATTAGTTGGTGCACGTAAAGAACAACTTGGTCTCTTACTTTTATCCACTGTTTTGAACTTTATCAGAATATAATTCTGATAAATGCTGGCTTCCATGTACATGACTGCTTATTCTAACTACGTACAGAAATATGATAAATGTGTTGGTCAGCTGTCAGTGCACCAACGTTTTCCCAGCCCTGCTTTCACGTGGTCACTGGACCATAACATTTCCCCGTGTTTGCTCGGCTGTAAATCTTGTTCCCGGTTGAATGACCTTGAGTCTGCTGATGTTGTCGTTGATGTCGTCCAGGTCAGCCACCACCACACGCTTGTTCTGCACCATGTTATCCAGCATGGTCAGCCAATCGGTGAGCTCAGCCCAGGACTTGTTGAACTGAGCCAGTGCCGCAGATTCAGGCTGGGAACTTCCTGTTAAACTTTCATCTGGAACACACACACACACACACACACACAATGTCATGTATATTCATTTAAAGAACTGAACTAGTACGTATGCAGTCCCTGTCTCTGTCTGTCATGAAGAGAGGTTTGTTTTTATACCTTAAACCTCCCTCTTAGCTCAGGGTGCAGAATTCGCTGCTAGCGTCTAGCTAACAGAGCCGGGTCAGAGCTCTTTTAATAAGACAGTAGATAGCTTTGCACAGAAAATGTTGGGGAACAGCACCAGTTTTAAGATGGTTTTGAATGGAAAATGCATTGTGTTGCTACAGCCGTACAAGCACGGACACTTTTTAAAAGTACATGTCAGACATAGTTTAAAAAGTACACATGTAACATATACTAACACACTGAGCCTGCCAGTGTAAATAAATCCTGTATAAACTGTAAAGGTGTTTCCAACAGATAGTGGACTATGCTAAAAATGCTAATATCTCAGAGAAACAAATACAAACGGGTGTGCAGGGTCAACGTTCATGAAGTTGATCCATTATACCTTTTAAATCCTGTATTGATAAAGTTGGTAATGACAAAAGATTTGCTTGTGACTTCGACACTGTAGGCACTTAATATTCCAGGTTTCTGCACTAATATATAACACACGGCATGTATATGTGCGGTTTTGTATATCTTGATGGCACACGGCAGCAGGATGTTTATGTTAATTCATGCTAATGTGACTAATATGAAGAAAGAGGGGGTTTCTGTACTAGCTCAGAAGCACACCACAGAAATACCATATATGCTAATGTTAGTTTTTTTAATGCTAATGTTATGTTTTATGCTAACCTAGTATGTGTTATGCTAATGTCATTTTTATGCTAATCATAGTCTTTGATAAGACAATGTTACTTTTCAGTGCTAGTATTACTTCTAATGCAAAGGCATACATGTCCGCTGACACCCCCACTGAAGAAAACGAAGTCTTACTGGCTTTTTTGGCTACGAGCAGGGCAGCCATCCTCTCCTTATGCAGCCGCACCAGCTCCAGGATCACAGTCCAGTCTTCTTTCAGCTTGGCATACTTCACCTGTCATCACACACACATGCACACACACACACATACACACACAAAATACAAGTCACTATTTGTATTATTTTAGGAACAGAGCAGAACGAGCATATTCAACACTGAAAATGTCTTGGCACAAGATGCTTCCACAACATATAGTCACCGCATATGAAAAGCATATATGCTGTTGGTGTCTTTCAGTAGACAAATCACTGGCATGGTGTTTGACTTGCACACCTTGTCTGGTTTACTGGGAGGACCGTCCTTGTACAGTTGATCAGCTCGCTCCAACACAAACTCCACCTCTGGCTGCTTGACTTGTACTTCCTCAATGAGCTGGAGAACGAAACACAAATGTAGAACATACTGTATAAATGGTTTTATTCAAAAGGACTGATTTGAAAACTGCAGTATCTGAAGGTACACTGTGTGTGAGTCATACCCTGGGTGGTGGCTCCTCCGGGCTGCTCTCTAGCTTGGCTCTGGTGCCGGACGCCCAGGCTGACAGATCGTCCAGCTGAGCCTGAAGCTTCTCCAGCTCCCTCAGCAGACCCTCGATCTCCAGCTGACGCTCAGGCAGAGCCCTGGACACCTATACAGAGACGGGCCGTGATTTATCCACATGTAGAACACACTTAATTACTGCAAAAACTGCATTAACATTTCTTGTCCACTGAAATATCATTTGATGTTGTTCATCACTCAGAAACTCAGCCGATCTGCTTCATCAGGACTGTGTGGGTATGATTTTTAGAGCATGAGGCTGATTTCAAAATAGTAAAATTGTGGCCTGTAAAAAAAACAACAAAATACTGAAAATTCTGGCCACATCGCACCTTTAAAGAACAGCTGTAATTTATGACAGAATCCCCAGACACCGTATAAAACAGTATCATCTGGATAAAGATGAACTTTACTGTCCCACACTCTCTTTAATATCCATGATTTCTTTCTTTTTTCCAGCGTAAGTAACAGAACTAAATGCTTTCTCCACTCACAGTAGAGTTCAGCTCAGTTCTGAGCATGTTGCTTTCTTTCTGCACACCCAGCTAGAAGAAACCACATGACCTCTGTGTGTTTAAACAGAGGCTCTCAGCACCTGGAGCCCCATCACCAGGGGTGATGACTGCTCATCACCTTTATCTGTACAAAACATCATGATGTGGCATGATTTCACCGCCTGGTGCAGCTCCGCTCTGATGACAGATAAACATCTGTTTACAAAACGCTGGTGTGCTGTTAGCTGCTGACCTGAGCCCAGCGAGCGTTGATGATCCTGATGTCTTTCTGTCTGTCAGCAGGAAGCGTTATCTGTTTCTGTCTGGAGTTCAGATCCTCCATCGCCGCCTCCTTGGCGGGAAGCTCCTCGACACGTGCCTGCCACACAAGCATGCAAGTCACACAGGCTGAATTTAATAAGAAATCACTGCAGCGGCTCAATGTAGGACACGAGCTCTTCCAATCGAATTATATAAACACAGACAAACAAGCAGAGACACACAACGTAGTTTCAAGGTTGATTTCAGAATGAAACATTACAGCATCTCAGTGGAAACCATAAAACCCTCTAAATTAAATTAAATAAACACACACACACACACACAAACTAGTTTTTTGTTGCTGTAATAATAAAGAACTCATTTAAACTATGATGGCAGCTAATTTAAATTACACTGATCAGCACACACACAGCGCTCAGCGGCTCATGGTAACTGCTGTGTTGTGGTACCTGGACTTTGCCAAGCGTGTCTCTGATGTGTTGTGGCTCTGCAGGCTGAAGAGGGATGGCCAGGACGCCCTCTGCTTTGTCCAACCAGCCCAGCATCGAGCCCATGTCCTCCTGCAGGACTGCAGCTGCTGTGCGCGCCTCTGCAGACCTGCAGGAGTGGGGGGCGGCGGCGAGAGGAAAAGAGGAAAGGAGGGTGAGACATCGCTTTCAGGCTGGGAGTTAAATAAAGACAAAACTTTACATTCAACATGGACTTCACAGTCACAGTTTTCTGGACATGTCTCTGCTTCTTCATCTCATCATCTCTGGATGCACTTTGAATGCAAACAGATTTTTTTGTTGTTTCCAAGAAAACTCCACCTTTAATTTCACCTTATAGATATTTTTGATGCATTGATGAAGATGAGAGAATGTCCAGCCTGTTTAAAATGTGACACGTGAATTCTGTTTGTTAATTTATCATTTTGACAACTCAGTATTTGCACTTGCACACTGGCCGCCACCCCAGAATATATCAATGTTTATTTTAGTGAGGTTCAAATTCTAATGCGGACACATGAGAAATAAAAATAATTCATAAAGATTTACTATGAGGAACACTGGAATGTGCAACAAAACGTTGTGATGCTGTGTAAAACTTGAATTGACTGAATTTGATGCCGCAACACATTTGAAACCAGTTGGGACAGGAGCAACAAAAAACTGGGAAAGATGTGAGGTTCACCACTTTGTGAACACATGACTGCACAAAGGATGCTACTGCACGGGCTCAGGAACACTCTGTAAAGCTGTAAACACAGTTAATTTGCAAATGATTGCATTCTGTTTTTAGTAACGCTCAGGGTCCCGACGTTTTGGCAATCAGGGTTGTAAGACGAGCATGGATTATCCATGACCTGCAGCCTCACACACACACACACACACACCTCCTCTTGCGCTCGTTGAGCTGCTGGCAGACGTTCGCCCAGCGAGTGTTGAGTAATTTGAGCCGCATTCTGAGCTGCGAGGCATCGTCTGGTGTGCTCAGCTGGCTGATGTCCTCTCCTGCAGAGTTCACTCGGCCCAGCACCACTTCCTGGATGGGTATGGCCTCCGTCAGGTCCTGTGCGGACACACACATACACACACGGTGGGTGATTAGCTTTCTCACTGTTTGGTGTGTGTGTGTGTTCACACGGTGGGACTCACCTGCTTTCTGGAGACAGAAAACTCTGCTGTCACAAGTTGAGATATTTATTTGAAGGTTTCAGGTTTAAGGTGAGGATTATGGGTGATTACATTATTTCATGTTAGTCAACATATTGTGCCTTTCAGGGGAATGTACAGTATTTTAATGCCTTTGGCACACTATTTAAAATACCATAAATCTTTCCTTTATCCCTGAAAATGTTCATCCAAATCGAGGTTGTCTGCTGTGGCAGCCAGAGATCACTGATATTCTCCAATAATTTGATGAGGAAAATACTGAGCCGCTTAATTAAGCAGATTTTCAGGGATACTTAAAATGACTCTCCTCTTAAAGACACATTAATCTGAGGAATTTGACAAATCAGTTTACGGTGCTACACTACGGGAGCCGAGAACGGCCAGGTCCGTATAGATTATTTTTTTACCTGATTGCCTCCACTGCTCGTTACACAGAGAGAGAGAGAGAGAGGAGAGAGAGAGAGAGAGAGAGAGAGAGGGGTGAAAATGTAGGCTCCTGTACCCGTGCAGACGACCCGGTCCCCTTCACTGGTGGCTGATGAAATTCACTATCTCAGCAGGATCACTGTACCGTCGCCTGTACAGTTGCAGCCGGGCTAGTCTCCTCCTCAAGTTTCGAGGACTAATGTAGATGTTGTGTCTCAGTTTCTGCCTGTGTTAGACCCTGATCAAAGGATAGGCCTGCTCCTCCATTTTCACCTCTCTCTCTCGCTCTCTCTCTCTCTGTGTAACGAGCAGTGGAGGTAATCACATGCAGCACCGCCGTCATCTGAGCAGAGCCCAACAAGTCTCCTGTAGGCTATACGGAAGCCGAGAACCAAATAATTAAATTCGCTATCACGGGAGAACGGTCTTTGTGATCTCGAGATAACGAAATAATTAAATTGTTATCACCAGAAAACGGCCTTTGTTATAACAAAATAACGAAATAAACTAATTCGTTATAACGAGAAAACGGACTTTGCTATCTCGAGATAACGAAATAATTAATTAGTTATCTCGAGAAAACAGTAAAAAAAAAAAGTATACTGACCTGGCCGTTCTCAGCTTCCGTACTGTACAGCTTGGTAATGTGGTTTAAAGAAGTCAGTGATTCATGCTTTGTTTTGTTTGCTTTCTGTATGAATTTTAGGGTAAGACTCCTTAAATCTACAAAACAATATAACAGTACGTGTAACTGACGGCACTAAAGCAAAACTATGCTTTTAAATGCTTTGAGGACTGGGAGTAAGTAGGAAAAGTAGGTTTTTCATGTGAATTGTGACCATTTACGGTTGGGTCAGGTCTCCACAGTGTCCTCACAAGTGCACCAATACCACTCCACTCAATGTGCCCGAGTGTCTGAGTGTCTGAGTGTCTGAGTGTGTGCACGGGGATCAGGTTTGGGTTCGATTCAGGTAGCAGCTTGTGATTTGAGGTACCAGATGGTCCTCTGTCTATATACACACACTCTCTCTTTCAACCTCTCTCTCTCTCACACACACACACACGCACACACAGGTTGGCACAGGGATGGCACTTGGACACTGCATCCCTGTCTTTGCAGGTGGACATTGAGAGCTGATCACAGCAGCCCAAAGTGGACCGGGCATGTCTGATGATGCAAGCACACACACACACACACACACACATTACGCAAACTTACATTCATACTTCCCCTCCCCCTACCTACTACTTACCCTAACTTTACCCCAAGTCTTCACCCGAAAATGTAATTTACATTATGGGGACTTTCATTTAAATATAAGACAAGTCCTGATAATGTGACACACACACACACACACACACACTTCATATGCGAGGTTGAGTGCATCGGTTCAAGCACGGCAAGTGAAACTAAAAGTCAGCTCAGTGAGACGTGTGTGAAAACAAGCCTTCATGGAGTTCTCCTCTGTGAAAATGACTCCTCATACATTATTTATCTGAACTTGGCTGATGTAAAAGCCCACTGTTCTACACTTGTATTAAATTGCTCTTCATAATCCGTCAATTTCAGTTTTTGGGGTTGATGTAACATTGAAATGTCAGAATTGATGACATAATATAGTTACATAAGGCCTAAAAAAGGAAAGTGTTCTGTTTGTATCGAGGCTGACTGCGCTGTCAGACACTCGCTGCCTTTGCTTCTTGACGACTGCCATCTGTGAACCAGTGTGTGTGTGTGTGTGTTATTGGCTTAAGAACAACTGCACACAGACATTTGGTGTCATGTTGTGATGTTACAACGTGTTTGGAGAATTATTGTTATTTTACGTGTTATTATGTCCTGATGTGTCATCAGAGGTGGATGGTAAATAGTAACATTTACTCCATCACATGTACTTCAGTACTTTTTGAGTGAATTGTACTCGAGTATTCTCAGTCTGGAAAATTGACACTTCTACTCATTACATGTAGATAAACTCACAGCACTACTTTCAAATGATCTATTATATCATACTGTTGGTCTGCTGATTTTAAGAGAACCTGACTGAAGTCCCAACCACAGATGGTCATCCTCAGGTAAAGCTGTCACAGTGAACACACCTGCATTTAATAGACAACTAAAAATGAAACATTACATAATGAAGTCCTAATTAACCTCAGTCTGATAACTATTATTATGGTGATGAGTCAAGCTCACAGAAACTAAAGACATTCCAGTCTGACTCAGTTTGTGTTTGTGCTCAATAGAAAATGCTAGCATGCTAAGATGCTAAGCTAGGATGGAGAACATTGTAAACATTATACCTGCCTTTATCATTGTGAACATGTTAGCTTTCTGTCTCAAGTGCTACTTCGTCAGACTGTGACAGGTAATATGTCTTTTCGTGTGAAATGTAGCATCAGTATGGGCAGTTTGCCTTGCTCAAGGGCACTTCAGCAGCATTACTGGGCACTGGAGACAAAGTGTAATTCATACAGGACTGGAATACACTCAGCAGTACAGAAATGCTTGTGTCTCTAGGTGTGTGTGTGTGTGTGTGTGTTACCCTGAGGTGTTGTCTGTGTGTTGCTGGCTCGCTCTCGGCCAGTTTCAAAGTGCCCTCAGCGTCATTCAGCCACTCCTCCAGCGCCTTCTGATCCGAAACAAGCTTCTGCCACTTGGAGTTGCATTCCTGCCAACGCCTTGATGTGCACACACAAACACACACATAGAGAATTCATTCAAATGGGAATCAGCATTAAACACACACACACACACATCTCTCTGTCTCTCCTTACTTCAGTCTGTCCTGGTAGAGCTTGTTCAGTTTGTCCCAGTTGGTACTGAGGAGGGTGGCGGTCTCTTGGATCCTCTGGCCCTCCAGAGGCCGAGCCCCAGACACCATCTCCTCCCTGCGGGCCAACGCTCCCTCTACTGGGTCTTGGAGCTTGTTGATGCCGCCCTTCACCTCCTGTATGTTAAGGTGGGGGAGGAGGACACATGGAGGGATGTGCATCATGCAACTCATAGATTTGGCCACCAAATGTAAGAGGTGACATGCTGAAATACATTTGCATTTGCTATTTTGCAAACCGATGTACTGTCAGTTTCTCAGTGTAACAAGTATAAGGAAAACACTTTCCATGTTATAACAAAACACTTATTGAACATTAAATTAGCATCATTCTTCCCTCCGAACTCTGCCAGAAAGCGGCGTATCTCCCAAAATGCTGAACTATTCCTTTAAATGTGGATTCGGTCTAATCCAAAAGAAGCAATACACGTGCCAAATGGGGAGCATCTGTATATGTTCATGATATTACTTCTGTGAGTCTCTCAGACAGAAACACTACAGCAGTGCTGACCTTCAGGCAGTGCTCTTGCTGAGGCAGGTTATAATACGCTGCAGGCCAGTATTCAGGAGAGTTCAGCTTGAAGTCCGTCTCTGACACTGAACGCAGCAACGCCTGCAGCTCTGTTAGGTACTCCTGGACACCCACACACACACACACACACACACACACATACACAGGAAGGTGGAAGCACCAACACAGTCATGTTCACAAGCACCCAAAGTAGAGAGATGGATCAGAAAAAGACAAGAATATTACATCTTCAAACTAAAAATATTATATCATGCTTGTTAATTTCTCTAACAGGCAACATATCAAGGGAAAAAAACTGATATTCAACTAATCAAAGAACTGATCTGGGACTTCAGTTATTAAACAAGGTCACTGGATGTCCAGTCAGACATATTAGAAAATGTAAAATTTATAGAAGACTAAGAACAAAAGCATATGTTTTTTGCAGTGTGTAATGTAAGATATAATATAAATATGTATTAATGACTGTTGTGGATGAATTTCAGATCCTGAACTCTACACTTTGATAAAGGAAGCCCCAGATCTTTTCCACGCTATCACACAGAAAGCTCCTCTTCAAACATTAATAATGTCTATTGTATATCATCATCATACTCACTTTTACTTTATTTGAGCCTTTGATTATGAGCCAGCTCTTGAATTGGCAGTTGAAATGAATTTTACATTTCCCCAGACCATGATACACAATACTCTGAGGATGGCGAATGAAGCTGCTCTCTACAGTGCAGATACTGGGACATTAACACTCGGCTCTGTTCATTTCACCTCATTGTTATGCTCCTGTCACCTGGGACATCGCTTCTCGCATTAAATGACACTTTTTAATTAACCCAAAATAAAAAAAACACACACATTAACATTATTAGCAGCCTTACAGACAGCTAATGATTGCTGCTGGCCTTCAGTTAACAAGTCAGCTCTGGGTTTGCCTGCTGTGACAGTAATAATGTCAGGAGTGGGACGCAGCTAATGGACTGAACACCTCTGCAGGGATAAAACTGGTCAATCTGGCGGTTCTCTACTTCTTTGGCAGGAGGAAAACATACTCTTGCTGCTTCTGAATTGCACTTCGATTAAGTTTGGGGACTCGCAAGAGACAGAATCGTCTAAATCGCAGCAGCAGAGGTGGAGTTTGTACTGCACTTTAGTCACTTAAGTTTCCTGCAACATCTGACACATGCATTGCATGTGTGTTATGAAGTGAAATGGAGGGCCAGAGTGTTGAATGGCCCAGCTTCTCTGCTCGCTATTAGCACCGCACCTGCTGCAGACTGAGAGCTCTGTCATACTGGGTTTCAATGGGGCAAAGAGATGAGAAATATACAGACAGGTGTGCACACACTCTCTCAAGGCAACCATGTCTCTAAGTGTGTGTGTGTGTGTGGTGAGGGGAGGGGTGGCGATTAAAGGAATAGCATTTAAGTTACAGCTAGATGAGAATATCGCTACCACTAGCACGTCTGTGTGTGAAATATGAAGCTGGAGCGTGCAGCCAATTAGCTTAGCTTACCACGATTTAGCCAAAATTTGTGGCTTTTACACTTTTTGCTTGGATGAAACAAATGAGGCCATAACAAAAATTAATTAAAGATGCTGTCAGGTTCATGAACTGTGCTAAGCTACGCTAGCTGTTTCCTCTGCTTACAGTCTTCATGCTAAGTTAAGATAAGTGGCTGCAGCTTGCAGCAAGAGTGGTATCGATCTTCTCAACTGACTCTTGCCAAAATAAGCAAATAAGTGTGTTTTCTCAAAATGTTGAACTATTCCTTTAACTTTTATATTGGAACTGTATTCTGTGTCAACATACGACAACATCTGTGCTCATGTTGTGTTGTTTTGTTGAACACAATCAGTTTCTAAGGCCGGGAATTAATTTTCAATCTCAATTTTGAAGTTGGCATGGAAACAAAATGAGTACAGTGCTCAGGAAAATGGAAATCTACATCCTCTATTAGATGGCAAAGATCATTTGATGCACTCAAAAGCTCCACAATAGCTACTAAATGTATCTTGTGGTGAGGTTGTTTGTCAGCTGGTTAAAGGACATGTTCACATTTCGCTGGCTGCAGGAAGCACATTTACTAAATACTGGGCTTTTAAGTAATTTTGAGGTACTTCCTAACTGTATCCATTTTCTGCTACTTTATACTTGGACTCCACTGCAAATTAAGTTTTACATATGAATTAGTTCTCAAGCTTGTATAACAGTAAAATGCTGTCTACATGTGAATGCATCAGTAATAATGATCCAATAAGGGCAGAATGATTTAGGACTTAGTTCACTCATATAACCCAGTGTGACAGACTCACACACTCCCATCTCACATTTGATAAATCACAAATATTTCTATAATACCTGCTCTTAGTGTACACAAACACACAAAGAGACCCACCTGCTCACACATTTAATGTTTCACCTGAAGCCTTTTTGCCATTGTGTGCACGTGTTTGTGATTTTATCGTGTACTACCGAGCGCTGACGTGAGAGCAGAGCGGATCCGGACGATGAGAGGGGGAGGTTTAAAGCAACATGTAGCCTGTGGTTCGTCTCATGCAAGACATCCTGAAACTGAAAAACGTTGGCAGTGGAACAATAACACAGCCGGTTGATCTGTGGAAATTTGATTTAGCTGCCAGGGTTGAGTCTTATTTTTAACAGGAAGCAGTTTTTCTAGTCTTGTTTAGATGTCTTTGTCTAGACTGATGGATCTTTAGCTCCTGCCAGAGAGCTCAGATTCCTCTCCAGCATCTTAAATCTGAATTGGTGTCGGCGTGCAGTTTTTTGAGTTGCCTGATATCGTCGCTCTTTCATATCCAATGATTTATCCCTTCTTTTCGTTGTTGTTGTCATAGATTCAAGGCTTTGTGATTGCAGAACGGGAAAGTGTTGAAGGCAGGAAAGAAAAGAAAAAAGCTTGTGTCTCCCCCTCTCATGATCTGGTCAACTCGTCTCTTCCTTCTAGACAACCTGGACGGAAAACACATCTGCACTGTATTTGTCTTAAGAAAAACCAGCGTACGAGGACAGGCAGCAGCGTCCTAATATACGCTCAGAGCCGCTGTCTGGCTTTACAGTATGCTGCATGTCCAGCACGCTGCCATGATTCACTGCTGCTCGCTCACTGAGAGGAGATGAAAATGAGTAAGGGCTCTATTTTGGTGCTGGCGTGCAGCTCCGTGTGGCGAGGAGCGTAGCAAGGTGGCCTTTTCCACTGGCGCACTATTCACTTGTATCCTGTGGTATTTGCCTCATTTATTTGGAATTAAGGTATTTTTTTCATGCAAAAGTGTCAAATCCAACTTAATTAAACATTAAGAGAAATACATGTAAACCATGAAACCACATCTTTAAAGTCGCCCTATAGTCAAAGATAAGATAAGATAAGATAAAACTTTATTTATCCACAGCCGGGGAAATTTGGGAAAGTGTGCTTTGCTTCTTGTTGCTTCGCTGTGATCTGTCTAATATTCAAGTATTACAAGGCTTACAATGAGCCAGCATGTCTTTAAATCTGAAGGATTACCTGGATTCCACGCAAGAAAATCTCCTTAATATTTTGTCCATTCAGTACATGTAAGCAATGTAGCATCATCATTATTAGCACATTATACAGAGATCTGATACGATTGCTCAAATCAGTTAAAATATATCAGCATCATATGCGGTGAGGACATTTTCTCTCTGCTTGTGCTGCACAAAGCGTTGGAGGTCGGCCTCGACACCTGGAGCTGATTTGCTCAAGGACATATAATCGTCCATAATATACAGGATAACAAGTGAAGTTCACACATGTTGCGTAACTTCTGGTGCCGTCATCTGAAGTTGAATCAGGCCCCTGATTACACCGTACACACACCGGCTTGGAGAATATGGGAGATGAAGCGCACCAATTACATCTTAAGAGTTCTTGAGTAACGCACTGAAGTGCCTAAACAGCTTGAGTGGGGCGGTTCGGAGGCCGGGGCAGCTCCCAGGTTTACTGTACGAACTGTGAGGCAGTAAGAGCCACGAAATACGCGTTTAAGAGCCCTCTCAGTGCGCCTGAAGAAATGCATCGCTGGCAGTTCAGATGTGTGTTTGTCCAGTAGTTCATACCATGTGGTATAAGTGCATGTGGTTGGTTCATGTGATCGGCTGACAGGGTACATACATGTTCAGAGACAGGCAGATCGGGGAACTGCGAAGGGGCGTGATGAGTTAAGGGAGGTTTGCATGCGGCGACACAGAGCCAGACAGAGCAACCAATGAGATTCAGACATGTGAGTGTGCTTCACATGTGAACGTAAGACATGTACATGAAAATGCAGCAAAGGAAAACAAAAAAGCAACTCAGATTTTATGTTTGAGGGAATTCTGATTTGACTTGAAGTAACTTCGGTGGGTTTGAATGACTGAATAATTCTTATTGTTTCTAGGATGATATCAGGTCATTTGCATTGAAACAAGTTGTTTAGCTTCATATTATCTTACAGGGCAAGTCTGGTCTTATTCTATATTTTTCTTATTGTTAACAAATCCCATGTGCAGAGCCAAACCAACAATGCATGTTTCCTCCTAACAATCATCGAGTGTGTATCAAAGCCTGATATCTCTCGGAGCTCCATATCCCAACAACTATTAAAAACACATCAGAGAGCACGCTGTTGCACTGGGTGACATGTTCCTCCATTAAAATGAACAAACACACTCTAGTTTATTTTGATTCAGTCCCACATACACCCTCCTGCTGCCAGAGACACTCACCAGAGCTCCAAACGTGGACTAATTTGCCAGCAAAAATAGCCCCAAACAAATGTACTATTTCCTCCAGTTTGACTTAGGTTTGTTAAAAACTACAGCGGGCAGCTGTTTCAGGAAAATACTAAAACTATTTATTTTGTGAGCCACTTTCAAACATTTACACCTTCAGCAGGATTGAAATGGTTTGGGGCTGAGAGCTAAAGAGGGGATTGTTGGTTTAGGTCTTTTCACAGGATTTATTGACGATGAGACACCAGACTTTACCCTATGAATGAGACATTTATTGTTATAAATACAGACAAATGTCTTCTTTAACTCACAGATTCCAGTGTTGCCCTACATTTTACTTTCTTGCTAATATTTAAAGGAGAAGATTAATGCTACTCTTATGTCTGCATGCTTACTATGATGCCAAGCTAACAATAAGAGTCAAAAATCTGGCAGAAGCTGAAGTCATAGAGCACCTCAGCCAGATATCTGTGCAGCTAACTAGCATCATCGATCAAGGAGCTCGCTGGTCAGATTTTTTAAATATTGCATCCAGTCTTGATGCTAAGCTAAGATAATTGACTCCCAGCTCTAGCTCCGTATTTTACAAACCGACATGAGGGTGGTATGAATCCTCTCGTTCACCTCTGCAAAAAAGTGTTGTTTTTTTCCCACAGAATTAAAAAAACACCTTGCTGGGTGGTGGGGCCGCCCTGAGCGAGAGCTCTCCAGGGCTCGAGGGCTCTCTGCCTTTAAGTAAAATCTGCAACTCTGCAGACTTTAGTTTAAAGCTCCACTTTCTTGAAAAAAACACCTTGCTGGGTGGTGAAACCATGTTTGTTTTTTGTTTAACTGTGAGGCATAAATTGCATTATGAGTAAAAGTCTGATCTGAGTTCAACCCAAACCTGCACTACTTGTGTGGATTTAGGATTCTATGTTAATAATAAACAGGAATGTCACGTCCACTGTGACTTGAATACCACATTTAGTTGTTATAGTTAGTTGTCACAGCTATTACTAGAACTTTTCAAGCTAATTTCATGCTTTTAGTCAGTGAAAATGATTGTTAAACTGACTTAGACAGACTCACACACTTTAGTTTAAAGGTTTAGAGCTTAGATAGTAGTATTATGTCAGAGTATTAGTATTAGTATAGTATTCTCTGTTAGTACTGTAGATATAGAAGTCGTGCCTACTGAAACTCACACATTGTCTTTTGAAGGGTAAGAACTTGCCCTCCACCTCAACCCAGCGCTTGTTGAGCTGGAGTTGGCGGGGCTCCACTAGATTGGCGGCTCCAGCTTCTGAGAGCTGATTGGCTAAGCCCTGCACCTCCTTAAGCTCGTCCTTCTTCTTGTCGAACTCTGAGCCAATTTCCTATTGGATGAAATCAACCAGGAGGTCACCACTTGCTATTGGCTGAGCCCGGGGGAGGGGGTGGAGGGGTAAGCACAGAGAGGCGTGTGGATGTACTTGAACAATACGCGTTCGCACACACGCTCACGCACACACGAGCACGCACACACACAGTGATAATTAATACATAATTAAAATAATAAAGCACATCCATTTACTCACACGCAAAGGCACAACACATAATAAAGGGGATAAAATATCATGTTTGTCAGTGTCAAACATACAAAAGGACTTCACTGTATACTGATATTATAGTACGTGTCTCCATTCAAACAATCCATATAAACTGACGTGGTGCTATAATTAGGAGGCGCACACTGCTGCCTTCAGACTTTATTTACATTGAGAAGGAGTACAATCACTGGCCTTTTCAGCCAGTACAGAGGAGTAAGTGTAGTGTGTCGAATGGGGAGTGTGGGGGTGAAAAGAAGCAGAGACAGAAAGACAGATAGATGAGCAGGCAGACGGACAGACAGACAGACAGACAGACAGGCAGTGAGGAATCTCAGTTGCGGCAATGACAGGTGAGTCTGAGGCGAGCGAGTCAGACGTCCGCTTAGCGAAATGTCATAGTGATCATCTGAAAGTGAAAGACACACACACACACAGAGTCAGGGTGCAGGCAGAAGAGCAGGTGGAGTCCAGGGCTGCTCCGTCAAACCTTTTCCACACCTGCACATTTAAAACGGACTAGAAGGCGCTGAGCCTGCATGTAGCTTTAACACCATCCATCGACCTTACAGAGCGCTAATCATCAATTAACTCTTCATTCACAGTGGAGGAGTTCTTAATGAAAAAATACATTAATAAACAGAAGAAATGTCCTTATATCTGCTTACAGCTAAATCAGAGTCTGTTATATTGCTAATATATTGATTATAAATGCTAAATAAGGCGCTTAAAAGTGCAACATTTTTTGCTTTTATCTTGATCAATCAATCACAGATTTCTTTTCACAGTTCTTAGTTGTTTTGCACTGTGAAATGATGAAACTCAGCGGTACATGCAGTAAAATACAGTGTGCAGGTCAGCAGGCATCAGTTTTTATGAGCTATAATAAAAAATAACCAAGCTACTGTCTCACAATGAATTTGGTCATGATTAACTGATGCTAAAATGCTTCATACAGTACAGTTTAGTTCTTTCCAACTCTGAGCCTGTCACAGAAAATTCACAGATAAAAGCCGCACTCTTCTGCTGCTGGACATGAACTGATCTGCAATTATTTCTCTAAATAGATACGAGGATGATGTCCTGGAACAATTATTCAGAGAGTCCTCTTCCCGAGTGAACACAATTTCAAAAGCCTTGACACCAACCCTTTGTCCAAAAGCAGAGGAAGAGGAGAGGTAAGAAACAGAAAGAGGTCCCAGGAAAATGTTGAACAAAAAGATGAAAGACAGAGACAGCGTGAGACAGAGAGGGTGAGATGAAGAGCTGGATGATGAGGAAGACAGAAATAAACAGGCTGGACATCAAGCTTCATGATTATTTCTTAACACGGGAGAAAAAAAGAAAAAGGCATATACGTGTATGTCTGTATGTGTTTATTTGTTTGTGTGTGTGTGTGTGTGTGTGTGCATGAGTGTGTGTGTTGTCACCTTGACCCTCTCTCCTTCGGGGGGGTCGGGCAGTTGGTCCACGCTGCGTTGGATGTCGTCCAGCCAGGCCAGCAGGTCATGTGACTTCCTTCTGTACTGGTACCACTGGGGAGCGATGGCCAACGCCTTCCGGTTCCTCAACACACGCAGGTCCTACACACACACACACACACACACACACACACACACACACACACAGGAGTGTCTTGGACATGGCAGTGAGATGTCAGGAAATGTGCCTGCTTTAGCTTTTAGCTTTCAGACACACTACAGAAATCTAAAAAGCCTTCGGCTGCTGCCACTGAGACCCAGACCCAGATAAGCAGCAGAAAATGGATTCACTTTATGTCAGGCCCGATGCTAATGTCCCCCCTCATGCACTCACAGACTTTGATGAGCGCTCCAGCTAAGCCTGCGAGAGCTCAGGGCGGCCCCACTGTGAAATCTGGGAGAGTTCGAGGGCTCTCTGCTTGACTTTCTGAGTTTTTTAAGTGAATGTGCAACTCTGCAGACTTCAGTTTAAAGCTCCACCTTCTGGGTAATGTGCTCATTTGTTTTCCGGCGGAGTCAGATGAAAACATGGATACCAGAGGCTCGGCCAGCCGTTCCCCCGTCCTCTCCTGGCTCAGCCTCGTGCTCAATGCACGGATGTGAGAGTGGCATCAACATTATCACCTGACTCAGCAAGAAAGTGAATGAGAGTATTTTCCAAAATGCCGAACCAGGGACAAACGTCATAACACATGGCGTCCAGCACATACAAAAACAATGAAAAGATGGGACGAGACGACATTCTGAAGGAAAAACCAGCACTACCTGTGTGTGTGTGTGTGTGTGTGTGTGTGTCCTAAGATGACATGACAATGTGATTTCTGATTATATATTGATTTTACTGGGACGTTGCAGCCGGGCCTCGTTCATCTTTTGGCTGCAGCAGTTCAGGATCCTGCTATTGTCAAGTGTGTGTATGTATATATGTATATGTGTGTGTAACATCAGGACTGAAGCTCCTTGTATTACTGGATAAACTTTGCAGACTCTCAGCTCTTAAAAGGGTCCTGAAAACCTCCAGTGCGTCTCCCAGCTTCAAGTCAGAAAGCAGTTATTTCTCTTTCTTGCTTCACTGTCTGTCTGTTTCGTACAGATGATGTGTGTGTGTGTGTGTGTGTGTGTGTGTGTGTGTTACCTTGACGGTGTTGTACTTGCTGTTGAGCTGGTTGTGTTTCAGTCTGATCTGCTCTCTCTTGTCCTGATCCGGGACTCTCTTCTGTAGATTCTCTCCTTTTAACAGTAACTCCTTCACTGCGCCTTCTTCACAATCCTACGCGACACACACATTATTTAGAAATGCACACATAAAAGTCAAACAAGCTGTCATTATCCCTGTGTGTGTGTGTGTGTGTGTGTGTGTGTGTGTGTGTGTGTGTGTGTGAGACCTTGTCCTCCTGGAAGTCCTCCTCCTTGAGGTTTTCCCCCTGTTTGACTTCCTCCTCCAGGAGCTCCAGCCAGATCTGTGCTTCACTGTGGTACTGCTCCAGCTCCTTGGCTGACGCTGCTGTCTGCAACACACACACACACACACGCACACACACACACACACACACGCATGCAGCAAAGATGCACAGGCACACACACACACGAGGAAAGGGAAATCATTAGTGGCCAAGAGAAAGTAAATTCAGTCGGAGAGGTTGGAGCAGATTTAGTGCGAGCTTGAAGGAAATTTAGTGTGAGAGTCTGAAGTCTGTTAAGTGAGGGTTTAAAGTACATTTAGCAAGAGAGTTTGAAGTCTATTTAGTGAGACTTTGAAGTAAATTTAGGGAGAGTTCGGAGTAAATTTAGTGAGTTCAGAGTGTGTTTGGAGAGGGTTTGAAGTAAATTTATGGGGATGGTTGGATTATAGTACTTAGGAAGAAAGATGAAAGCGAGAGAGTCCATTTAAAGCTGCAGATGTTCAAGTCAAAATAACAAACAACAACCGACAGATTAATTAAATCTTACCAGACTGTCTGTGTGCTGTTGCTGTTTCAAATGAAAAGTATTCAGAGGCTTTAATCTCCCCTACCAGTCCAGAGGCGATGCGTTGTGCGATGGTGTCAAATCTCTGGTTGAGCTGCTCCACTTTGGGTCCCACCTGGGCCTGGCAGTTCTCCCCCCTGGTGGACATGAGCTCCTGGGCCAGGGCCCTCACCTCCTCCATTTTACCCCTGGTCATCTCCAGCTCCGCACGCAGCACCTGCAGGACGCCAACGCACACACGGCCGGTCTGACGCAGCGCTTCAGGCATGCTTCAGGTGCAACTCTTTTTGGGCTAATTTCATCCTTTGAACTATTGACTGAACAGGCTTGAAAAAACAATCAAGAAATGTTTTCTGAAAATGATGAAAACTACTGTACACATTAAAAAATCTGCAGATCAAAGATCTTTTTTATTTCTTTTCTGCATGGTGTTGGTTTTAATGAAAATCATAAAAATAAAAAACTGAAAAAGTCTTAATTTTATCTGCACTCCAGTGTGTTTTATTTGAGAATATTTGCAAAAACATGCCCCTGTCAATAAAAATGGCGTGAACCCATTATTCAATATTACTGTAGGGTGAGCACTGCCTCCCACTAACAGAACATAAAAGTGTGTTAACAATCAACACTGTCGCACAGCTAATTACAAGAGGATCATTATCTGTGTTTTGAAGAAATATTCCTCCATTATTAAATTAGTGGAGAAAAACACCATAAAGATTAAACACAACACACATGCAGATGAACATGACAACCTTAAGTGCAGCGTCGTTGGGTCCCTGGCTGTCCATCTCATTCATCTTTTTCTCTGCTCCGTCAATCCATCCGTTCACTTCCTCAATCTCTCCATCCAACTTCTGCATCTGCCGCTGGTAGTCCTAAGAGAGAGGAGAGAGACGGATTCATGTCTGCAGGCTGCGAATGGCGACACTTCTAATGAGCTATTCTTAGACAGTCTGGTGTATTTTTAGCGCTGATAAAACAGACGGATGAGCATCATGTGGTGCTTTGAATTCTGCTTCTTTCTCTGACCAGCAGCAGGTTGAGCCACTCTTCTGCTCTGGATGTGACTGCGATCCAGTTGCAGCGCAGCAGGCTGACTTTGTCGTCCACCAGGCCCCCGTTGCCCCGCAGCACCGCTTTGAGGGCCTCGGCGAGGTCCACCACGGCCTGCAGCTGCGGCTGACGCTTCTCTGTCTCCCCGTGGATGGACTGACAGGATGAAGAAAAGGGCACAAGAGGAGGGGAAGAATGTGATAGATTGAAAAGCGTAACGGTCACTTTATGTTTCTGTGTGAGGTGTGTAGAGGGTTGTTTCACTGACACATCTGCTCGTACAGCTTTACAAGGTGATAATATGTCAGTGGTATGCTCACAGCTTGCCCACATATGCAGCTTTGATGCAGCGGCACGCCTCAGCAGCAACACTGATGTGAATTTTGAGTGGGCGAGATCTCACATGTAAAGGTCCAGCTTGTTGGATTTAAGAGGATCTACTGGCAGAACTGGAATATAATATTCATAATGACTTTTTGATCCCTTAAAGGAGCCCTTTAAACCACCTTCCACGGTGTCCGCCATGTTGCTACAGCAGCTCAGAGCAGACCAACTAAACACTGGCCCTTTTGCATTTTTTGCAAGTTTTGCGACAGCTGTAGGGGAGGGTGGAGCGAAGGCTATTCAGGTGGCTGTAATATGCAACCTGGTCTTTTAATTGAATAGATGCTCTGTGACTGACTTAGTGTTGCTATGAGCAATATAAGAGATTTTTTAAACCTTTTTGGGTCTCAGTTTGAGTTTCTTCACCTGATCGGTCATTTTAAACTGGGATAGTGGCCTCTCACACTATATATGAATACAGTACTTCGAGATTTTTCCTCCTATTTCTTTTCATCATTATTTTTGTAGATTGCAAATAAAGCTTTGATGCCATTGTTAGGTTTTGTCCTCCTGTTCCCCTCTTAAGCTAACCTTTTATCCCAACTCATAACAGCAGGCAACAAAGGTCTCTGTCGGAACCACACCGAGGACCGTAAGCTTTGTGTCATTAAATGTGTGAATCATACCTGTGCCCACGCCACCTCAGCCTCCAGGTCACTGGGCATGCCGTCCACAGCAGAGCGCCTGGTTAGCTCAGCATCAGTGGCAGCGAGCCACTCTGTCAGCCCGTTCAGCTCCTTACGCAGCTTCCTGGACAACTTCAGACTCTTCTCCAGCTCCAGTTTACTCTCAGTTACCTACACACACGTAGAAAAGGCCAAATGCATGTTTAAATCTGACTTGTACGATCATGTGTGTCAGGCTAAGTGTGTGTGTGTGCGAACCTGTGATCCCAGCTGGTTGTAGAGCAGTTTGAGGGCGGTCACCCGGTCGTCCAGCTCTTTGGGCTGCTCAGTCTGCTGCTTCTGGACAATCTGTCTGCCTGTTTTTATCACCGTCTCCACCTCCCCTTTCACTTCACTCAGCACCTTGTACAGTTTCTGACGGACACAAACAGACAGCAGGGGCTCAGCGTATGATCAATACATCAATTCATCCATTTAACTGACACTGTGATTCGATTACCCACCATGCACTGCTCCAGCTGCGATTGCACCACATCCTGCTCCACGCTGCCGATCTCCAGCAGCCCCACCTGGCTTTTGACCGCAGCCAGCGCGCGCTCACACTCGGCCAGCCGAGCGTCAAAGTTGGCCGGCTTCTGGAAGAGCCGGAACTTCGTCCACACGTCTGTTAGCATTTTCTGTGAAAACCGCAGAGAGAAACACAATTACAGAACACACACAACACAGAGAGCGACTAAACCTCCTATATGCCAGAAACAAATACAGCAAGATGTTTGCAAAAATATTTTAACATGTCTTGACCGGATTCTTCCTTGGATCCAGTTTGCAAACGTGCAAAACTCAACATGAACTGAACAAATCGACTATAACCTGCAATTATTTCTAAATCAATTCCAATGACAGCAGCAGAGATAATATGTAATTGATATACATCAATAAGAAAACAACAACAACGCAGATTTAAGCACTGGCTGCAGAGGCAGGAGCCCCCGCTTTGTTTTCAGTGGATTGTGTGACCACCTGCTCAAATCAACATGTTGGCAGAGGGCCACCTCTCCTGACTGGACGCTCTTTCGTAGGTTTCCTGATCCTTAAACTTGGCTTATCCTGCATTTTTAACCCTTACAGACACAGTTTTTCTTTGTCTTTTTTGTTGTTCTGTCAGAGAGGACCCCAGGAAGACAAGCGACCACTTTGTGGAAGCTAATGGGGATCAAATAAAGAACAAAGAATTAAGTACATTAAACACAGCTGGCACAAAGTCGACGCCTTCATTAATTATTGAAATCTTCTGACAAGACACCCGGATTTAATGGTGATGGTTTCACAGACCTTATGTGCTTTTCTACTCACTGCCTTGCAAATCTTTAAAATCTTTAAAAATCTTACTCATTGAATTAATAAGGACTGATATTTTGTATTTGGAATAGATTACATCCACTGGTCTGCAAAGACAGAAATGAGGCAGTGGGGGAGGAGAATCATGCAGCTTTAATGTATTAATCAGCCTATATCTATAATGTGCACAATGATAACTGGCAGCGCAGTTTCCCACCAACTGCTGCATGAACATACATCAGTTGCCTGTTGACGAGAATCATTTTCTGTGCTGCTCCTCGCCTGTCACCATTGCAACATGCAAATAAACTTACAGGATAAATAGAATAGATAAACAGAGAGTAATGAGCTCAAAAAAAGCACTCTATTGACTCAGCTTTGCGCTCCTGTAACGTTGTCAGACTTAGAGAAAACAGAACCAGAGTTATTGCATTCCTCTTCCTGAGTCCCTCATTGCCCACAAGGCAACTCAGCCGCTGACAGTCCTGCTGCAGATTCAGCCGTGTTGTGCCAGGAGCTGCTGAAGCTGCCTGGAGCCTCGAGCAGAGATGAAGAGCAGCTACAGAGGTCTGCTAGTCTCACTTCTTTCTAACTCCTCTCTTTTTTAAACTTTTAGCCCCAAGTGACATCGCATGTGCAGGTGTCACTGCGTACCTGGGTGAGGTCTATCTGTCCCATGATCCTCTGGGAAGGCTCTTTGTCCTGGTTCTTCTTCCTCATGTCCTCCAGGGTCGCATCGTGGCTGCTCAGCTCTGACTGGATTTTCTGTTAAAAACACACACACACATAAATAAACGCCAACTTAAATACAAAATAATATCAATGAATGACACCCTTCTTTCAAAAAAAAGAATAAAAATGTAGATCTAATGGTAATAAAGTTCAGAAAATAGTAAATTAAAGGAGGTCCGTCTGGAAGCTGGAAATTTAAATTGACAGATAGTGTACCTCCTTCTGCTGACCACAAGGGGACAGCAGGCATCAAGGAGAGGGAGGCTGGTGCTCAAAAGCATTAAAAACTTGTCACCCTCTTTCTGTCTCTCTCTCTCTCTCACACACACACACACACACACACACACACACACACACACACACACACGCCCTGTATCACATATGCTCATGCAGACCACTCTAATCCAATCACTCTCATCCTCCTGTGTGTGTGTGAGGGAGAGAAATGTCATCCTTTGCACTGGTGGTCTACAGCGCACGTGGAGGTAATCTCTCCGTCCCCTCCCTGCGTGCACACACACACACACACGCACACACACACCGTCACGTTTCCATCACTCACTCTGAGCAGTTAGTTCAAGACCTATGGAAGGAGTATCAGAGATAAAAAGAAAGAGGAGATATGTAGAAGAAGTAGCTGTTAGTGGAAGTGTGTGTGTGTGTGTGTGTGCTGTCTGTGTCCAGAGCAGCTCCAGGCTTAATTAGGACCACAGAGAGAAAAAGAGCATTTGCCATTTTCTCCTGGATTCCTTTGCACACATACAGAAGATGTGCATTTTGATCTTAAGTGTGTCTCCATCTTCGTGTCCTTCTCTTCTCTCTCCACCTGACAACACAGCTGTCTCTGTTAATGATGGACTCCGACAAGGCCAACGGCTCGTCAGAGTTTCATGAGTCAACTGAAACCTGCAATTACTGATGGTGAGCAAATGCTGGTACTTTTTTTTTGTTGTAGGACAAATCTGACTTAGAATCAAGCAATTACATTTGAGTTTGATTAATAGTGTGTCTTGTGATTTCTATTTGCATCTAACTTGGTCTGGTTTGTTGGTTCCACTGGCTGGGTACAGCAAAGTCTGGTCAGGTGTCGTGGTTTCACTTGGGTCCATTTTCACTCATGCCCAACCAAATGTTGGAAAAGCAGATTTAAGGTAAATGTGACACAGGGGGTGTGTAAAGTAGCCAACAGTGGTTTGAATAATACAAGAGGAGTCATCACCCAAAAAACTGCGGTGCTGTGGCTGCAAAAAACACACGTCAGCAGGTCTAGCTTAACAAAGACTAAAGTGCATCTAACACCACTGTTTGTTATTTAGGACATTTTGTTTTCTTTTTATTTAATCTTTTAGCTCTAATGGAGACAAATCTCCAGGATTGTTGAAAGTACACTTTTGCTGCTAATCTCCATTTAGTAGAAGCTCATAATTAAAAAAATGGGTGTTGACTTGAGATAAAATATCTGATACTACTCATATACATTCATATACGTCCTAAAACACACACAGATACACACTGACAGCTACCTGAGCCTCCTGCGGTATCTGCTGGGCGTCGATGTGGTCAGCCAGGTACGCAGTGAGGTGGCGGTCGGTGTTGGCCAGTGACTCCTGTATCTGTCTCAGCGTCTTGTCATTCTCCTGGGCCCACTGGACGCTCTTCTCCAGCTCCTTCTGCCTGGCCGCCGCCTGAAGAAACACAAACACACAAAGTGGACAATAAATGCAGGAAATAGCCAGAGGGAAACGCATCGGTAGATGTTGACAGGCGTTCCTACATTCAATTTCTCAACTCATGTATGTAAAAGCAGACAATAGCTGAAATAATCTTAGAAAATCTGAATGAGATTCCCATGAGATTCAGATAAGATGCATCTTTAAAGAATCCTCAGGGGAGCTCTGGATGTTTCATTCACATATTTAAACCTGTTATCTTGTTTACTGTTAGTTTTTGCAGTCAGTGTGTGAAAAAACCTGTGCTGAGTAACATCACACACACACACACACACAAATACACACACATGGCATGTTTTCATCACTTCTGGGGACATAACTGACTTACATTCATTTCCTGGAGTCTTACCCTCACTATCCTCACTGACTCTTACTCTAAAATTTAATGATTTACATGATGGGGACTTGCTTTTTGTCCCCACAATGTGACTGTGGACACATTGCACACAATGTACTGCATTTCAGCAGCTGAAATGAGGCCAACAAGTTAAAAATTAGATCAACTTCAGCAAAAGAGAGGTGTTGAGCACCTTTTTTGCTGGTGAAATGACACAATTTTAATAAAGAATGCAGCAAAACTTTAACCTATTTTTACAGTAAGTCTGGTGACTTTCTATATTTTCTTCTTGTAAACAAATCCTGTGTGCAGACTGAAGCCAACAATGTCTGTACGCCTGATATATTTTATCCCAGATGTGGATTAATCCACAGTTGAAAATTGTCCCGAACACATGCACTATTTCCTCCTGCTTAATAAAAACTACAGTGACCAGCTGTTTACAAAAAATAAAATAAAACTATACACCTGATTGGTGTTTTAAAAGATTTTCCTGTTCAATAGGAAGTATGGTAGACAGATTGTTTTGGTCTTTTCCTGACATTTTTTACAGTAATAAAAATACAGAATATTTCTGACATTAAGTCATCTGTATGTTTGCAAAATTCGTTGTTCTGGAAGCTTGGTGACATAGCGACTACTCGCAGGATGGCAGGTTGGTCAACTACTCCTGGAGCATGCCAGCACGCAGGTCACAACAGCTCTAATTTCCTCCATTGCCTCAAAGGTCAGCACTGGTCAATGATGCAGATTTACAGATTCAGAGTTCAAAGTCCAACCTGATGTGTGCTGATTTCTTTTGACCTCACAAGCGAATCCACGAATCGTGATGACTCCATGGAAATGAACGGAATGATTTGGCTGCAAAACGTCCTTCTTCATCCCTTACACACTGAAAACTGTTCATTTTCCAGCCCGTGTTGTAGCACACACAATCTCCTCCCACAATCCGACAAAAAAAGCACATATTGTACACAAACATCCTCCCCCGCACACACACTCCCCCCACGCGTACCCTCTTGAAGGACGGTCTCCGCGGTTTCTCTCTCATGCCGTCTCTGTGTGACTGACCACATCAAGGCCGCCGCTGTCACTACCAGCACCGATAACCGGTTGTCCCCTGCTGTCGGTGGTCAGGTACCTACTGAAGTGCTTCCTTTCTCCCTTTCCCCTGGTGGCTGCCCACAAGATTAACTAATAAACTGACCTATTACATCACAAACCTGTGTGAGCTCCTGCGTGTTGGAGGGAGAGTGTGGATGCGGTTACAGGTGAGCATGTTAATCCCATACAGAAGGATAATGACTCTAAGTATAGCCCAGAGCCTGCCTAAACCTTGTTGCACACACACACACAGAGCTCCTAATGTTAGCTGTGGATGTATCAGACGGGTTTTTAGTGCGTTCTCGTTCCCACGTCTTCGTTGATAATGTATGAAATGAGAACTTGAGTCAGATTAAATATTTAGGCAAACATTGATAACCTTCCCTGTGGCGATGTACTCCATTTCCCTGGCAATTGTCGGCTCATGAATACATATTCCCATTAAACACATTTTTCCCTTATTACTTATTTCTCTCACACACACAGACACGTGGTCTCTAATGCAGTGATTGCCCATCTCTCTTGTTCACAATCGCTGTTTGCTTAACAGCCTCGTGTTGGAAACGCTGCCGGCAGAGCACAAGCGGCGTTCCCCGCTCTTCCTCTTATTGGCTTTCAGCCGTTACAAGACGCTGAAATTAAAATGGCAAACACGCCTCTTTGATCTGAAGAAGAAGTGCAGACGGGGAAGTGTTTTTTTTTCTTTTTTTCGCATGTGCAGGCTGGCTTTATCTCCAGTTTTTAAGTGGGACATTGATATAATGAGATTATAGACTTATTCTACTGTCTCTGCGTTAACAGGACCCCTGCCCCCCTTAGAACTCGGCTGCATCTGATGTCGGGGAAGTGTTGACATTAAGCTATTTGACTCGTGCGCTTACAACACTTTTTCTTTTGATAAGAAGTAGGAAACAGATAAAGACGCTTTTTTAATGTCTACAGTAACTTTGATTTGAATGACATCACAAAATTGAGTGAAGTTTTGCAGGGAACAAACCAACCCAGGAGGGAGGAAGGAAGCTTTATCCTGGTCAAGTAATATAAGATGGACTGATTCTCTTGTAAATAAAAAAAGTTTGTTGATGACTAACAAAGCGGTTGCTGTTGTTCCTCTGATGTAAGCACACGGCTGGGTATGAAACCAGAAAACTTACTTGGCACCCAGCCCAAAGCGCCGGGTAAAGTCCAAAACTGTCACGACATCAACATATAAATTTGGGGGCAAATAAAAAAAAAAAAAAAAGTAGAAATAGCAAACAGAAACAAATATGTACTGAGGACAGAACAATTCACTGCTTTGCATGAAAATTAAAAACCCAAAAGGAAATTTCTAGAACATTTTAAATCTGTTCGATTTTGATATCGTCTATTTAAAGGCAGTTTAGGGTGCCTATTTTAATGAATCAAAATATCTGCTATACTATATAGGGTGTGAAAATTCTGAACGTCAATATCTCTAAGCCAATCGGATCGCAACCTTCTGAATTCCTTCATCGTGAAATGTCTCGTTTTCAAGCCGCTGAAAGGCTGATAAACAGCCGGAAAAGGATTCCCTCGATACGCTCCCCTCAGGTCAGAAAAAAGGGGAAAACATTAAGCCGATATTTTGTTCTCTGTGTGCTTTTGCTGCTCCGTCTGTCTTTTCAGAGATACTCACAAACACCCGGGTCCTGTCTCTGCGCTGCTCGCCCCCCTCACAGCTGACGAACAAACAGGGCTCGGAGACGCCCGGCCTCACCTCGCATGCATACATGCCGACATACACACCGAAAAACAAAGGACACCAGCTTCTGTACTGCTTTCCAACAGGCACACACAGACAATACGCTCGATGACACTTCCTCCCTGAGAATACAGAGAAGTCTGAAGTATAAGACACACACACACACACACACACACACACACACACACAGTGTCTGATGGGTAGACAAACAAAAGGAGGCTTATCAAGCTGCAAGGAGAACATTAATCTGGTTCTATTGTGAGGGAGGATCAAGCCAGCGGCCAATGAGTGTGTGTGTGTATGTGTGTGTGTGCGTGTGTGTGTGTGTGTGTGTGTGTGTGTGTGTGTTGGGGGAGGGGGGGGGGTTGAAAGTGCGTCTACAGTAATCTGTCACCGAGGATCACCACAAGAGGCTGAGGATGTATCGCTCCCATTGATGATGGCTAGAAGGAAGGGAGGGAGGATACTGGAAGAGGAAGAGGAGGAGGCAGAAGAGGAGCAAAGGAAGGATGAGAGAGTGAAGGAGGGGGAAGAAACTGAGACAGAAAAGGCAGAAGAAGCAGGGGAAGGAGAAAAAGGACGATCAGGAGTGTGAAATAGAAGGATGACGAAGAAGCGCAAGAAGAAAAGAAAAGGCATGATCATGGAGAAGGGGATGATGAGACAAGAGGAAGAGGAAGAAGAGATGAAGAAGGGAAAATTGAAAAGATATGGATGTAAATGAGGCTGCAGGTAAGATTATTTGACCTTTTATCTCTATTAATTACTGTTAATTATTATTGTTTGGTCTGTGAAATGTGAGGAAATATTAAAAACACATTTTACACATTAAACAACATTAAAATACTTGGTTTTTTTTGGGGTCAACAGCTCAAAACTACAAGTCCAAACCAGTGAAATTCTGTCATTTTTGCTTACAAAAACGACTTAAATGAGGACTTGATTGTTGAAATTGTTGACCAATAGTTTGCTGATTAATTGACCATTGATCATGTCATCCTTACACATGGAGGAGCAGGAGGAAGAGGAGCAGACAGGCAGGAGGAAGAGGTGGACGGTGAGCGTGACAGAGAAGAGGATAAAGAAGCGACAGAGATTCGAGGCACCGACACAAAAGCAACATACGAAAACTCTGTGCAGCTTTTCAGGAAATTACCACTCAGTTTGAAATCATTATTAAAGGTAATTCCTACGTTCAGGACTCTGCTTATTATCATAAACATTTCTCTCCATGCAAATATTCAAAAGCCAATTAGAAAACACAGGAAAAGGTGATGCAGATTATGCTTCTTTCTCAAATCAAATTGAGCATCTTACCATTGTACATTAGACTTGCTTCATTATTATCCAGAGATTCAAGCTCTTGTGAACAAATAGAAGCTATCGCTCCTTAAATTGAGTGTTTCTAACTCAAACTCTGTGTGTATCCTCTTGGTGTAACAAAATATTTAACCTTTGTTTTCACACAGCTGTGAAATGGTCACGGTTTGCTGAGGTTTATCATGGGTTACTGCTACGTATGTTATTGTTACATACATTGAGTAACTTAAGCATGTAACTTAAAATCACACGGGAGGCGAACAGCGGTCTCCAGGGTGACGGTCCTTCCTCCACATGGCCTTCTTGCTCTTTACACTCCTCCTGATATGCTCCCATCATAACTATTACGGCCACTGGAGGTCGCCACCTATCAATTAACGTGAATAAGGGTCATAATAACGTGCAATAACAGCATGAAACCAAGAAGAGGATGTAACACGATGTAACACGATCGCGCTGCCTGTCTTTGCCTGCTGGATCCTGATATCCTGCTTTATGTTTGTTCGCACTAGGTTATGAAATGGCTGAGAGAAAACAAAACAAATTAAACTACTTCCTCGTCTTTAACCACAGTTGTGCTGTTTTCACAGTTTGATGAACAACTGCAGGTTGAGATTTTCTTAATTCAGAACATCATGTGTTGGACTAGAGCCTTCAAAGCTGATTGGACCGTCCTTGGCTGCAGTGATAATCTGAATTCCTGAACTGAGTAGAAATTCTGCTTTAAATTCTCAGAAAATAAATGATTAAATGAAAAACCCCTGTTCTTAAAATTTCATGTGAAATGCTACAGCAGCAGCGCAACAATTAGAGCAGCTAGAATTATTACTCAGATTCACCATCACTTACTTTTAGCAGCAAGATGCATTCATCTTTGATGTGTAATTCTATGTTTTAGCCTGTATGAGACAGACTTTAACGGTCCAGACATGAACAAAGATGTGGAACTACTCCGTCACTTCGTCCATCATATACAGGGAGCTTGGCTGTGGAATAAGTACCATCGCGTTGCAGCTTAATCATCCTCGACGTTTAAATTCTAATTCAGGCTACTCAAATTCAGAATATTGTGGTTACATTTCACTGCCAGTGCACTGTTGCATTTACATTCATCCTTTTTGTCACCATGAATGGGATGTACCAATGAGGTGCAATCTAAGCCACAGTCCATCAAGGTGAGGCCTTCAAATTAAGTGCCAAAACACTGACACAAGTATCTGGAGGCTGCAGGTGCACGTAGCAGAGCTGGTATGAAGGAAATTAGAGGAGAAAGTTCATATACCGTATTTTTCCGCACTATAAGGCGCACCTAAAAGCCTTTAATTTTCTCAAAAACCGACAGTGCGCCTTATAATCCGATGCGCCTTTTATACGGATCAATATTGGTTAATTATGGCTATCGTAGTCAGGGGGCGTGGCCGAAGTAAAAGCGGTAAATGTGTAAAGGGCGTTCCACTCTCTGCGTGCCGTCATCCTTTTACTGGAGTCAGCTGTCAGCCTGAATAATAAAATGACTATTTCACTGAACAATGGAAAAATATGAATACATGCTAAATAATAGGCAATTAAAAAATGAATCAAACGTGGTTAATGTGATTTCTGCTCCTGAACCTCAGTGCACAGTGTCTGCACATCAGCGCTGTGCGCCGTCACCTGCATCTTTACGCAGGATAAACTGTCATCTGTGAACGTGCGCGGTGTTTGTTTCAAAACGAACGAACTAAAATAAAATACATTTTAAATAAATGCTCATTAATTATTTTCAGGAGCCGCATCAGAGAGATGAAAGAGACGCATGCGGCTCTGGAGCCACGGGTTGCCGACCCCTGATCTAGTGGATGCATAACGCAACCCCAGACACCACAGTACGGTAGTTTCTGTCTATGCGCCTTATAATGCGTTGCGCCCTATCTATGAAAAAAGTTTTAAAATAGGCCATTCATTGAAAGTGCGCCTTATAATCCGGTGCGCCTTATAGTGCAGAAAAATGCGGTAAATGTTGCAGCTGCCAACATCGCCTGGCCAGAAGTACATGTCTGATCTTCATCAGTCACATCCATCACTCAGGCGGTTATGATCCGCATTATAGTGAGTCGATCTACTCAGACCGGGCCAATCAGAGCAGAGCTGGATAACACTGTGTGATAGCTCCAACACACCTCTGTGGAAAGGACATGATTATTAGAGATGAACGTATGAAATCTAATGGATCAAAGACGTCCTCAAATATAAAGGACGAATCACATCATCAAACAGAAACAACGCTCATCGTATCTCTTTTGAACTAACTGTTTATTGCTTTTAATTGTAATAAATGTTGTTTATTATTGTGGTAATGACTGTTCCTATGGATGATGATTCCATGATTCATGTATTACATTTGACAGAATCTTTGATGTATTAGATTTGGGATGTTCCTGCATGTTTCCTCCCATGTGTGGGACTATTAGACAGTGTTATCCAGCTCTGCGTTAGTGCACACATGCTGTATATATCTGCAGGCGGAGTGTGCTGTGTCTTACCCTCGCCATAAGTTCATCCCATCGTGTGTTGAAGGCGTCCAATTTTTGCTGTATCAGTTCATCCAAAACGCCCCCGTCCATCAGCGTCTGGGCCAGCTCCCGAATCTGGTTCCTGTTGTCCTCAGGGTGCCGCAAGAGAACTTCTAGACTCTGTACACACACACACACACACACACACACACACAACAACATCAATCACACGTTCACAGACTTAATCTTTGAGTTTTATTGAAGTTTCTCCAGTTAAAACTTCCAGCTTGATGGCGGTAATGATATCCTCGTACTGTTTTTGCATACAAACGGACAGTTTAGTTGGAAGGTGACTCATGGTGATGTTGGAGAAGCACAGTGAAAATTCTGCAGGATGCGAGTGATGACATGCGGAGGCTAAAAGAGGTCAGTTAGCACTTGTTCGTCTGACCTCAGTGCTCAACATCTTTTCACAAATTCTGAAAACCCCCAAAAGGTCTGTTCGGCTGTCAGCTGCGCATTTAACATTGTTAAATACAGCTGAGTGGGCAGCCATTTGCATTTTTGCTGTTCTGTACTCCCTTAAATGACAGAATGCATCCTGGTCCAGAGGCTTTAAGCTTTTTGCATTGTTTAATCTGACCAAATCCCTGCATGTAACATCTAAGGTAATCTGCAAAAGCACAGTTTGAGCAAATTAACGAGTTAAGGTTGACACATAAGCCCTCCACCTTATTTTCTCATGAAGGCCAGCAAAGCCCAGTGTCGCTAATTACAAGATTCAGTGTGAATTCCAGTGGATTAACTTCATTTCTGCGTGTGAGGCCTGTGTTACGTAACATCAGAGAAGTCCACACACTAAATCTGTCTTTATTTCGTCCAAATGGCTGCAAACATAATCTTTCACACAGAACTTTCCTTCATCAGATGAAAATGACCTTTTCCAGAAGTACCTCACATCACTTCCCTTTCCTCCCCTCTGAACGATCCTCTCTCCACTGCTTGCTCTAATTAAAAAAAAAAAGCCATTCCCTTTTCCCCTCAGGCTGTAATTTTCCATTCTTTGCATTCCCTCCATACTTCATCATGTGGTGGCACTTCTTCCAAACAGTTGATATTTTATTTTGATAATGACATTTTTCTTTCCAGATGGAAGTGCTGACTCTGTGACTAAAAGGTAAATACTAGCTTTATGGGGTGAGGTGTGACTTTTCTCTCTCTTGTTCTTTCTTGTTGTTTGATAAAACTTTGTTGGTTCACTACAATCATTTATTTCTAAAACATGCACACACATGCATTCTCAGTTCAAACACATCAGCAACACTCCCTGTTATTGATCTGTCTGACAATCTTTATGATTTTGGTTGCTTTCTTTTGCTGCCTTTCTTTTTTCTCCTCCTTTATCGGTTCTTTTATCACGTTCACATCATTTAAGCCCGCCGGCCTCTTGGGTGGACTCGTGTCCATTTTATGGTGAGGTAGCTCGTAGGTGAAGGAGGCCCTAGTCCCAATAGTAATTGGTGAAGAAAGAAAAAAGAAATCACTATGAAGCCCAAGAGGATCAGGCTCTCTCTCTCTCTCTTGTGCAGACTGGGGAACAGAGTGTTGCCTCACAGTAATCAGCCTCCTCCTAATGGTGTTTTTCCGTACAGCTGCAGACACCGAGCTGATCTGGCACAGTGTGTACCAAAACCTCATTATGTCTGTCCTGCGTGTGCTTTCCCTCCATCCTCACCTTAGAGAATAAACTCATTTTTATTCAAGAATAGCACCACTAACAACATTCCTTTGTGATGAACACAAACCATTTCCTATATCTCCTTCACAATAAAAGCCTCCTTTTGGTTTGCTGGTGGAAAACGTTCAGCTCTCAGCTGCAGGAAAGGTTCTTTTTACATGAGGGGGGAACAGGACAGGGTGGGGGGTACCCATGTTCGAAGAAACAAACGCCCCTATGGGCTGCCCTTGGATGCCCCTGTGGCTGATAAAGCATGATAAAGTGTCCTCTACAGTGACCCAGTGTGCAAGACAATGTGATAAAAAGCTGTCGAGGCACTATGCTGCCCTTCCTGTGGAGGAAACATGATGAGGTGTCCTCTTGGGTGCCCTTTTTTACTTTTTTACCCCTGCCCCTCCAACAACATGAGTGCCCAACTGAGCACTAACTTTACAAAGCTCCAGTATGGCTGACAGCAATCAGTAAACAGCAAGATAAGGCTCAACTAAACTCCAAACACCAGAGATTCAGCTCGTGCAAAGAGCCGAACGCAGAGAGACTTTTACAAACACACGTTTCTCTCCTCTCTCCAGCACAGACACCAAGTTCAAGCAATCGGTTTAGCACAAGACACAGCTTTGGTCTGAGGAGGTGTCTCAGGTTGGCTGCAGTTTGGCCTCGATGGTAAGCCATAACAGAGTGGGCGGTTCAGCGCGGTATCCCCTGCTGCGAGGATGCAGTGGAAAACGCATGTGATGACTGCTTGGAGCGGCTAAGCAAGCTAAACCGAGTCTGTGAGGATCACGCCTACCCCTTCCTCCACAGAGGAGGGAAAAAAAAAAAAAAAAACACACATCCTGAACGCTCCTCCAGCTCCTGATGCCTCTAGCCCCTTTAAACACACTTCAGGTTAACATCTGTTTGTTTCTTTTAATACTTTATTAGTAGTACTGATATTTATTTGTCACCTCTTTTTCTATTTTTGATTTAATATCTTTACATATATCACAAACACACACACCTCACCCCTTGTTGCACTTACGCCCTCCAGCCTGTCTGGGTCTCTGAAATGTCAACCTTATTGCATATATATTATATTTTGCCTGGCTTCACCAATAAAAACAGACTCACATCCAGTGCCTCCTGCAGCTCCTCTGCTCCTCCATGGAGGTTGTCCGTCTCGTCCAGTTTCTGCTCCAGCTGGTCCAGGAAGGCGTTCTCCTGCTCCAGGTAGGAGAGCAGCTCACACCAACACGCCCACACCTCCTGCAAAACACACACAAAGTCATCAGGAGGTGCAGGAAGAGAAGGGGAGAGGCAGATTGAAAGGGATTGATGAAAAGGGGAGAAGAAGAAGGAGGGAGGAAAGGGGTGAGGGGGTCTCAGCTTTCCTGTGGTGTTGTCTTATATTCATGTATTCAGCATTGGTTCAGGCCGTCAAATCAGCATCTGTTCAACATCAACATGTTTGATGAGTTTGTTTCCATCTGCAAATGAGCAACAGTTGCCTCTGATTGAACTGACTTCCTCAACACAAAATAAGCAGATTTCACACAAACAAATCATTTAAAAAGTGCTCGACAGTTGTCGGTGGCAGCGTGTAGTTTATAGCACCGACAAATGGACAGGCGCTCTGATAAAAATAGCTTTTCAAAATGTCAAAAGTTCCTTTTCCTGAAACAAAGAGACACCTGCTGTCAGGTGGCAGGAGGAAGCGAAAGTAGCTTCCTCTGCGCGCAGGATACCATCTGAACGCCAGGCTTTCTTCTACATTTCAGCACTTTTTGTGTGTGTTGCGTTGGACGGGGAAGCAAACACAGAGCTCTCCACATCCATCACAGACTGATATGGCCACGGAAGGGTAACTTTTAATGCCATTAACCTCTACTGCATGAGTTATGTTTTTATGTTTCACCCTATTTTATGAGAAGATGCCCGAACCCTGAACCTCCATGTTTATGGTTTCTCAGTTCTGAGTTGAACCTCAGGAAGCTGCAGTTTTTCATTGTGAAACAAAGACGGACACTAAAGGTGTCAAACTGATCTCATCCTTTTCTTGCCGTGTGTTACATGTGTGTGAAAGGGTGTTCCCACTCATCACTGGGGTCCTTTCTTATGAGTATTAAAGCATGAATGATATAAGAGGAGCACTGTGTGTATTTTATTTTATTATAAGGAAATCATATTATAAAAATGTGTACTTTATACACATGGCAGGGCAGCAGGAACTTTATTAATTACAGTATTGTCCTGTTACTGCAGTGATATTTAATGGCTACAGAGCGTCAGTGTTTCTGTGAACATCAGTTACTCACATCGTAGCTGTCCTAACAATCCCGAGCTCCATCAGAGCTGTGGGGACATTTCTGTTCACAGCACAAGTTTAATCTCCATTTCTTTTGGAGAATCAAAACATGTTCTGCGTTTCACATCTTATTATTACAGCCACACGGTGTTCCCAGGAGTAAACACAGCTTCTCTAATCGTATATAACGACAAAATATGGCAACAGATGCAATAATGAAAACATATTTTCCTGTTCTGGAAGTTCTTGGTGCCGCGTCGCTGCACAGATGAGCCTGTCGTGGACAGGAATTTCAATGTTTCATGAAACATAAATTCAAAAAGCACATTTGGGGCTCTGTATTGGGTTGAGTTTCTGGACTTCACTGTTCTTTCCAAAGCTGCTTTTTGTTGTGGCTGATTCTGTGAGGGTTTGGGAGGGGGACTGGCTCAGGACTTTTTCTTTTTAAGAGACAGTTCGCCCAAATTATTAAACATATCTTTTCTCTCTTGCATGGACGGTGGTATCTCACCACACAGATACTTGTAGATATCTGAGATTTCTGCCTCCAGAGCACAGAACACACCGTCTGCTGTCTGCTTTCTCCTGAAGAACAGATCCCCTGCGTGTTTTCATCTTGTGTCTCCATCTCTTTTTATCACATAATTGTTCAACAAACATCCAGCTTGAAGATTAAAACGGCGCTTCTTAATTAAAATGGACTTGTTTTCGATTAAGTTTACACTTTGAAGGAAACAAGCTAACATCCAAACAGCGAGAAGAAAGGCTGAAACGGTGCTGCTTGGCTAAACTCGCTTCACCTTGGCTCATCTATAATACACACCCTCTGAAAACACTCATCTACCACGTACACAACATGCCTTCCAGAGCTGGCACTGATGTATGCGAGCACCACGGCCTTGGCCTTGACACAGCATGTAAGGGTGTTTTTACCTTGGGCGCAAACACAAACACGCACACCCTCTAAAAAACTTCAAGTGCACTTTGTCTTTTCCCAAAAATGCACACATCGTCCAATTAAAACGGCCCAGTGATCACAGAGAAGACAGAAAAGGGAGACACATAGAGTTCCTACCTCCAGAGTTTTACATTTCCCATCCAGCCGGCTGCACAGGCGCTGGTAGTTGGCCGTCAACACGTCCAGTTCAGACCGCAAAGCATCGTGGGCCGTGGGCGGAGCCTTGGCGATGAAACTGTTCACACTGTCAGTCAGGAGTTTGACCTTTAGCTCTTTGGAGTGGACCTCTTCCTGGGCCCTCTGATAGAGAGGCAGAGAGAGACAGAAGAAGTGTTTTTCAGGGACAGCGGAGTTGATCGGGTTGTTTGAGACACTGTAAATTGACCAGAGCTGTTGAGTGTCCTCAGCCAGACAACAAACCCCTGCATCTAGCTGGGATCTCTCAGAGGAAACGTGTGCATTTATCCAGTAAGAAGCAATCGTGGTGAAAATATTCATTTCTTTGCTATTGTTAAATAAGAGCAGAAAAGCTCTAATGTACATGATCATACAAAATCTGCCACAACAGCTTGATTCAGCAGACTCAGATAGCTCAGATGATTACAGTTTGGAGTCTTTCATGCTTTTAGGTTGTAGGAAGACATGTTATTTTGTAAAAAGGGTTTGCAAGTAATGTTTTCTACACGGAGAAGAAAACACTGTAATGGTTCAACCAGTCTGCCAACTGGTAAGGCAGAAAGTGACAAAGATGCAGAAATCACCAGTCACTGGTGGAAGAAACTGGAAGCTGAGCATCAAAATCTGTGCAGATTAAAACAGGAACAGGTTCCTGTTTCAGTGTCAAGTTCACAACCATGTCTTTGACAAACTGGAATTAACCGGCGTGGAGCTTTACCAAAGCTGCCTTTAAACTTCACAACAGAAACAGAAGGCTGGTCTAGAGTTAGCACCACAGGAGTATCAGATGAACATACTACGGCTGGCAAATCACAGATTAAGCTTCTTCAATCTAACCACTGAGTAAACCGCAGAGGCCCAAAGAAAAACTGGTTTCTGAAATATTTAGAGCCCAGTTGCACCGTTGTGGTTCAATAGAGATCTGCAGTGACTGAGGCCTTCCTGGGCTGGAAAACAAATTCAAAATTGCAGGGTATGTGGGGGGAAAAATGGTTCCAACATTAATCTTCCCTGTCATGCAACACTGCAGGGACACTGACTAAATGGGAGTTTTAATCGTTTCATATTCTTCTTTTGGCACAAAACCGATATCAAATGTAAACAATACATTTGGTCACTTTCCCTAAAATCTGCAGAACAGAGGTGGAGAGGGCAAAGTTAGCACAAACTCGTACCAACGGAGCAACAATAGCACATTTCAGGGGAAGGCGTCGGGTTGAAATATACCAGAAAACTGATTTGTGGTTCTTCTAACACAGTTCTCCAGACTTTTCACACAACCGTCTCAGAACGCTTGAGCTGCAGAGCATTTCACAGAAGTACAGACACAGAGCGTCGGCCGCTCACGGTCGTACAAAGGAAGCAGAAAGGGAGTGGGTTTCTTTCTTACAGCATTTTCTTGATTTAGAGTTAAGGAGCTTTTGCTGTTTGGCACACTGAAGCTATGCTGACTCCATGTTGTTTAGATGTCGGTATACGTCCAACACCTGAAAACCTGTCGGCACAAACCCAGGGATAAAACCTGCATTGTGTGAAAAGGACCTCAAGTTCAGTTGATTTAGCTTGTGTGCGCTCACGAGCCTTTTCATATCAACAAAACTCTTAAAAGTCATCTGAGGAGCGAAAGAAAAGAGAGACAGATGGTGAGAGATAAAGAGCAAGAGAAGGAAGGAAGGAAGAAAGGGGGACAGGAAGAAAGAGAGCAGGGGGGCTTAATGGATGGAGGGATGGATGCACGAACAAATGAATCAATGTATCTTCTGTTGACAAAGCCACCGAGTGTGAAGAGACACAGAGAGACAGAGTGAACAAGCAAGCCAACGAATCAATGAATGAAGGAGTGTAGCTAATACTTTCCCAAACGAGGGAGGGAGCAGGAGACGGGGGGGGGATTAGGAGAATAAACGAGGGAACGGATTCAAGAATGGAGTTTCCTTTAAGCTCAGAGCAGAAAGGGGGGAGTAGAGGAGTGGAAGAGGAGGTGAAAAGAGGGAGGGAGGGAGGAGGGGGAGATTAGCAAGAGCAAGCAGAGTGAAATCAATTTTTAATTTTCAACTCGACTCTCAAGTAAACTTTTTTGGGGAGGAGGGGTGAATGGAAGGGGACAACCGCTGCCGAGGCTTTTGGGTATATCACAAAGGAAGCGGTGCCATACATTTACATCACAAATACATCACATTAAAGTTATGAAAGCTAAAAAGGTATGGCGGTGAAAAGGAGAATCGATGCAATTTGATGCAAAATTGAGGAATGGAGGGACGAGAGTGGAGACTGTGAGCGGGGGTACGGGAAGGAGATGAAGAGAGATGGAAAGAGAGAAAAAGAGGGAGCTGGTTTTTCAACTCCAACAATGGCAGGAGAGGCAGGCAGACAGGGGCGTTATCGACCTGGAATTAACCAGGATCAAAACAGAGTGACAGAGAAAAGAGAGAGAACAGCTGCAGCAGCTGCTGGGAGTCGATCCCAGCCGGGCCTCCACCGTGAATATAGACAAGACCGAGATCACCATGATCCACACAAAGCCCAGATGTCAGGTGCCCCTGAACAAACACATAACTCGACATATGTGGGACTAAAACTAACGCACACAGCAAGTTCAATGTGCTGTGAATGATCCCAGAGAAAGAGAGCACAAGGAACCTATAGATCTATCCAAACTTGGCTAACGATATAAAAGTTACTGAGGTGGTGAGCAGCATGAACTTTAGAATTAATGTTTTCTTTAAACCCGCTTCTTGTCTTTTTAAAAAAAATACTGCAGCAACAAATACAGCAGAAAAAATATAAGAAACAAAAAATTAAACAGTCTGTTGATTTCACCTAAAATTGTTTTTGTGTTAGCTTGTGCTGTGCGGAAGCCCCAGTTTAGTACTTTCAACTGTTTTTCTCAGTTTGTCTCTAGCATGACATTTAAATAAAGTTATGTCCCTGCAAATAAAACATCAAATTATGATGACAAGAAATTATACACCGTCCCCCGCTGTGGTCAGACTACAATACCTTCAGCCAAAAGATACAATAGCTTCCACCTGACCCCTCACCTCCCCTGAGTGTCCTGGGCATCGAGAGGTGGACACAGGCGAACCTGGCTCCTATTGAAAACAGGTTGTGGTTCTGGCCCAGGATCCACAGACGCAGTATTTGCTCATTGGGAAGTTGTCTGCTTGTGGGATGTATTTTTGGTATTAGTCACAGTGACAGTTGCAAGAGTGTGGAAGTCCCTGCTTTCAGCCAAGAAATAGTCCCACACATAATCCCCTGTAAAACCAGTCATGTTTGGTAATGTTGAATATAAACATGTACTGCAAAACTCCGCTTCATGTTGGTTGTAAAACCAGGCACATGACCTCCAACAACTGGACTGGTACGGTGCCGTACTGTGATCAATATATGGAAACAATTATCTCACAATTCAAATTTGTCTAATACTTCGCTTTATGACCAAATAATTTGCAAATGTTAGGATGCTAATCCTCTAAAATAACACAGTGAGCATGCTAACCATTGCATCTGCTGAACATCAACATGCCTGCATTGTCATTGTAAGCATGTTAGCATGCTGACATTAGCATTTAGCTCAAGCACAGCCTCACAGAGCTGCTAGCAAGGCTGTCGACACTTAGTCTTCTTATATTATCCCTTTTATTCTAATGGTCCTTTCATTAACTTTACATTAAATTGCTAAACTAATGTCATCTTCTCTTATCAAACCTTTAAATGATGCAACGTGCAAAAGATTTGTTTTTCCCATTCTCAATTATTAAATTTACGTTGTAAAACTTGTACAACCTGCTTTGTTAAAGCTGCATTTAATCATGGTTACGTTACAAAAGCATATTTTGAATGGACTTTTCTGCTTTACACACCTTGAGCTCCTCCACAGCCTTGCGTAGCTCTTCAGGCGTCTTGTACGTGAAGTCTCTCTCCAGGTAGTCTTCCTCGGCCTGGTTGATCCACTCCTGCATCTCCTGCATCTCCTTCCTCAGAGCCATGGTCTTATCAAGGCCACCTTTAAGAGCAGACTTCTTAGCATAGGCCTAGACAGCGGAGAGGAAAAACACACATAAACAAGCAGTGTTATACAGATACATGAGAGCAGGAAACACAACCCCGGGATGAAGGTTACACACCTGTTTGCAGACGTTCTCCCACTGGCCGTTCAGTTCGTCCAGTAATTTCTGAATATATACGGCAAAGGGCGGCTCGGCCTCTTTCTTCAGGTACAGGCCCACTTCGTTGATGCCGTTGACGCTGGGTTGGATGGTGTGGATGTCATTCACCAGAGCCTGGCCAATCAGAGAGCAGGACTGAGGTTAGACAGGTTGAAACAGGTGTTCACCTGCTCATTTTTAAAGGGATATTTAATAGACTATTGGATATTTGTGAATTCTAAGGGCTGTTTTATAAATTCTTTCGGCCTTGGTATCCTGAGAGCACTTTATTTTTTATCCACTCTGTATAAACCTTTTATCAACTTTTCCCTCTTTGAGCATTGAGTATTGATAATCATGTAAGTAATTCATTGGTCAGATATCAAAGACATAATTCAACCTAAGTTCAAACTAGGACAGTGAAAGCATTAATTGATGCATGGTTTCCTCACCGTGCACTGCTCCAACTGTTTCTCCAGAGCTTCAGAGTCTCCCAGCGCCGGCCACTCCTCGTTCAGGAACACATCCACATCCGCCATCCACTTCTTTAAGGTCTTCACATCATTCTGGAGGAGGAACAAGAACAGGTATTGAAATTAAGTCAAATTCTTGTATCACTTGGATTAATCCCTCTGCTCAGTCTCACCTCAAACTGCATCAGTTTGGCCATGAGCTCCTGGATCCTCTGGGCGTTGTCTGTCAGCGTGGTGCCAAGTCGCCTCCAACGTGCCATGATGGCGTCCATCTCTGTGCGATACCTCGAGAAAATTACAGAGGCTTATTGGCCTGTGACACATTTCTAACATTACTAATGCAGACTTCCTGTTTAGACCATTTCCTGTGCATTTATTCCCAGAGACTGAGGCCACACTAGTCCACTCCACAACACCTGAACACTTAAAAAACAAAGACATTAGGATGTGAAGTCATGACCTGGGTTGAAGCCGAGCTTGAAAACAACTTTTCTCCTCTGTTGCAGTTTTAGTAGTCTGAATAAGCCTGAATTAGTTGCAGCGGCTGTTGCAATGCTCTTAAAGGATACATTCCCATTTTTCACGTCTGTCTTAAACCACTCTCCTGCTGCAGCCCTTCTTCTTCATTGAGCTTTAAGCCACAGTTCTACTTTTGTTTTAGTAGCTTCTTGTTGAATAAAGCTGAAGGGCAGCACAGTAGTTAGCATTGTTTCCTCATGATAAGAAGATTGTAGGTTGGAATACACTGACAGGCAGAAGGGATGGACATGGTCTGGATGTGTATTAAGATGGTCCGGAGGCTGGACCAGTTTGAAAACTCTGTGCTGCAGAGTGATCTGCACTGGACTCTGCATTAAAAAACCCACCAAGTTTCACTCTTTCAATGCATCACACAGCGCTACATATTATTTTCCATGTCTTACTTCTGGCTGATGTCTGGCGGAGCTTTCTGGAAGACCTGCTCCACAGCCGAGGTCAGGTAATCCACCTCTTCCTGGTGTTCAGCCAGAGCCACCTGGAGCGCCTGGAGGGATGAGAGAGAGGAATGGAAAGACGAGAGGAGACAAACTGTGTGGATAATTTCACCAAAATACTCAGATTTATACCGAGCTAGAGGGACTCTTTGGGCCATTTTGGCTGATTTGTTTTTAAAGTGGAAGTTATGTACATACAAGTGCAATAGTTAATGATCTAACATGTGTGCTCCCACACCTCATGAACATGCCATGTCTGTTCCAGGACCAGGATGGAGGAGCGAGGGATGACGAGCATGAGAGGTTATGAAGCTGCCACCGTTTTGTAATGAAAGCCTTTTCACACACATTTGACTTTGCTCACCCTGCTGCGCAGGATGAATTACAAGTGTAGGTGAGGGAATTCCTGGCGAACTTTGGGTGGAAGATTTTGGGGAAGAAAGCCATGTTCGTACCAAGGTGGCTCAGGGGCTTAGTTTAGCTTAGTTCAAGCTCAGCCCCTGGACAGGACATCCGTCAGTTACTGTGGCTTACCCACAATCCTTCTGCTGCAACGCTGAATCCCAAGCAGGAAGGCATTAAGGACGCTTCTCGCTCCAAGTTTTGGGGCTTTCGCTTTTCTTTCCTCCTCCTTTCTCTCAGTGATTTCTATCGAGATCCATTGAAGAGCCGGGAATCACATGGACAGGCCTGTGACACCTTCTGTAACTGACTGACTGACTCAAATTAAGTCCCACGTTCACCTTTGATGAGTGAGATGCGTGAGCTCCCTTATTGGAGATACAAACCATTACCAGGTTTTTCTTTATAATTCAACCATACCACTGGTAAGGACATGACTGTTCAAAGAACAACTCAAACAGCTTTGCTGACCCATAACACACTGCTACATCCTCCCTAAGAGGTCTTACGGTGCTATGACAACGTCAGAGTACTTCCACCTGCCTGGAAACGGTAATCATTCACCCTGCCACAACAGCTCCCCGTCAGGTGAGCACACAAGGTTTTAGGCATTTGAACAAACGACCGTTGCTGTTCTTTTTGACAGACTCTCCCTACTGAGCAAGCCACCCTTTAATACCTGTAGATCAAAAAAACTTACACACTTATACACACACACTTCCATTTATGGTGCTTACCCATATGTACCTAAATGTTGATTACATCTGACACACTGAAATAACAGCTGTAGGCGATGTAATGTGAAACATAATTAGTAATCTTATTTTTTACAAGCTTCATGATAAAAAATACTGATGTGCTGATTGAAAACTATTAGGGTTATGAGCTAAATTATTGATTTGATATTAGTGAAAGCTTAACTGGCAGAATGCATGGGCTGAAATTTCTCAGCTGGTTCGTTTAGCCGGACAGATCCGTCAGAACGACAGAAACAGTCGTTTGTTGTGGGATTAGAGACGACTTTCTTCCCTCACAAATGGCTGAGTACAGATGCACAAACCAGGCAGCCGCCAAGTGTCATTTTGGCCTCTCATCAAGTTACTCGAAGAATTAACGGTAATTAGCGACAGCTGACACGACCTGCTGCCACCGCCGTTTGTCATTTAAACTGGCGACTGCCGGCGAGCCCAATGTTTTGTACACGGCTCTTTGCTAATGAAAGACAGAGTTAGAGCCAGAGTTCAGCAAATGTAGCTCGTATTTTATCAAACTGGACGTCCGTCGATTTCACTCAGATATGCAGTGAAATGCAGGAGAGCACTGCTACGCTAGCAGGCTGACAAAACACAGGAGCGTTCAGTGAGGAAAGGATCATGTGATCAGCCTTACTTTAGCTGATTCGGATTCACATCATCTCTTTTAGTCAATTACTAGAAGCCTAATTAACAATTAACAATTTTTCTTGAAAAAAAAAGCCAAAAATTCATCCATTCCAGCTTCAGAATTGAGATCATTTTTTGTTTGTTTTACATATAAACTGTTAGTTGGACAAAACAAGACATCTGCAGACGTCACCTTGGGCTTCAAGAAGTCAATTACAGTCCTCAATCAATTATCTAGAGAGCCCACCCCTACTCACTTCTCTCTACATCCTCCTTCTGCAAAATCACAAATTAATCACAAGATGTAATTACACCAGAATTATAGGTAGTGATTGAATGATGCAATCAGGTCTTTAATAACTTCTACCAGCAGCTGTGGACAATATTAAGAATCATCTAGCTTCAGGCTGCCAGTAACCAAAACCAATCAGGGCTGTTTTTAATATCTGAATTTCAAGTCAGGGTTCGGACTAAGCTCCTACCTGACAGGAGCGGCCGTTATTAGAGTTTGTGTTTACACATGAGCACACAAACCCAGACGTCAGAATAAATGTTAGCATTGCACGTTGGTGCAATCTACGACAAACATGTAGAAACTTTCCGTTTCTTTAGATTCAAACTTCACATTTCTTTATGTTTCGCTTTTCAGTTTCATGTTGTGACGCTGTGGTTAAGGTCAGGTTAGATTTAAAACACTTAATCAGGATCAGGAAAACATCGTGTTGTGGCTCAAAATACTCAGTTTTGTCACCACAAACGTGGCTGGGAAATTTCCTGACATCTCATTATAAATACCCAGTTTTGTTGCTACGAACACGGTTGGAAAACGTCTCGTTAAAAACACCCGGCACAGCAGTCGGCTGCTTGGCAGTCGTCGTGCCTGGCTGTCGTGTCACCGCCATCCTCTGCTTTTATTTCATTAAGTTTCAGCTCACATGAAAACTTGTACCAATAGTCTGAACCTCGTCACCGTGATGCCTATCACAGACGCACAATGCCAACATTTTATTCTGGTGACTGGGCCGCAGACACGCGGGAGTCTCGTCTCTCTGAGCGACGGCGGGGGAAACAGTTGAAATTAATGACGGCTTATTAGTATGCAGAATGAATTCCTAATTATTATCTACAATCAACTTTAATTAATCTCAGGCAACAAGGCTTGATCTCCCTGTTATGTTACAAGACCATTATCAAGATATTTAAAGAGGGCTGAGTGCCCCCCCTACACACACACACTTCCTCTGAGGTGTGACCTTGACTTAAATTGAAGATGAAAATCAACACATCCAAAACAAAAACAAAGTAATACGAAGGAGGAACAAAAGACCTTGTATTCTTTTGACTGGAAATGCGGGTTAGCGTTGACCCAATGAAAGAAAGGAAGACTGTGTGTGTGTGTGTATGCATTCACCTCCATATTGTTTGCATACTGACACACACACTGCACTGGCATTTCTGAGTGTGTGTTTATCCGTAGGTAGATATTGTGATAAACAGAGACACTGATTTGCTCCGTTGGGATTTTGCTCACCCGCCTCTCATAATTGCAGAGTTGTAGACAAACACACACACACACATGCAAACACACACACACACGCAAGCACACACACACACACACACCAACAGCAGACCAGCTCTGGCCTGTTCTCTGCATGTTAAGCAGATGCAAGTCGGGCTCCACAAAATCACTGATTTTCACTGAAATTGAAATTCTGTCTGCTTGTTTTTAGCTTTCTGAAGATTTGCAGCTTAGCGTGCTGTTAGAGCTGCTGCGTTAAATTTAAAAGAAGGACGAGACAGCAAACTACTGCAAGGTATGGATATAAGCTGGGACTTTAGATTGTGTACACACAGATGGCTTTCTGTTTTGTTCTGTCTTGGTTCTTTAATTAGATGTTGTAGGAGCCTAAATGCAGTTTATTTAGTAAGAATATTTTTTATTTAGAAATATGCAAATTCATAAGTAAGATAACTAATAAAGATAAATAATTTCATGATTGAGAAACATTTAAATATTATTACATATGTACATTTCATTTATAGTGTATGAGTAAGATAGGACTCTTATTGTGATATTTAAAAAACCCATCACTTAACCTGGTTGCCATGGGAACGGGGTCAGCTCCGGGGTCAGCGGGAACAGAAAGGAGACTGGAGCGATATAGTTTTTTGACCTCGCTATCTCTCGCCACAGACTTTCTTTACGATGTGGAAAGTTATATTTGTGTACGTTTCTAACGTTTTTGTAATGTTGCTTTAAGTTTGCAAGCAAACAGTTAAAATCAAGAAGTGGACTCGTGGATCGTGTTTTGGATACGAGGGAGTCTGACGAGCGTCAAGCTAAAGCTTCAGTAAGGACAGTAAGAACCTACAGACGTGTTCAAACGACATAACGCAGAGAGCGACTGATGAGCTGTAAACCAGTGGGAGAACCACTTAATGTCATTTTAAAATAAAAATGTGTGTTTGATCTCCTATAAAGGCAGAATGACTCTGTTGCGGCTTCTGTTCTTCACCTTATAAGTGGGAAGCTCAGGAGTATCTTCACTATCTCATTCCTGGTCCATAGCAGCAGCAGCAATGTGCACTTATTGGACAGAGAAGGCCGCTGAGTTGAAAGACGAGTACAGGGAGGAAGCACGGTACGTCAAACTGGAACAGCCGTCACTCAGCAGAGGAGGCGTTTTGCAACAACACTCATTAACCCACACAGGTATCTTAATTATTTGCTTTATTAGACCTGTGCTCAGGGCTGTTATTAAGTGTTATTAATTGTTAGTGTGTGTGTGTGTGTGTGTGTGTTATTAAGGAGAGGTGTGCTCATCACTATATCAAACTGGGCTGCACAACAAAAGTAGTTCTTAGTTTGAGATAATCTGTTTCTGAAAATTTACACCAATTAATCGTCATGTAGCTTTAATATGACCCGTTTAGAGTGAGGAGATGTGGAAGATTTTACTCCACATTTCACAGTAATAACAGAATATACTGTATAATACTTTTACTTTCCTCAGAGGGAGGGAGAACCAGGACCGGCTGGGGTTAGTCCTGTCTGTATGTGTACATGTTTAGTATTTGTTTGAGGGTCTGAGGGGGAAGAGAAACACATTAGGGCAAAAATGAGAAAAACATCTGCTCTACGTAAGTAAATAGGAATAGGAATAAAAGAATGAATACAATAAAAAAAAAAAAACAATCATATTTATAATGGGAGGTGGAGGTGAGCCAGGTCACTGGCCAACATCCCCAGACACAAACACAGATATTATTTGTTCAGTTCATTTAAACTGAGTTCATTTACCTTTCAGTTAAGTTTATACACAAACAGAATTTAGGCCAAATATACACAGACTGGAATTTGCCAGCTAAAAAAAAGTCCTATTAACACTTGGTTATGTTGAAAATGACCTCTTCTCTTCAGAAGGACACTCCATCTGCCTTAATGATTCGTTCTGCAGAGATTTTATGTTTACAACAGTGATTTGGGGATGTCCTCGTGTATCAGATGCATGCAATTTACTCACTAGGTTGCAGGTATGAATCAGACTCTTGGTTAATGGGGCATGTCATCTGTTTTCTCTCCCTTCTTTATCCTCTGCCTGCTACCTCAAAGAGCATCCTTTAAAAGAGTGCTGCTTTGGCAGTTTGGCATCGCCAGTGGCAATATAACTTTACTGTGTGTAGTAAAAACTGATTACAGCGTTATACAGCCACACAGGATTATAGAGCCAGCCCCATTTTGGCATTTTATGGGGATTTGTAAACAGATCTGAGCAGCTGTACTGTCAGGAGCATACACAGTGATACAGATGAATCACTGCTGACTCCTGCTGGATGATTTGATTATACTATACCCACCTAACAGCGTAACTATCTGTGATTCATACCAGAGAGAGAGCTGCCATTAAACCAAACTCCAACATTACACTGCACGACATAATCTAAGCCCTGATGAGCTAACTGATCAGCTGAAACTCCTAAAAAGTTTTTCAACGGCTCGATGTGTTAAAAATTAGAATATGTTAAATTAAAATGTTATAAAATGGGAAACTGCGGCTGAAGAGAACATCTTAGGTTTAAGCACCGAAGGCGTTAGTGTCAGTTGAGCACTGAAGGGATTTAAAGTAGCGGCCGGTGTTTAAGCGTTGCCAGTGCCGGTTGTAGAGTCGTGGATGAAAGCAGCTGACTTACGAATTGATGATTAAGATACGAGGGCAGTAGAAATTTCAATTTGGTATGACTCATTTGGTGATGAGTAAAAGATGATGGCTGTTGAATGTCAGCTGACGTGTGCGTGGTAGACGCTGATGAGATTTTGGATGAAGTGTGTGCACTGTAAGCGGTTGAAACGTCAGTCAGAAAGCTGCAGCTGGTGGGTGACGTACAGCGAGTTAGCAGTGTTTGGTTTTGGCTCATCTGTTTCCAACATATTAAGGCTAAATCTCACACTGAAACATGTCGGAAATCATCTGAGGTGAGAAATAAGCGTATTTTATCAGCAGTGCTGGACAGACTCTTGGTCTTTCTGATAAGCTATCAGGTCAAGCATCAGGTGATATGTGCAGTGTTGGGGGTAACGAGTGACAAAGTAACGAATTACTGAAACGATATTACTTTTTTGGGTAACGAAGTAAAGTAACGCATTACTCTAAAAATATCGGTAACTACACTACTTTACTAGACCACAGGAACGCGCTTCCCTGCGTTACCTAGGCCACGTTTGCCTGTGCTGTGTCTTTAAGTGGCGCGCAGGAATTATGTGTGTGCTGCGGCTGCTGTCTGTGTGCGTGCGCGATGCCTGCTGCATGGGGGGGGTGACGTTGCTGCCGGTCCGAAGAGGAGAGAGGGAAATGGAGACTGGGGGCTTCGGCCAGTGGCGATATTCCCACTACTTTCAGTTTATAGCTCGAAAGGACAAAAATATTCGAGTGAAATGCAATCTATTCCTCCTTTCATCTGCTTCAAAGTCAATGAGCAACCTGTCCAAGCATTTGTCATCCCAGCATGGCAACTCAAAACTTGTGGCAAAAAAATCCTCGCCGCTCATCTGCAGGAGTCGATGAGCAGCCGACCCCTTCTAATAGGTACAAGAGTTTGTGACGGCTGTCAGATAAAAGATTTGAAAGACTTTTACTTATGCTATCTAATCGTTATTTTGAAGAACAGAGAGAAAATTTGGGATAAAGTTGCACTTCTTGTTCTCTCTGTTGCACTTTTTTTCCTGCATTGTGTTAATTGCAACACACAATATTTCATTAATAGATACGAGAGTTTGTGATTTTGTACGTTACCAGCTTTATACAATAAACACTAAGTGTTGACAGAGCTATGATTTGTCCTGTATCCACTTGTGTAACAGGGTATGAATGTTAAATTATTCCACTTGCTGTAATTGGTTTTATTCATTTAATTGTTATTGGCTCAATAGCGCCCCCCTCGGGAGCTATAGTGTGCCACCGGATCGGTGTAGCACTGTCAGTTCCCGAGAGGCGTGCTTGAGGTAGGTTGTCGTGCACAGCGCGGGCAAATAAATGGTTATTGGTATGACGAACCCATGTTTATTCTATAAATGTATATGTAGTATAAACTACTTAGATGAAGAGTGTGTGAGGGATACTTCATACTACTCCGTTAAGGATGTTCCCAAGGAGTTTCAGGTTTGAGATACTCTGTAGGCTAGCTATCCAGTAGCATTAGCTAAATGAATGTGCTGCTCCTGTTATAGTGTGCTGTGCACGAGACGCCAGAGCCCGCTGACCAGACTGTTTTCATATTTACCAGGTGGGATAATAAACTGCATAAAAAAAGACACTTCAGCTTCTCGACTTCTTTAAAAAATAATACACAACGCAGAGTCGAGTGAGTTTGGACCAGCCAGTGACAGAGTGTGACTGAGCATGGTTACACTTGGTAAATTAAGAAATGGGAAAGTAAAGTAATAAGTAGTGAAGTTACTTGAAGTAACGAGTAAAGTCATTTCATTACAATTTACAGAAGTAACTAGTAATAAGTAACTAATTACTTTTTTTGAGTAACTTCCCCAACACTGGATATGTGACAGTAGAAAGCACTTGAAGGATGAGCTATGGTGTAAATAATAGATGCAGGAAAGGTAGTAAAAACCTGAGTTAGTCCTAAAATTTGAATGAAGCATGAATGAATGTCAATGGGATGAAGATCAGTGGATTTAAAGGCTTCACTTCCACAATAAATAAAGTTGAAATAAGATAAAAAGTTTAATAAATTGCCAACTCATTTAAAGAGTGAATAACCACCACAGCAAAAACAACGATTTGAATTCATATTATGCATCTTATTCTACTCGGTGCTATAACTTTCTAATCAAAGATGAACTTATAAACTCCTTCGAGCTCGACATGCTTTTCCCTTCAGCTCCAACATGACGACCATATAAATACGAAGAGCTCAAAGGAGGTACATGAATAAATACATACATTACAATACAGTCAATAGCCCACAGAAGTATGTTTTTACTGCCACTTTATACTGCGTGAACGTAAAGTCAGGATGTTTTCGTACCTTCACATCAAAAGCGCAGACTGTTTATAGATTTATACGCCTCTGACAGCACATAACCTCACATTTTATCACTTCTGAATGCACACTGACTCCAGACGCGACACTAAAACAGGAACGCATCACTCATCTGCAGACCGAAGTGTGGGAGTGTGTGTATACCTGAACATCCTTCAGTCTCTGCTCCATAATAGGGTGTTCTGTAACAGCCGTGGATGGGATGGCCAACTTGGCCTCGCACTGTTGTAACCATGCCAACAGTGTCGATATGGTTTCCTTATAACGAGCCGGGGGCAAGCTCTCCAAAACTAGACACACACAGGGAGACAGAAAGATATGGCTGTCAGGTGATCAATGCTGTAGCACTGCAGACTGCAAAGGCTTTAATTTTCACACAGATTTTACAGTTACAAATCTAAATTAAAATCTTCTATGCTCCAGTTTGCTGCTGAGTTGATCTTTCTGAAATTTACTATTGTTGTTGTACCTCTGTGTACAATTGCAAATAACCAATTAAGAAATAAAAGCGGCCTATTTCAGTTTTACTCAATTTAGTTGGCTCAATTAACAACTGCATTCTTCCTGCCCAGCTTCTCTCCAGCTGAGACGCTGGACTACGTTGCTCTAAACTGGTTCTCTGACTGCTTTTCCTCATGCAATCACGTCCTTGGCAGAAATTAGGTTTGTGGAATATAATATATGTAAAAATATGTTTTTTGGTGGCTGTAGAGAGACAGGAAAGGGGTCAGTAAATGGGGATTGAGCCCGGGTCGCTGCAGTAAGCACACAAAAATGAGCATTATTTAAATAACTGGTGCATTCATTTTAGAGAAATCCGCTTCTCTTTTGCTTCCCGACTGAACTTCGGCACAGCGGTCCGTCTGTGTAAGTCCTCACACATGCTTGCAGCCGTCCATGTGTAAGCAGCTGAATATGTCTGTTGGATATCTCACCCCTGGCGTGGGTGAGAAAAGTGCAGTGTGTGGCACGAGGGGAGAAGCTGTCTGAGCGCGTGAAGAAGTACACTTTGTCTGCTCGGCTGTCAGCATTGTTCTCGATCTTTTCTGCCTCTCCTCCTCTCTTCCCACTCTCTGCATCTTGTCTCTCACTCTCTCGTCTCTCGATGTCTTTTCCTTCAGGGTCATTTTCTCAGTGGCTATGTTTTTTGTTTTCACATTTCTTTCCGTCATTCTCTCCCTCATTGATATAAATAGCTACCTGCTCGTGTTCTGTCACAGCGTCTCTCTGATTTAGTTTTCCCTGTCTTGATGGCCGCAGCTTTCAGCTTCTTTTTCTCTCTCGTTAAGTCTCATTGTCATTGTTCTCAGTGGGAAAGGCACAGAGTGCAGCACACTCAGTGAGAGCGGCGCCACAATTTGGACTCGCTCTCACGACATGGTGCTACCATACGTGTGAGCGCTGACTACATGCTGTCAGACGAGTCACTCAGTTCATCACCAGCTCTAAAATTGCCCTTGTGACATGTAATTTGAGCATGTTTAGTCAAGATGGCAGTCACAGCTCTTAAAATTAGAGCCTTTGAATGACTTGGCGTTACTGAGGCAGGGGGGACCGTCAGAGCCCTCTGGGTCCTCAGATCTAACTGTGAAACATATTTCTTCATGTATTTATATTCATTTTTATTTATCTTATGTCAAAATGTACCTTTCCAACCCAACTACAATTTGTCTCTATTAGAAAATCAAGCACATAAAACAAATCCCTCTGTGTGTGTCATGTCCCGTCGTGTTTGATGAGGTTTTGTTCACTGGCGTCATGTTGCGTCTTGCACTTCCTGTTTTATTGCGAAACCTAACTTCCCTCTCGACTTCCTGGTGTGTTCCCCCCCTGTCTGATTGTCTCCACCTGTTGCTTGTTACCTCGTGTATATATTGTCTGCATCTCCCTTTGTCCTGTGACAGATTGTTTGACCTATGGTTCATGCAGTCCTGTCTTGCTACCTTGCCTGTTTACCTTGCCTCGTTGTCTAAGAGGTTTTGTTGTTGATTACCTTTTTGAGACGAATCCTAAACTGAGAGATTTTCGTTATCAAAACCGGCTTCGAGCTTTTTTGTTTTTCTAAAAGTGTCTGAGAGTTATTGCTTTTGAGTCCAGCCGCCTTGTGCCCGATCATAATCTTCCCTGGGATAGTTACTGGTTAAAGAATCATGTCAGGGGGCTCTGTGATTGGTGACCCCTCTACAATCTTTGAGATGCTTTTACCAGTACAACACAATTAAGATTCTAGCATGACATTAACTGAACCAATCACATTTCACCTCAAAGAAGGAGGGTGTGTCATTGATAAAATGAATAGAGCAACCATGTCTAATGGAAACGTGTATATTTGTCGACTCAGTCTTACATTAGGTGCACATGCCCCACATTCAAATATGCATTTGATGTCAGTGTAAAATCAATAATATGATTCCTAACAGATCTCCATATGGAAATTCTCTTTTCTTTTGCCCTCTCTACACAGACATCAGAGGTCAATGTGAGCATTAATTAAGCACTGGAGCTGGCAGGGTATCAGTGTCTTGGATATGTCAACAAGGTGGGTGTTTGTTACGTCCAGGGCATGCAAGGCAGTCTCCCTGGGCAACCTGCTGTGCAATTAGGGCTGTTGCATTATTCTGAAAATGGATATTCATAGTTAGAGTGACTTAAAAATGTTGGAATCTTTGACTTGATTTCCAGCTGGGAAACAAAATAACTATCTTATTAGCATCGCAGCATAATAAGTGCCATTTCCTAAAAAGATTGATTTATTAAACGACATTCTGCAAACGGTAAGCTGTGCCACATTAAATACATAAATGCTTTGTGGAGGTAATTGCGGAGCAGATGAAATGCAAACAGCATCTACCCACACTGGAAGATGTTGCTGTAGGCTGCAGATCTGTTTGCATGATCTCAATACATTCGTTCCGTTTTCCAACAACCACAACAAGTGTGTCTGTGCTGAATGTCGGGTTGTTGTTGCTGCTGTTGTGGGTAGAGACATTTGCCACTCTCAATGTGTCTGATACAGTGTGTGGGCTACAGCAGGTTGTCAAGGCTGACTTTCAGCAGCGGGAAACTGAGCAGACACTTATATCCTAAAGGGCTGGATCCAGAGCCCTACACAGGCCTGGGCACCCTGTAAAAATATGGAAGGAAGATGATGATTTCTTGGTTTTGAAAAGACGAGGAACTGGAGCTCCACATCAAGAAGTACCAGTCCTGACACTTTCTGTCCTAATATGACTTGAAATTGCTGGCTGCTAATTATTTTGTGTTCATTGGGTCATTACAGTACCATGAATTTTGTATATAGGGATATGAATATCTTACCTAGTTACCCATCTTATTAAGGTATGTTATATCAGTTTTATGTCAATACATTAAATATATATCAGATTGTTATTTGATATTCTGGGAATGACACCTGTTAAACTAAAAAAAAACTCCTTTCACTACCACAGTCTAATAAATGTTTAAAATGCCCAAATATTAACAAATCAGTTTTTAAAAAAGCTCAATTGTGCTCAGTAATAAGCATGAAGCATTGCGTGAGTGACACATAAAGCCACAAAATACAGAAACAGCAGCAATTAATCGCAAGACAGCACACAGCTCTGAGCCATGTGACAGAGCTGCTTCAAGCTTTGAGTTGATTTCAGTGACTTTTCGCAGGTTAACCACATTTCTAACCTGATGCTGCTGATTGAAAACTTCAGAATCTTAAAACTAAAGCTGAAGAGAGTCTATAAATGTGATCCAGAGCTTCCTGACAAACCAGATCCACAAAGACGCCCTCTCCCAAATACTTTAGAAAACTGAAAAATCAATGGAAAGCTTTTGTTTTTTTATACAAAACTATTCAGCTGTACAAAAAATAACATTTTAAATTCCTTTAACAAATGTTAATGCAGACCTGTTGTAGACTACGTGTGCACTGTACACTGTATAATATAACGGTCATCATATAAAACTCTGAGTAACCAGGTGCTTTATGTTCCGTATAATATCCTGGATATGATTAAAACCGGGAAAAGTGCTAACAGAGACGTTAGTGTGGACGTATAGGTGGTGTCTGACAGATGGTGTTGATGGAGAATGAAAAGCACAAAAAGAAATGAACACCCAACAAATGTTGTGCAACTAATAATGGTGATTGTGATACGGCAGATGCAGCAGCTATTATTTACTATAATTAAGAAATGCCTACTTCACAATTTTCTTTTAATATCTTAATCGATATCTACATCAAAACAAGTTCAGGGGTTTAGAGTGCTGAAATCAGAGACCTCATGTTGAATAGTGAAAGACTGCTTAAACTTGTTCAGTATGTGTGAAAAAGATAATTGCTTTTGTTTGGAATGAAATGAAGGGTAGTTTTTGAAATATCTTGTTTAATAAAAAGCTCAGGCTTTTACACATTTTTCACAGAACTTTTATATCCATTTTGTTGACAAGTCATTACTTCAAGTTCATTGTTTAGCATCCCGAGGGCAGCAGTCAGCAAGTCTGCTGTCATTTGTTATCCGGGGATTTGCCTACAAACTTAAATACTTAAACTTTATGTATCAGTCAATACCGACTGAATGCTAATATGATGCTTTGTTCCACCAGCACTGTGATGAGAAAAACAACTGAAATGGTGTGAATGGATTCAGCTGTCACTGCTGACTTTTTTGGATAATATTGTCTGATCATACTATATGTCAGTCAGAACAATAATACAGTATTTTAGGTTAAATTTCAGTGAAAAGTTCTGCTTGTGCTCCACACATACGCAGCATTGGTAGCTGCCTCGGTTCTGTTAACAGCACCATGAATGTGCTGCAGCTGAGAATCACCCAGCAAGATGAGAGAACTTAAAATTGTCAGTTAGTAAGAGAGAGGACTCTAATGAGACGCCAGTGATGCTTTGAGCATGCTAAGTCGGCTAACATGTTAGCCAAGAGAACTTTATAAAGGCCAAACCAGAAAGTGGTGAAATTCATTAGCGTGTCCTTGCCAAACAGCTGGAGGCGTGGTCATGTAGCGACGACTCACAGGGGTAGTTGGCAAATACTGTAGCTGCCAGGCTAAAGGCTAACATGTTAGCTAGACATGCTAGCACTAGCAAGTCATAATCGTGGACTGCACACTAGTTAGCTTACTAATTGACCATTAAGTGCCTGCAGTCATTTAGCAGGCTAATTAGCTCATTTACTAATGCGACAATGACTTTAGACAGTTTAATAACCACCACTGTCTGCAAACATGCCTCTTTTCTGGAGAGGTTTCAATAAAAGTGGAAGGTCCAGCTGAGCTCAGGCCGTTTGCCTGAGATGAACTGATTTTGCCATGAAATTTTGCCTTTTAAAAGGCTTTAACATTAAGGTTTTATTGCCATGGATACAGTAGATGGATAGATTAGACAACATTCAGGCATCAGTGAGTCCCCATATATCAACCGTAAAGCTGGTGTCATAAATGATAAGAACGATGTCCAGAACTATGAAAATAAATAAACTTTCCTTAAAATCTTATGAGTGTGGCAACTACTCTAAACCAGGGGTCGGGAACCAATGGCTCACGAGCCAGATGTGGCTCTTTTGACGGCCGCATCTGGCTCGCAGACAAATCCTTTGCGCACGCGCGAGCCAGCGACTAGAAAGCCGGTTCGCAGTCATTTCAGTGGGAAAGTGGCAAACATACATGTCGTTGTGTCTATCTATTTATCTATCTTTCCATCAATCACAAAGGCAACGCAGATGAGGCAACGCAGATCGGGTAGTGACAGGCACTGTTTAAGTGAGGCTGCCGTATTTTGCCGTCGAAAATAGCGGTCGATGTGCGCATGCGCAAAGAGGCGCACTACGGCTTGTCGTTAATCCCGCTGTCAGCTAACTCATCATTAATTAGCAACAGCATAACAATGTTATTAAAAAGAATTCAGAGACTTATTGTACTTTAAAAGTGTTGAAATTACATAAAATGCACACATTTACTTGTATTTTTAGTTTTAAACATATTGTATGGCTCTCCTGGAATTTCATTCAAAAATATGTGGTGTTCATGGCTCTCTCAGCCAAAAAGGTTCCCGACCCCTGCTCTAAACTGTACCCACCAGCTATTGGAAAGCTATTGAAATTGAGGGCACAAAACAAAACCAAGGGTCAGAAGGTGAGGTAAAAAGGTCAACTCATGTGCTCTGCACTAAATGAATCTCTGGGATTACGTTTTGCAGTGAATCAGCATCTCTGCGCTCTCACCCAGTTGTAGCTGCCTCTCTCTCGCCCTCAGATCCTCCAGGACCTTGTGGTAGTGCTCCTTAAAGGCGTTGATGTCGGCGTCCAGGAAGGCTGAAGGGTCCTCCTCCCCTTCCTTCTCCTCCCTCAGCTCGTTGAGGCGCTTCTCCAGGAGGTCCACCTGGGGCTGCAGGGCGGCCAGGCGAGCCACCTCCTCCTGCCGGGAAAAAGAAGGGGAGAAAGGGTCACATCAGATCAACCACACAGGCCGACTCCTCTGTTCTCGCCAGGAAGAGATCGTCCAAATTTATCCAAACTACTCCAATAAAAAGTGATCTGTGGAAAAGTATTGTGTTTTCATTTTTAAAGTTCCACTCCATTTGCCCCATGCTTAATCAGTTCTATTTTACAGAAATGTTTAAATACACTCCCAACTGTTAATGAATAGGAAGCCAAGCAGGAAATTGGACCAGCTCAGCAAAACCGAATGGTAGCTGTGAAACTACTTCTCCTAAACTTCAAACTGTACAAAGAGAACAGAGAAAAATAACTGCTTCATCAGCACAGGAAGGTGGGAGGAGAACAGAGTGAAGCTGAAGACATTTTTCTTTACTTCTCAACATCTGGTTTGTGTTCAGCACCACAGCGAGAAGCAAAAGTTGACGTTAAAAGCTATTCATATTTTGATTTTCATGCAATTGACCGTTCGCTGAGCCACATTCCCCTTCTTACTGTCGCTGCACCTTTCTATGCCTTACAAGCTTTCTGGTCTTGCACGGCATATATGTGGTTTACATCAGACATTACTCACACAGGAGGAAACAGTGCATCTGTTGTGGACTAGTTTCAGCGGTGGATGAATCCACATTCTAATGAGCATTCTGGCAGAAAAACTGATGTATGAGTTTGTTCACTTTATTACTTTTTGGTCAACATGGGAGCTCTATGGCACAGAGGAATAAGATATATTAGCTTTAGAGATGCACAGTCAGTTTTAGTCTTTTTATAGGCTTTGTTGACAATAAGAAAAATAAAGAGCATCAACAGACTTAACGTCTAAACCAATTCAAATCATTTAATTTCAACTAGACTAGAGCAGGTTAATATTCACTGAACTGTAAGGAGCGCAGGCTTACTGAGTAAGTTAACACTAAAGCCTAAAGCCAAAAGACACACTCCTTACTCATGAATAATGTTAGAAAACACAAGCATTTATAACTCCGACAGAATATATTTTCATAAGCTAACAGTTGGCAGCGTGATTTGCCAGCGGGAAGGTCATTCTAAAAGTTTCAATAAATATTTGATTTTCTCTGAAGTCTTTCCTGCTTAATATAAAGATAGGAACTCAGAAGGTATTTATGTGTGGGAGCGAGTGTGTGTTCTCCACTCGTGTCTGTGCGGGTTAGTGAAAATGTGTGGGCACACTTCTGAGGGAAATCTTGTTTGTGTGAATTGGAGTGGAAGTGAGACGTATCTGCGAAGAAAAATCAAATTTCAGCCCTCCTTCATCTCTTTTCACACCCAAGTTTCTCCTGTTAATTTCTCTTTCCCTTCATCCTTTATCCATTCTTATTTCCATCTGTCTTACTTTGAAAGCTGCCATTTCCCCACTCCTTTCTGCTGTCATCCCTTTTCGCTCGTTGCATTTACTTCCTCTCCATACCTTCCATTCGCCCGGCTTTCGCTTTAATTGCACATCCCTTCCTCTCATCTCTTTCAGAAGTTTGTTTTCCAGAACTGCCCGTCACTTCTCTTCTTCTGTTGTCTAGATATGATCTAAATGAACCTTCGTGCGTGTGTTTGTGTGCGTTTAATGCTGGTCTATACTCCTGCTCTTCATTTATAGACACATTGTGGGCACAGCTGCGCCCCTTGTTCTAAACTGCACTGTCATTAAAGTATGCTGAATTTCCTATTAGTGGTTCCTTTTTCCAACATACCCACGCCCTCCTGAGAAGGCCTCACAGTTTGGAGACATCTCATTTAAGGAATAACATAAGAAATAGGGTTTTGTGAGATACTCTCATTCACCTTCTTGCTAAGAGTTGCCTGAGAGGATTGATACCATGCTCGTGTCTGTATTTAGTTAGAGCCAGGAGACTAGCTTAGCCCAGCGTAACAACTGGAAGCAGAGTATAACAGCTGGCCTCGCTCTGTCCAACGTTTCAAAAACTCAATGACATCAATGTAAAACTTCAGATCTCGCTTGCCCGTTACCGTAGCGATGGCCCGCAAACATTTTGTTGATTTTTCTTCTCGTCTACGGACACAAACGCGATGTTTGTACTAATACTGCACATCATTAGAAAGCTTAGATTCTCGTGAATGGATTGATATAAATCAATTCAAGGTACAATCACAACAGGAGGCACAATAAACGCCAACGGCAGACAAATAACCATTTTTAAAATTGATGCAACATTGAGGCAGCTCATCGACCGCGCCTCTCAGTGATGCGCAGATCGATCATACTTATTTACAGCTCCGCTACCTCAAATCAAAGATTTCAGGAATAATAGCGATATCACACACAATTTCAAGTGATAAATATATTGTTAATGGCCTCCATATAAAGATATATAGCCAAAATATAGGTATAAATACCTTAAATAGGAAAAAATGGCAAAAATTTTGATTTCATGAATATAAACACATATATTTATGTCGACAAATATATTGTAAATTTCCTTTTTTTTGGAGAACACTTAAACACACATTCAATATCTGTAGTAAAACAAAAAGTTGCGATATTACTTGCATTTGGACAGGGCCAGGCTTTTATTAAGCCCTGCTTCAGCTGAGCTACTTGGCTGCTAGCTCCAGCTCCACGCTCAGCACAGACACAACTCTTTGGATGGATGTCCTAATAATTCTTCTAACAGTTTCTAACAAAAGTCACAACACATGCTTTCTTTGCTAGCATCATTTTTGGCAGAGCAGGTGATGAAGTGTTTTCAAAGGACACATTGGTAGATGGGAAAGATGTACATTTCATTTAGTCTGTCCTGGATAAGGGGAATACATAACAGAAAAATACTTACAGAAAACAGCTGTGACAGACAGATGCATGAAAGAAGACAGAAATCCAAAGAAGCCAAATAAATAATCATAGTGTAAAAGAAGAAATGAAAAATATAGTTGTCAACCAGTGGCGTGCACATGGGGGGGGGGGGCAGTTTTTGAAAAACATGCGCTAAAGTGCCCTCTTGGGAGCCAAAACGTGTGCTAAAGTGCCCTCTTCAGTGGCGAGGACATGCTATATGTGCCCTTTTTTCCTTTTCGCCCCTGCCCTTCAAAAAGTCTGTGCACGCCACTGCTGTCAACAAAAACAAGACAACCAAATGAAATGCTGTCTGAACATAAATGTCATGTTAAAATATTTAGGCTCAGTACATGTGTGTTCATGCTGAAAAATGAATGCACATGTAAAAAGTAGCCTTCTGTGATGTTGAAAATAATAGATCACCCAGGAGAGTTTGGGCTCAAAAACACTTTATTTCACTCACCCGGCATCGGTCCAGTTGTACTTTGAGCGGTTCTGGTTCAGATGCTGGAGGCGCCTGGACTTTGAGCCAGTTCTCACTGCTGTCCACGGCCTGCTCACACTGCTCATACAAGCTGTAGAAGGCCAGTACCTGCAGGACACACACAAAGACAGACACGCACGCACATTTTGAATGAAAGGTGAAGAAAAGCCTCGGTTCAATTCCCGCGAAGACACAAGCAAACGCCCACGCAACATCTGTCTGCTGTCACAAACTCTTTCCTAGTTTGCAGTCGAGCAGCGTGATAAGTCAGAATGACCAAACGCCATCCACACCTGTGACAAACTGAGAGTGAGTCATGCTGCATTGAAATTCTCACTCTGCACCTGGTAGCAATTTTGCTGTGTTGGTGAGAGCCTAACTGTGCTACTCACCTGCCTGTTGGACACTTTCAGAGACAATATGGTATGCATCATGTGTATCAAGTAGGTAAATAAACAAAAACATGGTTCCATAGAGCCTTCTACCCACAACAATCACTGTCTATAATTTTTATACATCATCTGCAAAAGGAGAAGAAAAGAAGAAACTAGTATTCTGAAAATAACATTAATTGCATTTTTACCGCATACTGCATACTGCACATACGAACACATCAGACCCACATGACATACGATTTCACACACACCTGTGGAAGTTAAAGTTTATGTGACTTAGGCAATGTTGGAAGATGTCCTCAGATATTTTACTTCAGTAGACTGGTGTAAAAATGCACTTTTATATGTAAAAGTTTCAGCATTCAACATCTTATCAAAGTGAAAACACATAGTTATTACCATCTTTGTATGAAAAGAACTCATTATGCGGAATGGCCCGTTTCAGATTAATATATATTTTATCACTGAATAATTAGCTAGTGGTGCATTAATGTGTAAGTATTACTAACGTTTCAGCTGAAGGTGGAGCTAATTTCATTACTTTATATACATACTGCTGGGTGGCTTCATCTCTAATGATACATAATGAAGTATAAGTTCATTTATATTTTGCATTAACTCAATCAGCATTGAACTCGTAATAGTCATAGTGGAGTGAAAAGTACAATATTATCAAAAAGTACCTCAGAATTGTAATTAGGCATATTCCTCATCCATGCTGTGATTTTATTGTATTCCATCATTTTGTGTCTATCATAGGATTAATCTGCATTTTATCCCAAAGTTAAAACAAAAACAATGTAGTGAGTGTTTAGTTTCCGATTTCACTGCAAAATGCTGTATAACCACTCGGGACTGTAACAATCCCAATAAAAAACAAATCATTAAAACCAAAGCATGCATTCTGAGACAATAACCCTGAAGATGTTGTCTGTGCTGCCGAATGATCCAGTGGTTTTAAGCTTGACCTATTCTAGGGATTAAAAGTCAGGATATTTCAGTCTCTGATGCACATATTTCGACTGTTTTTATTAGAAGTGTCTGCAGCAAGTCCCTCTTAAATATTAGTTACTGTTCAGTGAATAAAAAGCCTGAGAGGCAGCATGGCCGCCATTGTTATCATTACAGTTTGGATTTACCTGCTATATTTGGGGAAGACGAGGTGCTGCAAAAATCATTAGCTTATGTCATACTGAACTTGGTGAGGGCGGCTGAATTACAGTGTGCAGCATGTGATAAAAGGGGTGGACGTGTCTGTACCTTTGTCTGGTAAGCCAGCCACGCCAGCCTGTCTGCCAACAGGGCACAGAATCCCACCCAGCGCTGGTTCAGCTGCTCCGCTGCCTGGGCAATGTCATCAGCACGACTCCCCTCTGCGGGGGGGGGCAGACAGAGGAAGAGAGGGGGCTGTCACACACATACACAGTGATACATGCTGCACAGTTCACATGGACACAACTGGTCTCTCTGTCGGGGACAGACACACACACGCCGTGCACACAAAATCTGGTGAATGTCATCTGTAGGAGAGGTGAGGTGAGCCATCAATACTCTGCACAAAATGTGAGCCCCAAAAACTGTTTATGTGCCAGCCCGCTGAACACACACACACACACACACGCACACCTCACTGTGCATTCACACGCACAGCTAACTGCCATTTTTTTTGATGCAAATAGCCAATTTCAAGTGCGCATAAAACTCCAGTGCCCGGAAAATGAATACCTCCAAGAGGTTCCAGGAGGGAAAAATCAATGCTAAAGTTGTACAAAGATGGATTCACGCTCCTGTGTCTAAAAGGGCAAACTGAACCACACTGGCTGGATGATAATTGGGCCTGGCAGCATCCTGGCTCACATGTCTCATCTGGCACGAAAAAAGGCTCAAGATTACTTCTTCTTCCTGTAATCGTACCTCAATTACATGTCAAGAATTTGGCTGATACTGTTTTCCATTACAGCCCACAATGAATACAATGGCATAAGCCTGATGCTGCATAAGTGGCATTCCATGTGACCCTGGAACCGAAGGTCAAAGACACAGTGTACTTGTAGCAAGTACACAGGCTAAATTATAGCTTTAAAGGTATAATGGGACAAGGCCTTCAGAAGATAGGTTTCGACTCTCGGAGGTAGTGGTACAATAACACACAGACAGCAGATGCAGTTGGTAGAAAATATTATTGTGTGACAATATATATATACAGTGATCCCAATATTTACAATCTGCAGATTAATAATTACTAGTACAGTGCACTTGACATGTCTGATGCATCAACAACATTTAAGTCACATTAATCCCTGATGTAACCATTAGGGCAGCAGTTCCACACACACCAGGTTATGTATCGCAAACCACAGAGTTCATAGGAGAGGAGGAGGAGGCGGCGCTTGGGAAAAACAATCCAGTTTGTGCGCCGCAAGGGTAGAGTCCAAAATGTCCACTGTGTGTGTTCAAATTGCGAGTGTGTGTGTGTATGTATGTATGGGTGCAAGAGAAGGTGAGGAGGAAACAAGGCGGCCAGAGCCTCCTACCAGACCAGGAGAGCTCTTAAACTGGGACTGCTCGGCTCCAAAACAGTGTCTAGCTCGCCATCGAGTTTGATTCTGCCTCCGTACAAGCACCTGGCCGATTGCAGAATATATCCGACGCACCGCACGTCCAACTTATCCCTCCCCGTGCTGGTTAATGTCTAAAAGGGCTGAATGATGTAACGGCGGCGTTTAGAATGATATAACCAAGAATTTATATGTGAAAATAGTAATTGTTTGTAGCGACCGACCTGTAGCAGCTGCTCCGCACGCTTCCCCTCACCTTCTGAATGAGAGACGCGGCGACAGCTTGAAATACGCGCTCCGAGCGACGCGATTGGACAGCCGCGACCTCCCAGGTACGTGCGTGATGACGCATGACATCATCACCGGACTAACGCACTCCTCTGGCGGACTTTGTTATATTAAAAACAGATTACAGATTTCCACCCGGTTACATACTTATAACAATAGAGCCATGAGCTCCATTTTGAAGTATTAATCTGCTGTATTTTTCCTCAACAAAGAAAAATAATACAGTATATATATGAGATATATATGCATGTGTCAGTACAGAAGACACAGCATGTGCGTGTGGAGGCTTTGGGATTGTTTCAAGGACTTTGTTTGCCTTTTTTGTGAAATGATCTCATCTGATTTTGAGAGTTAGATGGGAAGTTTGTTCCTGCTCTTAAGTCTGCACAGTAAATAGCCAGCAGCCAATTAGCTTAGTCAAGCACAACATCTGGAAGCGGGGCAAACAGCGAGCCTGGGTCTGCTGAAAGGGAACAAAATCCACCTTCCATTACCTGTAAAGCTCACACGTTAACTTAGTATATCTTGTCTTTGTAAAAGATAGGAAATTTTACATGTTTCAAGTGAGTTGCCCAACAAGTTGGTTAGTTACTCATTAGTTTCCCAACCAATGGGTGTGGGGCTGAGAGGCCCAGAAAGCTTTGCTTTAATTGAAAATGTGCTGGTTTGTTCGCTGATGTGTGGAACTCCTCACTGCTTGTGATGACAGAGTGTTTTTGGAGCTTTATTCACAAGCTTTATTTAGATTCTTCCAGAGTTGAACCACATTATTTCACGGCACACAGCAGTGAGTAAGCCGAGTGACGTGAGCAGGAATGAATGCAGAGAAAAGTGTAAACTGAATGTTTCTCTGCTTTCAGAGGCCCCAACAACAGCACAAGGACAGAGGAGAGGACGGACGAGAAGAAACACCTCTCTCCCTCTCTCTGTCTGTTCCTCTCTCTCTCAGTGTTTCTATGGAGACAAGGAGAGAGGGTGGGACAGGTGGAGGCGTTGCCATGGGGACAGACAGGGTGTGCGTGCATGTGTTTGTATGCATGTGAATGAGCGTGTGTGTGTGTGTGTGTGTGTGTGTGTGTGTGCGAGTGTGCACGTTACCCTGCTCGACCAGGGTCTGCGCCGTGCGTGTTGCCTCCTGAAGCTTTCGGTACTTCTCTGGCCGCTCTTTATCTATCGCCTATGGCAAAGAGAAAGCAAGATAGTGGGGGAGAGGGATGGGGCAGAGTGACAGATAGGAAGTTAAAGGACAAGAGACAGACAAGGAAAGACAGGACGACAAAAAGAGCGACAGGCTGACAGCAGGAGAATTATTATTTATTACAAAAAAAGATTAAAAAAACCCAAAATCAATGTCTAATTCAACACAGTATTACTTCCACAGAATCAGAGGTCCCGTAGCTTTCATCAACCTCTGATCTTATTCTGCTGTGACATTTAGGACAGCCTGAGCCTGTCTGGTCATTTTGTGGGCAAACAGCAGAAAGGTCTGAGGACAACAGATGGGTCGTTGATCATTTCAAGGCCTAATTCTGGGAAGTTTAACTCTTTCAGCAGGAAATGGTCCATGTTAAAAGGAGAAGTTCAACAGCTTTGGGAACAGGCTTTGCTTTGCTTTTAACGTGAAGTGTAGTTCACGCACTCTGCAGAACCAGATTATTCTCCAGCTCCCTCCTTTCTCCTCGCCGACCCACCATCAAACCGCTGGAGCCAACAGCAGTGCTCTGGCTGGACTACGGGAGGCAAACCCTGGAGCTGACGGAGAACCACTAAGCTTGTCTGAGCCGTCACTTGGGTTTATTTTTGTTGGCCAACTATTGTGTTAATCATTATTTTTTGCTTCCTGGGATCCCAGAGTATAGATAACAGTATATTTACTCATTTAATATTTAGGTTTAATACGTATTTATTTATTTGCCCTTGGACAAATGCCTCCTCGTGCTATGAAGTGGAACATTTTGTATTTTGAAATTTCTTTCTATTGATCAATAAATTGTTGGTGACATTGAATATATAGTGTAGCTGGAGATCATTCACGGTGATCCTGTCACAATGCGCGACATTGAAATGAATATAGATGAACTGTCTGAGCCTTATCTGCCTCGGCTTCGTGCTGGTCCAATCAGAAGACACGCAATGTTAATTAATTCATTAAACGCTATTTTGTCATTGCCAATCGTTCTGGATCTCTGACCTTGAATAAAATCAGACCTTTGAGTAATAAGTTTGAGAACCCCCGATCTATACTACTATCATGTCTATGTATTAACATCAATCAACAGCCAGGAGTCGACGTGACATATTTAGAGTAGGGGCATGAGAGTATTGACTTTCTCATCTAATTCTTGACGAGTAAGTGGACAAGCTTATTTCCCCAAATGACATTTTACTTCATATGGTGGTTTGTAACGATTTTAGCCCCTGACCCCATGAATATATTGTAAAGTATTGTTTATATGTACATGTTATGACCTGACTGTGGACATGACTCCTGAGCAATTAGACTGAAGACGTGAGGAAGTATTTCACAAAAATAAACCAAACCTTTTGAGTAAGTCTGAAAAAATTAACCACACTTTTCTTATAACTAGAAATCTAAATATACTTTAATCATGTGGTGACCCTCCCTTATCATGGGACCCTTTGAGGGGTACTGGCACAGATAACCACTGTAAAATACTGGTTGTCCTTGCAGTCACAATACTTATTATGCTACTAAATGTTTATCTCAAAGTCTTTTGTAGTAAAGCATGCCTCTCTGTTGGTCGAAACACATAAACCCTGCAATGGTGTGTATATGCTATATAAAGTATGGTGCAATGGTGTATATCCATCCATCCATTATCTATACACCGCTGAATCCTTTGCAGGGTCATGGGGGGGGGGGGGGGGCTGGAGCCTATCCCAGCCGTCTCTCGGGCTAAGGCAGGGGACACCCTGGGCAGGTCGCCAGCCTACCACAGGGCTACACATATAGACAGACAGCCATACACACCACTCATTTACACCTATGGACAATTTAGAGCCATCAATTAACCTCAGCATGTTTTTGGACTGTGGGAGGAAGCCGGAGAACCCGGTGAAAACCCACGCTGCACAGGGAGAACATGCAAACTCCACACAGAAAGATCCCAGGCGGAATCGAACCGGGGATCTTCTAGCTGTGAGGCGACGCTGCTGCAATGGTGTATATGGTGTAAGGGAATTAGGTTCAAAATACAGGTGACTTTAAGTGACAGTCACTCTCAGAAGTAAACTGACAGTATTAGTTGGTCTTAATGAAATAATCAGGACTCAAATGTCCTCTCTGGTAGAGATCCAACACCTTAAACCAGCGGATGGGATCAAATCTGGATTCATTTTGCGACCTGTGGTAATATAATGCTATTTGTTATATAAGCTGCTGGTAGAGAGCCGAGCTGACAGCAGATCAGAGGAGATTTTGAAGAATCTGCCTACCTAAAAATCATCAGTTTGCATCTATTACCATGCATCATCCGTAATGCCAGTGTTTAAGTTTTACACCTTGTTCACAAACAGTGCTTAAAAGCTTCACACACTGTTAATGGGCGCTACAGTGTTTAGCTAATTTATTATGAATGATTTCTTAGCACGTTTGCTAATTGCTGACTTACAGCCACGCCAGTTTGTGCTGTGCTTAATCTACAGCTTAAATTGTTTATCATGAGCAACCATGCATCAGCGCTTTATGAGCTATTTGTAAGCATTATCTGTTCAGCCGTGATTCCAATTCATTCTGAATGTGTTCATATGAGTGGACGTACATAAATTGTTTGCTGCCTCTAATTTAAAGTTGGAGCAAATGGCAGTCATTAGTGTTGAAAACAAGAAGTAATTGAAAAATTGTAATATGGTGAGTAAATTATTACGGTGTTTGAATTTTAAGTTAGGCCATGGTTCTTAACTCTTAGGAAATGCCATTATTCTTAATTTGATTCATTTCACTGAACAATGTGCAGAATTACTATACGTAATGTGAACTCACTCCCTCCTAGTGATGAAGCTAAGCGGTTAGCCTCTTTCAGCTCATTGTTTTGGTTTTATAGCCCACCACGCTCATCATCAACCATGAGATCAACCCTATGTTCACTACCTGTCTAAAGCTTCTTCAAAAAGTGCCAACTGACAAATCTAGAGTCTTTTTGGGCAGACTTTGCGTCCTCGCAGGTACGACTGCCACAGTACATGGAAGGCAAAACTGGAACCTTACACATACACACACACACACAGAGCTTTTACCTGCACTTTGTCATGCAGCTCCTGAATGCTGCCGTCTTTGCGTGACACAGAGAACTCGGGGCTTTGCAGGATGGCCTCGCCGCGGGTCATGTAGCTGTGGACCTCTGTGAAGTCCACGTCAAACCTGAGGGCACACACGCAAACACAAAGACGCAATATTACAACATTACCTGTGAAGCAGACGTTGTTGAGCACAAACAGCGCCGTTGCTGCAGTTTTCTACATTAAATACATTCCAAACATTGCATCCGTTCCTGTTCCTGTTAACATTGAATGATTACCTTTGCAGACTGCCTGGTACTTCACTTCAGCTGATAACATCAAAAGTCACATTTGGCATTTTGCTCACGTCTTTTTTTTTACCAGCAGCTTGTATTTACACAGCTCCTACGTCAACAGAATTACGTCTGTGACTAATTCCAGTCAGCACGCCACGAATTGGACTTGAGTGGCTCTCCTCATTAGACAAACATAAACCCTATCCAATCAGGCAGATATGGGAAGTCACTCCACCACTTCATTCAATTAGAGGAGCTAGGATGTCGTCCAATCAGGGTCTAGAACTGCGAGGAGTTGTTTCACATCCATTTAGTACAGTAAGTATCCCTTTAACACGTATTCCCACCATGAGGGAACGTCCCTAACCAAATGGATGAATCAGTGAATAGTTTTATTTTGTGTTGATAATTTTCATGGCCCATCCCTTGGTGGAATTATTCAGACACATTAATGAACAACAATCCAGATATCTGATATGTAAACCCACCAGCAACTAACAGCACAACAGACTGACGTCATAAAAAATGAAAAGCCGACATACAATGTCCTGGAAGGTACCTAACGACGGAAATCAAAGAAATATATACACACATGTATAGTAATAAAAGAATAATATTCACATTGAAACAAATATATAAAAAGGCTAAATCTACATACGCATTCATTTATGTCAATAATTTTACTGAACTACAGTGTAAGTTAATATAGTTAAAAGAAAACTAGTGAAAGGGACAATGTCCTGTAACATTTAAAGTTAGCTATGCAATCACCAAAAACTAGCATAACAGCAGTGGTGGAAGACTTATTCAGATCCTTCACTGAAGAGAGACCTCCAGATACTTAGCATACCGCTGTAATACTAAGTATCTGCAATAATAACTGCAATAATATAATCAAATGTAAATGCAAAGAGTGTGAAAAGTGCATATATGTGCACATATTATATTACTGTCAGTAGGTAATGATGTCAGTAGTTAATGCTGTAGCTGGTCATGGTGAACATATTTTTAACTTCTGTATATACTGTTTGGTAGTTTAGTTTATATCATTATATTCTATGTCAACTGTGGGCTTTGTACTGAATGTACTTCTTGATCAGGATCCTACCAATTGAATGTAGTGCAGTAATCTCTCCCTCTGAAGGTTAGAAGTATAAAGTAGCATAAAATGGAAAGACTCAAGTAAAGGTCAAGCTCCTTGAAACTGTATTTAAGTACAGCACTTAGTGAGTGTACTTTGCACCACTGCACAAAGGACCCTCTTTGAAGGTAATTTGTGACACTACTCACTACAAGGACCTTGTTTACATCTGGCATAAACATGCGTCTTGGGTTATCCAATCACAAGTGGGCAACTGAGACACATCAGCATTCACATCTGTGTCTATCGTGTGCCTTTTAGGTGTACAGCTGAACATTTGTATTCAGATCTCGGTGCTGCCTAAGGTAATAGGGCTCCGCATACAGTAACTACGTGTCACCAGATTTGTTTCACACATGTTAACAACAGCTAGCTAAGAAAACAAAAATGTTTCAAGAACTAATGTACATGTATGGACTGTTCCAACTGTTGAGACGGGCAGGACAAAGTCATTTGTGACTTGCAAATGTGTGCAGGAACTTGTACTCCAGCCATGTACATCAGTGCTTCTCTCCTTTTTTCAACTGTTGGCCAAAACTACCACCACGTCCTGCATTGATGACGTCTGTTCCTGCTAACATCCTTGTCTTGGACACATCAGGATGCATTAGTCTTTACTCTACAAAACACACGTGGTCACATCCATCCCAGACCACCTCGGCAAGTGGTTTGAGTGACTGGATCACAATGCATCTTGGTGGTCGTTCATGCTTAAATTTAGCGCTGTCCACCTGTGCTGTGATCACCCGGGGAACATGTTAATGCCAGTTGCAAACAGGGTCAAGAATCTTTCAGAATCTCACTACTCTCAGAACTTCTTAAGACTTCGTTGCTATCATAGGTTTCATTCAAATCTGGCCTCTATTATCACAATCACAGATACTCATTATCAGTATCTGCAGTGTTTCATCACCTACCTGCTGAGGTAAGACAGCAGAAAGGGGTGCATGTAACTGAACATTTCACAAAAGTTAGAAAATAAGCGTTTGATGCTATAACACTAATTATAATTCAAAGTAGACCTCCTCAGAGGGGCAACACACACCCACCTTTTCCTGAGTTCAGAATCCACCACTACTTGTCTCTTCTTTTGTGGTGGCGGCGACTCTCGGGCCTGGCGCAGGGCTGACACCTTCTCCCTTGTTGTCACCTTGGTAACGGTCGCCGTGACAGAGTGGGTCAGCTCAGACTGCTGGGCCACGCTGACGGCAGATGAGAGCTGAATGTGCACGCACACACACACGAAAATAAATTCAGACAAGCTGCAAACAACAGCAGGAGCTATATCAGTTTACAAGGATCTGTCAAAATCATACAGATCCCAAGTCATCACTTAACACACTCTCACATCTGTCTGAGAGCCTGCGCGCACACACACACTCCCACACACACACATGTTCAGAGTGCAGCAGTGTCCTTTAGCGGCGGTGAGTCAAAGATCGCTTACATCAATCACAAGTTATCGCAACACAAATATAAATCAGAATGTGTGTGTGTGTGTGTTTATACTCAGACAGCTGTGGGATGCTTAAGTAGCGATGGGATTTCTGTGAGTCTGACAGATTATAACTGCACAAAAGCATGAGTGACAATTAGAAATATTGTTTTAAGTGCTGCATGTTCAGATTACGGCGTGTACTTATTCTCTTTCTGAACATTGTTTTCTTGTGATAACAGTGTGTATTTGTACGGTGTGTGCATGTGTGTAAAGGTTTGTTTGAGCAGGGACGAGTCTATTGACAGTTAGCAGCGAGTACTACTACTGGGACAGCCTTGCTGCCATGGAAACGTTGTGTGCAGCTGAAGTGGTGGAGACTGCTGTGCCTGTAGAGGTCAATTTGCTAATTATCTGACTGATTAAAATGGACAACTAATTGAGAGAGAGAGATAGAGAGAGAGAGAGGTGGGAGTGGAAGAAATATAGTGAAAGTACTTAAGTACATACTTGTAGATGGTAAATGCATGTTTTTAAGAGCTAGAATAGAGCTGCATATATTTTGGGTATTTGTAACAGGTTGGACTGGGTGAAGACGTTGCTGGTAAGATGCAGAGGAGTTTGCAAAACTGTGCGTGTAAATAGATAGAGCCAGTGGAGTGTCAGTTAAACACTAAGTTGGTAATGGACTGGATGGATGCTGTAATCTTTTCCCATTAAACCCTCATTCACCATTCCCCCCTCCTCCAGGACATGTTAGTACACTGTCTAACTAAGAACCAAGGAACTTGCAGTCGGGGAGAGATGTGTGCAAGCAGGGTGACCAGCTATTTTAATGTGATTGCACCATCTAAGTGCTTTATAAAAGCAACTGGACTTGCTTGAGCATCTAGAAGATTTGCCTCTCATCCAAGAGGCTTCTGCAGTTCAGACTGACTGGTGGGGAGTCCCAGGCATTTATCCTCTTGCAGGATAGTTTACACCTTGGGAGTCCTTGAGGGTCACATGTGAGTTGTTGTGAGCTGTTAGGGTCACATGAGTCATGGTGTGAATGGATGTCAGTGGGTGAGTTGTGGTGTGAATGGGTAGTTACTGAAACTGGCCCTTCATGAAGACCAGAAGGAGGCACAGAACAGAAAGACAAGGACTTTAAACGGAACAATATTGTCATCCCTTACACTGCAGGAGTATCTGAAAAACTCAGGAGGAGTTCCAACAAACACCACATTCTTGTACTCCTCGAGCCCAGTAACACTGTGTGAACGATCCCGCAAGAGGATAAATTCATGGGACTCTCCACCAGTCAGTGAGAACTGAAGAGAGGCGAAACATCCTCTAAGGCAGGCATCTCAAACCGGTTCCATAAAGGGCCGCGTGGCTGCAGGTTTTCATTCCAACCCAGGAGGAGCACATCAGGCCAACCAATCAACATCAAGGGATCACTTAGTTATCAGCTGCAGACTGAGATCAGCTGATTAATTGATTCCAGCCTGGTGTGTTCCTCCTTGGTTGAAATGAAAACTTGCAGCCACGCGGCCCTTTATGGAACCGGTTTGAGATGCCTGCTCTAAGGCCTCAAGCAAGTCCAGTTGCCTTTGCAAAGAACTGAGAAGTACCAATGAAAATCTTCACCTTTACATCATTTCACCACATTTAAGAGACATTTTACATCATCAGTAAGACACTTTCAAACAAGCCAAAATAGCAGCATGATATCCATGTTTCTCTGTCTACCCAACCTGCCTTCTGAGGCTTCAAGGCTACTATATTAGAGGTAAGTGGCATCAAAGTTGCCTTTATAGAAGTATAATATAAACAATTCCAATAATTTAGTCAATGCTCAGTATGGAGCTCTCCAGAGGGCGTAAGGATGAAAGCAACATGGCAGTGCAGTGCCTTTGTCAGCAAAATTCAAAAACCACAGAAGCACTTTGTCTTTATCTTATCACTTGTCAGTGAGCATGTCAGTTATAAAAGCACAAATGTGACAACAGATACAGAGATTCAGACAGAGAGGACTTCACTGAGATTGTGTCGTCTCAGATGAGATGAGAGAACAGCGGGGGGAAAGTGACAAGCAATCGAACATCTTCAGAAAAATGATCATGAAAGTGATAATTGTGCGACAGCGCTGATTGAAAGCACCTCCTTCATCAGCGTGCGTTAATTCCTAATTCCATTCTCCTCTTCTCAATATTCCTCACTGCTGTGTAACATAAACCTGTCTCTGTGCTCAATGATCTCTGTCCCCCAGCCAATCCATTTATTTCCTCTCTCCCTGAGGCCAAACACTCGCAGCTACCAGGACTCAGTTTCATCACAGCAGCGCTCTCATGGCGGGACAAAAGTGACCCTCTGGATGCTACAAGGATTTCATTCTGACAGAAAACCAGTCATCTGTAGAGCTGCAAACCAAAACAAAGCAGCTTGGTAAACCAACAAGGAACACACTGGCTGTTGTATAAAGGAGCAGAAGAAGAACACTTGTCATATAAAGAAGTCTTGTGGTTACATTTTTGATCTCAAACTTGTCCAAGCTGCTGTTCTTTAATCAGTTTTCTTTCTTAATCTTGGTCCCTGAGTTGCAGCTTCCTGCTGGTTTTCATTCTACTACCTAATCACGAACCGATTAAGACCTGGGACACTGAGTGAATGAATTGAAGAGCAATCAGGTAGCTGTCAGGACAGAGAAGCAGTCCAGGCTCTCAGCCAAAGCTGACAGACCCTGACCTGGCCAGACCAAAGGCTAAAAGGTTGTTTTGATTGGCTAAACTTTACCTTTACCTATCACGTTCCTTTTGTTGTGAGGGGAAGTATAAGAGACATCTTGTTATTTTATAGTGAGAAGAATAGTTAGACATTTTGGGGAACATGCGTATTCACTTTCATCTTAGCTTAGCATAAACACTGGAAGCCTGTTTTACACATCCTCCAACTGTTAACTGTTTCCTGAATGCAGGCTTTCCAGCTGCAAGCACCTGGGGTCCGTTTCACAAAGCAGGTTCAACAAACTCTGAGTGTAACCCTGAACTCTGAGTTGATCTACTCTGAGATAGGAAACTCTGAGTTTTCGATTCCACAGCAGCAGATTTGAGTTAGTTTGATTAACTCAGAGTAGGTTCACCTCGAGTTACGCGCGTGCACCACAACTATAAAAAGACAGCATCAATGGAACCCCGATTTGAGGAGTCACCATGGCAACGGGGAAGCGGAAGACTGCGTACTTTACGCCACTCGAATTGGACATTTTAATGCGCTCATACTGTGAATATGAACCAACACCGCTGCAGCTGCGAGGGAGAGGGAGACGGCGTGGGAGAACATTGCTGCTCGGGTCAATGCGTGAGTATAAATGTAGTCCTTTGAAATCACAATAATATTACAGGGCAAAACTGCTTGAATGGTTGCCTATTAATTTATTTCATTTAGGTGCAATCCCGCGGGGGAGAAGCGCACTTGGCAGCAGCTTAAAATGAAATATAAAAACATGGTTGAAACAGGTAAAACCTCTGCATGATCTCATGGAGGTAGCTACCTCATTTTGATCATGTTTTACATTGTAAAGTAAATATTAAGTGGCTCCCTTTCATTGTAAAATTGGTTATATTGTGTTCATATAATGTTTTGTTTTTGTTAACGAATGAAATAAAATTAAAAAATGAAAGATGTTCTCATCTATATCATGTTATGTTAAATAATTAAGCCTATATTTAAACTAACACAGACTTTTACTCAGCTAACAGAAAGAAAGCAGATGCACGAAGAACGGGTGGTGGCCCAACATCGTGGTCTGATAACTATCTCCCGATGAATATTTAATTCTCTGCGCAGTATTGCTGCACCTTCATCCACGGGATCATGATCAAAAGACGTTAACATGAAAAAAGTCACCACCTACTGTGCCTAATGGACTTCCCACTGACTGATATTTTTAATGATTTTTTTTTAAATAACAGACGGCAGAACTATGCCAAAACTCGTCTGCTGACTGAATGAATGAATGAGGAAATGAAATACGGTGTGTGGTTGAAAGAGGGCGGAGACACAGAGAAACTCGAGGTTCATTGAGTAAAACCTGGTCCCGACCAGGTTAGGTTCATAGAGTCAGTTACTGCGGTAATTGACCCAGAGTTTAACTTACCTCTGTCTGTGAAACACGCTTGAGTTACCCCTCTTTCTCTGGTTTGACTTACCTTCCTATGTGAAACAGAAAACTCAGAGTTTCCCTCATTTCAGGGTTAACATACTCGGAGTTTTCAGTAAACCTGCTTTGTGAAACGGACCTCTGGACAGATGTAGCTACAGCAAGTAACTCCCCGTAAAACCACAATTTGTCATTTAGAAATGTCTGTTTGTGTGCAGATTTAACAAACACGAAACAGATTGTGTGTTTTCATATTTAAGATTTACAGACACGACAGTGGTATTCGTCTTCTCATCTAACTCACAGAAAGTGCATTTCACAAAACGTCACGCTTTTTCTACAAGTGCATATAACACCTTTACTGTACACCAATTATATTACACTGAAACTAATCCTGGGCAACCTGGTAGAAATGATAACGCACAACTGACTATGTGCGGTGTACCTGAGAGCTGCTCATCTCCAGACTCTGGACCAGTCGGTCCCAGCGCTGGGCGAAGCTGTCCAGTCTGGCCTCCAGTTTGCTGGCCACCTCTTTGTTCTTGACACTGGACAGCAGGTCCTGGCTCATGGAGCACAGCTTGTCCATGGTGGGACGCTTCACCTCCAGGTCTGCCTTCACCGTCTGGTGACACACACACACAACACACGCTGTGGATTTAACCCGTCCTGACATGGCACTGAAGTAACTTCCTGTACTTCATGTTTGCTAAATGAAGATCTGTTGCTAGGAGGCTCACGGCAAGACGGCGGAGGCAGGCCACCATCTCTGCCTGGTCCTTCAGGTTGGAGGTCTTGATGGAGCGAACCAGCTCCTCCTTCTGGGTCAGCCAGGAGTCAAATAAACACTGTGAGGGGAAGAGAGGAGAGAAAAGAAAAAGAGGAGAGCAAATGAGGTGAGAGAAGAGGAGAGAAGAAGACAGATCCATAGAAATGCGAAGACAAAAGAATGTCAAGGAGAAAGAGAAGTGAACTGAGGAGACAGGAGATGAGAGAAATCTGATCATGTGGAAGAAGGTGTGCTGGAAGCCTTTGTCTCCTGTTGCTACAGACAGCTCTCGACTGCAGCATCCTCCTCAGGCCTATTGTCTGTGACAGCATCTCTCCCCCTGCCCACGATTACAATGTGAATATTTCCGTTATCAGTATACGGACAGTTCATTTGCAGCCGGGGCCCGGGGAGGTACTTGAACAAGCGTTTAGCCAGAGAGCGGGGGAAAATTGAAATCAATGTATTTCCTGATGTTTTGAATAATTAATCAAATTAAATTTGGCTCGTATGGATGCCTGGAAGCTATTGAAGCCAATGAGCCCTCATTATAAAACACACTGAAGAGGTTATTCCATGATGAATCTGTACTTATGTGTAGAACTGTGTAATCACACTTCATCAAATGGGGCCCTGATGCCCCTACTCACACATTTTGGTCATATTATCCACAGCTAAATGTAAATATACACGGTATGCACAGAGACTTACAGTAAATCCTCCAGCAAACAAAAACTGAATTATCCAGATTTTATCAAAGTGTTATTGGATTAAATAATAAAAATAATAATAGTGATAGAGCAGCAGTGTTAGAGTCTTAAAATGTCTTCTATTAATAAAGGGAACAGTAAACAAAGAGTGACTATGACCCGAAGGATGGCAATGCAAATCCAGTTTATGGTTTTTAATTAAGACCGATCAGTTAATCGTCTATAATCCGATGTTGCGATTTCAGCTTCCTCAATTATTAATCACAGAACAAGAGCAAATCGGATATCCTGACACATCTAATTTCCTTCACGATGTCTGCTGTGGCTGAAAATGTCAACCGCAAAGAAGCTGATCAAGGAAAGAGAAAGTAAGACTCATTTCTAATGGGAAGGTCGTCAAAAAGAGCATCTAATTAATATTTCTAATCAATATACAGATCTGTCCTGTAGATACAGTATAAACATCCTCCACTTTGGATATATCTCTACAACTATTTGATATTTAGATTCTTGGTCTTTGCCTCGACTTTTCCTCTTGCACCAACCTCAGGTCAAAGTTTCAACTTGTCCAATATTTGAGTTCATGATCAAATATCTGCCAAAGTGATGGAAACATCATTCTAATGCAAAATTTCAGCTTTTTGTATTCAACTATCTTTAAAAGTCTGTTTCAGTTTAAAACGTCTCTTTAAGCCTGCAGGATGTGGGAGTAGACACGATCTGGATGATCTAATCTCATTATACATGCAGCAAATACTGCTGTGATCCTGCCTCACTCATGCACACACACACGCACACACACGCGCATACACACACACACACACACGCACACACACACTCTCATACCTGTTCATTAGTGAAGTGCTGCCATTTCAGTAAAATCTCCTGAAGCAGAATCCAGCGTTCTTCTGTCCATCTACAAATGGCTGCCCAGCGGTCACCTAGCACCTGCACACACACACACACACACACATAAATCACCTATTAATGTCTGAATTATTTCCCCGGTGGAACTGAAACATTTTCATCGCGTTGCCTCAAAGGATGATGGAAGCACGTTTTCACTTGCCAGTTTAATTTTTTTGGCTGCCAAACATGCTGTTTGATTTGTGTTCCTCTCTCTCCCAGAGGGACGGAGCTGATCATGATTGTGGACGGCCATGAAATTCACAGACGGCGGGAAGAAAATATCTCTATATTCTGTCCAAGTGAACGGAGTCCATTGACTGTGCAAATGAAACAATGGCGGTCTGGAGCTTTTGTGAATTGAAATGCTTGTTGATCTTTTCTGTTTTAATGCCCTATTCAAGTACAATATATGGCCAAAAGTAAAGGGACAGCCCTGTTACCTTGCTTTTTACAGTTGTCCATATACTTTTGGCCATGTTGTCGATCACGATTCTCTACCAACTTGTGTTCAGATCTGACAAGTTGGCAGCTTTGCGGGGTTTTTTTTCTACTTTGGTGTCCTGAAGCTGAGTCGTTGTTTGGTTGAACCACAGAGACACAAGGTCTATCTTAACTACTTTGGGCTGAAGTCCAAACTAAGCAAAGTATTAAGTTGTAACTTATGTCTACGTTGGAACTACTTGTTGGTGCAAACCTTATTATTAGTGTCTAAAATCCATCCGAAGTTGGAAATTCTGTTCAAACCAGGCTAGCCGTTGTGACTCAGTGCAGGTGAGCAAACACTTTTAAGAGCTACAATTTTGCCATCAACCATTTCTTTTTCAAGTGCTGCCCTATAAAAGCATTTCATTTCATCATTTGAATTTTACAGTATATGCCAGAAATGCCACTGAACATATAGCACTGAACTATTTTATTCTGGAAATCATGTGTGTGAATTTATTTGGCTTGAATTCCCCTCTATAAAAATGTAATTTTAAGCTTTAGAAGTTTTATAATTTCCTGCGAGCTACCTGGGCAGCCCTGAACTTCTCTTTCTATGAACCAATCCAACTTGAGCTAGATTTTTTTCTACTTGACTTTAATATGACTCTGACTCCTTTGATGTTCACAACATGAATATTGTGATTTCAATATTGAAGACTTACATTTTTAGCTGAATTTTAAAATCATGTTTTTCGAGATAGAGTCTCTTCAAACCACCTTCTGGAAATTTCAAGGACGGGCATTAAAACCACACAAATTCAGACTGCATTTATATCATGCTTTTCTACCTTAAAGGACAATTTGCCTGTGATTCACCCATTGAACCACACAATCACACCGACAGCAGAGGAGCTGCCATGCGAGGGATCAGTGTCTTACAGGAGGAGCCGGGGACTGAACCACCAACCCGTGGATAAATGGACGACCTGCTCTACCTCTTAAAATAAATATTTTAGTGCTATAAATTCAATGCATTTAAATTTCAACATGAAGTTACATTTCACAATTAGATATTCAGTTGCTGATAGAATTCAGACTTTAATGTTAATCAGCACAGTTTCCATTGCTCTTTTCCTGTCTATTGGCCTCAGAGGCTGTGAGCTGGACAGGTTTATTTTTCCTGACTCCATTGTATTGGCATATTGGCAGTTGGCTGTTAGCCGAGTAAAACGGGAGAGACACTCTTCCGTTCCATTTAACTGGCAAAGACAAAACCCACAGTGTGTCCAGTGAACAAAGTCATCAGAGCGACACAGAGACAGAGAGGAGGGGATGGGGGAGGAGATGAAAAGACAATGAGATGCAAAAAAAGTGAGAGACAAGCGAGCTGCTAAAGACAGACGTGGTGAGAGAGACTCAGCAGGTTAATCTTAAGATGAATGGCCTGTAATTAATCAAGTGACAGTTCAGCAGCGGGGAGAAACCAGGGAAGACACCTTCTGTTTGCATTTTTACATTCCAGCACACAATGCTCTCCCTCATCTCTCTGTCTCGCTTATCTTATGTTTGGTTTAAACACTGCACTGCTGGGAACAACAGAAAGTCAAACATGAAGCTGAATTAGCTTTCTAACAATGTTAAGAGTGATTATGTTTTGCATGCAGCACAAACAATGTGTGTTCTGCAATGTAGCTGCTTAATATGATGTGAATTCACCATGCTCGCTGCAGCATTAACATATTCCTTTCTTTTTTAGGAAAAATTCGAACTAAAGTTTGGGAGGAGAGATTCTCATTTTTGGCTAATCTGCTTTCAGTACAAAGCAGCTTACTTTTATCCAAAGCTCCACAAACCTTTTCTCCCCAAGGAGGAGTTTCAGTCGCATCCAATTATCCGAATTTCTTCATTTCCTGTTTGTCTGCATCGCCAGCTCGGCCCAGATCTACCTCAGCCCGCTCGCTCACACCTTCCCCAAAGATATCAGATTGAGCTCCGAAAATAAAATCACCATGACTTCCTCTTTTTTGCTCCCGTCAACTTCCCATTTTCCATCAAATCAGCTCTCCATCACAGTTCACATCATATGCAGCGGCTCAGCCCAGACGCCTCAGCACAGCCTTCATCTGTAATCCAGGCTGCAGTCTGACATCGCTGTTAAAATATCTTCCATTCGGTGTTCTCCTTACGCATGGAGGGATTATCAAGATCACGGACCCTGAGGCCGGATACAGTTTTAACGTACATGTCAGGAATGTAATGCGACCATAATCCACAATCCAATTTTACCCGAAGCAGATGCATAAACAGAAGAACAGAACAGAAAAGTCTTTTTGAAGCTAATTGGCTGCTTTACAAATCACCTAAACGAGCATATAATCATATCATTGTTTTATTTAGAACAGTAGGCCTACTCCCAATGTAAATACAGTTCATTTACATGTACTGTATTTCTACACTCTGATGACTCTCAAACTAATGATGAAGTATAAAGAGAGAGGAAGTCTGCATCGGGAGGTGGTCAGGGTGGATGAACGGTCAAACACAGGACTTTCACACAGGACGCCACGGTTTAATTCCTGGGTGAAACCAATAGTCATATCTGATCAAGTAGTTTCGGTGTGACCATAACCTGAAATGTTCCTCAGCAAGCTTCATTTAACTGAAACTGAGGAAAAAGCACTTGGTAAAGCACTCTCAGTGCTTTATTTCAGCCACCATTTTGAAAATTAGTTTTTTGTTCGCTTTGCTTCGACACATCAACATGGAGTTAAAAGCAGATGTCAGATGTTGTATAGTGGATTGCAAAAATGATGTGGAAACACAGCCACTGCTTTTTCATAGGTCTAGTTTGCAGAATCTTAGCCTGCGTGCAGGCCGTAATGGCAAGACAGACAACAACGGGCTGAAGGAACCTTTTAATTCTTTGAAAAGTAGTTCCTCGGACTGAAAGCTGCAGGTACAGCGGGTGGAGATGCGATTATAATGTGACGGTGCTTGAACACAGGGCAGCATGCACAATTAGGGCAAGTGCATTAGACAGCAGTGGAAATCAGCGGCTGCAGTTTTAATAGATTTCAGCTTCCTTCTTTGCGGTGTATGGGACTTAACAAGGAGAACTAAGGCTCATACATCAGAGGCTAAGACAAGCGTGGAGAATTAACCGCACAAACAGGCAGCAAAGTCTGGCTCCTGGCTGGAGTCTGTGTGATGATAACTTATAGAGTAAACAAAATCAGCAGAAAGCTACGAAACAGAAGCACATCTCGCTGGCAAGGTCTAATTACTGCACAACACCAAAGACAAAACTATCTCCCGTTCAATCTGTTTTCCCAGAGAAACAACAACCAGAGTGTGCTCAGCCTGCTCCCACTGAGAGAGAACGAGTGGGGGGGGGGGCAAGGGACCAATGAGTGTGCAGAGAAAGAAACTCCATAAATATTTTAAAGTAAGAGATGAAAATGAGCCCATTAGGGTGTTTGACTTCCCACGAAATCTCCCCAGCTCTCTGTGTGATCAGCGAAGTCTGGTCAACGTGAGCATGTGCAACACAAACTTTGTGTGGAGAGTATATGTGTGTGCGTCACCTGAAGCTTGCTCTCCAAGGCGGCGGTGGCACTGTCTCCGCTGTTCTCGTCCACCACCACCACCATGTGGGTCAGAGAGTTCACCCTCACCTGCTCCATCTCCAGGTCCTCCTGCAGGAGCTGCAGCACAGGAACACAAGTCAGTCCAGCGCAACAGGCAGCCAGTGTTGGCTGTAATGATGGTGAGTTAATGACAGAATGAAGCTTGTTGGTTTCCTGTAAGACCACAGGAGTTTAGAACAGAGCATTGTTTCAACTATATTCTCTTAACACCGGGTGGCAAACAGGATAGTTACACAGACAGAAAGTTTCTTCCTGTGGCATATACGAGTTGTTGCCTCAGCGATGCACACCCTGACACTCTTATTCAGAACTTTCTACCTCTGGACACTTTCTGATGGTCTCCAGTCTCTTTGTACTTTCTTTCTTTCTTCTTTTGTTCAGATTTAAGCACTTTAAGAAAAATCTTACACACACTTCATACACAGCTTATGCGTTAATACTAATACTACAATCTCACTCTCACAATGTCACAGATGAAGTGATATGACCTTAAATCATTTGAAATTTGGTCTTCACAACAACAGTTGAGTCTGACACTTCAGATCCTCGCAGGTCTCAGAACATCATTCACACTGACAACCTGATAACCTCACTCAGCTTTTCTATTCAAACATTATTATAACTATTTCAATTTATGCTAAATGTGTGTTGTAATAGCGACATTAACTTTTTACAGTATTTCAATGTAAATGCTTTTCCTGCACATTTTCAGCATCACATATCTAACATGAAAATGGAAATGTATTATATCCTAGGTTTCATTTTTTAGTGAAAATTACCAAAGGGATTTTGGCATTTGGTATTTTTGGTTCGTTGTCGTCATTTGACTAATTCACGAATCATTTCAGCACTGGTCTCAAATTGCTAATCCAGATCAATATGATATACAGCGCATCCTCATTCAAGATGTCAAAAAGAGAAGGAGGAGACATGTTTCAGTCTTTGTATGTTCATGTTCATGACTCTGTATGAGAACTAACACGTGGACAAAACTGAATTAAAGCTCCCCTCACGAGGGGCAATGAGGAAATAAACAAACGCAACTGTAAAAACTGAATTACATGAAGAGAAGTTAGCCCTCGTATTGTCTTCCCATCTACTATATGATATGCAAACACTTGAAAACGGGTCAAAATCGACCCGAAGACAATAGGAGGGTTAAAAACTTTTGTCGAAATAGCCTTAAACACAACTAACTGCCACATGTAAGTAAGTAAGTAGATGTTTTTCAGTGAGAAAGTCTCCAGTTTCTACTCATTTCCACTTTTCAATCTGTATACTGTAGAGGGACTAAACCAAAACCATCCAGCTGAAACTACTAAATCGCTCACACAAATGTAAAAGACCGCCAGAGTGTAAAATCTGGTCGTATTGTTTAAACCCCCGACTGCTGGAAACAGGATTCAATTTTCAAAGCTTCTCTGAAAGCTTCCACTTCCTCAGAATGATTTCTCCACTGGTTGCAATCCCAGACAGAATGAGATGACGGTGTTCACAGCACTGGAGTCCACTGTGTGCGTGTCTGCGGTGAACCGATGATTCCTGAGTGAATGACAGTGTTGTGTTTGGTGCAAAATTGAACAGCATTTCGATTGGTGGTAATCAGAGGCCATTTTCCATTTCCCAGCTTTTAAGTGGCAGAAAAGCCAAAACAAAAACACAACTGAACCTGCTGTCAACACGCCGTCATCAGTGCTCCCAAACTGAGCCGGTTCCCCGCTCAAATGTTTACCAGCGAATTTCATTTTAGCAGCTTCTGAGTGGCGAGGTGGGCTAATTGTTGTTCCTCCTCTGCAGGAGCCTCTGCAGGATTGTTTTGTTGAATCTAGTCTGACAGAACCTCCCACTGCGAGGAGAAAGTGGAACCTCTCGACTAGCGTTTGTAACCAGTCTTCTAATTCGATGTTTTTTAGTTGTCAGAGATCTTTAAATCTGTCAAATGAACAGATGGAGTTAAAAACACTGCAATCAGTTAGATCTCTGTGAAGACTGATGATTCATTTAAACAGCAGGTGGCAAAAAAACTTGACCAAAAGGTCCATTGAGTGGCTGTTCTTGAGCTTTCAGACCCATCATGCACACCCTCTTCCTCAGCAGAGTTTGCCCAGTTGTCATGGAAATACTGATGCTTTCTTCCCACAGCATTTTAAAGAAGAAAGGATGTATACAGCCTGTCTTCATTCAAAATGAGTTAAATACTGAAGTATATGGGCAGTTTTTAACCAACAGCAGCAGCAACTAGTTAACCTGCATAATACTACCTGAAAGACCAGCAAGGCAGGGGGGCTTTTATGCATCTGTGTCCACTGTCTCATAACCTATTCAAGAAATACTCAGCTTTCCTGTCGCCGGTGTAATTATTCATTCTCACCTCTAACAAATTGCTGTGCTCGTTTCTCATTAGGCACCCGGGACTCACACACAGCCCTGAAGAGGTTCCTTCACACACACCTGTGTTTGAATACCATCGCTGTCACCCAGATAAATGAAGCAAAATAAGATACTTGAGATAACTTGAGCTGCTTCAGACGAGATTTTAACATTTAGGTTACTGAGAAATCCCCAACTAAACATTTCTGACTCTTATAAGGCCAAAAGTTGCGATATGCTCTTAAATATAATAAGTTACAGAGTTTTTACTTCACATAAGTGCACTTGTATTATTAGCACACAACCAGTTACATAAATGCTAATTATAGTTTTGACTTTGTAGCCATGGTGCCTTTATTTCAAAATTAGCATATTCCAACATAACTTCACTACACATGAACAAATAAATCCTAAAACTATATTTGCAGACCCAAACTAGCTGGATGGGAACTAACCAGTAGTTAAACTCCTCCCCTGAACAGTGATTGTCCAATCAAAGCCTGGCAACTACAACTACCTACTATCTACTGCATGTGTTGTGCAAAAATGAAGCGTTTGACAGACCAACTGCAACGACTCTTAGAAAGAGTCAATTAACAGGATAATTTTAGCGTGACAGCAACATGTAAGCCTGGATTAGCTAAGGCACAGGGCTCAGGTCAGCAGCTGCCCACCTTGTGCTCTTCCACTTGGTGCTTGACGTCCTCCAGGTCAGGACCCAGCGGCTGAGCCCCCATCCTCTTAATCCGTGCCTCTGTCACATCCAACCAGTCTGTCAGCTGCTGCAACTGCTGATGCTGCAGGTCCATCAGGACCTCGTGGAGTCTGGGAGTAAGAGACAATTCATTGATCTGTCAATCACATGTTGCTACCTCAGAGTTAGCCATTATCAGGAACAGAGTCTTACCCAAGAGCCGTTCAGAAGGGCAGAAGGTCTGGCTAAACACGCGGACGCTCCAAGCAGCGACTACTGCTGCTTTAATTGGTGAAAGCCACCGATGCTGATCTTACATTCACTCTTATAACAGACCTTTGTTATCTTGTCTAAATGGTGTTTGGTAGTAGAGACCGTGTCTGCACAGCTTTGTGCTTGAATCAACAAGATTATCAAAGGAGATAGCTGAACAGTTAATTACATTTGGCTCAGTGTCAGTTATCATTGGATTCACCATAATTAGAAAGGACGCTGTTCTTTGTGTCCATGAATGTTGGCTCCTGTGCAGATCTTCATTCATTGTGTAAAAAGAGATGAAACTTTATTCAGAGGCCTAAATTAAGATGGAAAAAAGCAAGTGAAATAATTTTTCCCTGTGCTGTTCTATAAAGTCCTGTGTTGAATATGATTTAAATCATTTGTGTGTATGCATGTGTGTTTCCTGGTTTTTATGTAATTAAGTCTTTCTTTAATCCTTTTTTACTTCATGGTAAACAGCCTCGTTTGTGGAAAACTCTCCCTCACACACCAAAGCTCTTTGCGGCATGGCTCTAAAACATCCAGCTTACTATTGGGCTGCAAACATGCGCTGTTTGAGTGCAGCAATTACACTTCAGCGTAACTACCCAGTCGTTACATTTCAGACTTGGACCCAGTTTGGGAAAAACTTTGGTACTCAGCCTCCCTCTTTTTTGCAGTCCAATTGCAACCAAACTTTTCTTGTGGGCAAAATAAGGGGTTGAAATATTGTGAAAATGTTTTTTTTCTTTGATCATCTATATTTTTTATAATTAAAATCCTGAGGTGGACCACCAACACAAAGCTGTGTCCCTGCCGAACTTTGGAAATCAAGACCTTGTTGTGTGATGCTACAATGTCCCACAGAGCCTGAGGACCAGATAGAGCTTTCAGACACATGGAGAGCATATGAAATAGTCATGCAAAGAATGATTAAAGAGAGCCAAATGCTAACACCAGCACGACAACATCCTTACGGTGACAATGCTAATGAGCTGATGTTTAGCAGGGGTAATGTTTTCACCATTTTCACCAGCTTAGTTTAGCACGTTAACATGGTAACCTTTGGTAATTAGCACAAAACGCAGAGCACAGTAGAGGCTAATGGGTGTTAAAACAAAAAATTAGACTTTGTTGGACAACATTTGAAAATGATGACCTGATGGTGAGGGTCTTCAGAGTTATCACAACTAATTCTGTGAGATTCCACCACCAACAGAAGAGCAGACCTAAACCCTTTAAAGGTGTGCATCTACCTGCTCTGTCTGTCCATGCTAGCCACTCTCAGATGCTCCCATCGGGAGTTCAGGAGGTTCATCTGCTCCCTGACTTCCGAGTCTTCCTCCTCGCTCAGGTTCCCCTCCCCCAGCAGGGCAGCGCCGGCCCGGAGGACCCGCCCCACACTGCCCTGGTGGGTGGTCAGCTCTACCATGTACCCCTGGTGAGAGACAGCAAGAAACAACTCACACACATATTCACAACAACTCCACTTCTTTCGCCTCGTTGCCCCTTGAAAAGAAGAGGATGCCTCACATTACTTCTCCAACTGAACTGACCCCCCTCCATTCTCTTTCACTGCTCTCAAATTACATTTCCACCTCAGTGCGTCATCCAGTTTCTCTGATCACTTAACTCCTATATGATCCCTGTCGGGTCAAACACAGCAAAATGGTCGGGGTTAATTTAATTTTCAGCGCAGAAAAGTTGATAGTAAGTCTGTAGTCCTATAAATCCACATCCATCAGAGTTAATTCAACACTTACAGCGAGCTTTAAAACAGCTGCTCAGCCCTGGGTCAGCAGTGTGATTGGACAAACAGCTTAAAAATCCACACATCAGTTCAAAATAAGTTGCAAACGCCACTATTATGGACCTAAGGGAGCCTCGTTTTACAGTTTCACAGGAATTTGCTTCATAATCTAATCAGTTTATTCTTTCTCAGTGTGCGGTCTTCTTCATGTTGTCCACCTTCCACCAGCAGACAGCAGAGATAGTTTTTTGGTGATGGGCCACATTACACTGATTACTGCAGTCTTTCTGAGCCCTTCGGTGTGGTGAAGGGAGGCCCATTCTTTGCTCTGAGTACACAGGAACATGGTATGTGGTTATGTAATTACTTTAACTTCTTTGTTGTTTTTTGTCTGGGTCTGGTCTGAGCAACACTAACTCTGCAGTTTGTCTCTTATTTGGTTGGTTGTTTACAGCTACAGATGGAGGGACATTATTATTGCTGCTGTTACCTGCAAGAGACTGTGATCTTTAAATATTTAACATGTCATTATATAAGTACAGTTAACACGTCGTTGCAGTATCATTCATGTGACTCTCACCTCGTGTGTGTGGAACTGCTCCTTCACTTCCTCCACATTGTTGGAGATGGGGGGCTGACCCTGGAGCCCATCTTCAGCCGACAGCAACCACGTCAACACCTTAAAATTCCAATTAATAGAACATAATTAACAGATAAGTCTGATGATCTGATGTTTTCAGTGAGAACCTCCTGGTAGACGCAGAGCTCTTCCAACGCTTCACAAATATCTAATTTCAGTGATTTCCTCAAACAGCTGCTCACTGTACTTTTTATCAAACATCACACAAACAGGAGGAAATAGTGGATTTGTTTGGGACTATTTTCAGCGGCAGATTAAACCACATTTGGTGCTCTAGTGAGTATTTCTGGCAGCGGGATGGTGAACGTGGGATCGAGTCAAAATAAACTACACTGTGTGTTCATTGATGTGTTTTTAATAGGTTTTGGACAACAATGGAGCTCTCTAGCACAGAGGAATAAGATATATGAGGCTCTGGATACACACTGACAAAAAATATAATAATATAACAATCTCACCAGGCTTTTCTTTTAACAGAAGAAGGCTCAGAGATATAAAATATTTCTTTATCAGCGCCATTATACCATACCTCCTCCAGTGCAGCCTGGTAGCTCTCCAGGCTGGTGGAGCCTGGAGGCAGAGGACTGAGGCCCCGCTGCAGCTCCTCCTGGCCCGGACTCAGGAACTAGAGAGGGAAGGGATGGATTGGAGATACCGCGCATAGATGGAGAGGGATATGAGAAGAAGGAGAGGAACAGCGGGTGTCAGGGTAAGATGGAAAAGGGGTTGAGAAGTAGAGGGAAGGAAATAAGGAGATGTAACAAGGACACAAACAGTATGTTTGAAGTGAGAAAAGGGGGGCAGGGAGGCAGAAACAGGCAGCATGAAGAAGGTAAGAAGGCAGAGAAGATAGAGAGAGATGGGGAGAGGCCTGTTAGTGCTAGCCATTACCGGTGCCGACAGGACGTTCTGGCCTTTGTCCAACCTTAACAACTTGTCTCCTTTCTCTTTGGGTCGCTCTCTCCCCATATCTCTCTTTGTGTGCCCGCTAAAGAGCTGGACACTAACAACTGCTCTCTCCTTATCTCAGCTCCACGCTCCTCCTCTCACTCTATTCTTCTCTCTGGTAATAAGGTCCTGAAAAGACACACGAGGCCCATCCACGGTGCTGATAACTGTCCAGCCTCAGTCAGCCCGTTCTCTTTTTATGCCTGTTACGTACCACAAATTGTTTGGTTTTGTCTGACAGTATTCAGAAATTAGTCTGTGCTGACCGAGTTTACAGCTTGAAAAGCAACCAATATTAAATAAAAGCCACATATTTAGGCCCCTGAGAGTCTAAAATGTGCTCTACCTTTATGCACTATGTTACCCATATAAAACATGTCTGACTGAGGCAAACTGAGGATATGCATTGTAAAAAAAAAAAAGCATTACATCTTTGAGAAGAAACTTTAGTTGCGATGAGACAGGGCTTTTTATGCCAGGTTCTGCTTTACATCCTGCATTTCAAAGAACAGTGGGTGTGCTTGAATGAAGCTTATCTGACAAATTATCTTTTTTTTTTGCGATGCCTTTTAGGTGGCAGCCAAGTTGAGTCGAGCACCCTGCTGGTACATTAAATATTTGACACAGTCTCTGAATACATTCCACCCAAGTCAGAGCAAATTATGGGCCACATTTAGTTACGCAGCCCAGGGTGACGGGCTTTGAAAATGCATCTGAACACTTTGAAATGCCATGTTTTGGATTAGAGAGGACAGGATGGGTGGATGCACAGTTACCCTGCTTTTGTGTTGTAGCTGGTGTTGTATTGAACAGATAAGAAACAGACTTGCCCGTCAGTTTGCGTTTGGAAAGGCAGTGACGTAGAGAGCAAGAGCAGGTCTTCATGATGAGCTTTTTGGGAAATGCAATAACTTGCTTTCTTGCTGAGAGTTAATTGAGAGGATCAACACCACTCTCATGTCTGTATGTATGATAACTGTGAGCCAGAGCCGGCAGCTGATTAGCCTAGCTTAAAGCATAGACTGAGGACTGGGAAACCGTTGCAGAGCGCCTCCTGGCAGTCAGACTCAACAGCATTATTTCATAATTTGAAGTGTTTAAATAAGCCACTCCTGCCATGGTAAATTATTGGAATGGTTTGTTAACAAATGAAATCATAATCATAAACAGTGTATAGCTTCTCTTAACTAAGCTGAATTAAATCTGTTAGTGTTAATATTTATTTTATTTAGATATACAGTAAATGCCTGTGATGATGGATTTGGAGACCTTTACCACATGTTTGTTGACACTCCTGCAGTTCTTCTCACCAAATAGGTTATATTGATTTCATGATGTCTCAAACTTGAAAGCACAATTACAATCCAAACAGCATGATGTGAACATGACATCAGTCACGTGACCCTCGGCTCGCAGGTCTTAGAGGTTCCTCTCGTGTCTCCCAGAGAGAAGATGCTGCAGCTCGTAACGCTGCATAAAAAAACAATGTTTGATTTTACTTTTCCACTGGAGTTTGGATTAAAAACAGGAGACGCAGTGATTGTTGAGCTTTAGAAGCACATTTTTACATGCGTGAGCCGCGTTAGCCGTAAGCTCATCAACTGGTTGTAGCTTCAACAACATGAGAGTGACGTCGATCATTCTTGTAAGTATAATAACAGTGCGTTTCCTCATTTTTTTTCAAAATGTTGCCCCCCCCATCTGTATCACAACTGATAAAAAAAAGACCCTATAAGCATGATTAGTATCACTTCTTTTTTAGCTCATTTTTAAATTCTGAATGAAATTAAAACATAATGTGATTGGCAGGCACAAAGCAAAAGATGTCCAACTCAACAAGCCCCATAGTTTCATATCCAGCCATGAAGCATAATTTGTGTTTACTACAGATAAAAAAAATCTGTCAACAATTTTTTTAACTTTTCAGTGTTTTCATTTGTCACAATTAAAAGGAAACACCACTTTTTAACCATAAAAATACTTACCAAAAAATACTTTTTTCGGTACTTGTTCAAGATCAGTTGTGGACTTGGTCTGATGGACATTTTTTGTCAATGACAGACAAACAAGGGCAGACAAAACAACAAGTGTGCAGCCGAAACATTCACCGACAGATGGACATTTGGCATGGAGTGTTAGCGTTGCAAGACACGGACCTGATCAGTAAAACGCCTCCTCTTTTGCTCGGGCGACTTGACATATGCAGCCTGGGTGTAGGCATAGCTTTTATAGCGAGGCTGAGGGGAGGGGCTCCGCACTCGCCCCTGAGCCACACTCACTGTGATCTGAGAGAGAGACGGACAGGACAGGACAGAGAAAGAGGGGGCAGGAGATGCCAGCGAAGAGAGAGAGAAAGAATAAGAGAGGCAAAACAGGGCAAAGCACAGAGCGAAAGATCCAAAAGCCAAAATATAGAGAAGAAGAATAAGCACAGAGAGAAAGAAAAGAAGGGTAGAGGAGAAATTCAGATGAGGAGAGACGAGAGAGAGAGAGGCAGAACAGAGGAGAAAAACTAGCATGAATAATCACACATAAGCTCTGTTTCCATCCAAATGTCAAGCTAATTTTAGGTGAACTTTTGAAAGAGCATAAATAAAAAATAAAATACAGATTAGTTGCAACTCTATCAGCAGACTGTCGAAAAACACATTTCTGAGAAAAATGAAATGTCTCAAAAAGAAATACTGGGCAAGTAGTAATTTACTTTCATTTCAGCAAATGCCATATTCCATGCTCTCCAGAGATGAAAACAGAGAAATACTGCGACAAACTAAAGTGTATCAGACACCTCAGACAGTTCAGTAAGTTTGTGGTGGACTAACATTCATGAAACCCAAAATCACCACAATCAACTGTTTGACAATTAGACTGAAGCGTTGACCTCAAGTGATTCATTTATAAAAACACTGAAAGGGAAATTATGTAACTTTTGAAAGAAAAAATAACGTATTTGTCTTTTTTTTTTAAATGCAAAGTTGAATATAAAAGCAATAAAAAGCATCATTGCCTGATTGAATACGCTCAGAGGAGCAGCACTTTATGGTGGCTAATGTTAGCATACTTTAGCTTATTATGATTCACATTATTTTATCATTATGCTGTCATCATCTTGCAAAAGCCACTTGTGCAGTTACACACAGTAGTTTCCAATGGAGTTTTATTACCGATACATTAATGTGTAAGCAGAATTCTACTGCTGTCACTTGTCAAGGTGGTGTTAGTTTGAATTACTTCTTATACTGTTTGAAACTGAAAAAATGTTCTAAAAATAAGTATTTGTATGCTGAATCTAGAAATAATAAAGCAGGCTGCTGCACAAACTTCACGAAAACTGAAACTCAATTTTAGAAAATAATTTAAAACAGGTTAATTTGCACTGAAAACATTTGTTATGAAATGTAATCCGTAGTTATGGCTGTCAAACAAGTGAAGCGGAGTAAAAAGCTTTGAATTGAGTGGATTTAAAGTATAAAGTAGCATAAAATGAAATACTCCAGTTAAATACCCAGAATACAGCAACTAAAGGGTTCTCTTTTACTTTCTACCACTGCTGATGTTTGTAAAGGTAAAGACACCTGAGGAGTAATCTGATTAGTTATCATGGTTTTTTCAAATTTGACAGCTGATAAAGTCCTTGGATGGAAACCCAGCGACGGATAATGCAGACGTGAGGGAGAGAGAGACAGAGGTGGACAGATGTTATGCAGGAGATGTGGACAGAATGGAAAACAGCCAACAGCACAGAGTCAAAGCTGACGTCGTTGTGAGCAGCTCCAGTTCCTGCAGCTCCACCACACCCATCCACACACCAACCGCTTCCTGACACACTCTGTCTGCCTGCGGATGTTTCAAAGTCACCAGTTTCACACTTTGTTTTCTCTCCAGGGAAAGAGATCACTCAGCTTTTTGGCATCGACATCCTGCCTCACACTCGGGAAGATTTATTCCAAACTAGCAGCAGCTCTGGAAAACTGCCGTCCTCAGCAATTTACCATCGTCTGTCACTTACTGGCCAGCAAACAACCGACTGATTTTTATTTTCATGAAATCTCATTAAGGGTTTCCAATGAAAACGCCTTGAGTTGAATTTCATCATGAGACTCCAGATAATGTTCTTTTCTGTTAGTTGATACAGATGTTGTGGTAGGAGCTCCTCGCAGCAGGTAACATTTTCCAGGTAAAAGGAAAGATTTCAGAGTTTAAGAGTTTTTATTTCTATTAGTCAACTTTTAACAACTAGTGCAACTCTGTCCACTCATCCAAGCTTGTTGCTCTCAGTGTGGCTATTTTGTAGGTGGCGGCTTGTCGGACGATGCTAACGATGCCACCACCTGTCTCCAACCTCAAGTAAAAAAGTTAAATTCTCTTGATTTATTTAAAGGAATGGTTCAACATTTAGGGGAATGCTCTTAGCAAGAGTTAGATTAGCCGATTGATATGCTGTATGCTAACCATGAATTTGGCGCCAGTAGACGATTATCTTAACCTTAACTTAACTAAGACTTGAAGTAAGGGGAAACAGCTTGTCAGGCTCTGTCCAAAGATTAAGTATCAGCAGTTTTAAACCACAATAATGAACCCAGTTTAGTTATAGTTCATTAGAGCAGTGACTTCCCCCCCTGACAGCACAACTTGTCATTCTTACATCACGTTTAAACACACAAGATACAGCACGTTCATGATTGAGTTTTAGGTGCCTGTAGGGGGATTTAGTTACCTGTGGACAGAGCCAGGTTTGGTTTGCATGCATAATGAAAAATGAAAAATATTGCTTATTGATATCAGTCTATCAATAAGTCACAGACAGTTTTGGATGAAGCCTTTTGGATCACAGTCAGGTGTGCAGCTATCGTACGTGTCTTGGATTGGAAACTACGAGCGGGATGAGTGTGTTTTTCTTTCCTGGTGTGTGTTTCACGACTGCCTCTTCATGTGTATTAACACATAACATGGTCTATCAAAGACAGAGGCAATTACACGAATACTTCACCAGTTAGTGGATGACTGCAACAACAGAAATATGGAATCTAAACTGCTGTGATTCCTACAAAGAGTGTAAATATTTCTAGTTTAATTGGTTTTCTTATTGAAAAAATGCCCATAATTGACAATAACAATTCCATCTAACTCTGCAGATCAGTGCCACAGCATTAAATGCACACACAGTGCAAGCAACTGCAAAAAACGCTAAAACCAGCTTCACTACTGCTGTGAACAATGTACAAATACAGGTGTACCATTCTGTTAAATGTGCTTTAAGAGATAACGGCTTCCAAGAAGCAGAGGCCTTCCATTTAACTCCAAAATCCAACTTTTAGCAGTTTGCTAAAACATGAAGCCAGAGGAGGCTGTCCTCCCATGGAAAATGACAGCATCAGTTGTTTCAGCAAATGCTCAAGTGACAAAGCACTCTGGGAGCCAAAGGCACTATGATTCTTCTCTGCACACCAGCGCACCATGCTGTTGCTAGCTAGCCAGCGAGTGAATGGATTTTGATACGAGAATGCAAATGAAAATGATTTTTTTGGCACATATGTTTAAACCGGCGCACAATACGACCAGGGCTGTGATCTAGAATGCTTAAAAAGCCATTTTTCATTTCGTCTCAACAATAATTTGGAAGCCAGGGTCTCAGATTTCACCTTTAAAATCACACAGCAGCCAAACTGTACAGGTGCCCTTACTGTGGACGGACACGTCTTTTAATAGACGGCCGATACTCCCGCTTGTTTGACATTCCCAAGACGCCTTTTCTACGACAGCTGGGTGAGCCGCTGCATCGCTAAAACCAAGTCAACCATTCCACCACAGACATCATAAAAGTTTAATCTCTCCCTGTCTCGGCTCCTTCTCCCCAGCTATCAATCTCCCCTTTCGCCTCCATCCTGCCTCGCCTCCCTCTCTTCTCCTTCTCTTCTCCTGTCATCGTTTCTCGGCCCGTCTTCCGCTTCTGTTTTACCCCTCGCTGTTTTCCCCTTCCTCTCCTTCAAGGTGGATTAGGTGTTTTTCTTGCTGTAAAGAGCAGACAGCCAGAGGCGACCTCGCCCCCGGATCAAATGGTCCCTGGCAAATAACTCTTAGCGTTTGTTTTCACCTGCTCCGAGCTCCAGACGGGTGGAGTTTTAGTACGTCAGGACACCTTTCACTGCTTTTAAGCACTTGTCTCAAACTTTGGATTTAGTCATTTTTCCTGCTTTTCTTCCTCTCTTCCTCCTTGAGTCCCAGGTGGTGGTAGTATGGTGTTGATGTAAGAAGGTGGTGACAGCGGCGCTTTGATGATGACAGATGAGGGAGGAGGCAGATAATAGCCGCTGTCAGTAACTCTTTTTCTCCCCTCCCGTCTTTCCTCTCCGTCTCTCGTTTTATTGCCGTCTGACTTGTTCCTCGCACTCCCTTTTTGTCTGCTCCATCTCACTCTTCATTTCCCGCCTCCCCACCTCTTCATCTTCCTGTACATCTTTATATGTATTTACACCTTCCCACTTTCTCGCTTCCCTCTTCGCTTCGCTTCTCTTCGAAACCGACACCTTTCTCGTCCACTTTCTTTTATTCCCGTCTAGCTTTCTCTCTCTCCGGCCGTCTGATTCCCAGAAGGAAGAGGCCTGCAGTTTCTCTCCACCCTGAGACAGAGGGCTGATGAAGGGAGGGGTTGATGTGGCCATTAAACTGAGTGAGATAATAATATTACCAGCCATTACTCCAGGAAGCTCACTCCATCCTGCTGCGATTCTGCGGGATCGCATGACACCGGCCTCAGCTTAACTCGGCTCTAAAGGTCAGCGCCGGTAGATCTGATTTGTGGCTCCAGATCTGGTCAATTCTTTCCAGCACTTTCATTCAGAGGTTCTGTCTCAATTTAGTGCTCAATTTTCATTCCGACGCTCACAAATTTTAGCCGCCGAGAGCATGAGATAAGAAATTTGTCTACTCCTCGCTGAGAGGTGACCACATCTCCCAGCATGCCTCGGAAGAAGCAGGAGGTAGAGAGGAAAAGCACATCCGCTTGTTTTTGCTGCCTCTGAGGCTCTAAACTGAATATGTGGCTGGAAAATGGGTGGATGAGCGGATGAGTGGACACATGTATGCTGATAGATAGATGCTGAACTCTTCAACTCTGTTACTGGCTGATTATGTTTCTGTTTGATACCAGTAGTTATTAATACTGGGAGAGCAGACTAAGGAGTCTACCAGTTAAAACCAAATATAACTATATCGATATAATGGTCTGTTGACATTTGGTATAAACCAAAATTGCGTACTTATTGTCTTATAAAGGACAGCTACTGTGTGGAACCTTATGTACAGTGTAATTTAAGCAAAAGACAGAGATCCCTGTGTGCACAGTTACGCTCAGGAACATTACCATTAGCTATAGAGACTGGAAGGTTTAATGCTACTCCAGAGAAGGACAGACTTTGTTTGCTGTGTGATTTGGGAGAAGTTGAGAATGAGGTTCATTTTATGTTTTACTGTCCTGTATACGCAGATATCAGAGAGGTACTTTTCAAGATGTCCTGTTTATTTTGATTTCTTTTGGTTGGATGACCATGAAAAACTTGAACTATGTTTCAGAAGGGGAACCTTTTTCATGGCAAAATTTCTTTACCGGGCCTGGAATAGAAGGCAAGATATTTTGTTTGAGAACTGAGCAGCAGAATTATTGTTTAGGATGTACTGCTGCAATGTCAATATATTGGTGTCTTGTAAACCCATGTGGGTTGGGCACATTTGTGTGCATGACACGAAAATAAAGAAATCAATCTATAATCAATCTATATCATTACATCCACTTTGATATTGTATAACTTACATATTGTACATCTTACAGCTGACGCTTTATTTCAAGTTCTGGTTATCGGTCTTTAGCTGCAAAAACAGCTTTAAGTGAAGCTATGTAGCTTTTGAAAGCAGCACAACTCTTCTTACAAATGAAAACTTTAATTCATTGGCAATGAAACACACATTTGCTAAACTACATACCTATAAAACGTCGCATTCTCCCATTTCTCCGACTTTCTTGTTGTAAGCTTTTATCGAAACATGAAGTGAGCCGCACAACATTTTGTTTGGATTTTTAGGAGTTAGCATTGTTACAGATGTCTGTGGGATTTTGAATTAGGTTTGCTAACTTCTGGAACAGATCCCTTTAGACTGCTTGACATCTATTTTACCACCTGAAACGTTATAATGCAATAAAAATGTCATTCCCAAGAAAACAGCATCTACGCTGCAAAACCCAAAATCTTAGTAAAATAAAATTAAATCATGGTAAAACATTCTTGTTTGTTGTCTGACAGGACACAGTTTCTTATCAGGCAGATTTTATGTTTCATTTGTTTCAGGCTTTTTTCTCCTTAATTATCTTAATCAGATATTAGAACTTGCTGCTGATTTGTCAAGCTGATCGACACAAACAAGAACAAACTGCTCTGCCAACGTCAGAATTTCTTTGTATGCAGACAAATATACTTGTTTTTAGTCCGGCTGTACTACTTTTAGATAACTGTGGGTGTTCTCGACTAGATGCTTTTACTTCAAATCTTTGTTAGTGAAATTTTGCTCTTCTGTTGAAAAATAATTTTGCTGATTTTAAGTAACATTTCCTCCATGTTTTCTTGCTTTTGCAGTGTAGAGAATGAAGTATAAAACCTAGCTAAAAGCAGCGCTGCACTCTGGCCTGGGCTACAGAACAGCTAAAGTAAGAGAGCTTGTCACACCGCGGTGAGGTCTGTCTCGTCATGGGGTTTTTGTCTTGTCATTTCCTGTTTTATTTTGAAGGTCTAACTCTCCTCTCGTTTCAGAGCACTTGCCCTTCCTCATGTGTGTGTCCACCCCGATCACCTGTTGTCTCCACCTGTTCCTGATTACCCTCCACGTGTTAAATAGTCTGCGTCTCCCTTGTCTTGTGCCAGTGTGTCTTTGTCCGTCTGCGATTCACCCGAGCCCGTCTTCCCCGTTTGTCTTTGCCACAGCCACAGTCCTTGCACTGAAGCTCTTGTTTCCTCCTCGTGAGTGTTTTTTGTTTTGTAATTTTGATATCCTAGTTCCTGGTTTATTTTCGTATCTTAGACCTTAGCCGAATTGTTTTCCTCGTTGTAGAGTGATTTTCAGTTGTTTCTGTTTTAGTGTTTAGCTTCTAGTTCCTCAGCTTTTAAGGAGAGTATTTTGATTTCATAGTTTTCCTTATCTAGTTTCTATAGTTCCAGTATTCCTAGTCCTTAAAGTTTTCCTCCTTCGGAGTGTTTTTCGTTTCTTATTTAATAATTTTTTCTAGTTTTTCCTCATAGTGTGCATTTTTTCTGTTATTTTTCATTACTTAGTGTGTTCTAAATTTATCCTCATAGTGAGCGTTTTGTGTTTCTTTGTTATTTTCTTATTCTTGATATTCCTAGTTATAGCCTTGTGCCTAGTATATGTGGCGGTTGGTGTTTCCGGTGCTTTCATTTTTACGTTCCACTTCCTGTGTTGCTGTGTGTGTGCGCGCTAACTGTACTCTTATTTTCTGAGGCTCCCTTCCCCCCTGCTGCGTCGAGGAGTGATTGGACACACCTGGATTCACTTCCGAATCAAGACGCCTATTTATACTCTGCGGAGACGCTCCTCGACGCCAGAGTATACTACTTCGTACCATGGTACCAGTGGCTTCCCGTCTCTCCAGTGGTAAAACTTATTACGGTCTCGCTTGTGAACTTTCCGTGTGGAATAACCCTGTCTGTTTTTTCTTCCAGTGCCTCCCGCGCCCACACATCCCAGCACTCTCTGAAGCCTTTTTGAGTTCGTTTGGATCACGTGTCTCATTGCCTGACATTTGCCTTCTCCGTTTGTTAAAATAAACTTTGTTTAAACCTTCTCCTTTTCCGCTTGACACTCATCGAAGTGGAACTTGGGTTGAGTTTAATAAAGATCTGTGAATTCAAATCTCTGCGTCTGAGTCCCGGCCTGACAGAGCTTTGTTAAGTTAATGCTAGTTTGGGTAAAGCAAACCTACTTTTCCCAGCATGTTTCTGTTCAGTTCTGATGTTTACCCAGCAGCTAAACTAGTTGTTCACAGTTGGCTGTGACTGACCGTCGTGGAATTCGCTATTTGATGTGTTGAAGCTGCCTTTAATTCACTTATTTAAAAGTATTAAATAATAGATTTCATAATTAAACTAATTCATTGGATCAAAGTAAAATAATCAGCCAAAAAGACATAAAATTAAAAAATATCTGGCAGTTTCACGGTGTTGTAGTAAGTTAATGCCCTTTGTCTTTGTAGAGCTGTGCTGGTCTCTTTCCCTTTTCAAAAGTGTTCTTTTCTTGAAATCTATGTATTATGTTGATTATGAAGGGTCAAGAGACGGTGTCAGTATTTTGCAAAAAGGCAGATAAAAATAATAATACTGCTTTACCACACAGGCTGATATAAACTGTTTTTCACTTGCAGTGAGCGGAGCTGTGTCATCTCTTTCCACATATTCTCCCTTTTCATACATTTTGACTTTGTTCACTCCAAGGTTCAACACAGGAATTGTATGTTTTGGAGGCTGCCTCTTGCGCTGCATAGATTTTAGAAAGGATCCCTGTTACATTTTGACTTGTCTTTATCAAAAACTGGCTCAAGGCAAGAGAATTGTTTATTGTCCAAAGTACAACCACGTAAAAATAATGCTCCACACAAAGGATTGACCTGCAATGATCTTTTTCTGTCTAATACAATTTCATGAGCAGTAAAGCTGAGAGGTTACTTTCTTATTTGTCTTCAATGTCTGATGCTGAGCTGCTTTATAATATTTGACGTGAATTTGCCGTAGTTTCTCCTCTTAATCACGCCTTGTGATTAAAGTGGTTGTGATAATCTGCTCACTGCTGGTTCCTCCAGGAAACCTGCTCTCAGTTTGTGGTACCACTGAGAAGAAAATATGCTGTCAAACGGCTCATTATCCAATTTATCATGAGATAGGAGAATCCAAACAGTGTTTCTCTTAATCTTTGAGCCATGCTTTTGAGCCTTCACACCTTCATTTTATTTTGCAGAGGTTTAGGGAAAGAGTCTCAAATCTCTGCTGGTAGAGATGTAGAAATAGTGCGTCTCCATAGTAATGCTGTTACAGGACCCTTTATTATTACATTTATGTTCAAGTATTTCCAAATCTCTGCAGAATTCCTTTGATTAATTCTGTTCTTGGTGTTGCCGCCATACAGCACTGATTTAAGACAAGTCGAAGGACATCTGAGAGCAGGGATCATTCCCCCTGTTCCTTTCATCCCCTTCAGTTTCACTCAAACATGACAACAGAGAGGGTCATGGTGGGAATTTCACAAGCCCACTTAGTAATTTTGATAAAGTGGCAGGTTGGCAGGGGAGCGGAATGGGAGTGTTGATGCTTCGAAGGAGTGCAAACTCATTTTGTCACTGGGTTAGATAATCCTGTTCTGGAGCTGATAATATGCAGCGTACAAACAGGTGCAGCCGTTTAGTTGTATAATATGCAATACTATAGAGCCTACTTGAGTATTATTATGCAGTGTGCGCGCTGCCTCAACAACAAAGCAATGAAATATGGAAAGGTAGCTCTAAAGAACAAGTGAGTGTACATGGCTGAGCACAGACACAATGCATGCAGAGCAAAGGCTCATGGGAAATACATCGTGGCATCTTACTTATCATCACAACATAAGCGGTCTTGGTAACATTAACGCCATATCGCACATACACAGTGACAAGAACCACTGGAATGAAGATGTCACCTTTCACCCAGTTCCCATGATGGTCAATCTGACATGTGTTACCACAGAAACAGGAATGGCTAACGCTAATGCTAACAGGACAGCATGCTAGTATATGTAGGGCTCATCAGTGTTGGTTGGCTCCAAAAAATGCAGGAATTTTTGATCTTATATGACTGAAAATGAGATTTACTGTAAAATCTTCATCCAGCTTTTTTCTTTTCTTAAGCCTTTTCAGACATGGAATATGTTACTCCATCTTTCTGTTAAAGTGGCGGCTTTTTGTCATTCAGACGTGACAGGACATGCAGAAAGAGCCTCAATGCTCATGCGGTATTTGGCACCTGGTCCACAGAGGGAGCGGTATCACTGAGGAGGGAGACGTGCTCTCAGGTCACTAATGGGCTGCATCAGTGATGGATTGTAAAACTTATTTTGAGTGTGAGGGATGCCTGATGGATGCCCCCCCTTCACACATTCAATACTCGAATACATTTTCTCACCAGTTTTATCATTTATTAGATAGAGATTTATGCTGCATGTTTAATAAAGTCCAACAGTTTACGAGATGGTTCCTATTTGTCCTGCTGGATGTACATAATTTCATGCGTGCAGTTGTCATGAATGAAAATCAAAACAGTGCTGGTCTGATTATTATGTTTTTGTTTGTTTTTTTCTCTTTTGCTCAGCATTGCAAGACTGATCTGATATGTGAAAAAATCTCCTCAACAACACAATATTATTCTTATTCACAGTATTTCCTGTTTAATTACACTGATTTGATTGCTTTTGTGCATAAGAAATGATAATCAGGTGACTCATTCAGTCTCTCTCTGTGTGGGTTTCACATTGTGCTGCTAGCCTTGACATTAATCATTTCAGACTGGTTTGCAGTGTTACAGAAATGTTACTAGGTCAGACCTAGAATGTGTGAAAGGGGCTTTTTAGTGACATTATAAAACGATTCTTAATGGTGAAGACCCAGTGAACTACTTGGGTTTGAAAGTTGAAAACATGTTGTGCTACGCAGCAAAAAAAAATAAATTGGCACGGTAATTTGCCAAAAAGTTGACAATTAAAAAGTGCAATGGTGGAACAGGAAGTTCAGTCTTTACCTACTGTGGATAAAAGTCTGCGGAGGAGAAGATCATTATTAGAGTTTCTGGGAGCCCTCGTTTGTATGGCCACTGTCTCCGAGATTACAGATACTGAGAAAAATGTTGACAGTAGGTAATTTTTGCCCCATTTTTATCTTCACTGTCTATTACCAGAAGATTTTCTGAAAGGCAGGAGGACCTCAATTAGTGTAATGATGTAATGATGAGTCTTCGCTTATATTAGGGAACATAGAGAAGATGCAATGGGATATCAAATCTGGATGAAAATTGGTTCAAGTCAACCTAAACAAAAACAATGAGCCATAACGGTGTCACATGGCTGTGTGTGTGTGTGTGCGTGTGTCGAACCTGCTGGGAGAAGCGCTGCTGGGTCTGGATCTGGTAGTGCTCCTCTGTCGTCACCCGGGTGATGTTGGCCGAGGCCGCACGCGGCAGCGTCTCCACCTCCTTGATGGCCTCCATGGAAACGCTTTGGGGAAGCACCTGGAAGAGCGACGTCACGTACATGATGACGCTCTTCTTGTCAGGGTGAGGCACTGCCACATCTGAGGACCAGAGACACGAGAGACATGACAGATAAAAAGACCCAAACACATACGAGTTTTCAAACCCAAAGCACACATCCAACCCCTCCAACCCCTGCATCACCTGCACTAAGCTGACAATAAACAAAGAGGATCAATCGTAAACAGATCAGAATGAAACTGGTCGTTATGTTCTCTAATTCACGAAGTAGAAAAGTTAACATTGATAGAGACCCAAGACTGAAATAACGCTGTAGTTTCATCTGCTCAGAAAAAAAATGGTACAAGAAAATAAAAAAAGCATATAAATACTTTCAGACTTAAATATAGAAATCCCAAAAAAAAAAAAAGGACTCAGAATAGGATTTTGAAAATTGAAGGGCACTGCACTGCAAATGAAGCAACGTCTTCTTCAAATAAACAACAAAACACATCACTGGTCTAGATCAGGCATGTCAAACTGATTCCATAAAGGCCCGTGTGGCTGAAGGTTTTCATTCCAACCAAGGAGGAGCACACCTGGCTGGAATCAATTAATCAGCTGATCTCAGTCTTCAGCTGATTACTAAGTGATTCCTTGATGTTGATTGGTTGGCCTGGTGCGCTCCTCCTGGAACAAAAACCTGCATTCACACGGCCCTTTATGGAATCAGTTTGACATATGTGGTGTAGATGCATATAAGCATTTTCTGATCTGACGCCTCCTGTGGTGAAGGTTTGGTTAGGTTTAGGGTTAAAATCACTACTTCGTTAAGGTTAGGGGATCTTCATTGTCATGATTACAATATTAAAGACTTGGCAAAGATGGTGGTGTTAAAGTCTGACCTCCTCCTTTATTTTCCCTTGTCCAAAATAAAATGCATGGACAACATTTTCAATGCAAATCCACCAATCCAGTCTCTCCAATAACATCCTGTTTTAAATTAAATAAAATTTGTTTTAAATTTCTTATGATAGCAAACTAAATATTTTTGTGTTTCAGACTGTTGGTCTAACAAAATAAGGTATCTGAATATGCTGACTTGGACTTCATATAAATTCAGGGGTAATTTTCAGTACTTTCTGGCATATTACTTAATTATTCCAGAAAACAATTGGCAGAGTAATCAGTAAATAAAATAATCATTAGTTGCAGCCCTAGAAAATAAATAGAAGCGGTAATTTCAATTAGATGGATCTAATGTACGTGATGGCCATTAATGCGCATCCAAGAGGATGCAGGGTGATGAAGTAGACCGACGTCCAGCTGCAAAAACAGATTTGAGTCAATATGTACTCATGAATAACTGTTGGCACTGTAGCATGAGTGTGCATCAGTCCGCCTGTCTGCTGTGAATCTTACAGCTAAATTAAATGTGCAAACTTTCCCAACAGGTGCAGCAGAAACACACCAGAGCAGTGGTTTCAGGAAGGGTGGCCAAGAGCCTGTGGCCCAGCCAGTCAGCCCAGAGCAAAACTAATAGAGACAGATCACAGCAGGGCTGAGACACAGCAGATAAATGAACACCATGAGAGGCTGGGACGCAGACAGAGAGGGTAGAAGACAGAGAGGGAGGGTAGAAGGGGAGGACAGAAGGACAGCCAGAGGAAGAAATTGAGTGCTAATGAACTGATGGTTATGGGTACGCTAACAGAGTTATGTGCAGAGTGAGGTTAGCTCACGACTGCAGGAATAATGAACAAGAGAAAGGAGGAAGATGGATGACAATGGAGAGGAGTCAAAGCAAAAAAAGAGAGAAAAAAGTCTTGTGATGCAAAGCAACAGAAATGAGTGTGTGTGTGTGTGTGTGTGTGTGTGTGTGTGTGTGTGTGTGCGATAGATACAGTACATGAAGCCAGTCACATTTTTTGGCTGTGGAAGACTGATTTATCAGCATCACAGAGAAATCTGAGGATGTTACTGTTTGTCTGAGGAGGACAAACAGCTCCATAAATAAAGCCACCACCTGCAAGTGTGCGTCGAAGTGTGCGCACATCCGTCACCTGGTTAGTCCACGCTCTTCTTCCATCCCATGATCTCCATTTTAATCTTTTCAGCACAGCCACATGTGTGTGCATACTTACATGAGGCTCTGTAGGTCTTTTGACTATGAAAGATTTGAGAGTGCACAAAGCAAATTCTGAGCCCTACTCAGTCTGCAAGTCAACATTTGAGAGCGCTGAGGCGTTTATGAATGCGCTCGCTCACTTTTCTCCAGCTGTTTGGGCTTCTGAGCACTTAAGATCACAAGAGGTCGCTTGCAAACCATCTTTGACTAGCAAGCTGCAACAGGACACACACACATTATTTTGAATATGACCACATGACTATACAGGACAACATATGATCTACATATTTTATGCCAATATGCTGCATGGTTTGCCTTTAATTTCCGTTCTTGTGGGTGTGTGGATTGGCACCTATTCTGAGAACTCAGTCTTTCTGAATGTAGCCACAGCCCACAACAATCATCTATAATCTTGTTCTTAATCTTAATCTAATAATCTTATTTTTCATTTTTTGTTTGAACACATGGAGTCAGATCAGGTCACAGTAAATACAACCACCCTATATCAGACAATAGGTGGATTTCCATCCAAACGGATTGCAAATTTGAACCAAATTTCAAAAAAATCAGCAAAAGAAAATACAAACAATTATTTGTTTACATCCACTATTCAAGGATTATGAGTCAGCTCATTGAGATAAGCAGTAGGTGGCGCCAATTCTCTCATTAGATAGCGGTTATGCCAGTGTAGAAAAAGAGATCTAAGAGTGCTCAAGGTGCAAAACACAATGTAAATGTGACATTTCTGTCAAATGTGTATGAAAATATATTGATGGAAACACGACTAATGAGCCTCATTCATAAACGTTTTTCCTTTAAAGCTTCTAATAATTTTTACTGCTAAATTTAGTCTTATAATGGAAAGAAAATGAGAAATGGTTTAGAAAATCACACTAGAGATAGAAGGTAACACGAAGCTATCTTGGCTCGTAACAACTTATACTTTAATCTAAACTCTGTTTCATGGCTTAGAAACTCACTACACCATCATTACACCATCAAATTGGATGTGATCAATCATTTACCGCTGATGCATTTTAATATTCAAGATATTACAGACACCAAGTGCTGCTCTTTCTCTTCCACTGTCCCAGCTTTTATTTTATTTCTAACAGGATGACCCTTTACTTCCAGGTCAAACTGAAGAGGTGACGCTCTGCTCTCAGTTTTCAGGCTGCGTTTCGGAGGATCCAGGCTGCCAAAAGTCAGCGCGAGCAGCTTTGATCATTACAAGCTTGAGAATCCCCGTTGTTGGTTCACACACAGATACAGACCTCCTCTCTCATGACTCCCTCGCACACAAATCTGACTTCAAATTTGTTTTGTGCGCTCTCAAATCTTTTGGCGTCAATATACTTCCATACACAAGCATGTCACAGTGTGTGTAGTGTCTGTATTTCCGTGTACTGATGTGTGTGTTCTTGCTTCTGATGCTTCTGCTTCAGAAATCTGTATGCCTCTCCTTGAGTGTGTTTGTGTGTCTGATTTGCAGTCATTCCATCTGTCTCTGTCAACACACACAGAGGAGCTGTCATTAGTTTGGAGTAAAATACTTTCTCAAATGATTTCACTGAAAATATTTGGTTTTGAGAATGATATTTAACTTATGACGGAGAAATCTGATCAATGTAGAAACAAGAAATCGAATTATTCCATTCATGACTTCTCCAAGTTGCTGTGACCCGTGTTAGGTCAGATGAAACTTTAGATTCGTAGCGCGGCAGTGAGAAACATGTCTAACCAATATTCCACAGTTTGCTGATGTGTTCAAAGACTACGTGAAAAATATGGCTTCCAAGAGATAAGTTTGAGACCCGAGCTGCAACACGGCAGCTGGATGTCAGCTTTGATTCCAGGCTAAAGACGTGAACAAAGGAGCGAGAGCATAGAGAAACAAAGCAAAGACAAGAAAGAGGAGTGAAAGAGGAATTAGATGAAGAAGCCGGTGAGAGAAACACACAAAGAGAAGAAAAACAGTGGAAAGTGATACAGGGGGGGAAAAATACAAATCAAATCAAGATAGTGATTATGTAATACGGAGGTTATCCCTGGAGATAAAGCGGAGAAAAGTTTTTACATAACATCAACGATTCTACATTTAACCAACGGCGACATCACAAATACTTCCCCCTCGATACTTGTGAATAAGCAGGCGCAGAGCTGCTTCCTTTCTGCTGCATGTTGGTGTTAATGTCAACCAGCAGCACAAACACAAGCGCTGCACATGTCTGTGAAGAGTACACCAACGTTTGGGATCAGACATTAAGGGGCTTTATAATCTATACCAGGGGTCTCAAACTCGATTTACCTGGGGGCCTCTGGCGGCAGAGTCTGGGTGAGGCTGGGCCGCATCAGGTTTTCCACAAGAAAAGCTCTAATAAAAACATTCCAATGTTCTCAAATATCTTTATTTTTTAACACAAAATAAACAAACAAGTTAATAATTAATACAAAAATAAATCAATCAATAATAAATACATAAAATAATTTTGATAATAATAATACAGCAGATATAGACAACTGAAGAAACCACATATAGTTGCTGACTAGAGAAATCTAATTATTTTTATACAGATTCAATTGTCTGTATTAACAGCTCTTTAACTTTTAGCTTTCTGAACATGAATGGAACATTGAACATGAACTGTTCTGAACATGGCTTCTCTTCTTGCTGCAAGAGATCTGGCACCGCCTCTTCTCGCATAGCCGAGCCACATTTGGCTTGAGGGAGGAAGTAGTTGAGAGCCTCAGTACGGCTTGAAGATGCGCATCAGTAAGTCTGGACCTGTACTTGGACTTATTGAAGTTCAAGGTGGGGAAGAGCTTTTCGCACAAGTATGTGCTCCCAAAAAGGCACATGGTCCGCTTGAACATTCGGAAGAGCTCAGGGAAGCTGGGGGTCATTTCTCTCAAAAATTGTCTGCTTTTCCACTCACCTCCCTGAACTTGGCTTTGAGTTCAGAGTTGCACTGCAGGTCAATAAGTTCCATTGTTGTTTCGCCGACGCGCGGAGAACGTACTTTCCGCAATGTGCGTCGTTTCTGCTTCTTTTTCGGTCCCGCTCAGCGGCAACTTAACAGCTGATGTCGCAAGTTTGCAACAAGCCCGACCGATGTCCCGCCCTCGAGAGCCATATACCCCACCGTGATTGGTAGGTTCGTTCAGCAACACTGTAAAGTGTCATTCGTATCAAACTTGCAGGCCGCACTAACATTAATCTTTCACATTACAAACTATCGTCCCACGGGCCGCAGTTGGCCCGGGGGCCGCGAGCTTGAGACCCCTGATCTATACAGAATACAAGACCCCCTATTATCAGAGCCTCCGGTCAGAGAAGGAAGACCTTTGACTGGGGACTGGATTGGATTTGTTACTAAACTACAGAACTAATACAGGACTCAGACTTTTAATCAGAGCCATGAGGCACGATCACACCTATTTTCAGCCTGCTTACACTGGCCGCCAGTCGGATTTAGACGTGATTGGAAGATCTTATTGATTATTTTGATTATTTCATGGCCTTGCGCGCTGCTGTTGCTGTGTGAACAACTGAAAAACTGACAATTTGTTTACAGCTTTGGTTATAATCCCTCTTCTGAACATGCAAAAACAAGTCATTTAACTGACAGAAGAAAGAGACATAAAGAAAAACAAAAACCACAAGGAACATAGTTGAAGTCTGTGATTATACCCAAGTATCTGTCGGGGCTTGATGTTTAGCATTAAAACCGCTGCTGACATGAGAGACAATGTGCTGTTTCAAACGTTCGAACATCAAACGAGTGTCCAACTTCCCAAATCCTGACAGCTCTTCTTTACTGAGATATGAGCCACAAAATCCTGTGACAAACGCATCGTTTCATAGTATGAGGAAATGTTCAAAAAGCCCAGATGGGGGGTTAATGGTGTCTAGAGCATTGATGTGCAGCATAATAATAATACACGCTCACCCCACTTGCTCCCAACTAGTGATTGTTTATTGTAAGATCAATGGAAATTCATCTGCCGTGATGTGTCGTTTCAAGGCTTAAGTGAGCTGCGAGGGATTACAGCACTCCCTATTGTGTGGACTCAAAGCCTGAACACAGCACTCACAACGGGGGGGGGATTAAAGAGGAATACCTCTGAATACTTCCATTTCTGATTGCACATGCAATCAACAAACCATTTCCAAAAACAAGCCTGATCATACATGTGCATGGAAAGGTAAAATGGATAAACTATTGCACCCAAGGAGAAGTACTCATTTGACCGTGTATCGCAAAACCGCACTAGTGCAATTCAAACAACAAAAAAATCCAAAAGGCTTAACACTGAATTTTCATGTAATTATGATCCAGAAAATGTACACATGTACACATGAAAAGGAAATCCATATCTGTCTTTAATTTTACATCTTTGATTGGTTATGTTCATGTACTGTATGTCTGTACTGACCCCTACTGACTCATTTCTGCACAAGATGAGTCAATATTTATTTAGTCAATTAGGATTTAATATTGTTGAAAGCAAATCAATAGTGTCCTAATTTCTAATGCTGAATAAGAAAAACCCACAAAATTAGTAAAATTTTTCAATACGCATATTCCTACAGCTGAAGAGTCATCTATTGAACCACCCGCATGCCATCACTCATTGGAAAACTGTAACTCTAACACTAATCCTGCCTGGTTGAAAACCCTACCAGGCAGCTTCAGTTTTAAGTGGGTGAACTGTCTCCATTCACAGACATCTAAACACAATGTATGGACAGGTCAGTTCACTTCAGGACGACAACAAACCTTCTCAGCCTGACCATAAAAATGGAAAAGAGCCAAATTGTCAAAGAAACAAAATGGTTTGGAGAGCTTAGATTAACATTACAATCAGGATGAAAGTAGTGCACTGCAAAAATTGTAAGCTGTATTAAGAACAAAGATGCACCGATCAATTGGCTGGTGATTGGATCAGTGTCAGATATATCCGACCGCTGTCTGGGAGCTTCCTCTCCCCTCCTCTGCTGCCTGTCTGTGTGTTTCACAGAGGGCGGGGCTTCACCCGTCCACTCCACACACACTGTCTGGTCGTTCTTCCATTCTTCTATTAAAGTGCAGTAAATCTAGACCTGCGCTTGCAAAAAACACCACCACCATTTATCACAGACAGCTGCCCGTCAAAGGCGGTGTTGCAATAATCTTTGACCCCTGTCAGCTTTACTTGCTTTACCGCTGCCAGATAGTTTTGATTAAGAGTCTGGAAACTGGTCTTAGGTCAGCAGCAACCGTGGCAGTGATGGATGCGACGAACGTCAACAGAAACTAGGCGACCGTACTTGTTAAGAGGCACCTCTGGTGTTATTTTGCACAGAATTAAAGGCGTTTGAGAACATTTTCGCCAACCTGTCGGTCAGTTCGTGCATCACTGATCAAGTCCTTCCACCAAGGAGAGCACAGTTATCGCCCTGGCAACACCCAATCACTGCATGACATGTCAAGTTCAACTGGGCCAATTAAGGTGCATGATTGGAAGGCGTGAAATATGATGGGAGCTGGAGCTCACCGTGAATATTCTCTGGAATTATGATTGTGTGTGTGTGTGTTAGTTACCCTCAGGGTCCAGCAGTTTCTCTATCCCCAGGTGTTGTTCCGCCTTATTAAAGGCGTGTTCCAGTCTGTCGATCGCTGACGTCTTCTTCTCCACTGAGCTCCAATCAAAAAGCTCAGGTCTGCGGAGGCAAAAGAGAAATCAACAGATAAAAATACAGAATACCGAAAGCATTCAGCAGACCACGTCCCTGGCTGATCATTTCCTCTGTTGCTCTGTGCATACTCTTCAGCATGCATTGAATAAAAGGAGACACAGAGCATTTCCGAAAGTAAAAAGGGCTGACATTGTAGTAATAAAGTTTTTATTACATGGCCTATAGATTAATTTTCTTAAAAATTACACACATTGTAATTAACTCATTTCAGCTGATGCACTCAAGTCTATTTTTGGAGCTACAGTCAGCAACCATGTGACCATCTGTGATTCTTAGCTGTGCATCCCTCCAGTCAACCATTAATCCTGAGTACATAGTGAAAGTGGACCATATAAATGCAAAGTAATGTGTTGATTTTGTATGTTATCTCATTCCAACATTTAAACATTTGCTCTGCTGCTGTTCAGGAAACACAGCGAATGCCACTGACATGCAGCGACAGAGAGAACGATCTGCAGGGTGACGGCTTTGGTGTGTGTGATCTCCCACTCTGTATTCATGTAAAGACACTGCAGAACAGATGTTCATGCTAGCTAACTGTGATTTAATTCATGATTACATAGGTTCAGGCCTGAGACCCTAACTCTCATGGGTATTCAAGGAGGCAGACTGACATAGTTTCAGCCACTCATCTATCTATTCATCCAGCTTTATTCATTCGCTCATTCACTTGTTCATTTATTCATTTTATACAGCTTTTCTATGGAATATTACAACTTCACCGCACTGGGTATGTAATTAATGTATGATGGTATGAACCAGAGCGCACTAGTGCTGCAGGCCAGACGTCTGCTGTGGCCCCTGAAGGGATTGATAAACGAATAATTGAATGTTTTAGTTCAGTTCACCTTACTCAACTTCTGACTACGTCATGTCATCAACATCGAAAGGTCTGTCAGTTAGCAGCTTCACAAGCACAGCACTTCCTCTTAGTACGATCACAGCTGGAACATAAGAAACCTGATAATATCTTCATCATTTGAAACTCACGATCTAAAAGCTAGGATTTGCAGGCTGGAACATCTCTGTAGCACCACAGCGCTTCATCTATAATGTTATGTTGTGACACATTTTATCTTGATCAAAAAATGGCAGCTCCTGCACTTGGCCATATTTTGATTTCCATAATGTTTGGATGACCTATTCAGACGTATTAATCATGATCGTTATGCGTCACCAGTGGCAGATGTAGAGTTGCACAATAGTAATTTCCTCATCTGGCATCAGTTACATTATATTATATTCGGAGGTTTTCAGGGGAACAGCTTTCAGCTATATGAGGGGTAATAACTGGAACTTACTGTGAACAAACGACTCAAGTTAAATTTTAATCTAAGCAGAAAAAAAACGACAACCATCAGAACTGAAAGGACTCAACACATTACTGGCAGCGGCACCAGCAGCTTAACTCACTGGCAGCTTCCTCCATGTCCACGCATTAACTGATTAGCTTTAAATGGAGACGATGTCATTCATCTAGCTGGCTTCCTCCAGCAGGGCACCACTAATAGCTAGCTGGCAGTACCTGACATATTCTGTTCTCTGCCTTTCTCTGTCTACCTTTCTATTTCTTTTTCTGAGTGTGTCGTCGTAATGGGCTCATTTTCCACCTCCAAGTATATCTATTTAATAAAATAGAGCACAATTTAGGCCACTAAATAAATTCCACGAGTCTCCCTCTGTACACCTGTCCATCCATTTCTCCTCTGTGTCCACTGCTTTATTTTCTTTCCATTTCTCTGTCTGCTAACACACACACACACACACACACACACGCTACCTGTTTTACAGTACCTGTGGCTGTGGATGAGGGCATTGAAGGCCAATCCATCATTCCAGCTACTGGAGAAGTTAACCACGTTGACCTGAGGACAGAGATAATGGATATTAAAGGGCCAACCTGTGAATGCAGTATGACACCCACCGTTCAAACACTATCGCGCCAGTACTGGTTTCCAATTTCATAGGTACATATTAGATTGAAGACCCCTTTTCTCTCTCAAATTGCCAGTCTGAGCTTTTAATACACGGCGTGACAGACTACTATGGCTAAAAATAGGTTTGAGACATAATAGAAAGCGGCATGGAGCTCTGGAAGTACTGAGAAGTCAACTGACTGCTGACTAAACTTCGCTCCCCTTAGGTACTGTCGCTATACCTTTCAATCTTTGTATTCTAGCAAAGCAAATATAAGGTTTCCATTGATAACAGTGGCAGATATACCATCAACATTTGTACAATTAATCTTCTTTTTCACACAGAAGTAACCAAAAGCAGGCTTTGATCGCTGAAATGACAAGTTTTATTAGCTGTAGGTAGCTAACGTTAGCTAATCATATTCTCTGAGGTGGTCGAAAAGTGACTGAAAACTTTCCACTTGGATGGTTTTAAAATGAGAAGCCTGTAAAAGCTCTTAAATGTGCATGTGGTGGCCAAATTGACAATACAAATGAATAGACTGAGGCTAAGGCTGCAAAAAGTTGCCAGTTAATGATCCATGTAGGAAGCCTGTTCTTGTGTTGCAGGGTAAAGCCGGTTAGCTGGGTCATTACTGCGCACAGTGAATAAAAGCATGGATCAAATGCTATTCCCACAAAACCATGTGTGAAGATTCAGTTAGCGGCAACAGAAACAGAAATCCACAGAATCATGTAGTCAGCTCATAATATGCTACTTGGCAGTGGAAGCAACCTGGGTTACTACTGTAGGTTGTGAGATTAGGAGATCTGGGTAGCGGACTCATTTTTCACCCTGAAAACATTTCCTTAGGACTATGGCTCAAGTCTCTCTGTCTTTTAGCTTTGTACTTAGGGCTATAAAATGATAATCATCTGATGGCTCTAATCCCAGATCTGGATCACTACCAAAACCTAATCCATTATTCCTTGGCTCAAAGCCTATCTGTCCAGCGAATTTCATGAAAATCTGTTCATGAGGGGTTTGAGTTAGCCAGTCAGAAAGAAATACAGACGACATGAAAAAACATGAGGTCTTTGGCTGGGGTGAAACATTCTGTAGCACTAAAGGTAAAATGGAGAAAGGACGTCATTTCATTATTAGATTTGAAGCTATTGCTTTTAAACAGAGACAGACATAGCTGCTCTACATTTACATTAACAAGACAATGATTCTTTTTGGCTTTACAGGACTAGAGTTTCCTGAGAACACAGGAGAGAAAAGCTCTACTGTATTAAGGACTCCAGTTTGACAGCCTGTGGATTCAGGATAACGCTGAGTGAAAGGAAAGGAACAGACCTGAGGATACTGGCGTGTGTTCTGACGAACCCAACTCAGCAGAATCTTCTCACTGTTGGTCTGCTGTAGGCCCGCCATCACATCCTTCATCACATCCTTTACCTGCACACAAAGACGAAGTATAAAAACTCAGACATGCACACATACACATAGGCAATAGAGATATTTTTCATGTCTCAAACATGACCGTATAACGCTGTGCTGGTGGCCCCCACAGTGTGCAGTGGTCATTGCACTTGGCAGCATGAAGGTTTTGATAATAATAATGAAATTTAACTTTAGAGGGACTATGAATGATAAGTTTGTCCTGTGGATCCTCCAAAAAGCATGAATGAGTCTGACCAATTCCATTAGATTTTGACATATTGAGCAAAGTTGATAATCTCCTCTGGGGATGACTGAAAAGAAATCCAACAGGTGTCCAGGATGGAAAGTGTTCAGGAAGCTTGATGCTGATGTTGAAAGTTTGACTTGAGACTGCAGGGACAGGAAACTTCATTAAGTGCCCAAAACCGAAAGGGTTCATCCTTTCAGGAGTAAGCCTTGTCAGTTAGCAGTTGGTTACTGTTAGCAGTTACCATCAAACACACCTATAACCACTCACTAACACACTCACTCACACACACACATGATATTATGCCTGGCGATGTAACATTACCATGAAGAGACCTTTTTTAGAAAAAACCTGCTGCTCTCTAGCAAAGTTTTGACGTGGCCTGTCAGTGGATACTTTGCATATTCTCTCTCTCTCTCGCTCTCTCTCTCACACACACACACACACACACACACACACACACACACACACACTCAGTCAAAGGACACTTGTGTACACACACATATCCACGCACAAGCCTGTGTGTGGATATGGTTGCATCCTCGCAGTTGGCAGTTGTGAGTGACAGTTTTGGAGCACTTGTTCAGGGCTCGGGGGGCGGGGGGAGAGAGAGAGACATTATACTTTTCACTGCCCGGTTGTGCATTGCTTATGCATATCTTACTTACTCTTACCTATCAGCCACATATGCGCTCACACACACGCATATATACACACAAAAAGGTGAGTTTTTCTTCTTCTCTTTCTCCCCCCACTCTGTGCTCCTACTTTCTTATACCACTTAACTCTCCTATTCTGTCTCGCTCTCCATGCTCTCTGCACTCCGACACACACACACACACACAAACACACACTCATTCATGCAGCGAGGCAGCGCGATGAGTGTTAGCAGAGCTCTGAGCAGGTGCTGGACAGTGGAGTGGAAGACAGACTGACAAAAAAAAAAGGAGTTGTAAGTCTCAAACCCAGTCAACAAAACAGGCGCACACGCACACACACACACACACACACACACACACACACACACACACACACTCACATGATGTAGGAGTAGGAAAGAGTCGTTTGTTCTATTACACACTCACAGATGCACACTCACACACAATGTGCATCTAAACCTATTAATAGAGTTCGGTGTAATTTGGTGTGGAGGTGAATTCCCTGCAAGGGGGCTCACACACACACAAACACACACTCACACGCACACACACGAACAGGTTTGTTAGTGATTCCTCATAGAATGTGGCCTGCCGGGTAAAAAAGGGACTCATTTGGGAGTAGGTCACTGCATGCATTTCCACTTTAATTGGAGGGGCACTTTGACAAAGACTGCTGTATACACACACTCACAGTGACACACACACACCAACACACTTAGAGATCCACACACACACACACACAAGTACTCACAGACTGGCATACGTGCCCACACACAAGCCAACGAAACCTCCAGGGCGTAGCAGCCTTTGACAGGCATATTCACACATACACACACACTCCATACACAGACACACACACACACACATGCTACCCAAAATCATGCACTCTCAGGCAACACACACACACACACCTCATTACAGAACTGTGTTTTGCTATTAATCGCGTCATTAAGTCTATGCCAAAACTAGCGTGATTGAGACATTAGCCTTTATTCAACCTAATGAGGAATGAAATACAATTAAAATGTATTGTGATGTAAGCTATGAACACGACTGACTTTACAAGAAGTTGGCCGAGTCCATCATAACATAGATTTTGAACTTTAAGCACAGATTAAGCCAACAGTGGAGGCATAATGTTCGTCTATGAATTGGCAGAAAGATGAAAGGCAGCGGAAAAAACAAAGACCAGGAGGGAAAATAAGACCATTAAAGGACCCTTCGGAGGACCCTGCACTGTTTTCACACTCGCATTAATGTGCTGGATGCACTTTCCTTCAAAGTTATGTTGTTGGAGACCTCACCTGTGCTTGCTCAGACTTCCTGCTAAGGAATAAATAAAAACAGAACAAAAAGAAAGCAAACCACTCACACGTCTTTGTTTCTGTCCAATACTAAAAACTATTAATTATTCAAAACATTTTCAAATTATTTTACATATCTCGCCATCTGAGCTCACTCTAGAAACAGATATCTGTACACTTTACTCAGAATGCAGCGATGAAACAGATAACAGATTATTGTTATGCTGATGACACACAGCTGTATCTCTCTTAACTGGAAGAACTGTATTAAGAGAGCACCGTTCAAACCCGAAAAGTGGATGTCTCAAATGTTTCTGAAGGTAAAACTAAAACCCATCACCACCTGTGTCAGTCTCAGAGAAGCCAAATCAGTGCACATCATGAAAAAGCATCTTAAAACTACTCTAACATACAAAACATACCCTACACATTATTATGCAGTATGTATTTGGGGAACAACTCATGCTTTTAAGTAGGTTTTAAAGACAAAATGGAACTTTTTTTTCTGTTTTTTTGGTAGCCTCAGACATCAATGTGTGTCTGCCTCACAGGGAAACTTTCACGTATCTATTCTTGCTTTCTTCTTTAACTCTTGTTGCTTTTAGTTTCCTGAAATGTGGCTGCTGCCTTTGCCTTGACAGCTACAGTCCAGGAAACAGCACACAGTATTCCAAATATAATCAAGAAAAAATTCAGATGGACACAGAAGGATACTGTGCAGCACTGTGTTCCCGTTATGTGAAAAGAAAGTATTGCAGCTATTAGTTTTAAGCAATAGACAGGAAGAATGGATATAAGCCATCTATGTTACACCAGATACAATTTGTGCATTATGGATGCCTCATCTCACCTCACCATCAGGAGTACAGTCATCTTACTCATTGTAGTTTGTTTATCTCCACAATAAACCATTGTGTGGTCCTCTAAAAGGGCTCCATTGAATAAACTGTAATTATTATTTAGAATTCAAGGAGACCGCACAGCTCTATTTTCTTTGTTTTCCTCAGTAAACACACATCGAGGTCAAGGCAAATGATAAAAAATTCAGTTCAAACAGAAACAGCTTTAAGGAAAGGACACTCTCACCTACTGTACACTCACAAAGACAAACACATGCATGCACACACACACACCTGCCAGTGGAGAATGATGCTCCAGATGAGCCCGAGAATCAGTTTGTGATTCCCATCAACAATGTCTGCCGCTCCGATATTCACCAATTCAACCTGAGGGAGGGACAAACAGACAGACCGATCTTATTATGGCTTATTATTACTGCCTCCCACTCACTGGTTCCCAACCTTTTTGACTTCTAACCCCTGAAAATGAAGCAATGTCTGCTTGTGACAGCAGGTCACAGGTCACAGACATGGATGTGGACATGGCAGGCCTGTCGGGCTTCACATTTCTCCACATGTTGAAGCCGTGTGCAGTGGGCTGACAGTCAGAGTGAGTTTCAAAATCAAAAACACAGCAGCAGGAGTGTGAGGAGTGAATGGCACAGTGTTTGTCGGCTCTAGCATTACTACTACATGATTTAGTGGGAAAAATCCCTGCGGAGAACTAAAATATCCACCGAGTCAGTGAAGATGCTACTATACAGTATCAGAGTTCAGGCTAATGTTAGCATCTCTGCCCTGTGCTTCATTGGATTTGGGGAAGGTTTAGATCCCAGAAACCCCTCCAACGTTACCTGAGATGCTGTCAGGTTTGCCAAATTCATTGGTTAATCCTCCTCCTGAAAGTTTTTTCTCTTGCAACTTGTTTGACAATACTAACAATAAGGAATTACTGCAACCTCTGCGTTGCTTGTCCAGGTATGCTGTTCTTTAGAAAACATCCAAACTTTATTTCTTTCATATTTCTTTCATCTTCTTGTGACCCCTCTTTATTTGCTAAAGCTTATGTAAGAAAAATGAACAACTTATCCGTCACTCATTGCACTGTCTTTACTGCAAATGCATATTTTAAAATGTGTTGTGTCACATAAACCAAATTTATGCACCTCTCTGGACTAAAACAATCTCTTTTTAGGTACGGGAGAAAAATGACACATTCAAGGAGAGAACAAGCCAGCAAGCCAAAGGAGAAGCAAGACAAAAGAAAAACGGTGGTAAAAGGAAAAGAGCCAGACAAAAACATGTACACAGAAGAGAGACAGGACATAAAAAAGGGAAAAGAAAGGAGAGATACGTGTTTTTCTTAGACAGAGAAGTAAAAGCATCCTGAAAGAATAAAGGAGACATGAAAAGAGTGAGAGAGGGGATGAAGAGAAACCAGAAAGGCACATTCATTTAAGCACTTCTCTGTTTGTAGAGTCTAACTTCTGATTTATTTAACGTGCATGAATGAATTCATATCCACACATCGGCCACATGATCAGGTGTTCAAGAAACTGGTTTGCGATGGTTTAAGCTTTGTAACCTGGTGCAGCCAATAGAAGACAAAAACTGACACAGAAAGGGGTGCACATGGTCAGCAACAGCACTCAGGTGGGCTGGATTTTTAACGATGCTCAGTTGGTAGTAAGGGGTCAAAAGCCCCCACACTATTACACCTCCACCACCAGCCTGGACTGCTGATACAAGGCAGGATGGATCTGTGCCGTCATGTTGTTTACAATAAAAAAAACCCTGTCTGAGTGTCACAGCCGAAATCGAGACTCATCAGAGCATGCAACGTTTTTCCAATCCTCTGTTGTTCAATTTTGTTGAGGCTGTGCCTGCAGCCTCAGTTTTCTGCTGGAAGCTGACAGCAGAGGCGCCCGCTGTGGTGTTTTGTTGCTGTAGCTTCAACGCTATGCGTGCAGAGATGCTCTTCTGCATACCTGCACACCTTTCTATCAGCTCAAACCAGCGTGCCCATTCTCCGCTGACCGCTGCCATCAACAAGGCATTTTCATCCTGGATATCTTCTCTTTTTCTGATCTCTCTCTGTAAACCTTACCGAAACACTCAAACCGGCTTGACCATGTCTACAAGCCCATATGCACTGAGATGCAGCCACGCGATTTTCTGATTATATTTGTGTTAATGAGCAGTTGAACAGGTGTGCTTGATAAGGTGGCCAGTCAGGATATAATGTACACGTATACTCACATTGTTCTTCTGCAAGATCTGCAGAGCACGGTTGACATTGTTGAGCGAGTGAACACGCGTGAATCCTCTTTCCAACCTCACCTGTGCATGGGGAGACACACACACACACACACACACACACACACACACACACACACACACACACACACACACCAGACAGAGGAGATTATTGAGGCATAAACAGACCTTGCTCAGGGGCATTCATGAGCGCTACAAACAGCCACATTACAATAAAAGTGTGTGTCTGCTTGTGTGTGTGTGTGTGTGTGTGTGTCTTTACAATAAGGAGATAGTATCAAACGAAGGACAAAGATGATAATGTCTCTCCATGAGATAGTGGGGAGAGACAGAGAAGGAGGAAAGGTGGTGGAAAGATGAAGAGAAAGGGAGATAAAGAGGATGAGAGAGGGGGACAGATTCCAACAAACAAACAAAGTGGAGGAGGTAAAGAGAGCAGGGGGGGAGAAGAAAAAACAAGGTGGGAGTAGAAGTTTGATTTGGACTGTGGGCTGCACTGGTGTGTGTGTGTGTGATCTGTTTCCATGTTTAATCTTAGTACTTTTCACAGTCTTCATTTTCTCAAATGATGATGTTTAGCGTCATGGTCAGGAAAATGACCAGGTTTAGGTGAAGCTGAGGTCGATGCCGAGTTCACGCCATGTGGGATGTTGACAGAAGACCATAATGTGAATGTTTTACATGGACAACTTGCCAGAATCATTCAAGTGGAAAAAACTGCTTCTGTTACAAATAGGATGCAATCGACAAGCTAAATAAACTGTTATCTGACATTAAGTTGTGATTGTATGAGTTAGTGGTGTGGAGCAACATATTGTTCGTCCAGATCATTTGTTTTCCACATTTTTGTCCTGTGCACCCACACATCCCCGTACAGCTGAGCTCCAGCAAACTGATTTTAAACTATGTTGTTGAACACTGTTAAATAAAAGTGTAGTAAAGGAAAAGTGACACATAATGTCACTGGATGGATTGTATTGGATAATGAATATATTATTATTATTATTATTCCATCCATCCATTATCTATACACCGCTGAATCCTTTGCAGGGTGTTAATTGTCTGTGTTAATCCATTACTTGCAGCCAGCTATTTATCCATTTCTTTTAGCTAATTGCTGATCCATTAGCTAACTGTTACTTTTAGCTAACTGCTTAGACACTAGTTAACTGTTACTTTTAGCTAACTGCTTATCCATTGACTGTTACTTTTAGCTAACTGCTTAGCCACTAGCTTACTGTTACTTTTAGCTAACTGCTTATCCATTGACTGTTACTTTAAGCTAACTGCTTAGCCACTAGCTAAGTGTTACTTTTCGCTAACTGCTTCTCCATTGACTGTTACTTTTAGCTAACTGCTTAGCCACCAGCTAAGTGTTACTTTTAGCTAACTGAACTGAATTTTTCCATACAAATTTAGCTACTCCACAGTCTTTCCACGTATTGCCAGTTACCTTTAGTTAACTGCTTATTCATTACTTTCACCTAACTGCTTGTGCATTAACTGTTACTTTTAGCTAACTGCTTCTCCATTGACTGTTACTCTTAGCTAACTGCTTATCCACTAGCTAACTGTTACTTTTAGCGAACTGCTTATCCATTACTTTTAGCTTACTGCTTATCCATTAGCTAACTGTTACTCTTGGCTAACTGCTTATCCACTAGCTAACTGTTACTTTTAGCTAACTGATTATCCATTACTTTAAGCTAACTGCGTACCCATTAGCTAACTGTTACTTTTAGCTTACTGCTTATCCATTAGCTAACTGTTACTCTTGGCTAACTGCTTATCCACTAGCTAACTGTTACTTTTAGCTGATTATCCATTACTTTAAGCTAACTGCGTATCCATTAGCTGTTACTTTTAGCTAACTGCTTATCCATTACTTTTAGCTTACTGCTTATCCATTAGCTAACTGTTACTCTTAGCTAACTGCTTATCCACTAGCTAACTGTTACTTTTAGCTAACTGCTTATCCATTACTTTTAGCTAACTGCTTATCCATTAGCTAACTGTTACTTTAAGCTATCTGAACTGAATTTTTCCATACAAATTTAGCTACACCACAGTCTTTCCACGTACCTCCCAGTGACTGCAGAGGCATGTGCTGGGACACTGGTTGGGAAGCACTGGAATATACCGTAATGTTAACCCAGCAGAATCATGTGTGGGGCCCCACACTGGCTAGAGTTTTTAAGAAAATGACTAAACTTGGTGAACTCATTTGTGTAAGCTGGGAGTGTCCTGTACCTGGTGACGGTGTGGGGGAATACCTTCAGTACGTACCATAATGAAAATCCATTTTTAGCTCCATTATTAGATTTCTCCATTGATGCAAAAAGGTGTAGTGCAGTGCAGGGCCCTGGCGCAGTTTAATCTACTGCTGAATACCTGCCTACTTGCTTTATCTGTGTTATTTTTATGGACAGTGGAGGAAAATGATCTCTATGCATAGAAGTGGCACATTTGAACCAGCTATGAAGAAGACATTGATGTCCAACAATGTGCCAAAAATGGAGCATGTCAGTTACACGGAACTGCAAAAGACACATGTTGCATGGCTTCATACAGTAGATATTACTTTGGCAATCTTGTTGCCAAAGGGTTGCATGAATAAGAATCAGAAATTTAGTTAAAAAATAGTTCAGCTACATTTGTGCATGTACAAAAAAACAACATCAAAGATTATATACAGTAACTAACAGCCTAACCCAGCCCCTTGGACGACTGCAGTACTTTCATAAGGTAGTTCTGTTTCCCCTGAAGGCAAGTGATGAGATGGATCCTCTTCCTCACACCATCCTCCTCTGACGACAGAGAGTGATACTGATTTAAGTCTTGTGTAAGTCAAGCGTCTGGTGTGCTTCTCTGTTTACTGTGTGTGTGTGTGTGTGTGTGTGTGTGTGTGTGTGTGTGTATTCAGACCAGCTCATGTCCTGCCAGCCCCTCCAGCAGCTCCAGCAGGCGTCGTCCATCACACAGGTCTGAGAACAGATCCTCCACTGGTGGTTTTCCTGTCTTTAAAACACAGATACACATACAATTAGCAAAGTAACTGAATATATTCAATTGAAATAAACATGTTTTAACGTGTTTATTACTGCAGAGTTAGATTTCTGCAACCTTTCAGTCTACGGGGTCATTCTGCTACACAACCATGAGCTTTACAAACAGCTTAACGTGGACTGAGAGCAACAACTGCAGGAGGTGATACGAGGTCAATTTACTTTTTCCATGTAAAGGTCAAAGATTCAATCCCCGTACTGCAGACTCCTTCTATTCATTGGACCAAACCACATCAGATTTGTTGGGGGGTATAGACAGACATCTCTTGAGTAATCACAAACCAGCCCTGCATTAAATGTGAAGATAGCAGTTAACACCCAAGCGGTTGCTCTTTATCAGTGCTGATAAGTCCAGGATTACAAGCTAGCAGTTACTTCACATGGAAAACGCTGCAGGCTGAATGCACTGAGTGTCTTTTCTGGACCTTCACAGCAGCAACATAAAAAATAAATGTACTATTATTCCCCTTTACAGTCGAAAATACCAGGGAGTTGCAGGAAACTACCCAATAACTCAAATATAAATTTTAGCTGAACTAAAACCAAGCTTGCTTAATTTTTTTTTAAGTTTTTCGAGTTCAAGTACATGTCATGCACTTACTTCCCAACACTTTACTGTGTTTATAAAGGTAAACATAAATCAGGCCAAACTAAAACAATTACTTGATAATAAGCAGATTCTATGACATTTGAGAGCCTCACTGTTTGTAATCCACATCATTGCTTCCTGATAAACTGGATCCAAAGCATGTCGGTGAAGGGCATCTCCATTAACAAAGACTGATCTGGGTGATTTTATTAACGGCGCTCACAATAGAAAGATTTCCTCAACAAGAAAAACACAAACTTTCATACACTGTTAATACGCTATACAGCTTGACAACCTAAAAGCAACCCAGTCCCAATGCAGAACCCTCTATGTGGCAGTCCTTTATGAATGGACAGCCCACTTCAGCACTCTTCAGTCCGCTGTGTTTCCTGCTCAAGCCTTGAAAAATAAATGTGCCTGTTTGAACTGTATATCGTTCATTTCATTCAATAGCCTGAGAATTAATGTCACGTCCTTGCACCGTTTTATATTTATATGTATTTGCTCTCCGTTTTTTTGTTTTGTTGTTAATAGATATTGTTAATGTTGTTAACAATTGCTCGTCCCTTTCTAATGTTTGAAAATGGAAAATCACAACTGAAGCACGCTCTCGCCACCTTGTGGCAGGAATCGGTAAACCAACGATTGGCGGTATTACCCGATTAGCTACACTCACCACATGATGCTGTTTTTGTACCAGAAGTTGTGTCTTGAGATCTTGAGACATCACACACGCTTGTTTCCTTTCCACTGGTAAAAGACACGGAGCTGATCGCCGCCACTGACGACAGCTGTTCATCTATCACATTTAGTTATTGACCATTTATCCATGACGTTTAGCTAACTGTCTCAGTTGTTTGTCCAGCTGTTCTCTGCTTGCTTGCTTGCTAACTAGCTTCTCGGCTCTTGATTGCAAAACGCATTGTTCAGGTGCAAATCAAAATCATCTCCTAATGTCTTCTTTTTGATTCCATAACCTTTTCACGTATCCCTCGGCGACCGCAGAGGGAACCACCTGCGGTGCAAGCGACGTTTGTTTTGATTGAAGGTTGCATTGACAAAAAGGCCAATCAGGGCCTGATCGTCACAAAAGCAGGCCAGTCTTCTGTTTTATCAGGTTAATTGCAAATTCTTAACTGCAATTGGAACAATTACATTTAGAATACGAGTCATGAAATAAGTCTTTGAGATAAAGATTGAGTGAAAGCTTTTGCATGGTTTTATCACAGAGCTATGATGGAAGATCAGTTATAGCATGTCGAGCTGAGCCTCCTGAACTCAGCACCCTTAAATACAACCATTCATTGGTAGAAACCACACAGCTTATCACAGTCTGCCCAAAACAATTTTTATCCACGCAATTACATAAAAAGCAGCCCGAACCACCCAATGAGATACAGACAAATCACCTCAGCAGCCTCCACAGGGCCGCTGCTCTTAACGTGAAGCTGATCAATTACTTCAGTTTAACTTTGATATTGCACATGACCTTCACATGCACATGGTTTATTAGACGTGTCATAACAGATTTAGCGTCGGCTAATCCGGACTAATTTTTTCAGCAACACTTGATTTAGCATGGTAAGAGGGCGCAATGATATTATTTAAAAACTGAGAAAAGCCGACTGAAGTACGTAATTATGAAAAAGAGTCTGAGGAATTGGTGAAGACAGGAAAGGAGCAAGGGCAGAGACAAAAAAGTCCGCAAAGAAAAGACAGGCTTCTCTAAAGAGAATACAGACGACATGATGAATATTTCCTGTATTATCATCGTCCTGGTGACTGTGGCAGACATTGCTTTTCTCGCATCGCTCGTGAATTATGACAACAATGGCTGCCATGTCGAAGTGCCCACTCCTGCAACAACAACGCATTAGCAAAAGCAGCGAGACAGAAAGAATGAAAGAAATGGCTGAAATGAGCCAGAACTGAAAAAACAAACATGAAAAAATCACTTTCTATAATAACGAAATTTAAGAAACAACCTCTTTCCTTTCCTTTCCTGCTTCTGGCTCCCCCACACTCACTTTTCTCCCTCATCTTTCTCTTTTTCCATCCCTCTCTGCCCTCCAACTCACGCCTCTGGGCATTGTCCTGAGACTCACTGTTATTGAGTCGTTCTCCACACCAGGTCTGTGTGTGTGTGTGTGTGTGTGTGTGTGTGTGTGTGTGTGTTGGGAGTAGATGCATTACTTGAATGGCTTGTGGACAGTGTGTGGGCGCAGGTGATAAGTGGAGAAACCACAGATGAACACGGATAAAAGCAGGAAACAACTCAGGAAAAGGCAGAAAAGAGGCATATGCATATTTTCATATTACGACGCCGGGAAAACACACACAAACACAAACACCTCCTTTCTCCTTCCTGCCCACTCACACCTGTTAAAAATCTCTCTCTCTTGTCCATTTAGTGACGGCCCGCTTCATGTTTCCAGCACACTCCAACAATAAAAGCACTTCTTCAGGAGCTCTCTGGGTTGAAATGATGCTCCTATAATTACGGCTCTCAGAGGAACCGCTTGAACCTCAGAAACTGGTCTGCACTCATAACTGAAGAATCACCGAAAGCACACACACAGGCGCTGAGGCGGGGTGGCAAACCTACTCAAAAGACTCCATCAAGAGCAGATGTTTTATTGATTTCACAGCTGATCAAGAACAAATGTTTTCTACTGTTCTTGCTGATTTCATGGCTCTTTGAACAAAGCAGACTGCAGCACTTTCCGCTCTCCCTCCACCTAAAGACTCTCAAGTAGCGTTAAAAAAAGACGAGCTGGATGGGCAGCTGCACCACAGGACCCTGACCTCTGACCTGGAATGAATAAATCAACAGCAGCGGCATCAATGAAGTCAGATCGCTCTGACACAGGAAGCTGATAGATGATAACCAACCTACAGAGCACGGTTTTTGTGCTTTTTTGGTCTATAGATACAGAACGATGCTTAGCATGGTTCATGTGATTAACTGCAGGTTCAGTGCAACACAAAGCTAGTTTCTGCCATTCATACTTGACAAAATATATAAGGTAACATCATGCCATGACTGTGTATTCAGCCTAAATTAAAGCTGAGCTGCTGAGGGTGAGGGTGGAAATGAAGAGTCGACATCAAACAGGAAAAATGAGCTATGAGCAAACACCAGCATACATATTAAAATCACCTGATTTTTCACACAGTGAAATGCAAAATGCAAATGGAGGAGTTACTCACAACTGATTAAAAACTGTGGTTGGTGGCGCATCCCCTCCGGTAATGAATCCTCAGGAGGGAAAAGTTTTATTACGACTTCAATCAGGAGAGACAAGTGAATGAAGTAAAGATAATTGTTTATTATGACAGGTGATATGTGATAATTAAGTCTGATCAGAAAGTCTTTTTGACTCTGCAGGGAGATTTTGAAATCGAGGGGCATCGTCCTGAGCAGCTGCGAGATAAATCCCCCCCATGGAGTCCAGATAGTGGTGTTGACTGATAAGACGATGAGGAGGATGACATGATGAAGATCTGGGCGGTGATGGGGAGGTGGAGGGGCACACATGACAGCAGCATGAACGAACTGAGGCAGAGAGGGAGTCATATTTGAAAAGACAGCAGTGACATGATTGGCTGACGGTGAAGGTGTGTCGCTGTGCTGATGAGAACAGCTGATATCTCAATGGCAGAGCTTCAGTTCTTAAAAACTGATCAAGAGTAAGAAGCTGTACAATTTGCACAGAGCAGATCGAGCGAGACAGGAAGTCACACACAGGGGTAGCGAATCTGGTAAATTTTCAAAATGCTCAGGAGGCTTATATGTTTCATCCTACAGAGGCCACTACAGCCATGTTTTTCCTTAAGTTCTTCATGAAAAATGACAAACAGAAGCACTTTGTTTCATGTTCTCATTCAGGCAGGCTTTGCTTGATTAGCTTAGCTTAGCACAAAGACTTGAAACGGGGGAAACAGCTAGCCTGGCTCTGTGCAAAGGTAACAAACTACTGTACTACCTACTGTACCAGCAACTCAGAAGCTCACTAATCTTTTTAACATTGAAAATGTATATATACACCTTACAGCTCGCTGCTGTGAGTGCTGATTGGCTACATTCTTCATAAAAAATAAATGAATCCGTCTTGGTGTGCTACAACACTGACACGTTTGTATTTGGAGTAACATGACGGCAGCCTGTTCTCTGCATCTGCCTACAAATAAGTGTGAAGTCTCAGGCTGCCCCTGAAGCTCAGCCCTGATTTGTTTTAACACTTCTATCTTTTTTTATCTGCTTCCAACACAAACCAGGATTTACATCCACACACAAACACAAACCATCACTACTCCACTGACTATCAATAGTGTGTATAGGGCAGAACTGATCAGTGCAAAACCTCTCTCTCTCTATCACTCACACACACACACACACACACACACACACACACACACACACACATACACACACGCACGCACGCACCCACGCAAACACACACACACACACACACACACACACGTTGCTTTTCATTTTCAGCAAACAGTGATGGCCATGAGTACAATCGCCTCTACCAACATGTGACCAGAATGCCAAACTGCCTCCACTGACTCATTTCTCATGTGCGTGCGTGTGTGTGCGTGCGTGTGTGTGTATGTGCGTGTGTGTGTTAATATTTCAATCTTTCCAAAACTTCTTGTCAGACATGTACAGATGACTCATTCTGTTTCCTTCAAACTAAGGACACTTAGTCTTTCCTAACCTTTATGTCATTGCTTGGTTACAATTTCAATTAGCTGTGTAGCAATGTAACTTTAACTCTCAATCAGATGCCTGAAATAAACTTTAACCAGTAGGCTAGCTGCAACTAGACGCCCAACGGCTACATTACAAATCTTATTATGCATTCTCCAAAGAAGGATTCATAAATTTGCGACCAGGTCTCACCCAAAACCAGCGCCGGGATCTGTGTCATGGGAGCGTTGGATTATGTGGCAGCGAGCTCCGCAGCACATTCTGATGCCTCTGTTCCTCAATAAAGGAGGATGAGTCTTGTACGTGTATATACATACATGTAAAACATCCTGCGGCAAAGTAAGCATCAGCACTATTTTGACTGCGTCAGCCATTGCACAAAAATCGCCTCATACCGACGTTTGCAGAGCTCCTTAACATGTTCACTCTGGGAGGAGTTTTCCAAAAACTAAAACTGTGTGCGTGTTGTGAGGAGACAAAATGCCAAAACACATCGAAAAATGTAAAAAAACACCAGCATGTTCTCAGAACCATCTCATCACACATGGACGCCTGGTCAGTGGCTCTATACTTTATTTATGACGCTCTGAGCAGCTTCAGAGTCAAGTGTTTGTCCAGTTTGTACCTGCATGGCTCCATGGCCAAGTTAGCAACAATAAATAAGAAAGGTCCAGTTAGACTTTCAAAATAAAGCTTGTCGAGAATAATAATAAGCATATAGCTAATGTTGTGAACCGGCTGCAGTTTGTTCAGGTCCATATGTGACGTGTTGGGAGCGACAATATGATGAAAATGAGACATTTCAGTTGATAACTGGACCCTGAAAGACAACAAACTGCTGTTAATGCTTTTGGCAGCAGGCAAAAAGACACTAGAAACTGGTTAAAGTTTGTGCAGGATATTTACACTTTGGAGAAGTTGAAATTCACCCCCAAAGGCCAAAGGGATCTGGTCATAATGGACAGAATATGTAAAACCCGTAATCTCTGTGAATTGAATTTGATTGTCATATGAAAGGTTGTCATTCCATACATTCCTGTTTTGGTTTGTGTAAACATACACACTTTAATGTTTTTTTTTTTTCTTTCCTGATGTGAATAATTGGAGGGGTTCCCCCACTCCCGCCCACATGTTATACTTGTTCTGTTCTGTTACTAAAAACCTGGATCAGCAGTTAACGGTCCTGCATCCACAACTCAATAATGTGGACAATGATTTGTATCCAGAAGTGAAGTTCTGTACCATCTACTTTTCCAAATAAACAATAATTAAAAAAAAAAAAACAATACGCTTCTATCATATCCAAAGAATTAGAACTGTATGTTTTTCATCCTATATAATTAAACTGAGAGTATCTACACTAACCAATGGCATCAAAACAGATGTTCAAAGAAGCACTATTACAAGGCAATTAACCTGCCAATTCTTCATTAATTTTCACCTGTAAATGCCAAAATAACGAAATGTGCACATTAAAGGAAGCCCAGAGAGATTTTCAATTTTCACTTGGCCTCAAACCTGACGAGATCCTGTTTATTATCACATAAGACAGCTGGGAACGAGAAAAAAAAGTTCCAAATAATAACGCTGAGACTAAAAATGTGTAGGATGCACAAAGTGTGCTTTGGGATGCATTGGCTCTGTGTTGGACAGCCTGTTCAGAAGGCGTGTAACAATAAGCTACCATCTGTAGGTGTTTACTTCACAGTATGGGTAATCAGAGCCCTGCTGGAAGAGGAGAGGATCTAAACTGGAAGCTGTCGGAAATCATCTAAACTGTGTTTAATTGTTCTGTTGACATCCATCCTCCTCATTTGTGCACAAGTTTAGCTGCTTGCAAAATATGAAAAATAATGTCATATTTGAACCATGTGTCTACATGAATCCAGTAAAAAAGCAGGATTTGTGTTTGATCGTCACATTCAAGAGAGGAAACCTGACTCTGAATAGCAGCTGTGGAAATCTTAATGCACAAGGTGGAAACGTGTAGCCGAAATAGAAAAGTGTGAAAACCTTAATCTTGCGAAATTGCACAGGGGGAACACTGCATGACTTTGAGGCTTGGAGGTTTATGGGTGTATATAATGGGACATTGCCTAAATCACAGTGTTAAAATGTATAATTTCACACAGTCACAGGGTTATAAAGCTTTGCTATGGTTCTAGGAGTCGATACTGTGACATTGCACCAAAAGCATGTGTCCAGAGAGGGAGCAGCAGGGGGCAGAGTGTGGATCTATGAAAAGGTGTCCGAGCTGACTGACATTCATCACACAGAGGTGAGACATCACATCCTGGGACGTCACGCTGCTTCGGTCCTGAAAACAATGAACAGGACAGAACAAAAGGTGTGAATCTGATGATTATGTGCCACTGTTTGTTCTAAAAAGCAACCTTTTCTGTGACGTCTGAACAAATTTCCTTCTTACTGCTAAAATTCAGATGCTGTTCAAGGTGCTTTGTTTGTGTATTTTAATGTATTCACATTCCCTTTCATCCCAACTGCTTAAACAACCAGCGAATAAGAAAACACTGGTGAGCAGACACTGTGTGTGTCGCCGTCACCGAAAGGTAAAACCAGTTTGCCCTCCATCCCCCATGTCAGACACGAGCTCACCATCAGCTATGAAAACAAATCAAAAGCAGGCATGTTTTAAGATGTCAGCTTCTGTAATTGAATTTTCTAACAGGTCCTCTTGGGTGACTTAACTCTGAATCACAGAGAGGAAAGATGCCACAAAAGATGCCACACAGTAAGTCGCACAATCTGTTCTGAGGCCAGCGGAAAGCTAAAAGGAAGACAACCATGCATTTCAGAGATTTGGTAAACAGCCAACTGAAAGGATCGCTCAGTGCAAATTGCATCTCTTACAGCCCGCCTCCCGACCACGTATCCTCACCCTGGAAGCGTCTGGATTTCACTGAGATAAGAGCAGACGTGACAGATTTAATGGTAACGTCTTGCTTTAGCCGAGAGGACACAGAGGCAGATGAATGGATTAATGCAGTGACTCACTGCTTTTCTTTGTTAGTGACACAAAACATCAGCTGTCTAACTGAACACACGCATTGTGTGAGCATCACAGAAAAGAACTGCAGAATTATGGACGTTGTAAAGTTTGGTAACACTTTCTATTAAGGTACACATATCCACCATTGACTAGTTGCCTTTTAGCATGTAAATTAGCAGCATATTGGCTATCAGTCACTATAAAGCACTTACTAATGCTTATTCAGGGGCTAACTATGAATTACTTTATTGTTAAGTAATTCATGTACTTCCTTACCAACTATCAATAAGCAGAAATTAGGAGGTTATTGAAAACTCTTAGCCTAGTTGTACAATATGCACAATTAGGGTATAAATAAGTGCTTCATAATGATTAATAAAGAGCCAGCATGGTACTAACATGCATACTAATAAGCAACCTCAAGTGTTATTCAATGTTTTTATCCAGTCACTTTGGCCCAAAGGCCTCAGGGCTCATATTTAATAGAAATTAAAATAACATTTCATTAAATTGTCACAAGCTAATTGAAACAACAGCCAACCCAACGCCAGGCAGAACTCCAGAATGAGGGAGCTGGTTGGTCTTTGAGGCAAAATATAATTAAGGGGCCATGTGTATTGTATGGGTCATCATATACTTGTGTGCAAAGCGTGGGCCACCAAGCCTTTAAGTCACCTTTTATTTAAAGCAATCACTTTATGCATGCAGTCACACCTGTGTCGTAAACCTTACATGCACCGAAAAAGACTTCTTGCAAGTGCATGAAATACATTTTTTATAGAAATTTTAGCACGTAAAGAATTCTACTGTTACAGTTTTGGTCTGTAACCAAAAGTATTTACATGTGGTTATGTTTTCCCTTCCTCCCAGTGCTTCCCTATTGCCATGGTAACCAGCAGTCAGACTGGAAATGGACTCAGAAATGACCCAGTCCCACTTTCCCACTTGCTGAAAAATGCTCTGTTAATTGTGAGCTGAATTTGGGCCCTGTGCACGTTTCTCATGCATCTCCAAATTGAATTAAACCAAACACATGCGTCTGCAGGGGTTAGAATTACATGAATCCTTAAACCTCAGGTCAAAATTATGTTTCGCTTCTCGTTCGTCCACTGTGACGTTGGTGCTGCTCTGTGCACAATGATGAATGTTCATCTGCTGGAGGGGCAAAGTTTCTCTGAAATCCTAAAATCACACTTTAACACCTGGACGCACCTGCAGGATTTATGACCTCACAGCTAGTTTGGAGCCAATCGTGATCCAGTATGCAACTTGACACATCCGGTGCACGCAGTGAGAATTTTCATCGCTGTAGTGAACAAAACCATCTGCAGCTCTCTGTTATAAAGAATCGTCTAGCGGGTAAATACAGCAATATATATGCAGGCTTAGACTGGAAACAAGCACATGTTTTCTTGTAGCAAAAAGTTTGGAAAAATGAATTTCGGTTAACTTCAATTGTACGACACTGGGGACATATGAACAAGCAGGCGAATGGGAAAGTGGGCAGTTGTTTATCTAATACTACAGAATGCATCTTTACAGAACAGCTTTCTGCCCATAAAAGAAACAAAGAAAACCAATAAGAGAGCTTTAAAGTCCATTCTGACAAGATGTAAACGGAGATGATCTGCAGGTGAGCTGCACTGCAGAATGCCATCAGCGATTTCACAGGCAGGAAGCTGTGAAATCTAACTACTTAATTCATATCTCTGAGCATTTCAGTCTCTCTCTGTGAGCTACAAGTGCACAGGAATTACAAATGCAGACTGGCTCACACACACACAGAAAAACACGCATATACGCAGTGATTTTCCAGTCAAGGATGTTGCTAATTGTCATTTCCAGACAGATTTTACATGACTTTAAGCAGCAGCATTTAACACGGTGTCTAGTGTGTGTCCTTTAGATTAGAATTCAGCACATTCAGATGCTCTCACTGCCTCCAAATACACAATTTTCCAAATTAGGTGACTCACGGCTAAATCAGAAGATTTCACGCTGATTTCGAGCTTTTGTTTTACGGCGAAAAAGAACATGTCATCGCCGAGGAAAAACCTTGAAATCTCACCTTGAGGTGGTTGTATTCTCTCCATTTATTAAGCCGATTAAAACAAATAGAAGGTTCTTGTCGGTGAAAGTAAAGAGGAGACAACAGGTTTGTGTCACCGAGGAGACAAAATAGTGCTTCCATGCAGAAAAACAATCCTGTGCTCGACAGTCCAACACAAACACCTCAAGGTGAAATAAACAATAAGAATATATGAACATTATCATATATATTGTCCCTGCACAAAAGCGAGAAAAGCTCTAATGTAGGATTGGTATGCTAAATTACCATGCAACAGTATTGCTGGAGGGTACATTATGTTAAGACTTTGCTTACTTACAAATGCATGTTGAAAAAAGAGGAAAAGAGAAGAAATCTGAATTAAACTGGTAAAATTTCAGTGAGCCACATACATGTGCTTTACAGCACGCATAACCACTTCACTGGACTATCTCTACATGCAGGATCCCACTCTCTCACAGAGACAAACACAAAAGTGATGCGTCATCTGAAGGTCTTTGTGGAGCTTTTCATTGAAAGGACAATAATTAGTCAGAAAAAACAGCATTGAAAGTTGCTGTCAGTGATGCTTCATCTGAGTCCTGAGGGACACATTTACATCTCAGGCTGCAAGTTGTCATCACTAGCAAGCAGCGACAGACGGACGACTTTGTAATGATAAAAGTGTTATTTGACATATGGACCGCAGATTTAATCTAGTTTACAAATTTATTACCACTTGATGAATGCTTATTTGTTTAAGGACCAATTTCAGGTATTAATTCATCGTATAATGATTATAACACAACTGTTTCCTGACTTCTTCGAAAGCAACCACAGCCGTGCCATTAGCATTAGCCTCAGTGGTACTTTGAGCTAAAACATCAGCATGCTAATGTGCTAGCGATAACATAGCCAACATGCTGATGTTTAGCAGGTATAATATTTACCATGTTCATACTAGCTGAGCATGCTAGAATTTGCTAACTAGAAATAAACAAAGTTCAGCTGAGGCTGCCAATAGTTTTGCAGGTATTTGGTAAAATTTTGACTCGTTGATGACGCTGGATGAAATCTCGGAGGGATCAATCAATATTTGTTGACATATTTCAGTCAATACCAAAGTGGTGGGAAGAAACAGATCAACATTGTCATTCTTTGAGCTTTGCCACGAGCAAGGATAAAGATAAAGTGTGAGTTAAAATAGAGGCAAACCCATCTGCATGCTGTTTGTGGGTGGCAGCTGGATCAGGGCCTGCAGCCTTTCTCCTGCTTTTCCTTCGCAGGAGGGATCTGACCTCAGGTTGGTCTGCCACATCTACTTTCACTCAAAAAGCTCAAAACATGCAGTACAACTTCAATTAGCATTTAGATTTAAAGGTGCTACAAGTTCCTGCTTAACACTTTTGAGGTAATACTAGTCGCTTGTGTCATTCAGCAGAGTGTGTGCTAAAGGGTTGACATGGATCACCAGAGCAAATGATGATGTGGACTGCAGAGACGTGGATGAGATTAAGGGTCTGCATTCTTCAACACAGGTCAGCTGACCAGCAGAACAACTCGCCTAAAGGCTGTGCATTTATTCAAAGGTGAAGGGACTCAGAGGACGATATGATTCTGACTGACAGCATGTGTGTGACATGCTGTGTGATCATAACATAAGTGGGAGCGTGGTGGTGGGATGTGGGGTCTGGAGCGGGTGACACAGCTCACTTCCACACAGTGAACGCTGGTCAGATAAGCTGAAAATGCCAAACTCTAATGTTAGTGTAGTTTCATTTCACCCTGGTGGCTCATCGCTACTTTGAAGTGCACTGTAACCAAACCCTCCAGTGCAGCATCCCCTCCATCGCTCCGGATGTCTTCAGGAGCTTTTTGTTTGAACATATTTTCATTGCACAGCTTGCTTCACATACAGATAACTTGATGCCTTTTCCATCCTATTTCCCTGCAAATTTTTTCTCTCGACTTGTGTGACACTGTGAAACGTTGCAGAAGTGGAAAATGTCATTCGTCTTCTACTTTCAGGCTACGTTCAAGGTCCTGAATTCAGGGCTGAAAAATTCAAATTGAGAGTTTGGGACTTTTTAAAGCAGATCAATTTCCAATAGTCATATTTTTCTCCTTATACCCATGAATTAATTTTGGAGTTGTGCCTGTCTAAAAGTGTTTGAGCTTGTTTGAATGTGCTGTTTTTACATTTGGCTGAGGTGGCGAAAAGAAAACAGGACAAAGTGCAAAGGAAACAGAAAAAATAGAAGCAAATAAATCATGAAATCAATGAAGAATGTCACTTAAACATCTACTGAGGAGGCGGAAACATCAGATCTGTATGGAGCGACTGCTGCACGCTCTTCTTCTGTAGTGGTTTAATGGCACCAAGTGATGAATGCAACAACTTCTAATATTCATAAACAGTAGTGATGGGAAAGCACATTTTCTTTTGGCAATTTTTCTGGCTGTTTGTTTCAAATTTACACCTTGTTTGAATGGAAACTTCAAAAAAACAAACAAAAAATACAGACATAACTGCTTGTCCCTGATTTAACTCCTATTACTACTACTACTACTGCAAAGCACTTTAACCACAGATGGAGAATTAAACAGTAAAAACACACACATATCTCAATCAAACCACACAGGATAAAATATTACAATCAATAGTAAGAATGCTAAAAAAGTATGAAGTGCCTATTAACAGTTCTCCTCCGCTGCACATGCTTATTAACTCCATGGATTGAACGTTTTATAAATTGCAGATGGAATGAAAGTGGGATTATTGGCAACAGAAAGGGCTAAAGATGTTTTATTAAAGACCCTGAAAACTTGGTTTCACATCTTAAGTCAAATTAAATATTGATGACAAATAACAACAAAGTTCAAAGTTCTGAAAAGAAATCGCTCAGTTATTCAGCTTCATCAGGACTGTGTGGGTGTACTGTGATCAGATCTGAATGGCAGCGTCAATAAACAATCTACCAACTGCCACTAGATTTTGATTCAGATGTGGGTTAACTTTGATTGGTGTGAACCGGTGAGGAGATAAATTACACAAAATCATGTCAAATGTAGAAATGATCCATGCAAATAAGCATGCAAGCAAACTTTTAACAACAAGGTGTAAGATTTATTTAAGTAGGCTCCACTTTAAATGCATAAACCAACAGAAAAAGACTGTTTCAGTGACAAAATCAAGTCGACTTAATAAGTTCAGCTGCTGTTTGTGCGGTTTCTATAAATTGAAGATACTGAAGCGTCACTGGCAGAACAGCAGAAACACATTGTGCAGTAATGCTGCTCTTTTTCACAGCAGTTTGCCAAAAGCCGATCAAAAACACAGCTGGCAGAGAACCAGCTTTGAATTAAATTCTAATCGGTTGGTAGAGCCGCCAATCAGAAAGCACAAATCCCCCTGAAACAGCACACTCACCCTTTAAAACTTCATGCGGCGAGCTTGGCAAACAATGACCTTTAAATCTACAGTACCTGGCGAGTTGTGAACCTGTAAGCAGACAGAACAAGCGGCCTGTTCAGGCATGCTGCAGGTCTACATTAGTTTAGACTTGGAGAAGGATCACTCAGCTGTTGTAACGTGTGGCAGCTCTTAATGTCCACATCTTAACTCAAACCTGGTTAGAAATCCCTCTGCAGTCAGAGAAACTCACTCTGTATGACTGCATCATACGAAACGCTGGCAGAGCTGCTGCTTTTTGTATTAATGGCTGTAGAGCCATGCTGCCGGCTGAGGCTCTCGGCTTCAGTGTCGGGCTTTGACGACAGAACTACACTGAATCCTTCTGTCCACATACGACCGGCCCTCTGTGTTTGCTTTCTGTTTCTTCTTTTTTATACTTTGCTTTTTGTAGAGATTCAAGAGATCAGATATAAGGTGTGACTTGGTGAGCTTTAGAGGTGCTGGTAGGTGGATTTTGTTATCTTTGGACAGCCAGGCTAGCAGATAAGATAAGCAGCCGTTTGTTCTAGCTTCATATTTACTGTATAGACATGAGAGTGGTTTCAATCTGCACATCAACCTGTTACTTTACATAAACAGTAGCTTCTAGTTTAATAAATTAATTACCGGACTGGACTGAGGCGGTCTAGCTGGGCCTGGTCAGGGGTCCTCTTTTGTTTTGTTGTTTTGATTCAGTGATTGGAAAGTTTGTGCCATCAGCATCATGAGGCATCCAAGACAACTCAAACAAGCAAACTCCTCCTCACCTCTGAAAGGTTTGCCTGTGTTCCTAATCCTCTCATCTCACCCCCCCTTTTCTATTTCCTTCCTCCGCCTCATTGTCCTCTCCTGTCCCCTCTTCTCCTATCAGAGTTATTCTGCTGTTTTTGAGGACCTGAGCAAACAGTGACAGCCAGGGTGTGAAATTAACACCAGGCACTGGACGAATGTCGCCCTCCCCTCTTTTTTCATCTATTTCCCTCCATTTCTGGCTCTCGGAGGTGGATTCATTTGTCCAAAAACACCTAAATAACTATCAACGAATCAATTAAACTTAAATCTTTGAGACAAAATGACACAATATGATATATAAAAAGGCAGGAATACAAAATTCCTCACTTACAGCCACAAGGGCCTGCATTGCAAATCAAGTTCGACTATATGGCTTCACGAAGCCTGAAAAGAAGCTGGTTATCAACTCGCTCTGTTAACTGTGGGTTAACTAATCCAGGTCTGAGCTCATGAAAGAGCGATCACAAGTCACATAATCGGGCAGCAAAGATTGACATTCAGGTGAAAAATGAGGTGAAAATCCAGCGTGATCTTGTAACTAGAGTGGAGGAAGACGCATTTTCAGCGTGTCCAGCAGTCCAGCGTGAGAATTTAACTGGACAGATGATCCATTCAGCTTTCAGAATGACACTATGCTATTCATCACATGAACACAGCTATTATCAATAATCGCTGCACCTATTCACAGTTAAAGTAAAGTGAGACTGCTTCTGCTGCCAAAGCAGAGGAGAAAAGCAGCAGCAGTCTGTGCAGAAAAATGCCTGAATGAAGGAAATGACACTCACAAGGTCGCCTGACGTTACACTGAGCTACAGGAGATGGAATAAGAGTATAAAAAACATCTTTATTGTCAAGAATCCTGTCAGGAATGACAGACTCCCTTAACGGTATAATCACCATTCAACATGATCTCATGGGACCACATAGCTCGCCACGTTTAATAATATCCTGAGTCATCAGAATTAAAACTTTAACTTTAAAACTAGAAAACTTTATTGTTTTGTTGCTCATGTTGTACTAAAGTAATAAAAATAGAAATGGAAAAAAATATATTTTCTAAAAGACTATAAACACATGTCAATGTTTTATAACAATTTATGAGTTTTGGACGTGCAGGAAAGGATGAATTCAGGTGACCTTCGTTGTCATGGCAACTACAAACAAGGGGTCTGTTCTGAGCTACTGTAGAAAAATGGTGCATGCAACATGTAAGAGGTCCTGCTCATTCTCATTTCAGGTCGTTATTCATTAATGAAAATGTATTAACTTATGAATATTATATTCTATTTCTGCCAGTAGATCCCACGAATGCTACACACTGGATCTTAATTTACGGACGTTGTTGGTACCAAGCCCAGCTTGGAGTCTTGTTGTTGCTGGAAGGCATTCTGGGAAATGTAGGAAACGACTAACCTATGAGTAGAGACGGCAGATTTAATTGAAATTTAGGTCTGAAAAGTTAATTACAGTTGACATATTGCACTATATGCCACGGTGGAATGGGATCAGCTGCTGATACTCCTGAATGAAGTACCAGCTGTGGTTGGTAAATAAGACAAAAAAAAAAAAAGCTCAGCTTCCTGCCCTGGTGACAGATTCACATATATCCCTGAAGTGCCTCTTTTTATGGTTTGCTGAGTAGCAAATCACACTAAAATCAGACAACGCTGCTCCGCTGCCAGGCATCTGTCTGCCTTTTTTTCTCCACATTTGTCTCGGCAGCCGCTCCCAAACTGTCCGTCTCCGGCCGTAACTCGTTCGCTCCCTCCACCCGTCCCCGTCTGAACTTTTGTTTTGCTTTCACTTGTTTTCCATTGCTTCCTACCTTCATCCTTTGCATCCTTGTCTCCTTCCCTCTCTCCTTTCATTTTCTCCCCTCCTATAATCTTACGTTCTCCCATCTGCTGTATCACTACCTCTTACTCTCCTGAGGCCTGTGTGTGTGTGTGTGTGTGTGTGTGTGAGTGTGTGTGTGTGTGTGTGTGTGTGTGGGAGAGACTCATCTATCTAGGATGGGGTAGTCATTATGCTTCGGTGAGTTTGGATGGATGAGGGGATCTCTTCCTCTCCTGCCTATATCTATCCCCCTCTTTCTAACCATCTCCTCGCCACCCACCTCCACCTCCTCTCTTAGTCATGGTTAGAGGGGATCGGGCAGGCTGGGTGGAGGGGAGAGGAGAGGAAATGGGAGATGAAGGGAGGATGGAAGAGGAGAGGGCAAGGAAAGGTAAGGAAGAGGGACAGGAGAGGAGAGCGAAGGAAAGTGGACAGGAAAGGGCCAAAGGGCCAGGAAGAGGGGAGTAAAGGGGATGGTAGTAAGGAGGAGGCGAGAGCAGAGAAAAGAGGAGTAGTAGAGGAAAGGGGAGGAGTAGAGAGAAGATGAGAGGAGGGAAAGGAAGATAAACGAAAGAAAAGGAAATGGGAAGGAAATGGAAGAAAAGAGATGAGACGAAGGTAAGGACAAGAAAAAGTGAAGAGGAGATGAGAAAGGAGGGGAGGAGAGGAAAGGGAACGGAAAGGAGAAGGGAAGGAGGGAAGAGGAGAGGGGTATAGGAGGAAAGGAAAGGAAACAATAGGAAAGGAGAGAAGAGGAAAGGAAAGGCAATGAAAGGACAGAAAAAGAAGAAAGAAAGAAGATGACAAGAGAGGAAGGGCAAGGGAAGGAAAGCAAAAAGAAAGGGAAGGAATGAGAAAAGAGAAGAGAAGACGAGGAGAGAGGAGAAGAGAAGATCTCTCTGGCCGTCCTTCTTCTGGCTTTAATCATCTGGCTTAGATCAGCCTCTGTTTCAATACACACACAAATGAGCACCAACATGCACACATACTGTATGCACACACACACACACACGCACGCAAACACACACACACACACTCACCTAAGCCTCCGTCACCATGGCAACGGCACACCTCTAGCACCCTCGTAATCAACTTTGAAAATGGGAAAAGAAGTGATGTGCTGGCACGCAGGAAATACACACACACACACAAACAAGCACACACACACACACACAGCACAAATAAACACACACACATAAACACAGAAATGTAATTAGAATTAAATTCCAAACAAGTGATTCAGTCCTCATGGGGGAGCCGCTAACTGAGTTATGGGACAACAAAGTGCACCAGACAACAATGCAGCAGCTAAAAAGAGAGACGACCAAGTGCGCATCACGCTGAGTTTTTCCTTATCCTACAGTTACCAAACCACATCTCCACAGAGGTCGCATGTGGCGGGAATAACTGTTCTGGGTTTGTATGAATCGCAGCTGCAGAAAGGAAATGTCCGAAGAGAAAGCAGCCTCAGATGAAAGGAGGTGGAAGACGCCGCGAGCCACTCGATCTCCCGTCAATATACGAAGAAATAAATGACAACAAAACAGAGGAGGGGTTCAAACAGAGAGACGGATGGCGCATGAGGCCCCAAACCAGAGATCCAACCTGTTCACCTCCGTCACCTGATCACAGGTGGAGGATATCACAGGCACAGAGACTGGCGAGCGCAGACATAATGAATCACTGGAAGGAAACAGGAAGCTGTCTTACCTTAGCCAACTGTGAGTTTACCCATTTTGTGAATGTCTTCTTCTGAACGTCTTCTCTTTCATCTGGAGGAAGAAAAAACAGACTGTCAGGAAAAAGGACGTGTGTGTGTGTGTGTGTGTGTGTGTGTGTGTGTGTGTGTGTGTGTGTGTGTGTGATCAGATGAGGCAATCTGAGAGTTCAGGTCATGTCAGATGTGTGGCAGCAGTTCAAAAAGAACATGAAAAGGGCGCGCACACACTTTGATGAGTACCACAACATACCAGATACCTTTCTGACTGACTGGTTGACAATCAAAACATTTTTATCTGTGTCTCTTTGGATATCAGGCTTTCTCCCTCACACACACGCACACACACACACACACACACACACACACACAAAACGCAAGTGGTGCTCAGCTTGATAAGAGGCTCCTCTAATCTTGCTCAGGGCTAATTGCATCCTCATCATATCAATCAGCGTGCCACTTCCAGGCCATCGCCACCACGGTCACGCATCAAACTGGAGTGAGTCAGCACGCTTTCCACTTGTTGCCCTTGTGGAAAGACCCCCCCCCCTCTCCACTATTTAAAAACTATTACCGCCATCAGAGTCATTGTGGTGCTGCCTCGCATCTGCTGCTCATCAACAAAACCCAGATTCAGCTGTCGGCTGACAGAAACGTCATTGTTTTGCATGGAGCAGATATGGCGGCTGCTGTCTGGAAAAGTGACTCATCGAAGTTTTAATCTTGTTCTGTCAATCATTTAGTGAGCGTAGGTGTTATTATTTTGCATGCAAGTCTCAATTTGGAATGAAACCCATCCTATGCAGTATTTACTACACAGCAGGATTATCTAATAAGACATTTAAAAGTTTGTACCTGAGACTTTCTGTCAAAGAAGAGCTGACTCTCATAGACTCCACTGTCTGCCACACCTGCTCCAGCAGGACTGAGCAGTCGCTGTTAGCCAATGTTCACATGCTAACACGCACACTCAACTAAAATATTGAATTTCATGATAAATAATGCATGAACAATGTTATTCCTTTTGTACGCAATAACTGGAATTATATGGTAATAGATGCACTGCTGAAACATTCTGAGCGTACAGCCACGCCAGCAGCCCGGCGAGGTTGCACTTAGCGATGCTTTGAGCAAAGTAATGTGCTTTTCTTTTTAATTATTCCTGTAATTTTGAGGTTTGTGAAGGTGTCACTTTGGGCTCTGGGCAATTGTGATGGCCTATCTGACTCTTTTCAGTTTTCACAAACCAATCAATCAATTGATCAGCGGAGAAAATAAGCAGAAAATGAATCCAGAATGAAAATAATCATGAGTGGCAGTCCTGCAAAATAGTTAAAAATGAGCTCCACCTCAACTACAACAGTGAAATGCTGCTTTTACATGAATGCATGAGTAATAGTAATCTAATGATATCATATATAATAGTATTGCAGTCACAGGGGATATTTTCCTGATAGTACTTACAGAATGTTGCTGGACTTTTACTTATACCCGAGTACTTTCACAGTGTGGTATTAGACTATATGGCCTTATAGCAGAGGACATTATCCTCCACTGTACAGGCTGTTTGCCTCTGTAGCAGAGCAGTGTACTGTGACCTGTGACACGCATTACAATGGAAATGACGACATGATGACTTATAATAACACCTCTCCCCCGCCTCTCTCATTTGACTGGAAATGGGGTCACTTCCCATTACTACGGATAATAAATTACACCCTCATCCTGAAACAGAACATCAGGTTAAATATTATACCAACCCAGCTAGCAGTCCTCCTCCAGTGTGTGTGTGTGTGAGTGTGTGTGTGAGTGTTGACACCAGCCAGGCATTGACTAATGGAGCTGATAATGAAACTTCTCCCTTAATTAAAAGGTCCCACGTTGAGCAGTGCACTGTGGTGAGACGGTGGTCACACACACACACACACACACACACACACACACACACAGGTATACACACACGGACACACACATACACAAGCACGCAGTCTCAAGCACGCATACACATTTACACACATATATACAATGTGAGATAATGGCGGGCTGACCGGTGAGGCGTGAATGAAAAAGAGGCATGTAGCAAACAATCTCATCTACAGCGTAATCCATCCACATCTGTGCGTGTGTGTGTTTGTGTGTGCATGTGTGTGTGTGTGTGTGTGCGTGTGTGTGTCACTGTATTCCCATGATGCAGGATGCACTTCTCCATGCATTAATGCCTGTGAAAGTGAACTGTTGTTATGGGTGCACATGTGTGTTCGCGAATATATTTTCTAAAGTGTGTGTGTGTGTGTTTGTGTGTGTTTGTGTGTGTATGTGTGTGTGTGTTTTCAGCCCGTTTTTGGGTCCTTGGACAGAAATTCAGTTCTTTTCACAGCCAAATAATTTTATGATAATTTAGTTTAATTCAGCTGTGTTCAACTTCACCACATCTCTGGTTTGTGCCACATCGTCAACAATACAAAGTCTGTTAATTAGCGCCTTTAAATGCACTAAATTCTCCTGGTTTTACATTATATTATATTATTATTATAAAATACATGAATTGATGGAACATAAAAAACCTGGTTGGTCATATCTCTGATCATCTTCTGTGCTGTCTGCAGTCAGGTTTCTGTTAAGCAAATTAAAACCACATTTCAAGATAATTGGCGAAACAAAAGGTAAATTGATGTGCTTCCCTCCACTGCGGTGATGTGAATATTAGGAGTTGGTTCGTCGAGATAAACAGCTAATTCTTTGGTCGGGTGCTGTTAAGCCATCGCAGGAGAAGAGGGTGCAGATGTTGGCATTTACAGGTCTCCAGTGAAACCTCAAAGAATGGAAAACCATGATGGAAATATGACCTTTGTGTTTGCTTCATGTAGTAAAAAGAGAAGGTGAGAGTCTCCTCATCACTCCACACAGGTGTGAAGGTTATGTCTCTTCAGCGGAAGCTTCTCCACTAAAACTTTTTTGTTTATCCAATTTCCAGAATTTCCACTTCGGTTTTTATATGCACAAGTTCACAATGTGCACAAAAGCAGGTGGATGGAAATGCTTTTTTTTTTGGATGAATTGGCCAAAAATGTGGCGCAGACGTTCACGTTCCCCTCAGGATCAACTGTAATAACTGACCTTTCACCCAGTGCCACCACCAGGTCAACTGTCCAATGCTTTGATTTATGTGCTAATTAGCAAATATTAGCATGCTAACACACTAAATTAAGATGGTGAATGGTACAGTAAGTGATACATGGTAAATAACCATTAGCATGTCAGAGCCGCTATGGCTGTAGACTCAAGGTCTTGTTAATATTTTCCTTCCTGCATCTGACAACTTAGCACTTTCCGATAGCGTTTAATATCCACAGAGGAAGGACGTCTGTGTCTTTTGTAGCAGGAAGGTCTGAACAGGATTTACAAAGACACTTTTCAACCTCAGCATCGACTGAACAAAAGCCTACAGCAGCACTGTGAAGGGGTGCTTCACCTGCAAAATGTCGCTGAAATGGATGGAACACAGCTTTGGTCTGTTGGGCTATTGGTCGCACTTGGTCATATAATTTATTGACACTGCCTGCTGCAGCTTATTTACTCTGTGGCTTGCTCACAATGCTGTGTGGTCTTAACAGAGCGTAGCTCGGTGTTTTTGACAGCTGGCATTGTACTTTTTAAACTGGCCGTCTTCCAGCACCAGCGTTTGCTTCCTACTGTACGTGAACACTTTCCTCTGCGCTCGGGAGGTTGTGTGCAAATTTGCATATGTGTGTGTGCTGTCAGGAAAAGTGAGTGAGTGTGTGAGAATTAGCGAGGAGGGCAGGATGCAGTCAAAGAGTGAGGCGCGATCAATAGTCCATTTAAACTGTTGTTCTGCAAGTGAAACCTGCAGCAGCTTCACACACGCACACACACACACACACACACAGAGGAAGCTATGCATGGACACACACAGATATACTCTTGGTGCATGCACACAGCCACATGCATCTCATTAAAGAGACTCCAACATTAATAGCTTAATCTTGGTTTGAGAGAGGCGTCAGAGAGATGAGACAGAGAGGAAATCGAGTGGAGAGGGGGGTTACGAGAGGGAAAGAAGGAAATGAGAAAAGAGAAAACTGATTGGACAAGACCTGAAAGAAAGGAAGAGAGAGGAAAGACCACAGGAAGGAACTGAACGAGTGGAGAAAAAAAACAGAGAGGAGAGTAAAGAAAGCTGCGGATAGATAAAGTTAGTTAGGAGGAAGAGAAGGGCAGAAACCTGGAGGACACAGAGTGAAAGACAGAAAGGAAGATGGAGTATCGGCCTCAAACAGGTTTCCATGACCAGAGGCAGAGCGACAGAAAATATCTACGTGACAGCTCAGAGAGATTTTGCTGGAACTGGAAAACAGCTTTAAATGTAAAATGTTTCAACTGGATGCAAACACATGACAAACACACAGCATGCCGTCAAACAGGCTGATCATATTTTCTGGGAATAAACTGTGAGATGAAGGTGTTTGTCCGGCTACTGAATCAGCACCGTTGTTTGTGTTGATTGCTAACAGGACACAAAACAAACCAGGCTGTAAATACAAGCCTGCGGTGCATTTACTGCTGCGGCCGGAATCAATCCCGAGCTCGATCAAAGGATCGTTTCACAAAGTGTGCTACAGCATCTCGGAGGAAATCACCCGAGTTCACGTGGAGAGGCAGATCTCAGCCCTGCCTGCTTCTCAAGTTTACACTACAAAATTATGGCTTCAAAAGCACCGCATGACCTCAACACCTGGTGAGTGGTTTCAATAAGAGGACGACGTCCTTAGGACCCAGCTGAGAAGATCAAATTATATTATATGTGTGATGATGTATAATTACAGGGAAAAGACGAAGAAGAAACTGGAGGTAAAACTGGCCACATTAAAACAGTCTTCAAGTTGTCTCTGTCTCCAGAGGGAGCTGAGCGAAGCCTGATACATGTCCTCAGGAGACCTCTGCAGCCCCCTCCTCATCTGAGGCTAGAGGCTCGAAGCTACATTAGCTGCTACGAGTACAGCACGGCCGAATGTGCGACCGAACTGTCGGCACTCAAGCTGCATTGTGGGTAATGTCGGTGGCAGGTCGAGAGAAGGGAGAAGAACGTGTGAAATAAAGAAGACAGCATCTTTGGTTCTGCTACATAGATTTTTATGCATTTTTGCAGGAGTAACAAAGCTAAATCGCTTCAGTTCTCCTTGAAGCCCCCTGAGTTTTGGTCTGAGAGTAACTCACAAAGCTAAAGAAGCTTAGAAGCAGTTCGGAGCACTCCAGAGTAACTAAGATCAACAGGTGATGAGCCTCATTATGTCAGCATTTTGCATTTTTTGATGGTACGAGATATGACAGCACAGTGGATAAAAGTAGTAAAAGTTACAGGAATTTCATAAAGCCGGTTTCGCAGCCATCACTGAATTCTGGTGTGAAATTGGTTCAATTTGGAGCATTAAAGGATGAAGATGTGGTCAGCAACATGCAGATGGTGTTTTTGTTAAACAGAATCTCGCTGATTAAGTTTGTACGTTTGTTTCACGCATTAAATCTGTGACAGTTTATAAAATATTTGTTCATGAAATCTGTTTCCTGTAATCAGATATGATTTCTGACTGTGGACTGTAGGTCGGAAGACTTTTCACTATTTCTGATGTTTTATAGATGAAATAATTAATGATCGTCATTCTCTTAGTGTCGGAGTTTGCTAAAATTTGTGGCCTTGTTGGAGACGGCCCCAGGTGGTTTGTTAGTGTACAGAGCCGACGGGATGTGCTGTGAAAGCGAGGTAAATAGTTTAAGTAAATGAGAGTCCTTCCCAGCAGGACTGGAAGCTGCTGACTGAATGATGCTGAGTGCCCGGGGCAGCTCCAGGATCAGCACTCTGGACAGCGCCTGTGGCAGGCAGTGAGGAAACAGTCAGTAAAACTGATCCAGCAGACTGTGAGGCCACATGTGAGGCTGCACGGCTCGGAGAAACAGAGAAACAACGAATCAGCGAATTCAGTTTTTCTTCAAGCAAAAACTCCAATGATGTTCAGCTGAACGTGAGGATTTCCTGCTTCTCTCTTGTTCCTCGTTGTGAAGTGAATATGTTTGGGTTTTGGTTCGCTGGATGTTTGAAGACGTCACAATGGACATTTTTCAGGATTTCATAGTGAAAAAGCAAAAAAAAAAGGCGGATTCATTTGAAGTAACCAGCACATTTAACACCTTTCCTCTGACCTTCCGTTCATTTTAGGACTTCTCCTGTTTGTGAAAAGCTCTGCATGACTCACTGCACAGCACAAACCCCCTCACAGTTTGGTCTGGTTCTTGAGACGTCCCCACAGGCTGCTGGCCATCCTACACAACTTCTCAGTTAGTCTTTCCTCGTAGCAGCTCTAAGATAATAGAATATCCATGACAGCGCAAGATGAGCTGAATTCATTTTCCATTTCTCTTGATCTGTCTACCGTTAGTAATGAGAGTGTATCGAGTTGGTATTTTGCAGGAAGATTTTGTAATCGAAGGACACAAATTACAAATGTGATGGAAGGATTTGTCAAAAGATCTCTCCAGACTCCTACTGGGCTTCACGCTTTTCAGAATAAAACTCTTCAATTGGCTTCCAAACATACTGCTCTGTGTTCCCCGGAGAAAAACGTTTTGAACGCCTCCTGCCGAGAAGGAGGCTGCGCTGGCAACAGAACTCGCAGTTAACTAGATGGTCAGACAGCAGGAGACAGTCATCCAGACGCCGATCGTCCGCCAAACCTCAGCGCTGGACGAAAAACAGCCAGCGACAAAAGGAAGGAGAGGGAGCAGGAGTGCGGACCCACAACATGCTGCATCAAAGCAACCGTCGGGCTAAAAGAGTCCGGTGAAACGAGGTGGGAGGGAGGAGCCGGATCAAACACGGGGCGTGCTTTCAGCCCATCAGCTTCCCGGCTAATGACGGCGAGGCAAACTGGAAGGTTGTTTTGATCCATCACGGAAACCAGATGGAGCCCATCAGCAGAGCTCTGCGGAAGTACAGCGGCTCGTAAAATGAAACTCCTCCTGGTCTTTGTTTCTAGGAACAAAGACCAGGAGGAGAGAAACCTGAGGTTTAACCTCCACTAAGGAGTCATGAAATATGAATGCAGATTCTGTCCAGCAAGAGGGTAGAGTGGTCAGAACACATTTATAGCTCATATCATCATAACACAATCCTCAAATACGTTTGAAACATTCAGAATATGAGCAAACCTGATATCTTAGTAAGAAAAACGAGTCTAATTAGGAGATAACGAGTGTGTGAGTGTGAGCACTTTCGCACCTTTAACTGAAGAAGCTGCGTAGTTAAAATATGTTTTACATACAGCTGCAACAAAGCAGAATATTTAGCGACATAAAAAAAGATGCAAGTGTTAGCGAGGGAGGGGCTAACATTTATGCTAGCCCTATACATCAGATTGATAAATGTAGGCTAATATAAGATATCCTCTACAGTTCACACTTAACTCTCTTGTGTTGTTTGTGTCAGCGTTTGATTTTAGCAAATTATGTGAGTCCAAACCCGTTCTGCCTGTCAAAACATAAACAGCAGCATAAAATCACCATATAAATCAAGCTGATCTTAAATTATTTCTTTCTAATCATTAGATTAGATTTTTATTCTACTTCTTTATTTAGGGATTATCTCCACCAGTGCTCTTCCTGCAGGGAAACAGTGAAATGTTTTCCATGCAAAAGGTTAATGACATCCATGTGTTTAAGGTACAAACACACACGGGAGACACACGTGGCTTTCCCATGTAGAGTTAATTTACACAGCATCACTGGCCATCACCAGGCACGGGCTCTCAGGAAGCACAGAGCCAACACTTACAACTCACTTCAAATCTTCCCTGCACCAAGTTCAAAATAAATAAAATGATTAAAGTTTCAGCACGCCGGCAGCACGGACATCGTTTTTGTCTCCCTTAATGGCTTCTGCTTTCAAAATGGAAAAGGACAAAGAGAGCACTCTCCCCAAGTAAGCAAATAGAAATCCATAAATACATTTTCAGCTTGAGTCATTACCTTCCATTTGCATGGCATTCAGCAGATGCTGGTGTGGAAGGTGGCTGGCTAAAGGTGCAACAGTCAGGTAAGCTGAAGGTCTCGCTTCACCAAATTTGCAGCCAAATAGCGAGTTCAGAGGGTTCGAGAGACAGAGGACAAAAACCAGATTCTCTGCAACAATCATGTATTATTAAGAAAGTAGACAGATAAGTGCGTAATTAGTGATTGAGACAAAGCAAGGACGCAGTAAAAGTAATAGTCTGCTAAATATTTTTCATCTAATCTTGGAGAGGGAGAAGTCTTGGAGAGGGATATTAAAGCAGCTTGGTGGGGTGCCTCACACCATCCTGGACACCATCATGGTGGTGGTTTCTCAGAGCAGTGTGTAGCTGCTGTAGTACTGCAACAACACGTTTAAAGCTTTCATGGAGAACTCCAGCAGGGACTGAAGAAATGAGGTCCCCAGAGAGGACACGCGCAGCCCATACTAGTGTTTCAGACAGCGCCGTTTCTAATGCAGCCCTGAATCTATCAAAGCATGGCCTAGTTATTGTCTGGTCTTTCCTTGTGCCTGTTCACCTGTTGACTTAAAGCTTTCATGCAGCACAAAACCAGACACTTAAGAAAGACTGAAAGAGTGACACTTTCTGAAGACATCACTATCTTTGAAACGTCCATAAACCTGCTTAGAAATCATAGAAGAAAGATGCTCCTTATAACTCCAACTTGCCTGGAAGTGATCAGGCGTTTAATCTTTCTGATTTCACTGATAGTTGTCAGTGCATCCAATGGTGCTTTATTACTGCAGACGAACAGGCAGTTTATTAGTGAGCTAGCAAAAAAACAGGTTGTGACCAAAAACTGTAAACCTGCATATATTAGCTGTACTTCCTCCAACTGTTAACGTAATCCTCTTGTGCTATGCAAATGAGCTTGACATCGCACAAAGGGGTTGATGCTTCTTTATCTCTTCGCCTGCACGGGCTGCTGTGATACACTTGATTTATGATTTTACAGCTTGAAATCTTCGATAGTATCAGAATTCATCCTCATCCTCAAGCACGCTGTTAAACCTCCAACACGTCACGTGCTTTAGGTTATGCTGAGCTGCTCGATGCCAACCTTTCAATTGCGTTTCTGCATTCTCAGAGCCAAGATCACATTCAAATGAAATGATAATTAACTGAGTCTGACGCTAAATGTCATTTATATGTCACATATGAGCCTGGAGATTATGCAGAACCTGTACTTATCTTCCTAAAATGCATTTCTAATGGACTGACACTTCCTGTGATAGGATAAATGGATAAATTCATGCTAACTGTCCGATCAATCAAGGAGGCCAGCCTCAACAGGCCTGTCACCGTCCTAATGGAGCTCAGAGAAAGTGTAAGCAAGGAAGCCCTGAGAGGGCAAACAAGTGATCCGTCTCCGTTGTCGGCGCGGCCCGGCGCAACAGCCATGTTTGTCGCTGTTTTGGCACCGGCTGCCTAGCAACGGTCACGGCCATTAGCCACGGAAGGAATCTGAGACCAAATCCAATCAGATCAGGTCATTACTGAGAGATGAGAAGGGGAGGAAGTGATGGAGAGGGGGAAGACGGAGAGGGAGACAGAGAGGGGGAAGAGGCGGAAATGATGAAGAGAGGAGATGAAGAAGGAGAGACAGACTGAGAAGGAAAGAGGGGAAAAGACGGAACCTGGCAGAGCAGTGGCAGCAGGAGAGAGAAGCGGATGATTGGGAAGTGAGAGGCATGGATGACAAGCTTATGTCAGCCTCAATGTCAATTAGCACACACACACACACACACACACACACACACACAGTCAAACTAATGTCAGCCTCACTTCCTGTTAGTGCCATACACACTCTTACATTCCCCTAATCTTGTGACCTGTCTCTCTGTCTGACACACCAGGGCTGAACGATATGCAGAAAGAAAATCACAATGTGATTACTTCCACGATTTTAGGGGAATATTTGCATTTAATTTTCACCGAAAAAAAAAAAACAAAAAACAAAAAAAACGTGAAACTGATGATGATGTGATTTTTGCTCGGGTGTGTGACAAACAAGCATGTTCGCTCACATCCGGAGAATGTGATTAGTAGGCCGGGTGCATCTCTTTAACAGCGCGATGCTTCATTTATAACGGCGTGCTGTGACACATTTTACCTTCACCAGAAAATTGCAGCTCTTGCGATCTGGATATTGCACTTGGCCAAATTGTGATATCGATATTTCGATTAATTGTTCAGCTGTGTGTGTGTGTGTGTGTGTGTGTGTGTGTGTGTGTGTGTGTGTGTCACATTTCAAACTAAAGGCTGCCACAGATGCACTCCAGCCCCTTCTCTTCAGCTGGAGAGGCACAGATGGGCTGAACCACTGCTATACACTGGCGAGCGTGTGCAGCTGTCCAGGAGAAAATACATTAACAAGCCCCAAAATGTGGAGCTGATACCCATCATCCGCAGCCAGAGAGCGGGGAGGAAGACCGAGGGAGGGGGGGAACAGAAGAAGAAGGGATGAAACACTTTTGACCTCTACCCTCTCTCATTAAAACATGTCCACCAACTGCCAATCACAGCACTGTGCGCCACACTGCTTTGACAATGAAAACCTTGCACATACACACTTTCCAGCTGGTGGTCAATCTAATATGTCAGGGGGGTGTCCAGCAACAAATAAACCCATTTCTGATTCAAATGCAGATAAATTCTGATTGGTGCAGGGAGGCTTGTGATGTCGCCTTTCCCAGGTACGCACTACTTCAAACCAGCGACGCCTGAACGCCTCCCAAATCTCAGGTTTGAAATAGAGGCAAAAAACAGAGATCAGGGGGGAGAACAGGCGAGGAAAGATAAAAAAAAAAAAGACCAGACAGGAAAAATAAGATGGAAGAAGAAAACTGCAGGATAAAGCGAGGAAGATGACAGAGATAAATGAAAAGAGGAGAGAAGAGGAATGAAAAACAAAGCGAGGGATTGTGCGAAGCTTCAGGGAGAAAAAGAGACAAATAAAGGGAAGAGAAAACAGAAAGAGAGACGAAGAGAGAGAGAGAGAGAGTAAATGAGTGTGACATGGGATGTGTGTGCGAGAGGGAGATGAGTGAAGACTAATTTCCCCTGGCTGGTAAAACCCTGTTATACTGTACATACACACCCCCACTGATGGAAACATATGGCGCTGTGTGTGTGTGTGTGCAGACACTGAGGAGTGTGTGGGAAAAGGTGTGACGTCTAACTGAGTCTGTGGGAAGCACAAAGAAGTGCGTGTGTGTGTGTGTGTGTGTGTGACACCTGCAGTCAAACAGAGTTAGGGCAGAAAATGAGACTCGAGAGCAGCAATATTTGATTTTGCTGCTATTTCTGTATAAATGTCGATGTCAACAAAATGACACACACCCCCACACGGCAGAACCTAAAGCTGCACGCAGACAAAAGTAACCGAGGCCTTTACACCTGCTAAACCAGCACAAAGCCAAGCCAACTGCCCCGTCAGCCCCGCTCTCTCTGTACGCTCCTCAAAGTCGCTCTCCCTCGGTTCAGATCTTTTGGTTTCTGAGCAGCAAACCACAGGAGATCCACACGCACGCACTGGCGGCCACAAACCGCTTCAAACTCCCTCCAGAACAATTCAGCTGAACGCAGCAGAACAAATTAGCTGTACACAAACTCATTTCTGCTGCTGTTTATTCATCCTCGTCCGGAATAAACAGGGGAACTTTACTTCTCTTCAATTTCCAATCAATCTATTGTGATTTATAAGGTACATTTCATACAGAAATGCTTTTAAAATGCAAGAAAAACTGATGAAATGTTAAGATTTTGGATTTGATGAACTATTAGCTTCTTCCTCTCTGAGCGCCTCCAGTATTCTTGTGTGTGGATGGTGTCCCCTGTGGTCTGTCCTCGTTCCAGGTCTCCGCGGTACAGAAATAATCATGTGGCATGTGGAGTGTGTGGGAGCAGCTAATGACTCAGCAAGCGTTCAATGCACGAGTTATCGGTAGCATCTAGTGGAAATCAGTGCTCACGCTAGCAAGCTAAGCTAGCTAGCGTCCGCTTTGCCTGTGAGAGGTGTCATCCAGGGTTGTGACTGTGTGGTCAGAGCCGTCCTGCAAATAATACTCTTTCTGAAGCTGACTTGTTAATCTGATTCACATTTAATAAACACACCCAAACATGAATATATGTCCATTTTTTTATATTTTATACATTTTGAGGTAAAATATGTGAAGAAGTTAAATGTGATTTACTTTTTTAAGCATTTTCAAGCTAAGTTGGAAAAGTGCTTTTAAACACCTGTCTGTGCATTAAGCCATTTAAGCCTTTTTCTGCTGTCCCATCATACACTTACTGCATGTGTGTGTGTGTGTGCATTTGTGTGTGTGTGTGTGTCACAAGACACAGCTCCCACCTGTTCCAGATTAACCCAGTGTGCTCCTGTGCCAGGTAAGGATTAACCTCACTACAAACGCAGATTAAGAACACACACGGACAGAGGAAGCACTCAGGCAGAAACACACACACACACGCGCACACGCGCACACACACACACACACACACACAGTATACTGTATAGAGAGATACAGGATAGAAAAGATGCAGTAGAAAGATACACAGAGAAAGGGAGGAAAGAAGGACAAATTAGGATGCATACACACACACGCACACACACACACACACACACACACACACACTGTCAGAGTGTCATGATAATTCCAATTGACAGATTACAGAGGCCGTCTCTGTGCTGTAATGTATTTCCTACTTCCCCACTGCGTCCCTCCTCCATCTCCCATCTCCTTCTCATACCAATTTATGTCTTCATAAAAGCAGACTTTCTTGTAATTACCTCTTCTATAAAGAAAAGTAATCTTTCCTCCCGCTGTGTTTTATTAGACAGGAAGCCTTGGAGGGCTTCTCTCCACTCTGTCTCTTTTTCCTTTGAGTCACTTCAAACACTAAACACAAGTGTTGCATTTGCACAGTTTGAAAGGCAAAACTCTGCAGTTGTCGATGAACAAATGTCGCCTATTCAGACATTTTTGCACGCACGAAAACAAAAATCACGTCGTTCCCCAGTAGGGCTGAAGCCTAAGCAGGCGGGCCCTCGGGTCACGCAGCTTCCTCTGCACATCAAGACCATGTCAGCTTTCAATTCAAATTCAAGGTATGAAAAACTAAAGTTGGAAGCTCTACCTCCAGGTGTGTGTCACTGCAGCTGTCTCAATCTGTCTATTCACTCCATAGGCTGCTTCACTCTCGCCCAAATTTCTCTCCTCTGTCGATTCATTTTCATCATCCAAGAGTGGTGCTCGGTATTTTCTCATCCCTGTAATTGGAAAATTGTTCAGATCTGCTGTGAATGGGGATTACTGGGACTGGCATCACATTTCAGGCCCATATCAGAAAAAAAGAAGATATTATATCAGAAAATTGAACAAATCCAAAAACTGATACCACCAGTGAGCTGTAATAGAGCAGAGAAAGCTGGCTTGTTTGTGTGCTTTTGTACACAGGTTGCAGAAGCATTTTCTGGGATGCATAGCTTTCATTAAGCTACACAGAACTGCCTGTGAGTGATACCCACAATCCCTTGTGCACAGCTCTGCACAGACCTGTTTAGACGCGTAAAATGCACAGGCATGACCTCGAGCTTAATGGAGAGTTCTGGCCAAATTGAGGTTTTTGTCCATCTCCCGTGGCTACCAACAACTTCCTATTGACCTTCAACAACCTCAGTTTTATCTTGTGCCTCGGCATCTTTAATGGACTTTCCGGAATACCTCCAAAATGGTTCAAAAAGCGGCAGAGGAATGCGAAAGATGTAGTTTTTCATCTGTAAATGTTGTCTTGGTTGCATCAAAAACACATAAAATATGGATGAAAATACACCCAAACCACACAAATATTGCATCAGCCAAGTAAAGTGCTCAGAGATGCATCTGGCAACATGAATAACAAAGACTAATTCACATGTAACAACACAGAGACCACAACAGGAGCAGCAGCAAGAATGGCGTAGGTAAGGAACTTGAATTTCAAAGTAATGGGAAACACAGTTATCTCTTTTTGCTGAGAGTTAGATTAGAACATCAATACCACTCTCATGTCTTTCTATTAAATACGTAACTTGACTAGATTATCCTAGCATAAGTCCAAACAGTTCCAGTATGCAATTCCCTGTGAAACAATTCATCATTTTTACATCTCACTTTATGTGCAGAGCTGTACAGTTGCTGGTACCAGTGAAACCATTTGAAATATTTATAGGACAGCAGTCATAAGAGTCTACACGAGTCACACAGTCCAGAAACCTCCATCCTAATGAAAGTGATACAGCAAGATCCGAGTGAAGCTGGAGCTGCAAAAATGTTGTATTGAGGAGAATGAATGTGTTATTTTTTCAGAAAAGGCCAGTTATAACGTGCTCATGCTTCACAGCATTAACAGTAGCTGAATAAAGATGCCTTCTCACCTGTTGACTCTGGTATAAATGCCTGATTCAATTTCAAAAATGACTGCTGTCCTTAAACGGTGTTTATTAAGACTGCTGCAGGTGCAGTTTGATTTCTGTGGACAATTGAGACGATTTATTTCCAACAGTAACAGCACAGCTGCTAAATCACCAGCAGACAGGTCAGCATGAAGGATGTCTCATTCAACCTGGATTTATAATATATGTGAAGGCCAGGCAAGGGTGTGGAAAAGGCTGCAGAAATCAACAGTGGCGTCGGACGAGCTGAGAAGTAGGTCTACAGTTTTGCTGATGATGTGAGTAGAAGCTTGTAATTTCAGAGGGATTTCAGGTTTTCGACTGTGCTGCGGTCAGTTAGAGCCGTTCACGCTGAAACAGCAGGTGTGAAGGAGGACTGTCTTTCAGATGAAGGGGAAAACGTTTGTTGGTGAGGACTGTGCTGCATGGTAACAGACGAGAACAAGAAGCATGGCACTTACTCTGTCAGGAGTTGGGCCTTAATAATTGCTGCCACTGACTGTTGAATTCCCTGCTGACTGATCTGCAGCTGTGCACTAAGACAAGCATATTATCAGCATCAACTTTGTCAAATGAATGCTTGCATTGTGGACTGTCATCACTGGAGCATTTGTATGACTGTGGTCAATATAAAAGTTGTGCTAACCTCTTTAATTTCATGTTAGCATGTAGCATGCATGGACAATACAAGCGCTCTGTCCAATACTACAAAATCCACCTACCAGCACCTCTCCGGCTCAACACTTAGCACCTTATATCTCGTTTATTTAATCCATGCAAAAAACTGAAGGGTAAAAACAAAGTTGTGTTTTTAAGGGTGCAGAACTGGTTCTCCACTGGCTGCAATTTTTTTTCCCCAGGTTGGCGAAGTCATGACCCACCTTTCTCCGCCTGTGACTGTCTGGTGCATGTTGCCTTAGCTGGTTGGGTTGACTAGGTTTCACAAAGAGTGAGATTAGTTTGGGTTAGTCTTTATATAACCCCAAATCTGATTCCCGCGTCCCTGTTTCCACGTGTGCTAGAATCGACGTGTGTGCCCAGCATATAAGGTAGCCATAACTGAAATACACTGACTTGAATGGTGACCACTGAGTGAGTAAAGCTGCAGGTAAACAGGTCAGAGGCAACATGAGCGCGCTGAACTCCAGGAAGCATGTCTTTAATGTGGCGATAGAGGAATCGACTGCTGACAAGCACCCTTTCTAACAACATAAGCTCCCACAAACAAGTCTCATTCACATGCTATCTGGTGAACACACTCACTCTGAACACTCACCAGGCCTGAAGTGGCCTTGGGGAGCAGGAAAAGCTCACGGTTATTAGACATATTGTGTTAGCGTGGACGTGTGCATGTGCACAAAATGTGTATATTTCCAGTTCTAATCTAGTTTTCCCCCATGGTGACTGTAGTGCAGCTCTCACATCTTTTTGAAGCCTCTGTGTTTGTCACGGGGGGGGGGGGGGGGTACAGTACAAGGGTGTGAATCCACAGATGCACACGTTTATCGCATATGACAATATGCACAGGCACGCTTGTATAAACATACATCTACTCTGCTCTTCCCCTCGTCCTCTTTTTTCTTCCCATTTTCCATCTGTCCCCTTTTGCCTCTTTATCCTTCACTTGTTCACTTCACCTTCCCTCTCTTCTTTAAATTCTCCCTTTCTTTCGACCTATCTCCTTCCCTCCATCCTCCTCCTCTCTTGCTAGCCATTCCCCTGAGAGATTAGCCAAAAGACCAATTTGCTTGCTGATTTTCACTTCTCTAGCCTCTAATTGGCTTGAGGGGGATTGAAGGGATTTGAGGTGGGGCGGATCTCAAGAAACAGCAGACCCCCCCCCCCCGCTTTCTTCCTGGCTAGAAGTGGACGCAAATTATAGCAAAGAACTGACTTAATAAACCTTCCAATCTGTAGCTGCAGCATGACGCCCTGTCACCCCATTACTGACTTTGTTTACACTTTGCTTTATTGGATTTAAGACTTTTGACCTGAGGGGAAGCTGAAAAGCCAAAGAAGTTATGTTTTTAACCCACTTCTATGAAACTTGGCGTTCAGGCCTTTGGCCAAGGAACAACTGATTAGATTTAGGTGGTGGACTTGAACGCAAATATGTTTGCAGGGTCATGAAATCAATTTCACTTAATATTGAAGAGGTAGGAATGCAAAAACGGTAATTTTGCAGAAAAGTTGGAGAACTGATCATCGCTGGTTCTGATTGTTTGCAGGATTATAATGGAGGGTAAAAGCACTCAAACTACTTCTGGAATGAAAGTTTTCATTGACAAAAATGAACACTACTAATGTGCCCCATAGGCCATGATATTACAGCATCAGGCCAGATGTTAGTTGTCACTGCAGTTATTGGTCCCAGAGGATGAATCCTAATTACTTTCCTCTGACTTTCCAGGTTAGCAGGCTAACATTAGCATCTGACACTTAGCCCAAACCACAGCCATGCTGAAGTCGGCTGCAGCCTCAGAGCCTCTAAACACTTGCTGATACAAGCAGCGTGAGTTTCTGACAGAATAATTTAATATGCAGTGTTTGGGGGCTTTAAGAGGACTGATAGCACTAAAATCCAAAGCATTAATAATTTGCCATGATGGGACTGAGTGGTGAGAGGCAGCATGTCTCCGTGTTTCATCAAAATCCCACGTGTGTCTGAGATAATCCGATGAATAACGACTAAAAGTGATCCATACAATCTACGTATATACCCATGTGAATGCAGAGCGGATAAGTGGCTCTGAATATTACATTACTCTGTTGCTCTAGAGTTTTTACAATCAATGCGTATTATAAAATATTACGTAACAGGAGATTTCTGACAAGCAATCTGGTCTGACTGTGCTCACAACTCCCTTAAAGCGTGGAAAAGCCTGTCTTTGATTGCTGGTCCACCTCCTTTTCACTTAATCCCACTGGTCAGTATGTACTGTGGTGGATGTTATTCACAAGTATCTTTCCATACAGTGCATCAGTTTTATGAATAACAGGAAAGAGGAGCGTCTTTGCTGCAGCTTTAAGGACTCACTGCGTACAGATGCTACTAACATCACCTCCATGAGTTTAATAACACAATGCCCAATAGGCCATGATATTATTGCACAGGCCGGATCATTCTGCGATTTGATTACACTGATTATAATATTATATAAGAGCAAACGTGTAGTTGTGAAACATCCTAAGAAACGTATTGCAATGTGCCTGATTGATAACTCCTTCTCAGGTTACCAAACTGAACGCACAGCACAAAAGCACTTAGACTGATAAATGACATCAGTTTAATTTCTCCTTAAAACAATTAACTTCTTTCATCAAACAAAACCTTATACTGTACGCCTGATAGGCTGCCACCGAACAGTGAAACAGACACCAATCCGCAGGCTGTCACGCCGAACAAAATACGCAATCAAGAGAGATTAATGAACATAAAACAATAAAACACAGACAGCAAGAGTGGCTCAGTGGTCAGCAGTGCTTGAAGTAAGCAGAGGACACTGCAATGATGTGTCATTTGTCTCAAACATTCAAACACCTCTTACCTGTCAGCTGTTTCTTCTGAGGGATTAATTCTTTGCAGACTCTTTGATGATCTTTTTACACAATAGTTGATAAGGTTAACCCTTTGTAAGACTCTTTTTATGACTCTTTGTACCAGAGCTGTTTAATTGTGAGGGGAAGGTCACTAAAAGCCAACTGACAGATAACATCTATAACAACACTAGGGCCATGGTTGACTGAGAAGCCTTCCAGGAACTGGTCAATCTTGTCATTTGCATTTTATGAGTCGAGCAACTTGCCTTCTTTGATCTATCACTATATAAGGTGAATGCTCTGAAAGACTAGTCTTCTCTCCATGCTGCATGAAGTAAAGAGATCTGATTCATCACACCGTGTTTGTAATACTTCAGAGAATTAGCACTCTCAAATCTACAAGAAGAATTTCTTCAACATTCTCCAGTCCAGTTATTTTTTATTTCATTATTTTTTGGCCCTGTTCTCCCCAGCCTGGCCCCTGCTCTGGAGACAGGCCAGTCTTGTTGGAATTACGACCGCGGTGGACGAGTCTGCACCTCACGATTTACGTCCGATGCCAATATCCAGTGGCAATTTACAAAGTAGTGTGTCCCATGTTGCAAGCAGGAAAGTGAGGTCATGGAGGTCAGGATGGTGCGTACCTGTCGTGCAGGAGACCAGCATTAACAATTAGTTAACTAGGTTAACTAATTGCTAGCACCTCACCTGAACAGCACATGAGGTGCTCTTCATGTTTTTACCCTGAAGTGTGATCCCTCTCCATACGCCTTCACTTGTCCTGGGCTGTCGACCACCACTTCCTAACATTAAACTCTGGATGCTTTTCCCAGCTGTACGCTTGCTTTTATCCTCCTTTTTTCCTGCCTAAGTCTGCTAATTTAGATGAAGATTTTGGACGATGCTCCTCTCACTGTCAAAACATACTACTTTGGTTTGGTGTAAGTGGGCCCAGCGGGAACAGAGTTAGCCCTGGGCATTGAGATGTGCTCTACCTACAGTGTTGAGTTAAACAAGACAAGAACTCTTCTCTCATCCTCTGTATTCACTGCTATCTCCACTTCTCCTCCTGTGTTCATCTTTGCATATTTCATCTCACTTTTTCTACCAAATAGCAGTGTCAGTGGTCGAGTCGAGGGGCCCGGCTGACATTTTGTTGCTGTCCTAATCACATAATGCTGCTGTGAAGGAGCCTGTTTGAGCAGGGAGCGGGTGACTGATAGGCAAGCTCTTGCAGCGGCAGGAAATTACAGCGGTGCGATGCCATTTAACTCCATGAGCGGCATTGTGCTTAGGTAGAACCGCGAATCAATCTTGCTTCCAACCTCCTGTTCTCTGAAATGCCAATGTGCACTTTCTCTCTTTTGGCTAATGGCTACGAGCCCGGCCGGCCTGCAGGGCAGAACGCTGTGTTAAGAGACTCGCTGAATGACTGCGAGGTGGGGAGAACCAGGTCAGCGTGATTTGTCTTATGTGTGAGAAACACTGTCGAGAGCCAACATTGACTGTGACGCATGGGAAACTTTCAGAGGCAATGAGATTTCCCTGTTAGAGTGTACAGGACTGTCTGCTGCCTGAGCTCTTTTTAGTCATTTCGAGCCAATCAAAACAAGTTCGAGTCAAGTCTAAAGTGTGCTGGAGCACGCCTTAAATCAAGTCTCAACTTTGTAAGAGTAGGTCCAAGTCAAGTCAATCACAGAAAGTGTTAAGTCTCAGGTCTGACAGAGCAAAGCACGAAGTCAGCGCTGCAAGTCTGCGAAGCCGCTGAATTCTAGCGAAGCTAAAAGAGACACAAGAGCGGCGTCTCATCATCAAACTCTCAGCGAGAGAGAGGAAATGTCAAACTATTAGAAGGTCGACCCCAGTTCAAGTGTCAAAGCTAGAGAGAGAGTTTTGGTGGGATTTGAGACAGCGAGTCAACGTGGTTTAACTATCGACAGCTGTCCACTACCATTACCCCTAATATCGTTTCACACTGGTATGACTGGGATTAAATCAGATCAGAAGTCAGTCGCAAATTTACTCGCTGCAACGAAATCATCAGGAGCCGTGAGAATGAACACATAAATTCTTAGCTGTCCATTTTAATGTGACACCTGTTTCCCAGCATTCAGCGCTGGGATGAATGAACTTTTTTAACGTGACGCCTGTCATTACACCCGCTGAGCTCATTTCGTGCCCTGCTTTAGGCACAAGTGGAGAGTCGTCATTTGTTCTCCCTTTTCTCGGCACAAAAGAGCGCTTTTGATACGTTGCTTTCTTCCCTCGGCTGGTCTTAAAAGCACGCTCGTCTTAGCACTTAAAGAAAAGTGAGAGGAAAAAAGGCAACTCTACTTTTCATCTTTTCCCACTGTTCTGCATCTCCTTTTCTCACATCACTTCTCATAAACTCGTGTTTTTTTTTTCCATTTCCACTCACACCCCTCTCAGTGTCATCACCTCTTAGTCTCTCGCTGCGTCACTCTTTCTTTTCCCTATGATTTTCTCTCCATCATTCATTCTCTTTCTCTCGTGCTCAGCTGAGAAACACTGTACCCGGACCTAAAAATACCAGCACTGCTGCCAAGAGGCGGGAAGACAAACAGCGCCGCAAGTTACTTCAATGTGAAATATCTCCACCACTTCAACTGTCTCCATCCAGCTCTGTCACGCCCTTCATGAAACCCATCTCTCTCCACTTGCGTCCTTTATCTCTCCCACACTTAATCTCAGTCTCACAGTAAACATGCTGTTTTTCTGAATGGCAGACCTCGATTTGACCGAGGGTTGACGCAACCCCATTAGCTGCTTGAATTAATTCACTTCTTGCTGCAGATGCATCATTTCTGTGGCGTTTCCTTGTCCTGAGGAAGTCATGGACAAATAAATGCAACTGCTGCTAAAATAGTTCTGTACTGACCCAATGCTAACACCAAATAGAACACTGCTGATGGTCAGTTCTGCAAAACCCGTTCATGCAACACAGTTAAAGCCCGGTGAAGATATAGTTGAAGAGGCACTCCTCCATCAGTTTTATACCACAGCTCAGTCTGACAATCGGACTGCAGAACTGCTCAAACTGCAGACAGGCAACTAAAATCCATCCCATCATCTGCAAGCCAGATCGCTGACGTCTCAGGGAGTTCATCAGGCATGTGACCCCCTCAGAGTTCACGCCAAACAACAATCAAGCTAATGGGAATATGGCCCGATTCTATGAGTCAGGAGCGACCAAATCAGGGTTAAAATCCGACTTAATCTGCACAGTGGCTGGTTTAAGGCGTCCAATTCAAGCAGGATTCCTGTGCAGACGATCCGAGCTTCCCCAAAAAACAGACGACGCAGTCTCGAAGTCAGTGATGACGCTGTCACTGTCCAGGGATGTTTGACTGAGCTCACCTGCTCTCTCACAGTGACACCCTGCTTCACGCAGTAACACCGGTTCTAACTCGGGACCCGCCTGCCACAAACACCTGACAGAGGCTGTGAAGGAGGATCATGCCACACTTTCCCCATGCAGATTTCCAGCGTCTGTCACAGAGACGAGGACGCTCGGGTAAACCCTGAGCCATTTTAACGTCGACACACATTGGACTCCCGGCTGAGATAAAAATTCACAGTGCTGGAGAACAAGCTACCACATTGTACAAATAGTCCAAAACAAGGTGAAATCCTGCATTCAGTCCATTTTAAACACATTTTTCTTTATCACATTTAGATAGAGGACAATGTTTCAAGTCCAGATTGGCTTTTCAAGTCCAAAACACTGGTCCCGACTGTGACATATAGTCTGATGCTGATGGTTGAAAGAAGTTGTAAGGAATTAGTGTCAAGAAAAAAAATGACATTATATATTAGAGGACTCAAGAAACTGGAACTTCTACTAAAATATGTGGAAAACATCCTACGACAAGGAGAGAAAAAAATGACTCTCGGGACTCAATAATAATCAAAAATGACTTGGTAAGAGGAAGATTTTTGGAGAGTGCAGTGTGAAAATATGAATCTATAAAATAACTACAGCAGTTAGATAAATGCAGTAAAAAGCACAATATCTGCCTCTTACATGAGGCCGAAGCGTAAAGCAGCAGAAAACAGATTTACTGAAGTGCCTGTAAACTGTACTTAAGTATAATGGTAGTAAATTAACTTAGTTGACCTCCTCTTAAGAGACTAAAAAGTCCCTACAAAGCTCTTCCTGACTACATCAGGCTGTTCTCATATATACAGTTTTCTCCACCTCCTCCTCCTCCTGCCACTCTCCACTCTCCCCTCTCTTTGTTGTCGCTGCCAGCACAAATCACCTATACTGATGACAGCAGCTGATCAATAGCCTGCTAGTCTTGGTCACGCTTGTCAAGTCAATTTCCCACTAATGAATCCAGTTCGACCGCGATCCCCTTTGATGAACTATCTGAAGTTGTTTATTGTGAACTTGCTGCATCACTGCTGTGCCGGGTTACACCGAGGAAAAAAACCTCACGGTGATGCATCTTGAGATTCCAGGGCCCCGGTTCATTGTTTTCTGGGCTATTTTTCTTATTTCTATGGCCGAACGTAGAAAACGTCACATCCCATCAAGATATTTACTGCAAGACGAGCGATGGAGTTTGATAGCACTTTTAGCAATCTCAAACATCAATGGTAAATGTCAGGTTTCGCTGTCAGCCTCTCAGAATCAAAGAGCACAGGCTCCCTGCTCGATTAATCATTTTGAACTGATATTCCACAGACATGCGGGGAGAAATCCATCATTTAAGAGGCAGAGATACCAATTTCTCCACTGACACTGGCTTCAAGAGCAGAATGCAATGCAGCCACAAGACGAGCTGCAGTGTAGAAAGAAGTGGACACAGCAGCAACGAGCTAATCTCCCCTCTTCAATGACTGTACTGAAAAGTGTTGATGATACACTGTTTAATGTGCAAGTTGTGTGTTGTGTTTGGGAGAAATGGAGAGAAACCTTACGAGAAATTGTCCGAAAGAATATATTTAGTCTTCACAACAGCAAATAACAGCATATGGACACAAATATATATGAAGCAAACACACGCACAATGCTGTGCGACAGATGCATCTTCCAGCAGCGTCTTCTCACTTCTACCTTCACTGAGGTGAGCATGTGAGATTTACACTGATACAAGTCAATTTGAAAACTTTCTTGTACTTTTTTTCCGGTTCAGGTTTGAAACACCTCACAACAGCGAGCTAATGCATGCACGCACAGCAGGGGGGAGACTCCTGCTGCAGCTCTGCTTTTCCAGGCTGCACAACTCATCTCAATGAAACATAATCACAATATTGAACTTCTTGCACAGCAATTCACAAGAGGCTGTAGATTTCACGGTAGCAGTTTACAACGGGCCACATTCTGGTGTACTAATTAGTGCATTTACCCATGAAATGCCATTGCATGCACAGAATAACACTGTGCTTGTACTGAATGGAAAAAAAAACGCCTCCAATGCAATTACATTTGGGGATTTTTGTACTTGTGTTTGTATTACAGCACTGGAAGCTGCAAGGGAAGGTTTCAAAGATTTAAAGTTTTTGCTATTGTTGTTGCTGTAATTGATTGTAAGAGAACGAACTGTACATCAAGCGTTGAGTTTTTTAGAAATAGCTGGAACTGAAGTTCTCCCCAGGGATCAGAAGAGAGATGAACCTGCCATTTGGCGAGCCTGGACAAAGACCAAAGTGCCTGAAAATGATCACAGCTTTCACGAGTGGAATACTGAGAGAGTTTATATATGAAGGTGTTGATGAAGTGTGGAGGCGCACACACACACACACGCACACACACTCACACACTCACATATCCCTGTCACTTTCTTTCACTTCCACTCCCCTGTGTCCCCTCCCACTTGTTCTGTCTTACAAACAAAGACAAACACACACTGCAGGGGTGTCTCCCGACGGGAAAAAGAGTATTGAACACTCTCTTTTTCTATCTCTTCCTCTAACACGCACACACACGCACACACACACTTTGCAGGGGCCAGCTCCATTGAGTAACCTATGATTGAACTCTCCCCCAGCACTCTCTCTCTCTCTCACACCCCTGCCGTGACCTTATAATGATCTTCCACACAGCGTCACGCAAACACACGCGTGCACACACACACACACACACACATGCAGTGTCTCTCGAAATTCCCACAGTCGGTCTGTAATGATCTGCCAGGCCCTCCATGCTCTGAATCTTTTAACAGTCCACTCCTCCCCTCAGTCTCAATGGGGCGCTCTGTAGATATGTGTGTGTGTGTGTGTGTGTGTGTGGTGCTTGTGGTGACTTTGTGTGTGCAATTTTGTCCTTAAAGTCATACACTTTTGTTGCAAATATGTGCATAAAGTGTATGCATGCTTTGCATTTTTTTCCATTAGAGGAATCTAAGTGTGCACTTTTGTCCTAAACACACACACACACACACACACACACACACACATTGTGGCAAATAAGCTTTTAATCACTGCAGCGCGACAGGGGAGCGGTGAAGTTTCACCGCTGTGTATTCAGTATTAATTCCAAGGTCTTCTAAAGTTAGCAATCGACAAACATCTTTGTGGCTCTCTGAAGAGCATGCTGTGCTGTGATGTTCATTTCAGATATTTCTTTTTGGATCTAAAGTAATACTCCGCCGAGAACCTGTCTGCTTAGTATGACGTACTCACCACCTGTCGGCTGGAAACCAGGCCCAGATCACTTACTGGGGAAAGGGGGCGACACGGTGGGATGAAAGCTAAGTGTATAACCATCCATCCATCCATTATCTATACACCGCTGAATCCTTTGCAGGGTCACGGGGGGGCTGGAGCCTATCCCAGTAAGTGTATAACCTTCATATGTATATGAAAGAAGGTATAAAATATAGCACCACAACATTGCAATTATTATCACGATACTATCATGGGAAATAAGGCCATGTCTGTTTCATATCTCATATGAAGTACTCGAGGTATTCTGCCATTAAAATGGCAGGATGTAGGCACTTGATGTGAGCTTACATGGTGGGTTTTAACTTTTGTTTTTACACATTTTCATTATTTATTACCTTCCATGTATCTGTGTTTATGTCTATGTGCGTTCTGTGTTTTACCAGGTTGAAAGACAGATTCCCCCGCTGTGGGAAATAAAGTAAAGCAGAAGCTGAATTCCTCACCGTCTAATGGCGTCCCTGTGTAGACTGACAGAACATGACCGGCGGCTACTGCACATGTTGAATTTACAGTAAATATAAAACACACAGCATGCAGAGTGAGAAGGCCCGTGGACCAGGGATAATGCACAGTGCACACACAGGATCAATCTCCAACCTGATGCACACTGACTGATATTTAACATGTGCATCAGTGGAATGGAAAGGTGCCTCTGGAACTAGATGTTAGCAACTCCTCTGGAGGTTTATTGCTGATGTGAAGATTGTTTGGAAGATGATGTCCTGAACGCCTGAATCAAGGCTGCTGTAGGTTGAGATGATGGATGTTTCTATGCTTCTTTTTTTTTTTTTTTGGTGCCATTTATTGTGACTGCTGTGACTCAAAGCTGACCACAGCTGCCATCACTGCTCTCAATAATGACCTTCAAGACTTATTTCTATTGTGGTCCTGGACAAAGACTCTATGAAGATAAGATTTGCGAGCATTTGCTGGCTAAAATGCTTTACCTACAGTTACAGATGTTTCAACAGTAATGCTACAGCAGTATAAAGTACTAACAATATTACTTGGGGCATGCAGTGATATTTTTGACTTGTCTGATGTCAGTTTTGTCTCTAACTACTACCCACTGGAGCGTCCCACAACACAATAGAATAAATGGACGGATAGGGGCGAATTTGTCCCCATGCAGTAAAATTGTACCCTTACTTTCGCTCGATTTGGTACACAGCATGTGCTCAAACCTCTGTCCTCTGTGTGCATTTTGTGAATATTATCAGTTTACTTAGCATTGTCTAAAAAGCACTGAGGCTGCAACGGCGAAAGCTTTTGAAAAAATGCTCAGTGAGCTTTCATTTGAGGTAGCCAATGTGTTTATGCACGTCCATGTGAGCGCTGCTGTGCTTCCTGCTGCAGTGGCGTCGGTGTGCGCTGAACACGGCTGGTGTGTGTGCAGAGATGCATTAGAGCCGTGCTGAGGCAGCCACTCTAAGTCCCAGGCAGTCCCTGGACGTCTCTAAGTGGTTTTCTTTGAGAGCCACAGTCTGGCAGCGAGACCCCTATTACTGATATAGACACACTGTAATAAGGCAGAGATGTCCACTCTCTTTCTCTCTCTCTCACACACACACACACAAAGGGAGTGTATCTCTACTATCAACAGCACAGAACAAGCAATCTGCACGCAAAGAAAACAAGCGATGCTGTGGTCAAGCTAATAACACTGGATCAAGATGAAACATAAACATAGTCCATAACAACACAGGCGTACACACATGTGAGTATGAATCTCAGCAGCAAACACATCTGCCAATGTGATTTCAGAGTCTCTTCTTCATCTCTATTGCTCATATTTTCCCTCTCCGTCTATTTTTGCTCTCCGTCTCTTCCTCTGCACAAATGATTGCAATCAGAGATATTGACTTGCTGATTGATGGCCTTTTTCATGTCTGAAATCAGCCACACTGTACGGCAACAACAAGAAGGTGAACAGAGATGCACACAGGAACACCATTGTCCTTCCTGTCAGCTCCCCCACTCTCAGACAAATCATTATCTGGCAGTGGATCGGTCAGTCACAGGAAGGGACCCAGCACTCAAAGGACAGGAAATGAAGACGTGGTTCGGCCTATCAGACTCCTCCGGGAGACGAGGGGATAAGAGGAGGGTGTGTATTGCCCTATCGGTGTCTCTGGGGAAGCCCGTGTGACCGGAGAGGCAGGAAGTGGGTTTTTAATAAAGTCTCGCCCAGCCCAGCAGATAAGGCATCAAAGAAGTGTGGGTTTACAAACAGCTTCTTTCCACAAGTCCGTCCTGACTTTGACCTCCTTACTATCAAGATCTGTCAAGTGCTGGAAGCTAGCACTGACGATCCCATACGTTTTTGCTTAAATCAACATTCTGCTGATTTTAGAAAGATAGAACGATTTAAACACTTGTGCACTGGAGACATTTGGCTTAATTCATCACTAACAAACTTTTGCTGAACAGTCACGATGAGCAAATGATGGCATATGCTACAACAGCACAAGTCATTTCCACACTAATGTCTGCCTAAAGTGTGCTAATGTTAGCCACCATAAGCCATAAGTAAGGCTGCAGCGGCAAAACCTTCTGAGTGACCTGAATGAAAGTGTGTTTTATTGCTCGTGAGTTCAATTTTTTATTTGTGAGAGAGAGCATTTATATCTTCCCTCATAAGTTAAATAGCCTCACTGTAAATGAAAAAGGCATGTTTACACTGTATCCATTAAAGTGGCCACCTGCATCTGCAGCTCCCTCAGCTTCAACGAGCTTTGTGAGTTTCTACCACAATGAATCAAACAGACTTATTTTAGATGCCTTCCATGCTACGGTACGAAGAACCCTTCTGCTTAGAAGTGCCATATAAGAGCAGATATTTTTAGCATGTTCTACCCGCAGATACACTGACAACCGAACCCCGGAAATTGTCAAGAGATAAAGTCTTGCAGTACCCATGGAGGAAACTCTGCCAGCAGCTGTAACCAATTGTCTTTTTTGATGATTAATTAATTTGTCAAGGGCCACGGTGCCATTCTATAAAATTTATAACAACGTTGAGTTCCTGTCACTGTTGGAGGGAATATAACCCACCCAAATTGCCTGAAACAGGCGGTCAAACAGAATCAATACCTGGAGAAAAAATATGTGGAAGCAGCGTGTGCACTTGGACCTGCACATTATTCTGCATATAAATGTAAATCAGCTGGAATTCTTAGCTATATTATCTGAGGGGGAGAGGACACTGACCCTCCATTTTGTATCCACAAGAAGAGTACGTGCCCGGCGTGCAGCTGCCTGTCGCCCAGCTTTGCAGGAAATAACAGTGGGGGGAGGCGGGCTAGTAGAAGCCAGGGAGACAGAAAAGTCACGAGGGAGTACGAGTGCATAAATAAGAGGTAGAAGAAGAGGAGATGCATGACAGCAGTGGGCGTAAAATGCAAAATAGATAAATAAATACAATAAAGTCATATAGACATAAAGAAGATGAGTTTTGAGCAATGTGTCAGAATTGGCCACCTGTTGAAGGTCACTCCAAACACATAGGGGGCAGCATATCCCCAGAGTCACCACTACCTGCTGCTTCACGGCAGCCATCTTTGGCCGTAGCTACAAGCTGTTGTTGGTGAGTTAGCTCAGTTAGCTCAGTTGGGACAGCGAAGACACAGCAGGCCGGGACAGAAGAGCTGAGACAGGAAGAGGCGGGACAGAACGGGGCTAGCTGGCTAGCATGCTAGCTTCAGCCTCTGCAACACAACACAGACGTCTATGACAAACCTTCAGAGCTGCTACTTCTTCACATTCTGTCATTCATTCGTAACATTCGTTCATTTTTTTAATGTTTTAAACTGAAAATACCAGTAGGACACTGCATGATAAGGCCAGTCTACAGGCCAGTGAACTGGCTGTTTAAAACCATAAACACACAGCCAAAAACATGCACTACACACACAAAGCAGTGCTCCTGTCAACACAATAGATCCACTCCAAGTATTACACACACTCCCACCACAACAAGTCCTGTCTGAAATGACAATGAACCTCCTGCACCCTTGTCAATCGACCAGCTGACACAAAATCAATACACAATCAGACTGAATTAGGGGGGCTCTGTGTAATATCTGGACAATAATCAGACTGAGTGACAATCACTCCAGAATAATCTTCCAGTTTCATCCGCTCACACTGCCCGTTTTTATTCACCTCAAACTGAAGGGAAGCCCCGGCCCTGTCTCGAAATTCTCCAACAATATGTGTGAGGCAGTCCAGACTAATCTCTGGACGCCATCTGTTTGCAATGAGGTTTTTGTTCCAAGCCACTGAATCACGACAAGCCTCGGTCCGGTTCAATCTACAACATGGGCAGGAATGAAATAAGGAAGGAGCAAGCGTGGGCGGGTGTAATCTCGAGATTGCATCTGTTTCTGTTGAACGGTGGGCGAAGGGCATCATATTTACACTGTATTTACTATCGTTATCCACACCACGTTAGAGGTTCTGCAGAAATTCCAAAGAGTCACGTACAGAAGCGTGCCTGCATTTGTTTCACATGTGAAAATGTTAAAGAAAAAGAGGATATTCAGAGAGGGAAATGTGATTGTTACTGAGTGAAAGAAGAAGTGCTTCAAATTCTCAACTACGCTTCTCATGTGACTGTTTCATCTGTTCACATTATTTGGATTTTCCACATTTTTATTATTTACTTGTATTATCTTGTCTTCACGTTTTATGTAAACGGAGCAGCTTGTTCATGTGAATTCCTCTGAATCTCATCAGCTCAACACAACAAACTAAACCGTATAGTAGAGAATAGAGACGTGTAAAATACTACTGTTTTATTTCCCAACCTTTAAAAGCTGTTTTAAATCCCTCTGCTTATTACCAAGAATAAAACCCATGATATGTGGAGGGGTTTAACTAAAACCTTAAACCCCCAAATTCCCATAAAAAAACACCAAAGACATGGCTTAGCTGTCAGCTATACTGACCTGCACCTGATTATTTCATTCCCTGTGTACAAAACTAGGTTCAGGACCTTCTGTGATGGTGCAGGTGGGTCCTTGATTCAACATTTTCAACCACAACTAGTTTTTACAGCCCATGACTTCACTGTTTTGGTAAAATCTTGCAGCTCTCTTGTTAAGAGAGGCAGAACTGTACGCTGAACGCTTGGCACCAAGAAGCAGATAAAGACTCGCTGGTGAACACAGAGGAGCATTTAGCAGCTAAGAGGCAAGATATTGTTCTCTGGAGGTAGTGGAGACCAAAATAGAGCTAAAAGGGGGCTCCATGTAACACCATGTCAACTTTATGCGGTTTACAGCTTGTTTTCACTGCCCCCAAGTGGCCAAAAAGTCATGGAATGCAGCTTTAAAGGAAGACAAAATCCTCTGCATTACTGGTGTCAGACTTTCAATTTCACTTCAGCATACAGATCATTATAATCTTGTTTATTGGTCCGATGAAATGCTCTTATATTTTTTTCTGATTCTGATTAATTCTTTCTTAAATTCTGTGTTTTCTATTTGAATATTTCTGAATTCTGTGTTTTCTCAATGAAAAGAATGACAAATTGTGTGGTAGAAGAATAAAATTTCAACAGTTCAAAAATAAAAATATTCAAAACTTTAGGAATTTAAATGAATTTGATGCACGATCACTTCTGCAGCACAGCCTCCACATGCAGCTTGAACACACTCCACATCGCAAAATTTGAACATTTAAATTAAACGGAAAGAAAAGGAAAACAACACACAACCAAGCAGCACGAGCTGTAAGCTGGATGTCGTCCTTGAGATCAGCTGGACTGCTCTGTATGGAAAAGTGTTCAATATTAAATTAGTGCCAGTGCCAGTCAGTCTATTCAATAATGAACACTTTTCCATACAAAACAGTCCAGCTGATATTGAGGATGACATCCAGCATACCCGCTGCATCCTGTTAGCGCTGCAGTCTAATGCTGCTGCTCGTTGGTGCTATCTGAAGCGCACACGCAGACACAGAAGGGAAATGATTTAATCTCTGAATTTTGATATTTTACAGTGCCGCCTTTGCAATATTGCTCCTTTAGTTTCATGCCTTCGTAAGAATGAGGTGAAAATAAATTGAACCCGCAGGTTCGCACTGAGCACAGTTATTAATCAGGCAATAAACTCACACAGGAATAGCTGAACCAGCGTCTGTACTTTTAAGGTGAATTTTCTGATTAAAACAGATGCTGCTTCTAAATCGCACACAGACAGGCCATCTCACAAGGTTTCATTGTCTAACCTTTGCAGTCTCGTTCTCTACGCAGCTATCACGGCGATAATGAGACTTCATTAAATATTCAGACTGATAAAAAACAATCTTGTCATGGGTGAATGTTCTGTATGTGTGCATCAGTGTGGCTGTGTGTGAGAGAGGACAGGCAGAAAGTAAGTCATCCCAGCCATGATCTCCAGGGGATGCAAGGCAATTTTGGAAGTCTGTGACAGCATAGATTTTAAGTTTTATATCCATCCCTCCCTCTCTTCACATCCCTCCTTCTCTCTGCTCGCCTCTGCTCTTCCCCTGGTCACCATGTGTCTGGATGCGCTTTGATAAACTTTGCTTTTAAAGCACTTTGTTCAACACAGAGTTCATGACACAGACTTTCTCCTCTTCCTCCCCCCACTCACCCCAAAACTTCCTCTCCCCATCCATCTCCTCTTTCTGTCTATTTCCTCTGTTTTTATCCGCGTCTGTCCCTCTCAGGGTCCATCTCTATCACTCACTCCGCCATACACACACATGCATACACACTCAGCTTAGAAATTCTGTCCACGGTCTACCACTTACAGACACAAAGGAGCATTGCGAGTCCTGGCCGGGGGGCTAAAAGCATCCTCTTTGATAGGAGAAGCAATATGTATGATACTGAGTGATGTAGACGGTGCTGCGTTTGTGCGACACACACACACACACACACGCCCTTAAATTCACAAATGGACATACTGACACACATTGGTGCAAAGACACAGAAGCGTTCATACACGCACACACATAAACGTCCACGAACATCAGCCAAAAAGTGCTCTTGTACCTTTAATGGACATCACTCGAGTGGACAGAGGATGCAGGAGCCTGGATCACACAGAGAGAGACTGAAGTGATGCCAGCATATGTTGCTGAGAAATACCTGTTGGCCCTCTGAAAGCTTCCAGCAGATGAGATATTAAGTGTTTTCCGCGGAACAAACCCTCTATTAGAGCACCTGAACTCCTCTCAGGGATCAGAAGAGGTCATCTCATCTACCGTGGGGCAGCCGGTTTGAAAGTGGCCGCTCATTATCAGAAGTAACAAACACCAAGCTGTTGGCAACATGTCAGATTGTTTAAGTAACCAAGGTCTGAAACCAATCACAGGTGGTACGCTTCCTCCTTCAGCGACCCACATCAACCAGCTTAGACAGCTCTTAATAGAAAATTACAGCTGATCACAAAATGGCCAGTTTTCCTTGAGGGAGTCACAGCTAACACACACTAAACTTTGAGTGCTTCTGTCAGCCGCTATTTTAGCTGTTTTCACGGATTTAAACAGGAATTTCAATTGCTCTCCTCACTTCCTACTGCTTTCACCCATTGCATGTTAACTCAGCAATACATTTTAACTGCATTCATTGCTTACACCTCAATCAGCCTGCTCTCCCTGCATTTTTCGTGTTTACACTAAACGTAGCCTGCTAATTCTTTTTCACATAAACTCAATTGAAAACTGTACAAGAGAACATATCTCATGTCTGACCTCATCAGCTTCATTGATTGTTGTAAACATCTGCTTATTCTGAATTTGGTGCAGCAACACGTTTCAAACAAGTTGGGACAGGAGCAACTGAAGACTGGGAAAGATGTGGAACGCTCCAAAAACACCTGTTTGGATCATTCCACAGGTAAACAGGTTGATTGGTAACAGGTGATAGCATCATGATTGAAAGGCTCAGTGGTTCACAGCGAGGATGGAGCGAGGTTCAACACTTTGTGAACACATGATTGGATAAAGGAGATTAATACCTGGACTCAGCAACACTTTCTAAAAGTGTTGTTGGGTCACATGATTGCAGACTGTGTTTATTCACATTTTCCCAGAGTTTTGGGGATCAGAGCTGCAAAAACATTTCACACCCTTTCAGAGTTTCAGGTTCAACTGCAAGATTTCACGTGTTCATTTCAGTGCCAGCAAGCACGCTTACATTTTCCTCAGAAACTTTAGCCTTTTCTAGTTGTTGGTTAATTTTTCCATATCTCTATCCACTGCTGTCTGATACACACAGTAGCTTACTGACCTCCTATTGCATTCAAATAGTGGCTAAAGAACATAAAGTTGATGGGAAGGTAGGAGATTTTAAGTTCAGAACACCTTTTCAGCTTCACCTTTCATGCATTCCAGCGCAGGAAGGATTCAGGATTCAAAGAACTCGTTCAATGTCAACACCAAATTAAAGGTTCAGGGTTTTTGTAGCCACATTCCAACACATTGTAGGAAAAAGAATTGCGTGTCCAAAGACGAGCGTTTGGATTCAACATCATAAGACCATATTCAACTCTGCAGGAAGAGAAAAATCACTCCCCACAAAAACTGAGAGAGAAATGTAAAATACCGTTTCAGAGCTGTTCTGTGAAGCCTTTGCTTTGATCTACAAGGAAAGCCTCTTTAAAAAATAACCACAAACAGGCAAGACGGCCTTTCAACTCTACCTCTCATCCTGCCTTTTCTCCCATCTGGGTCTGCCTCGATGTTCGACACTAACCTGGGCAGGAAGTTGGAACAAGAGCTCTTCCTGGCGACAGAAATGTCTGCCAATCTAACAGCCACTCATAACAGGCCAGACTCGGCTCCATCTGTTGAGCTGGTTCATTGATTGGCTGGCACACATCTGTATCTCATCCTGTCTTTCATCCTTCCATCCAATCATCTCTTTATCTATTTATACCTGCGTGCATTGATTTGTACATATTTGTGCTGTCAGCTGGGCAGTTTACCATGTCTCTAATCTCATCCAAGTTGCTGTGCAAACAAAATCAGTGTTGGAGTGAATGCATTACAATTTCAGACATTTCACGCTTAGATATTTGACTGCAGTCTTTTGACAAAATGAACATTCACACTGACAACAGCTCTGACTCCATGTGATATTCAAAAAAGACAACTTCAAGGTTCACGGCGACAGGCACTAAGTCAATCGTTCCCGGCTGCAACAGCGTGAAGAAAACGAGGCGAGGGGAGGAAAAATTCTAATTTCACTCGAAATAAAAAAGCAAAAAAATGAGGCAACACTTTGCAACCAGCTAGCTCGCGGCTAGCACATCCACTGGGATCGTTATCAAGCCTACCGCTCCTCGGGTCACAGAAAAGGATGGTATGGAAACTATTTTATCCACCCCCACTGCCTGTGTCAGCCATGAATTCCTGGTGAGGAACAACGACAGACAGACTTTTGATACACGGCGTCTCTTACAAGACACTGAGACTCCCGAGGCTGCAGCAAGACGGATGGATGGATACGTTTAAAATAACTGAACGATCTATGAAGTTCTGGTGAGTATTTACATTGTATGCATGAACTGAAATGCACTCTACGGCAAATAGATTTTCTAGTTTCCATAACAATAATGTTCAATTTGATGGTACTTATTTCTTATTTCTTTCTTTGTTGCAAACCTCTAAAAACTTCTTTTTAAGTTTACTTATTTTGTGCTTTCAATCTGATGTAGATAGAACGATAGAGAAGAAGATCACAGGGTGGAGGTAGCACACAGATACACAGAGAGCCATTCGCTGGTCAAGTGAGGCTGAAGTGGACTTTTGCAAGGTTGAAAAAGGAAAAGCTCCACAAGCTGTCAGAACAGGCTATGTTACTCATGACCGTAATAAACAGCGCAGCGGTAGAGGTCGTGAACCAGAAGCAAAACCAGTTCTTTGCCAACTGCCAGTAAACCTCAAAGAAGAAGAATAAGAAGATGTGAGTTAAATGTGTGCAACATGTCACAACAGGTGTTCCCATCTCCTGTCCAGCACATTGACTCTTCTTTGAAAAAGGAACGTTTTTTCAAATTGTGCCACTTTGTGCAACATTTTCTGATACGATATTTCAAAATGTGCACAAAAACACTGAGACGACAACTATCGTGGCTGACTTGCTCTACCATGATTCCAGCTTGCTAACACGTTGCCAGGGTCCCTCCCTCCACCGTCACTTTCATGAAGACACACAAACTCATTTTGCTGTTCCTGATGTTTCCTCCTCTTCTCACCAGACCATCAGAATTCAGTTCACATTGTCAGCTTTAAACCTCTTAAAGCCAAAACAGCTGAAATGAAAAGATAGTATCAAGCATACAGCGTGTACAATCGCAGCAGATTGATAGTTAGACTTCTTAAAAATCTGCGCACATCTTAAACATGCCTCTCCTTGATAGGCAGCGACTGGAGTATCTCTCCTTTGTACTGAGAGAATTGTCTCCAGCGAGGATCTCATTTATAGAGCAGACCAAGTCACAAAGACATCTGCACTGTGTTCAGTGGCCCACTCTCTATTCACATTGACCTTGATGAGGAGAAAACCAAAGAAAAGAGATGCAGACACAGGAGGCAGTTAAGCTTCAGCCTCACACACACACACATTCATTACAGGTAGGATTTTTTTATGTGGTTCAATTTATTCTCATGCCAACTGAGTTTGCGCTGTGGAGGCCTTTGAACCCTGTCCTGTGACCACACTGCCACCTTATAGATTCAACATTATGAACTCATATGCTGTAAAATCGATTAAGATCTCCAAAGAGAGCAAAATACAAGAGGCTGTATAAATGCAGCACAGCGCAAAGGCATTTTTCAATCCAGGCACCCTTCCCCCTTAGTTTTCATGATCCTCACATCGTCTCAATAATAAATGAATCAGCTCAGCCGTCTACTTGTTGAATAGCAGCTGGAGGGGTGGGAGAAATGTGCCCACCCAGGTCCAAATGCCCCATAGTAGTCCATCACTTTAGTGTTAATGGTGGCAGTTTATACGGTCTGAATTAACATTTAAAGTTAAGTGTTTCTAGTGCTGCAGAAGGCAAAGGATGATGATGTGAAGTGTTCATTGCGGTGCTGTTTCTGTAACCTTTTCCTTGTTTATTCATTCATTGTTTGCACTCATCGATGCCGGTCTGCACTTTTCTATCCACAGTCATGAAGCAGTCAATCTAGAGGGCACACACATACTGATGAGGCAGCAAAACTTCCCCTGACGTCTGCTGCAGATTATTCTTTTTAGAAACCATGCAAAGAAGTCATCGCTAACTTCAGATCCTTTTTCATTCCCCTTGTTGTCTGTGCATCCATGGTGACCATGCAAACATGATTTTTTTTTAAGAGCGGAAGCAACATGGCTTCTCATTGTGCATCATTTTTCACTAGTTTCATAGCAAAATCCCTCTCTTTTCCTCCTCTTGGTATCTTTGTTTCCAATAAATATGTGATTTGCAGTGACTTGCTAACGCTGTGCATGCTCAAAAAAATCCATGGATGTATTCAGCAACACTGTGTACCACATTCAAAGACTTTCTGTGTGCCCAGAGGGTTATTTTCATTTAAAAAAAGACCTGGCAGACAGCTGCTAGTCAAAACAGTAAAAGTAGTAAATTGTATGTTCTAATTGTATTGTGCAGTATTACTCATGATAGGGAGAAGTCAGATGCCATTTGCTGCAGGTATTTTAACAGGCAATCAAGCAGTTAATTTATATGATATTTCTCTCTGTCACCTTCTCTCCACCAGGCTAATTTTTCCACCTCACACCCGACTCCTCTAATTATCGATCTCTCTCCACACAAACACACTTCTATTGGAGGACACATACATTGACTTACACTCATTTCCTGGAGACGAACCCTAAACATAACCACAATTTGACTGACCCTAATCCTAACTCTTAATTGAGACAAATTATGTTTAACCCAACCCAAGTCTTCACCCTGAAATTTAATGATTTACATTATGTGGACTCCATAAGGAAGGCACAATGTGAGCAATACATGTAAACACACATGCACACACGCACACAGACATATGGCTGGGGGTTAATATGAGTATATAATGTCACATAAACAGTCACAGGATGAGGGTCCATTTATCGAGAGCCTCAGCGCAGCCACAATAAGCGAGCTGTCGATGCAATCGCGGCGCACACATACATGCAGACGGCCGCTCAGCTATTCGTGACTCTATCTCATTGCATTGCTCTATTCGGCTGGCTGGACAAACACACACACGCAGACTTCCATCCATCTGCTTTTCATTGCTCGATTCGGCCAGCCGGTCAGACAGTCCAGAAATGATAAACAGGAGGAATCCAAGCTTCTCCCTCTTTCCATTCCTTCCTCCTGCTTCACCTCAAACCATCTGCATTACTGTCCAAACACACACACACCAGTTGTAACCACTGATAACTATTAACATCTTAGAAAAGAAACACACGCCACCTTGAGCAGATGTATGCTCTGGCAGACTGCCGCCTGCTAACAAACACAGCAGACTGCAATGCTATGACGATATGGGATTGTACTTACTTCTAATTATATGTAGTCTGGCTATCACTGTGGTGATGCAGCACAACACACACACACACACACAAACACATAACATCTGATTTAAAGTGTTTGACACTTATGGAGCATCAGTGTTTGCTTTCCATATTTAAGTTTTCATTCAGCCATTTTCATTACTATTATGAGGTTTAAATGACAGAAACAGTACATTTCATAATCACGTATGTGTGGTCATTTCAGTCTGCAGAATATTAATTAGGGCTGGAAAAAACACACATACAGCATTTCCTTCACATGTGTGGTGGTGGTGCACACCTCATGCATGTGTCAGAGCAGTATATACATGTGTTTCAAGAGTGGATTAGTGGAATACAGTGAGAGATTCACAAGTAAACATTGTTTATTTGGGTTAAGCAGCTTCATTGATTGTGTGACTCTGTCTGGTCTACACAGCAATCTGTCAATGAGCACTGCAAACTGATGTTGTCTGAATGTTATCATTGTTTTATTGTGCAGTATTTGCATGAGATGCATCATTTTATTTCCCTGTCTTTATGTTATGTTATGCACTCTTACTTCCTGGGACTTTTACCGATTTGCACCTTATTTTTTACCTTATTGGACTTTTAGTCTTTTGTGGGGTATAATTTCAGCTTCTTTTGATTATTTTTAGTCTAAAATCCATGCCACTCAATTTAGTCAATTCTGGTACATTTTAAATTAGTAAGAAAGATTTGTTGATTTGTTATTAGATTTGCATATATTGTTTATTGCTCATTTTATATTCTTTTTCAGTCTTTTGTCTTTTTTTTGTCCTTGTTGAGCTGTATGTCCTTTTCTCCTGCACAGGCACATTGAGTGTGATGCTTAAACTGCAGTCAAACTTCTTATTCTGATTACAATTGGACTGTGTTTCAGTCACCATACCATCAACTGCTTGAGCGTGACCGAAATCAGATGAAATGAAAGAGCAAAAACACTTTGTCATAAATGGATTTTGATTGCACAGCATTCCAGCATTTTTGAAATTATACTGATTGTATTGACAACTAGAATTTATAAGGTGCCATACTTGTTGCTGATTGGCCCCCAGGGATTCCTGGGGAATGACAAGTTTATAGCTACCTTCCTTTTCATGGCACTTCAAATGTTTGATGAAAACCTTTCTTCCCTTTGTTTCCTCCTCACACTCTCTCTCATGACACGCTCAGTTTTAAGCATTGCTCACTCAGTCACGGCGGGTCCCCCGGGACGTGACAGGGGCGCATTAGGCGGTGAGAGGTAGACCGCCAAGGGTGACAGAACAAGAATCATGCGCCGCAGTTTAACAGATGGCCTGATGGCGATGTTTTCCTTTCAACACCCCGATCCCACCTTCCCCACCAGCCCTGCCCCCTTCTCCATGTAACCACGAGCTACCCTAACCCGCCAAACCAAGCGTGAAAAGCAGGCTCTGTCACCCAACAGCAGCAGGCTAGACTAATCAATCCAAAGGCAGAGGACAGAGAGACTATGCAAGACAGTAGGAGAATAAGAGATAGTCAGGGGTGAGAGTGGGACAAATGGCAAAAATACCCCAAGAAGACGAAAATAGAAAGAGATTCAGGTAGACAGAAAGGAAGAAACCTAGAGGAGAGAGGGAGATGATGCAAGAGTGAAGCAGAGGGAGGGAGCAGGGAGGAGAGGGGGACAGAGAAACAGAGAGGGAGATTACGTCCGTCCTTGTCCAAAGAGGATAATGAGGTGAGTGGAGCTGAGCCGACCCAGTGTGGTAAATCCCAGTGTGCACCTGGTGCCTGGGAAGCATCGTACAGGACAAACACACACACTGCCTGACACACATTTGTGCCACTACCCATGCGAGGACGGTCCTCTCCTGTCCGTTACAGTAACGCTCCACGTTAGGAGAATATTATGTTCGGCACGCTCAACAAAATATCAGGTCAAGTCAAGCCAAGAAGAGTTTGCTGCTGGTTGTGCAGCAGTAAAGCAGCAATAACACACAACATCCCAAAAACACACAGGGCGCTTAAACACAACATATAATAAAAAGGAAAACATAGAGTCCCAATAAAATTAAAGTAAAGCAATAGTTACCAAGCGTAGTTGGACTAATATTAGATTTTGCTATTGGAGTTTGGTTGTGAAGTGAAATGAGGGTTTGATGGAGGGTTTGTATCTGATGGCTCTGGCTGGTGGGTATTTGAAGGCAAGCTGCAGGGGGTGGGCGCTGTCAGACAGGATGCACTTCTTTAGCAACTGTTTGTTTTAGAAATCAGACTTTTCTGTCACAGACCTTGATCACCTCTGTGTTTCAGATTGAGAGAAACATACCAACACATCAAAGAGAAAGCAAAAAAAGACTCAAGAAAAGATCTATTAACCAAAGTCATGAGGGGGCTGTCAGCACCAAACTTAGCCAGCTTCTTCAGGCATTTTTTACACAGCATATAAGCTCAGCTTCATATCAATTATAGTGGCAAAGCACTTGTACAGCTCAGAGATCTCCACATCCTGACCATTAATTTTGTGCTGACAGAGTTGGAGTGGATCATCTGCAAACTTCACAAAATGATGGTTTTCAATCTCCCTGCAGCAGTCACTGGTGTACTGGACGTATAGGAGAGGCGAGAGGACGTTACCCTGGAGAGAGTTAGTCCAGAGAAGTGTCCTCTTGCTCTCACTCTGAGATCTGCAGGTGAGGAAGTCCAAGATCCAGCCAGCACCAAAATCCACGATGGATGTGTTTGAGAAAGTCCACGAACTCCACAACCCACTAAGTGCTTTAAGAATGAAGTAAAGCAGAGTTATAGCTGCATCCTGACCCCCCCACTGGTTCAATATGCAAAACAGCAGTGGGTCGAGATGATGCTCTGTCCCCTCCACAAGCTCCCTTTGAATCAACCTTTATAAGCAGTGAGGCCTCGCTGATATTATGATCGCTGTGTGCGCACGTGACCTCCCCAAACTCAGAGGTCAGGGGTCAGCTCTCGCACACTGTTGGAAGCGAGAGAGGTCAATGACTTATTCAAGGACTCGCTGACCATGTTTCCACCAAGCAGTCGGGTTTAGTTCAGTCCATTAAACATTATTTTTGCATTTCCAATGTCAAAAGTTTTGTCTTTACTCCTCTGTTGAGGTACCCACCACACTGATGCAGTACTTGCAGGAGGAGCTATGAACACTGCAGTCCCCTGATTGGCCAGAGAGAATCAGAGCATCCAGAGTCGTTTGTCGTCTGTGCCCTGATGTATCTTCTCGAAGTCTTTTGTCTTGCTGCCTGCAGCCTTTTCTCAAACAAAGCTTGTTTCATTGCTGTAATGAACAACCACATGCCGAGAAGAAAGAACCCGAAACGTGTGTGTAGAGAGTGTGTGGTTGAGCGAGCGAGCGAGCAGCAGAAAAGTGACGGTGAAAGCCGGCAGGGCGGAGGAAAAGGTGAACAGGAAGTTGTCAGCGTGGCAGTAAATGGACAGTACAGGTCACAACTGAAGCCTCAGAAACAACCCCGCCTACATTCAAGTGTACAGTCTGCAGTGGAAACAGGGTATGGATACACGTTAGTATGGCTTACAGACAGGTAACCCATAAAACCCAGATTCCAACAGTAGTAAATCAAAAGTGTTTGATGCAAACATGGTTTAAGTAATCCACAACATTTGTCTAAACTGAAACGTCTCAAATCTATTGCATGGATTGCAAGTCTTAAGCTTTTGGACATTTGGTTCGACAAAACAAGCAATTTGAAGATGCAGTGCTGGATTCTGGGAAACTGCGATGGGTATTTTACACATTTACACATTGACTCATCAATCATTTTGCACATGAACAGCAGCGCGACATAGCTGGGCTGTATTTGCTTTATATGGTCGAGTTTCCACTACAGGATTCCCACTGTGTGAAGGTCAGTATGACGACCTGCTGACGTCAGTCACAGTGACTCATGGTGTAGAGTCACCCACTGGCACCTGATTAAATATTTAATATTTGCATGTAATATTCTGGATTTTTTTTAACCATTATTTCTGATGCACACATAAACATCATTTTTTAAAGAAAATCTCCCTGAAGTTCGGGAGGACTTTTTCAGTTCCAAGTTAAGGATCTCATAAACAGCCAAGAAACACATGTTCACAGTAAGTGCACATACACACACACAAAAACACACAGGTCAGGGAGGTTAAAATCGAATTGCAGCCTCTATAATAACCGCTTCTATCCACCAGAGTAAAAGCAGAGCAGAAATGCCACATTTATTTAATGGAGTAAGTGCAGGATAAATGCCAGTTTACTAAAATGTTTCCCAATGGTCCATGTCGCTCACAAACAAACAAAAAACTCAGTGTCTCATGGAGCAATAAATGCATTTCAGGTCATGAAAGCACACCGAGTTCACCAGACAACGCACTGGCTGTAAGGATCTCTCACCGACACCCACACATGCAACATCTTTGTACTGGAAACACACAATAACACACCTACTGTGCAGGCACAAGGCTAATTTATTAGACTCCTCTTCCAAACACAAGCATGCTTCACTTGTAGGCTTTTTGGATTTAGGTGTGAAAAACTTCAACCTGCCTTTATTCAGGGCACGTCACAGTTTCAGGACAGGTCTCAAACACACACACACACACACACACGCTCTGAAACTAGGCCCAGTCTCTTCCTTCCTCTCCTTTTTGCTACAAGATGCTTGATCCATCATCCAAAATCTCTCCTGGATGTTATCATAGGAGCGTGAAAGGGATCTTACATCTCCGGGCCCCGCACAGGCCGGGCTCAGCTGGCGCTGTAGCGTCGCCAAACCCTCCACCGATCTGTGTTACGTTTACACTGACAGCCCAGCGGAGAGGGCTGCAAAAAGACGGGAAGTATGTGCTGTTTGTTTACCAGTCACGCTTGGCTCACGGCCACGAGACTGCCGACAGAGAGCCTCAGCTGCCCCAAAGGCCAAGCACACAAGTTGGGGTGAAGCGATTTGCTGGCTGGCTAGTCGGTGCCTAATGGCAAAATCACGACGATATTGCTATGATACAACCGAGGGGATTTCAAGTGAGTTTACAGCTAACTCCAGGATTTTAATCGTTTTCAATTTGGATAAGAATTAAGGAGAAAAAACATGGCAATTACTCCCAACAAGACAGACCAAAAAGGTTTATTGAGCCTCTCCTCTTTCACAATACTCTACCTATTTAATGGCAAAAAATAAGAAACTGCACTCTATCCCTAATGCATTTTTAATGCATTTATCTTTTTAAACGCACATGGTCCAGATATTTTCTCTCGTAGTTCCCTGCTGTAACTGCTCCATAAAATCAGCTCTTCCACTGAAATGCAATGATTTTTTTTTCCATCAGTCCTCATTATTTGTTTTTTTTAAAGTCATATTGGATACTTTAAGGTAGTGTTTGTCTGTATACATGATTTGTGCTGTTTTGAAATCGACTGTGAATTTTACGGCCTGTTTCAAAGCTCCCCTCCAGTCAATAATGTGTTTTGCGTCTTGCGTTCCTTCGATGTGATGTTCGTGCCTCTCTGCAGGATGATGTATGTGCAGTCTGTTTTCATATTCATCTGTCGGAGGGGCAAAGTTTCTCTGTGCTGACCTTAAATCTCAGTTTAATACCTGGACGTACCTGCAGGATTTATCAGTTTGGAGCCAATAAGCGACGAACACAAGTGTGATGTGGAAACTTGGAGCTTCTGGTGAACACACACTTTAAATAGACTTAACAGTTTGAAATGAACTACTTGCATATTCATAGATTCTGGATTCTTAATGAAGGAGAAGCAGGAGAAGTACTTTTAAGAATTTCCAACGAAGTTAATGAACTCCAACCACCCCAGACACACATAATCATTCAAACTTAACTCTGAATCATTTTCATGTCAGTTTTTATACGTCTTAAAGGATAGCCGGAGGGGATCTTCAAATAACATTTGGATATGCTAAAAGAGTCACGTGTTTTTGAATTTATAATGATTCATGCTGCTTTATAATCTACATAATCTCAGCAGCATCATAGTAACTACAACTGAACAATATGGAAGCGATGCTGTCATGAATCTTGTACAGCGGACTTTGACAGAATTCATGTTGTTTCCAGCACAGTTTGTTATCTATTATCGCTACTATATATTACAATACTCCCATCATAATCCAGTATTACAACCTTGTTTCTATGTATGATACTTAACAGATAGACAGGCCCTTATGTATTATGAGATCATTTAAACATTGCTATTGTCAATTATGGTTCTGATACTGACTCTACAGTGACTTTCTATTGCACATGATATTACTATCATCACTGTTTCCCCACAATATTCCTACAGGTACTACCTACACTGTGTCTATGCCTCAGTAAGATCACTTTAAACTAATTTCTTTGCACATTGTTCTTTATATTATTTCTGCCTTGTACTGTCTTGTACTCAATGGACCTACAGTGTGGGTATCATGCTCAATAGTAGGTTTATAGGAGCCCGAAGGTACCTTTATGTATTTGTATCTGCTTTAATATGGAGGCCTATTATGACTATGTTATCCCTGCGGGAGTTCTCGTAAACCTGTGCTGGTCTACACTGAGTTTATGTGATCAAGCGTCCTTTGTGCTATTTTCATCTACAATCACCATAATATTCCCAGTGGTCCACGCTGGGCTGTGCGTTTTTAAAGGCATCTCTCCATATTTACAATAAAGCTGCTGTGGTCCGTCTTTCAATTGGGTGTCAGTCCAGGTGTGAGGTGCAGAAAATCACGTCCATGCTCATAATGATTCCAGGATATGGGAACTGTCTGTGGAAGGAAATATGTGCTCTTTTGTTGAAGAGTTTATTAAATCCAGTTCAACCTTTAAAAGGGGAGCAGGCTCAGAGTCAGCTGTCATTACCTCGTGTAAAGGGTAAACAAAACAAGAGATTAAAAAAGGGGGGAGTAGATGCTGATAGTGTGGGTGAGACGAGACACATGCACACACACACACACAAACACACACACACACACAAACAGAGTCTGCATGTCCTCAGTTGCTAAGGCTGCCCAGTAGGTCCCCTCTCCAAATTTAATGACAGGGAAGAAACATGTGTTGCCAGTAAACGGATACAGAATCAATGCATGTCCTCTTACAGCATTAACAGATGACTTGCAATAATCCCTCGCAAACACGCACCTGTGCGCGCGCGCACAGACGCACGCGCTAAATGCTGAGGAATGTCATATCTCTTGCATGTCTTGCATAACACCGCGCTGGCCGCCTGCGGCCACACAGAGTTTATTCCGAAACAGCACGAGGACAATCAGCAGTGGAAATCCACCAAACTCCGCGCACGTTCCTGCATCCTGTCCAAATTGAGCTGACAGTCGCGTGCAGCTGCTCTCCTGACAGGCACGTCAGCTGGACTTGTTTGACTCAAATAAATTGCGCCCAACCGGCAGGAAACGCCGGCGGGTGATGCGACTTTAAAGTGTGCGGTGCGCATTCTCTCAACAACCCCCCCCCCAGCCCGCTTTCCAGGGTCTTACCTGAAAACGTGCCATTCTAGCCGCTTGCCATCTCAGCTGCCTTTAATCCCCGCCGAGCCGGGTTGAGCCGCTCTGCAGCTCGGCCACGGCTGAACAGGTGAACGCCGGAGGTGTTCTCCAAAATTTCCCCAAAACCGTGCGTAACCGACTTTCTGCTTTTCCAGGTGAACGCGCGCAATCGCGGCTGGTGTAGGTGCGCGTGTTAGTGTGTGTGTGTGTGTGTGTGTGTGTGCGTGCGCACGGGTGTTGAAGGAGGGCTTCAGTGAAGAAGTGTGTGTGTCAGCGCGCTCCGGCCGTGTGTCCACTCGCTGTCACTCACAAATGGTCCCGGTGTTGGAGAGCCTCCCGGTGCCGCCTGCACAGCGGCCGAGACTCCTCCTCCTCCAGCGGCGGCGCTCTCACCGTCTGGCGGGGTCCGCTGTCTGACAGCGAAGTCTCTCCCTCTCTCTCCCTCTCTCTCCCTCTGTCTCTCTCTCTCTCTCTCAGTAAAAGTTCCCTCAGTGGCAGGGCTGCAGCCAGGATTTTAATGATACTGAGGCCAACAATCAAACGACCCCCTCTGCAAACCCCCAGCCATGAAGTTTCCACACGCCTGCAGAAACATTCGAAAAACATTTCTACCACAACCTTTCGTATATTGATTTAACAGCTAAAAAGAGTTGCATCCCAGTGGAATAAAGGAAAGAATGACTGGCGAACTGTTTTCCACACAGTTCAAAAAACCCACAAAAGAGCAAACAGTAAATTCTGACTACTTTATGTTAATTGTCTAAATGCAACAAAAAGTTTGCTACTTTATCACAACCTGGAGCGAGTACAAGTACCACAAGATTGTACTTCCTGATTTAGTCCAGCCATCAAGTGTTCATCTTCAAAAGCAGGCGGACTCACAAGGTTCAGTTTAAAAAAAAAGGGAAAAAAAAAGGTCAAAATCAAAGCAGCAGACTTTTAGCCTCAATGAATTCGCCCAAAACACTGAATGCAACTAAACACACTCAAACTCAACCATGATGACGTCATCAGGGCTACTTTCATTCCATCAAGAGCCACAGAAGACTTGAAACAGCTGAGTAGTCCTCATGACGAGTGACCTTTATCTGTATCACTGGCCGAGTGCCCCTTTAGGTACAGTGTTTGAGTTAAAGTAGCTGTCAGATAACAGTAGTGGGGAAAAGCAATATTTCCCTCTGACATATAGTGGAGGGACAACAGGAAGCAGCAGAAAGTACGATAACGACCACAAACTGTGGAAAAAATATTAATTACACTTTGAATCATGTCTTCAATTAACTTCCTAACTTCATAGCTTAAGAGTTTTCTCGCGGTAGCAGACAGCGAGCAGCAGTAAAAGCAGAGAAAATGGGTTTTGGTTTCTCTCGGAAAGTGAGAAACCAGGATCGGTTTCATTTTTCACAAAGCTAATGCTTCATCAATCAGCCTTATGGGCTCCTTTTCGACAGGATTTGATATCAAAATCATTTTGGAATGAAAACATTGCAAACGCAGCCCATCAGCTTGACTGATGATGCATTAACTTTAATGAAAAATTAAATTATTTCCGGTTTCTCTCGCTCCACTCTGGTTAGCTGGATGCTTAGCTGGTTGTTAGGTGGCTTGGTGTCATGATGGATGGTGTTCATTTCTCCGCGTTTCCAAAATGTGGATGGCTACATTATCTAAAGGGTTGTATTTTCTAAATAAGCGCCTTCACGCGGCTAATGGCTTTAATAATCAGCCATCGTCAGCTTTAGTTTCTTGTTCACAATCATTCTGTGAGAGTGGGTGTACATGCTTGCAAAAGATGAATGTCTCATTTTTAACATCAAGCTATTGGTTTGTTTGGAAGTGGGGAACAAACTGCAGCCGGCCAAATCCCAAGATGTTATTTTCACAGGCTGAAGCTACTCTGAACTCCTGATTTATGCCTTCACTGCTGTCTGTTGACTTCTAACAACGTCACTCTGTCTCAGTGAGTACCCCTCCAGCACTTGGCGCTCCGAAACATTCATCAAACCCAACAGTCGTAGCCCAGGAAAACTCTACAAAACGGAGTTTGATTTTGGAATATCCAAATGAGATGAAACTTAAATGAGGGACAATTATCCAGCGTGAGGGTCTGTGCTGGGGCGACTTGATCTCTGCTTGGCTCTGCAAAGTGTATTTTTCTTCTCATGAATAGAATATCAGCTCATTTCCTGGGTCATCTGCTGCTCGGGTAATTGGGTAAAGGGCTGAGAGCACACTCATCCAACCTCCACATCCAGGGAAGGGCCAAAAAAAAAAAAAGGAAAGCACCATCTGAGTGTCACTTCTACGGCTTTTTAGGCACATTTTGTTATTGGTCTCACAGAATTAGCTGAATCTTACAGACTAGGACGCCAGATACTTGCAGCTATCTTGTCTTAATCTGAGGTTACATCCGCTTACTTTAGGAACACTCCATTGTTCAATCATGTGACTTCTACAATTCATCTACGGGATTAGATTTGCATAAACAGTAACCAAACTAAATCCTCCAAGAATCAAAGACAATCTGAATGAGACAAGATTTTTTGCAACTGCCATTCAAATCATTTACATCCTATGACTACCTCTCCATTGAGTAGTTTTCGTTGCTTGTGGCGGAGTCCGCCAATCCTGTGCAAGACTCAAATTGTCATTTAAAGGGAGCAAACACGTGGTGACTTTAACAGTGAGGCAGTCACAGGAAATGATGCAACATGTAGTTCATTTGAGAGAAGAGCTGTGTGATGTGCAACCATCATATCAACATGAATTTGTCTTAAGTTAAACAAAAAAAGCGACTTTTTTTTTTACAGTTAGTCTTTGCCAGGCGCTACAAGCTACTGGGCTTTTGGGGTTAAGCAGTTAAAAAGCTGCTCTACAGTATGAGGCTTGTGCTGCCAAGTGTGTAGTTAATCATTGTTTTAAATTGCACTGCAAGACTCTTTATAATTAAAACAGTAAGGCAGTCTCATTTACTTTTTTTTCATTTGGCAGTATTAACAAGAGGAAATAAAAAACGGACCATTACGAAAACATTAAAGGCGAAAAAAACACTTCTTGCTTTTCTTTATTGGTTTTCTTTTTTTCTCTGATTTTAATTTAGAATTATATTACAGTCAGAGGTGGAGGGGTTGTTCCTGGACACATCACCACCGCTTAGATGTCCATCATGAGCAGTTAACAGCGAGGCAATGCTATTAATGTGTCGATCTGCACACCACTGGTAGTACCCAACCGTGGACCACATGAGTTTTTAGCTATGCCAGGTGGCAACCCTGTCTCCTAGAAATTAGGGCTATATAACTTATAACATAATTAGGAAGCATTTTTGAAAATATCTGCCAAGTCACAAAACACTGATCTGATATGCAAACTTACAAGACACTGAACATATTTCCTCTGTGTTCCCTAAAAGACAATATCCACTCGTAGCAGCTAACACACGAAAAACATTTTATGGCTACGCTTAGGCACTTACAGCACTTAGCTCCAGCTGCTCTGATCAATATTTTTATATTAACAAGGAGTCAGAAGACTACACGTAATGTCAAAGACTTCTGACATACTGATGAATCCAGAGAGTGATCACCAAATCTGATGATGCTAATGCTGCTCTGTGTGCTGGATGATTTTGATCAATTTTACAAGGTGATAAGATGTCAGTGTTGTCGTTTACAGCTTGTCCCATTGTCCCAAAGAGGTTAAAAAATCAGTTATTGCAGGTTTAAGGTTATAGACAGACTTTAAAGGCTTTAGAGAATAATGCATTTTTACGTTATCAGTATTTAACCCAGCCCATAATCTTTCTCTAACCAGGGTGCTTCTGTTGTGTAAATGTAACCATATGCAGCACCGCGCCTCTGCAATCCAGTGTGGTACAACAACATAGAACTTCCTGCATTGTTAAAAAAAGGTTGCCAGTAAACAAACTCCCAATAGAATTACATTTCAATCAAAATGTACCTGGCAAAACAATGAGTAGCATATAAACAGTACTTCCAGGAGACAAGGTTGCTGGTTTAATGAATGTATTGTGCAAAGTCCTTGTGATTGTGTGTCAACTCAGCTGTGCCATGCAGCTGATGAGTCACAATCATCTCTCAAGTCATGAGGTCGCCTCCATAAATCAATAACAAATAAATCACAAATGATGCCCAGCTCTGTAAAAGCAGTCAGAAAGTGTGGATCTGTGGGCAGATCAAGCATTACAGCCTACTGATATCAATAAATCTGAGGCTGCTGGCTCAACCACCACAGTTTTTTTGGCTAAAAACGAGCGTTATGAGATTAATTCTTTAATGTGCATCTTTTCCTGCCTGCTCCTGTGCTAAATAAACACTATATATTTAAAACTAGGAATGAATATTGAATGAAGACATTTGCATTTTTTCCTGTTAGAGGATTCCTCCTAACGTGATAACAGCAGAATGAGCGTTAACGCGTATCCTCCCTGCATTAGAGCAGGAGGGGCGGCCATTATTCACCGGCAGTGATGAAGGCCAGGAGGCTGAAGCCGTTTGTCTGCAATGCGAATAAAGCGATCCGTCATATAAAACTAGTTCTGTCAAGTGCGGCCTTATCTATTCAACATTAAACTCTACTGACAGGATAATGCACTGACTGGTTTGAGCGCAGCGGACTGTGCGTGACAGCGAACGTCCCCGGCGAGTACGAAGTCATCAAAAACACACCGGAGCCGAAGTTAGAAGGACTCCACACCTCTGATAAGAACGTGTTGTTGTTTACAGCGGTTGCAAGGAGAGAGAAGGTCATATTCACTCACATTCGCACCCAATCACACCTGGGAGATGCCCAGTTTAACCACAGTTTTGTTCTTCTGGCCCCTGGGCAGAGCCGCTGGGCCTGCTGAGCATCAGGCACTTTGGTCAAGGTTATTAAGGACAGAGCGTTCCTCTTTCACTGTCCAGATGTTTCCGGCTGATTGGAGCTGACAATAGTCCAGTAATTGGCTTACTTGTCTATCCCAGTGGTGAAAAATGCAATCGCACATTTTGTCAAATAAGCATTTCCATTTTTTCTTCAGCTCCACTGCATTTCGGACAGAAATATTGTCCTTCATACACATTTATCTCCAGTTACTACTTTGCACATTCATTTTTTGTTTGTACGTGCACAAAATATTTGACGAGTTTCGAAAATATCATGCATTGTTTCATTTATATTAGAACGCTCAGCAGTGCACGCTTTAAAACGGTTAAAATCAGCTCCATTTTGGCCAACTACAACATTAAAATGCTGTGCATCAATGATAAAGATCCATCAATATAATCTGTGTCAAACCACTATGAAGGAGTGCTTTTGCTTTTAATAATTTAATTTCATGTTGTTAATAAATCTTCTGTCTTCTAATTTAAAGTTGCAGTTTTGTTTTTTGGCCACTTGGGGGCAGCAGAACAAGGCAAACATTCACACTTTTAAAGTTGTTACGGCAAACATAATAGCAAACAGTTGTGTATTTAGACATCCAGCAGACACGGAGCAACATTAGCATGTATTTAGAGTGGCGTTTGTATCCACGTGATTAATCCACGTCCAACATTTACTCCCTTCAGAGAAAAACATCTTCCTCTTTAGCTGCTAAATGCTCATTATGTCATTGTAGCTAACTTATATGAGCGTCTCTGCTGAAAATAGCTGCCTGCTGGGACCAACACTGCTGAGTGCACCAAAAGAGTCCATAGAGCTGAGCGGTGACAGCGAGCGACGACAAATGAGCCCTTTCACGTTACACAGTTATCTGAACCACTGTCAATATTAAAAACTGATTAGCTGCAGCTTTGAATAATTTTGAGTGAAGGACTTCTACTGGTTGCACAAGTACTCAGCTCCTTCACTCCAGTTAGGAAGTTGGTTATTTCTTTCACTTCTGTTCTTATGCAACTGCCACTTTATCAGATTTATAGCTACAATTAGAGGGACCAGTACAAAATCTTGACCATTTTAGTCTGCACTATTTGCTGGAACTGCTGTCACCAGAAATATATTTTGGATTTCAGGCTTTAAACTATGTCTTATGAAACGCAAGGAGACAGAGAGAGAGAAAGAGAGCTTGAACTTTAATAATCTCCACAGGGACACAGCAGTTCAAAACTGGTGGAATTAGTTGTTAAAGACTGGAAGTAGGATTTCAGCGCCAGATTAGCAAATTGAATGGACTGACAGTGACTATAGCTCCCCAGAGTGGCTGTTATTAGAGCCAGAGCAGAGGGACTTCCTGCACAGGTAAGTGTTTTAATGTGCAGATGCTTGCTTGCTCTTATACAGAACATGTATATATATACATAAAATATGGAAATTACACTTACTTCCCCCATAACTGCATTAATTTAATAGAGGTTTTACATCAGACCTCCACTTTTCTGTGGCCTTAAATTCATGCAATGCGTTCAAGGCAGCAAGCTATGAAATCTGAAAGGAAATTTCACCAACACATGTCAGGATTAAGGTCAAGCTTTTCTTGTCAACTTCACATTTTCATCATTCCGCGAGCAGAAAGTGTCCTCCAAACAACATTACTTGGACTACACGTTAAACGCAAACACTTTTATTAATGACCAAAAAAACACCATTCGAGCCTGAACGTTCAACGTTTGGAGATATTTGTGTCCTAATAAATCATCTGTTGCTTAGAAAGGACTTTCAATCTGTAAGAATCCAGAGGTGAGCTCTGAAAGGGAGAGCCGGCATCAATCAGCTTCACTGACACAGAGTCAATTTGATCCTTTCAAGAACAAACAGAACAAAAGGCAGACAAAAGCTGAAGTGCAAGTAGTTTGAAAGTAGACACCTGTGATTCAAGCCTTTTTAAATCCAGGATAGATAAGTGCAGTCTGCTACAGTGAATTTGAGTGGTTCTTCCGGACCACCTGCATTTGCAAAGCACCTGTGTCTTGGTTGATTGAGTTGTTGCTGAATGAATTCTGTTCTCTGCAGCAAAAGTGTTCTTCCTCACTTAAGAGCTCCACAAAAAGAGAGATGTCTATGCAGTGTCAGAAATTCAGAGGAGAGCTAGTTATAAAAAGAGTTTACTCATATATAACCTTACGCTATTTTGATGGAGAGTGACAGAATGAGAAATAAAGGATATCTGACCTGAGGATGACAACCCTCTGGATGTACTTTGCATCTCTGGCTAGCTGCAGCATGTGCAGCTTTACCTGTCAGATAAATGAATGGCAGCGGATTACAGGTGGTTGGTATTTGTAGTTTGAATGATTCAAACATCACAGAATTGACCATTTTCTAAGACTCGCTTAGCTACTGTTGCTACATTTGTCCAACATGGCGTTATTGCACATGTATATTTTACACAGCTATCACTCATAATTATTATTATTTTTTAAATTTCCTTTTTTTAAATTTATGAGTCTGACTTCAGAGACAAGAAAAAAAAATAGAAGTGTAATTTCTGGCCAGCGACCACTGATTTCACCAGCAGGGATGACAGCTGTGGCTAGCAGCTTTTTTGTTTAGCCGTAGCTAGCTAATTCAGCTAACATTTGGTTAGCTCTATGAGTTGAAAACGCTGTCTTCAGCTTATTTTCAATGTTTCCAGCAGACTTGTTCTAAGATAAGAACCCTGGAAAAACATTGTTCTTTAAGTGTAGAGCAAGTAAATATAATGAGGACAAACGTAGCTGTACTGTAGCTAACCGTTTGGCTAGTTACTCTTGCATCTTGGACAAGCAGAGATTGCATTTATGCTTTGTTGTTCATACTTTTAAACAGTATGTTTCACTTTTAACACTACAAAAGAAAAGGTTTTAGGAGGAAGATGAACTAATACACTAAGGCTAGGGTTAGTGGAGTGCAGGCTAAATGTTTAGCCGCTAACGTTAGCCTAAACTCTGATGTGCTAGTCCTAAACAGGCCTTTTTCTTTTGAACAAAGCCTGTAACCCAACAAAATGTACTTACCCAGAAGAATGGATGGTCATTACTGCTGTTCAAGGAGAAGTCCAGCGAACAGTCAATTAAAAATAACATCTTTGCTCTGGACATCGGCTAATTAACGTCAGTCTGTTGATGCTATTTGCAAATGTCAGGTGTGACTGAAAAAGCAGGCAGAAAAAGGCAAAAAAAAAGGACATCAGGTCTTTTTTTAAAGGAAAAAAATTACTCAACCTGACTGGTTTGTTCATCATATTTCATTGTTTACATCTATCATATGTAAATTTGAAAGGTTATTTCAGTCTAAGACACGAAATCGAGTCTTTTTCATTGCTAACTGTGGATGTATCTTTGCATCACTTTCCAATGCACAGATTGTTTAAAACCGCCATCTGATGGCTTTACTACATCAAGGCTCTGATTCATCTTCATGCACGTGTCCTGTAGCTCCACAGCGAAGCCACTGGCAGCATGATGGAAAGCGGTGGGAAACGGGACCCTGGCTGAAAACGTGCCAGGTTTTGTTTTAACATCCTCCAGGAGACAGGTCCGCCCCCGAAGTAGAGAGGATTACCAATAACCGGAGGGCAGCTGGACTGATCTCCGGCGCTGCCTGGAGGTTGTATTCCAGCTGGGACCTCGGGACGGGAGAGCGTCTGGTTTTTCATCTGCCGTGCCCACAATGACTGCTGAACAGGCCTGGAGCCCTAAATTGCTGCAAGGACGCTGCAGACCCTGCTCTCTGCTATCTCTGATGAGATTCCTGTGTGTTCAGGGCTACGTGAATATATATCTAGCCCGGTGGGATGCTTCAAATAACGACTTGTGATTACCATATGTCTCGTGACGTTCAGGATCCTCTGTATTCCTGTGTATTGTTGCCTCTGGCCTGAAGTGTTTTTCCCTGACTGTACTGTAATTATCCCCCAGCAGACTTGGGAATATCATAATTCTATTCCAGGCTTGCCTGCTTTTGCCAACTTCACGCCTGCCAAACCTGTAAGAGCAAAACAAAATCCTACAACATAGTGCATCATCCCCAGCAGATGAGTAAGTCTGCCTACATGACACACAAGCCCCGAACTGGCGCGTCCTCAGCTAGCAAACATATGCCTTTATTTACAGCGATCACGAGCGTCATTAAGCGTAGCCATTAGTCAGCCGGCTCAGGAAATAGCAGGGTTCCCGCTTGCTCATTGGCTGAGGGACCTCGTTAAGGGGTTTTGATTGGTTTCACGATGACCTCCCTGTGTGTGCAAATGTGTGTGAGTGTGTGTGTGTGTGTGTGTGTGTGTGTGTGTGTGTGTGTGTGTTGGCACGGTTGACAGATAGGAACACAGCCGGACCAGCTGGCTGAAAATCACCGCAATCTGCTTCCTAGTTTAGTTGGCTCGAGTACACACACACACACACACGCGCGCGCGCACACATATATACACACGCATACATTAGCTAAAGACTTAAGTACATTCAATTATTTACCACACATTACACACAAAAAGTGCCAATTAAGTGCTTGAAGCAGGGAAAAACTGAAAAGAATAGGACACTGCACATCAAAAGCATCACCAGGACAAAACACATTCAATAACATCTGCATCATAATAAAGTTAATAGATCTAAAGTTATGTCGGAGGGGTCGGACCATAGCTGACCATATGACACGGACTAACAGAGAGTCACTATAAAAGGGACAGACTGATTTGTGTAATTTGGCTGTGACGGTGGCAACACATACTTCCCCTCTGTCCCTGGGTGAAGCCGGCGGTGTGTGTCCTCTCTCTTTCCCCCTCTCTCCACAGAGAAGACAAACCGTTCACAGGTCATTAAAATAATTTATTACAATTCTCAATATTCTCTTAATTAAAATTCACTTATCGCAGTTGGGGACTTGAGAGCAGGGCCATTAAGGAGATCGCTCTCTGGAGTGTACATATAGGAATGTGTTTAAGTGTGTGTGCATACAGCATGTGTTTATTGATACAAGCACCTGTGTGTGTGGGCTGTGGATTGTATTGGCACCCATGTGTGCTTGCAGACCATACTTGGGCTCTTAATCAGTAGCTTTCTTGATTAATCTATACTGTGAGGCAGTTCTTTACAGTAAATATTAAAGCTTGCCATGAGGCGGTCTCTTAATCAGGTTTAACACTTTCAGTTAGTGAACATGTCACCAGAAATAAGCTTGAATATTTGCCTCGGAAGAACAAAAATCCGATATAGGGTGTCTTACGTTTATTATTTGTTCATTTTACCATTCAGAAAGTTACTGTTTAAAGTGATAACGGATTTATCGCTCAAAATTAAAAGTCATTTTTTATCACCGCTGTTATCCTATTGAGCTTGCCTCAGAGCAAACAAAGCTACTGCTTACATTTCTGCTCTTGTCTTTTTGGTTTTGTAAATCTGGTAAAAAGACTCAACCCACCCTGTTAGAGCTGCTAAGCCATGACTTTTCCTTTTACTTATAATAAATAATATTTCTTTAATCTACCATGCTGTTGTAATGGCCTCACACTTTTTCTACTGGATTTAAGTGCAATGCTTCCTTCAGTGTGTTTGTTGATTAAACTATGTGATCTAAAAGTTTATTTTGCCTATGTTTTGGTTGGGATCTTATGGGACTATTCATTCACATCAAACCAAATGATGAGCCAACCAAGGCTTGAACAAGACAAACGTTCAGCTGTGCACATGGTCGTTGGTAGTTCATGGTCGTTAGGATGTCTGTGGTCAACCTTTTAAAAAATAAAACTAATTTCACCCTCTAATCACTCAAAACAATCAATACCTGACCAGAGAGCCAGTATAAGTCGTATTGGAAAATGTCCAGCTTTGGTGCCCCCTAGTGGTCAACCAGGACAACGTCATGAAAGACAAGTGGTGGGAAGAGAAACCACATGACTGCCACAGTGTGACTTCAAAAACTCTGAACACTTCCTGCCTCCACATTCCTAAAGTTCAATGTCTGAGCAAATACATTATAACTGTGAAACAAGCCTGTCCCATTTCCTAATGCCTCTCATTTCAAAGACGGTATCCCACAATTCATTTAGCACAAGTCAGTTCTGCAATGGAGCGGTCGGACCTCCATTCGTGCAGTCAGCATATGTTGCACGGTCACATTACTAGATATTTGCAGATATTTCCAGGCCACATAAAAAGCCACTAAACACAGCATCTGCGTCTGCTGTATACGTTCGGTTCAAATGGGTTCTGGAGTGTTTCCTGTTTGGTTCAGTTCATTTAGACTGCTGTGAAATCCGTCAGCTGAACTCTGGACCACAGAAATGTACGACTGTTTGGTGAACACGGTAACGGCTCCTTAGATGTGCTGCGCTTGCATCCTTATTTTAGCAGTTTCTCACGAAAAGTGAGCGAATCACATTCAGGGAAGATGCTGCATTTTTGTCCTGCTTCGACTTCGATGATTCGTGACTCTTCATGAAAGTTCACGTTCACTCACAGCATATTAGAAACTAACTATAGATGGTTGTCACCTTGGACTAGTGGTTCCTGTTCTTTCACATCTTGTTGATCACCTGACCCTTCAGATTTGTGTCTTACCCTTCAGATATTAAAATGCGTCTCTTACAATTTCACCCCCTCTGTTAATTCCTCATGTCGCCCACTGAAACATTTTCTCTGTCCACTTTTAATCAGCGTTATTGTTTCCACTGACACTGATGCTGCGTCACGAGCTCTTCTGCTCAGCCTTCGTATAAACAGAGGCTGCAGCGAACAAAAAGACGCCGCAGGCAAACGTTCAGCTGCAATTTCAATCATAAAGGCCCTAAACGAGGTTTGTTAGACACAACGGCTCGACAGTGGGGACGGATACATGCTCTCCTCTTCTTCTCTCTCCTAGTGCACACACACACACACACACACACACTTCCTGTCTGAACATGCACAGGGTTTTCAGGGTGTGTGTGCACCACTGCGGCCGTGTGTCAGCTCCAGCTGCCTTCAGGCTCGCTGGGAGTTTTTGGGGAAGCGCCCGGGTTGCCAAGGACCTCGGCGCCTACTGTATTGTATCCCGGCTGCAGTTGCTATGGCGCCTGTATTGTTGCGCTGCCAGCGGCGATAAATGTATGCATGTTTCCCGCAGAGAGCGATCCCGCAGAGGGCGGAGTCATGAGCTTAACGAGCGCTGCTCAAATGACACACACAAAATCACATAGAAAGATGTTCACGTTACACGAGTGTGTGCAGAGGCCTGCGGATACACACATCCAAAAATAGTCCGACAGTCTCTTGCACACTGGTATGTTGTAATTACCACCTCTTTACTCCTGGCAGCATGACAAACAGCTAGCCAACGTGAGCACTTTGTCTTTTTATGCTCATGTGCACGACCCCGCGTGCGTTTGCACGAGTGCGACGTCCTGCTGCGAGCGCGTGCTGTTTGTACACGAGGAATAAAGGGAGAGATTAGCGCAGATGCGGCGTAAAGGCTCGGTAATCTTCTCTACTGGTGTTTGATTAAACTAACAAGCCTGGGGAGTTCAGATCACTGTCAGCTCTGAAATGTTTCCCGGCCGTTCGACCAAATAAACTCAAAGCCTGTTTGAATCCATTCATGCGGCCACCTCGAGTCAGATGACCTGCGAGTTGATCCAATCCTTACACTTGTTTGCTTATTAAAGACTTTTATAAACCCGCCCCGGGAGAAATAATCCTACGGGTAATTCAATTGTGGCTTTTGTTTACTTATTAAGAGCATTTTTTACTCCAAAAACGGCGGCCGAGAGTCCCCTGGTGAGCGAGCAATTAACCTGAGATTCATACGACGGCCTCAAGTCAAGCAAACTGCACCGCAATCATTTCCTCAGCGCTGTGCGTCTGAAGGAAACATTAACTTCTATATCAATGTGATAATTAGAATTATGATTATTCGAGGAAACACACCACCAGCAATCTTCTTCTGTGATTTAATTAGTTTAATAAGCACGAACCTGGATGGAGACGACCCAGTCAATTACACTCGTGGAAAGGAATGATCTGCGCTCAAAGTTCCCTCAGAGATGCTTTAAAGTGATAAATCTGTAAACTTTCTGTCAACACGTTTTAAACTGAGAAGTGTGCATCGGTTGAGGGCCGAGCACGATGCATCAGAAGCTGGAGTCAAACGCTTGCTCACATTCTTCTCGCTCGTTTGTTTATTGCAGATATTTCCTGATTTCAGTTTTTATATTTTAATCAGTTCTTTATTGAACACTGGTGCACCGAGCAGTTTGCAATATTTGTGAAATAAGCAAAAGAGCTAAACATGCTAATATAGTCATTTACATAGTGCTAATTCGCCAGAGCAAACACATTTTGAGAGAAACTTAATGCCTAAATTATGTTTTTTTTTAATGAACATATATACTGTATATTGAATCTCTGCAAACTGTTCACTGACACCACGTTTCATTTGTTTTCCTGAGTTAGCCACTCGTGCAACACAATATCCGCTTGTCGGGACCAAAGCGTGATTAAACTCTCTGTGATTCTGTTCGGGCTCTTGAGCACGGTCTCGATTAAATCCTGAAAAAGTGACGTGAAGCACGAGGCAGGACACGTTTTATCTCTCAAAGCAAAACACTGCTGGGCTCATGGATCTCAGTTAGCCTAAACTGTTTAAAACGAGTCAGCCTTTCTTTTCCTGAAACTGTCTGACCTGGATTAGAGACCGCAGACCAGACCAGTCTCTCGTGTCAAAATCTTGCACTACCACCCAGACCACAACCTGTGCGTGGCGCAAACAGATTTCTAAATCCAGCCTCCTTTACTTAAAACCATTGTGCTGTGATTCTTCCACCTCATGGATCTTGTACTTGGATCGGCCTTCATGGACTAAAGTAGATTTTGAATTACAGGAAGGATGCTTGTGCAGGAACAGTCGTGCATTCGAAAGCCTGGAAAGGGTTCTTGAGACAAAAAATGCAATTCAGTAGCATTTATTGCCTCCATTCAACTCAGTTCATGGCTCTTCTGCAGGATAATCACACAAGTGCATTCATGAATAATAAACACAACAAGGAAAACTTTCAATAAAGCTTATTCCACACTGTACAATAGCATCAAATTCATTCTCTATTGGCTTGTTCCAACAAGTTCCCGCTGATGAAATACTACCCTCGGCTGTTTTATATTGTTATACATTTCCCCAAAACTCGGTGAACATACCTTCTAGTCTGGTATCCTCCAGTATGTAGTACACACTTAATGGAACTAATCGTTATCATTGGTAATGATATTTGTTTCACCCATGACAAGTCAAAATGTCTGCGGATTGTTTAAAGTCATTGGCTGTATCCGAAAGTCCCCCCCCTCCGTTTGTTGCAAGATTTTACAATCATTTTGTAATGGCAACAAAACTGAGAGAGCACTTCTTTCCTCTCTTTTCTCTTTACAGAAAAGCATACAACGGATTCAAACAACCTGAGGGCTAATTAAATTGTTTAGCTTGTCTCATATTTAGGAATACTTTATCCTCTGATATGCGCCTGCCACCCCAGTTGATCAAGCAGGGGGACTTAAAGCTGGCGTTAATCGACAGCGAGAGGGCGTCCATCAATGCTGGGAAACATGTAAAGAACGAAAATGATTTGAATCAGGAATCAGAGCGGAGCTTAAGAAACGTGAATGATTTAAAGGGATAGTTTGACATTTTGGGAAATGCGCTCACGTTTCTGTTCTGATTCTCACAGCTCTCATTTCAAGTCAGAACAGGAAGCTGCTCGACGAGCTTGTTGTGCTGCCCCCAAGTGGCCAAACGACTCTCAGTGAAAAAGCGACTAAGCTCATTCCAGCTCTCTGCTTTCAAATGTGAAATTATCTGAGGCAGAAATTAAAAGCTGGAAAGAGGCAACAGTGAATTTCCCTCCTCTGCAAGAACAAGAGCGTGCCGAGCTGAATGCACGTCCTGAGGATTTCCACCCTCCGCGGTGAAGTCTGCGTCTCTGGTTGGTGGAAATCATGACCGTGAGCAGCTCTTTTCAGAGCTGACTATTGCAAAAAAATTCAGTTCTGCTCAAGAACCAGCAGCGAGCAGCATCCTCAGACCCACGGCGTCCAAAAACAACATACACAACCGCTCATGCTGGCGAGGGCTTGAGCCGCTGTGGCATCAAGTGCAAAGCCTTAATGAATGTAATTCAGTTTAAGGTGTGTGAACAAGTCAGCTAACAGGCTACCTGGCCCCGCGGCTAGAAAACCGACCAGCCAAGTGAGACTGACTCATTAGGACAAAATCTGATTGATCTGCACTCCCGTCCGGGTCAAATTAAATCTAATGGACTAAACTGAGCGAGACAAGCACCACACGTGGATTGGACCGTCTCTAATTAAGATCAAACTATCCTGCAGAAACGTTTGTACCAATCTTATATCTGATGATTTTGACAAACGTGCTGTTTAAACGTGTTATTTAAACGAAGTGACGGAGGACAACAGGTGGGGAGGCGCTGCTGTAAAGCTCCATCGCTCTCATGCTGCATTTCCCCAAGTGTGAGTCAGGATCCAAAACGGGACCAGGGGCTCGGGTGGTTTTTGGAAAGGTGCCACATGGCAACAGCCCTCAGTACATTTCAGTGACGATCAAAGCCTTCAGTAAATCTTTCCCCTCCAGTGTTTCATTTTCATTGGTTTACTTTATGGTTTAGGTGCGTCGGTGGCTTCAAGGTCCATTAAAAAGCCATTGGAGGGTTTTACAAGAGGTAAAGGAAAGTCTCATCACCGGAGTCTCACCTCCTAAAAACTAGAGCCTGACTAATTCTGGACTTTAACAACTATACTGATATTAAGAATAATAAAAAACTTTTAACTTACGAGCAATTACAGTAATAGTAATTGCTTATTAAATCATTTAAAACACAGTATAATGTAGCTGTAAGCAGATATTATTAACATTTTAAATTTGTATTTATATGAATATCAACAGTTCTAATAAGTTCCACTGAAGCATCCATAACCGTGTGTAAAGAGTTAAAGGATAACTGTCGTTTTTTACAAGCTGGACCTTATTTCTAGCATTAAATACGCCCATTTACTCACCCAGACAACTTTGGTGGCATTTGGAGTCGTTTTGAAGCCGGTGGTCGGCCAGTTTAGCTGCAGTTTGGCACAGCTATGGTTCATTATTGCGTATTCGAGTCAGCCGTGTTGTGGCTGGCTACTCGCAGCGCGCGGCGTTCGGTAATGACATCATCCACGTCAGAGGTAGTTGCCTAGAGACGCCGGATGTTGATAACATGCCACCACGGGCTCAGAGGGGAATAGCACCAGCACATCATAACAAAATATTGGAATATGAACGAGTTTCTGCAGATTATGCGTTATATAGAGGCTGCGCATGGATGCCCCGAGTACTCCCATTATACGGCTATACGCGCCGCTCCTCTGGGGCTAATTTCTTCAAAACGACTCCAAATGCCACCAAAGTTGTCTGGGTGAGTAAATGGTCGTATTTAATGCTATAAATAAGATCCAGGTTGTAAAAAACGAAAGTTATCCTTTAAAGACAGCTTGATGTATTTATCTCTATTACAAACTAGAGCTGCAATGATCAATTCGTCACTAACTATTTTGACCGTTGATTTCATTCATTTAGTTGTTCTCTGAGGAAACGCTCCAACCCAGCTTCACCCCGCAGCTTTAAAATCAGAAGTAAGAGGACTAGAAAATAATCTGCAAATAAATTCATAATGAAACACACAGGTGCTTGGGGTTAAGGTGCATTTCAGGCGACAGAAGACTTTTAATCAACACAAAGATCCTCTCTGTGGTTTTAATCTGAGCCACGGCAGACTGCTGACTTCAACACGGTCAGGCAGAATCTCGCTGAGCATCACGACGGCGAGAGGAGATCGACTGCGAGGGGACACAGATATCACACGGGCACATAAAATTAAGTAGAGGAATAAAAGTTATTTATATTGTGTTATCTCTGGTCCCGGCTCCATGTCTCTCCTCTCGGTCTTATGGAAGCTGAAAACGGGTCCCTGTCTGGTTTGGAGGCGTGGGGGGAGCGGAGGTTCTGGAATATAATCTATTTGCTAATTATAAACCAAGGCTAAAGCACGACCAAGCCGCCGCTCCACTGAGCTCAGGGCTATACCCAGAGACTGGGGAAGAATTAGCATAGTCTGCACACACACACACACACACACATGCACAGAGCCTCAGAGTGATTAGACCCGCCCTGGATGTGAACAGCAATTAACTGCAATCAGAGCCCTGTCCCTCTCCTCCCCAGCCCTCCCACCTCCTCTCCCTGTGTCTTTCATCCCTCACTCTTTCATCTGCGTGTCAGCCCTTTCACTTGTTTTTGTCTTGATTATTCTTAAAGGGGTCCCTCGACGTTTTCGGATTTTTCCTGGTTTCTCGTCCCCGGCACACACAGATCGCGCCGCCGCTGGAGGGAACGGTTCAGTCAGCCTTTGCAGCTTTAAGTCCTGGTCAGTTCATTATGTTATAACTATATGTTATAATTATTCAAACAAGCAGCTCCTGTCTCATGATCATTCCATGTTCGCAGGGATAGTCATGTGTGGGTCTGATCCTCAGACTCCTGACGACAGGGTGCTGGCAATGCCGATGATAGATCTGAAGCTTATTCTCCTGTAACACTCAGCTACTTGCTCTGGTTTTGTCAGCTAAATGGAGCAAATGTAAACAGGAATTGAAGAGCGACAGGGAAAAGGAGATACAGCACGGGAGAGGGATCGAGCATTCGGTGGGTGTTGAAACTGGAGGTTGCAGCGCTGATGCACCAACACGCCCCGCAGCCCTTTAATGAAACTCAGCAACATTAAGCCCGTGCTTGGGGGAAGCGTTGGTCATGGCCTGTGCAAAACCAGCAACAAGCAGCATCAGGAAGAGGTCCACAATGTGCAGAGATTTTCAGCACAACATTCGACTAGCGTGATATATTCACACAGACTTCAGCGTGCTTTCAAGATAAGGTAAGCAGTCTGGGTCCTGATACTCCTCACGATCTACTGTCTGAAAACCTCAAACATAAAACATCAAAAGCATTAATTAGAACAGACCTGGTGACTTGATGTGCAATATTTTCCTCACTGTGGTTACCTGACTTAAAAGGGATAATCTTGTTGATCTCAGACATGGAAGCCTGTTTCCAGTTCTCTCAGCGAATGAATGAATGAGACATTAAAAACGTAAGCAGAGCTGCTGTTTTATACTGCAAACAGCAGGTATTTCATCACTGTGGCCACTATTTAATCCGTTAATGTCATTGTGAGATGCAAAACCAGAATGACTGAGTTGTTTTTGTGCACTAAATTGCAAAAATCACAGGAGCGACGGGCAGGAAATGGAGAAGGCATCATGTTGTGCTTGTAATCTGTAATATATAAAGTGACACAGGTGTGCAGAATGTGATTCATGATCCATCATGATGTGGCTGGTAAACAATACATCAAATCCTTTATATTGACACAGAGTGAACTTTTGCTTGCACACATCTGGTGTTTGTCTGGCGGGGTTTTATGGTAAACAGCAGGATCTGTAGCCTAAATCTCCATCATTAGTATGTAGCATGTTAGCAGGAGTAGCAGCAGCTGGTGCTTTTAGAGACTTTCAGAGAAAGAGGCAAAAGGCGGATCAGACTGGAGAAAGAGGAAAGAGTATTTGGCCGGTGGGAGGCTTCTCACAGCGGTCCACATGTGGTGAGTCAGCCTGCCTACTAACCAGTTCAGAGACCCACAGAACATCCCACAGGCCCTCACTGATTGTAATATTTAAGATCCACGACCTTCAAAACACAAACTGCCTCTGTCACACCCTGCTTCCTGTCGGCTCCTTGGGTGCACCGTCCTCCAGACCTTCAAAGCTGTCATTTCCTTCTTCCTCTCTGTTCTCACCTCTGAACCCCTCCATCCCTCCATCCAGGCAGCTCAAGCCAAAGCGGCTCTCCCTTTCTGCTCTCACTCCACCCCTCAGTGCATCCTTGATCTGAAATCCTCCTGCCACTCGCCCTCCCAACCTCCTTTTTATCCAACTGCCCATTCCTCAGCCTCTCCCTCCGTCATCCATTCAACCTTTCGACCCAAGTGGCCCGATCTGACCTCTGGCCATCTGTCTCAGTCCTTCTGGATTTTTCTTTCACTCCCCTTTTCCCTCGTCTGGATTTTCTAAATCATATCTCCCATTCCATCTTTCCTTTCCACGACCTCGTGACACCATTCCAGCGAGCAAAAAATAAAAATAGCATTGCTGACAATTGCTGAAATTATTAAAAGAGAGAGAGAGGCGTGAGGACAGGGAGTGTGTGTTTGGTGTTTCAGAGATGACAGTGTGAGCAAATAGGAGGATGAAATGACGAAATAGAGACAGACAAGAGGAAAGAATACAGAGCAAAGAAGGAGAGCAAATAGTGGAGAGAGCAAAGGCCAGATTAAAGAGTGCTCGCTTGAAACTGTAGATCTGTAACCTGCTGAGCTGTGAGAACACATATAGCAAGAAATGTACTCAGTTCACACACACATCCACTTAGACATGCACGTCCACGTCCACTCATCTGAAAGCACTGAGGTAACAGCGGTGCCAACGTGCAGGAATGAGGCAACAAGTCTTTGCTGATCACTTAAAAAATGCGATTTAAGAACTAATTTGTTCATACCAACGGTTCCTGCACGATTTCTCAGCGGTCTGTCACTGCGAACTGAATATCTTCGTGTTTTGGACAGACAAAAACAACCTGAAGACGAGGCCTTGGGCTCAGAGAAACTGTGATGAGCGTTCTGACATTTTATAGATTAGCTGACAATGAGATGCTCATTAGTTGCAGGCCTGGCTAATGTTTTTCTGCCGCTGACAGATGGAGGGAAAGAGCGTGGACCAGTGACGACCGGTTTCATGTGAACGTACGTGCACAAACACTGACACAGAATTGATGAAGATGAGAGCAAGTCCTCTCCCGCGCGCGCACACACACACACACACCTAAACTATTCTGAGAGATGCTGCAGCATTTTAAATTCCTGGAAAGAAATCAGTGCAGGTTTTAAGTGTTGAGGGATGCACTTGGAGGAGGAAGCTGCAGCAGGAGTGCAGACGGGAGGCGATATCACTCTTTTAAATTAAACTTGTCCCTCTTTTCTGCATCTTTCCTATCTGCCTCTACTTTCCATCATTTATTTAGCTTAGCTTGTTATTTCCATGCAGGGCACATGGCCTGAAGTGAGGGGTCTGACAGCGTGGTCTATTACTTTACTGCTTTCTACCTCTTTCTAAGGGTTTCTGTGGTGGATGAACCAACCACACATGGTCCTGAATCGAACCATTATCCATTACGTTGTATCTGCACATTGTGCAAAGTAATTGTTTCATGAGATCTACCTAATGATCCAACTTATCCAATTACTGCGTTTTCTTTATATTCAGGAGCCTGTCACCTCCTCTCATCCTCCCCTTTGTTGCATCTCTGTCATCGTCTGCTTAAAAGCCAACGAAAACTTTGACGAGACGAAAATCCGAAGTGATCCAGCGAAGCGACGACTCTGATCCCGACCCCAGAGTCAGTGGAAGCATTTGCGTTGAGATTCGGGATTTCCACCTGTCACCTGGTCCCACTTCTGACAGACATGGTCTCCTCTAATGACACCGAGTGCTGGTGAAAATTGAGGGTTGGTGCATCAATAAGGCATGAAAATCTGCAGGGAAAACTGCTTCCTGTGGTTTGACACCAACCCAGTGTGACTCCACTTCCGCCCTGATTGATCGATCGCCCTGCTGCGAGCTGCTGGCCCACTTCAGCTAGAATGGGGTGCAACCGGATTTTGACATGACTCCTCCTAACCCAGAAAACACTCTCGTGTGCACAGATGTGTGTGTGTGATTGAGCAGGGAGGGGGTTCCTCTGGGATCCCCGCCTGCCAGGCTCATTACAACATCCACACGCAGCCTCCTCCTCCTCTGGTCTGTAGTGACCCAGAAACTTCATGTGGGTCAGATCATACACTGAACCCTCCGCTCCGTCCTGACGGAGAGACGGAGTGTGTCCTCACATCCATCACCGCTCAGTCGTTTATTTCCCCGTCCGTTCTTCTCTTCCCTGAAGGAAACAACAGCTGCTTTTCTTCTCCGCCATCCTTCTTGTTTTGTGTTTGCTTTCTGTCTCTCCCATACGCAGCCAGACTCAAATCTCCTAAGAACAGGCGGATCTGTTCCCACACATTCATCTTCACTGCCAGCAGCTCACACGGTCTCGCTGAGGACAGCTACAAAGCCAGCGACTGCCTGTGCTGCCATCTTCTGTCCATCAGTGTTACTGCGTCATATTCTGTCATGTCGGGGAGGATTGATGAGTCTATTCTTGCTTCCCTTTATACTCATACCTGCACATGTATTTTAGTTGTTCCATTGTGATGTGGGGCCTTGTTCAAGGGCGTCAGTGTGTTTAAATGGTCCACTGCTGGATCAAATGCTCACCAAGCTGCAGAAATGCAGTTTGTTTTCATGCACATTTCAAATTTATCATCATTTAACATAAGAAAAAAATGGTGGAATGAGCGAAAAAGGCAAAATATTGAGGGAAGAGTTGGTGTATCGATATGAGCAGAATAAAAACAGAGTGCAAAGATTTAATGGCACTGGACGTGAAAATTAGCGCCACCTACTGCTTATTTGGATGAACCCATTCCCAATAAATCAGTAGTTTACGGAAACACAGATTCACCTGATTTTCTCAAAATTCGGTTCACATTCGGGCTACATTTGGATGAAAACGTAGCTTGTGTTTGGCTGCTCTTTGCTTCCATCTTCTGTCTGACGTTGCATCCACTCTAACCGACTGCAGAGGGGGAGGTGGGTTCAATATTCCCTAACCAATCACTGAGATCAACGTTCCCTCTGGAGTCTAACGTCATTTTAAGCTGACACTGACGTGTGGCCATACCAACATAAGAGCAGAGTAAAGTAAAAACAAATTACAATGTCGGTCGTCATTGTCGTCATTGTCGTCCTTGGTTACAGCGCACCGCTTGACAACGGCGTTAGGCCCGCCCATGATGTCGATTGGCTAATTGTGAGTCATGCACAGCGCTCATTGGATCATCTGCTCCTTTAAACAAGAGAGCACTGTTTCACGTCACCCTGCCAGATGAATCAGTCGACCCGTTGGCGTGGGCGGAATCAAAGGTCTGGTCCGAGGCAAAGCTGGTGCTGCATGGACTTTTTCCACCACAAGACGTGTGATTGGTCGAGCACATTCACCACTCCATAGCCTGCTGACGTGCAGCTAACATGCATGTGAGCTGACGCACACTCGACGGCTACACATGACGATATGATGCTAAAATGCTAAGCTACATGCAAAAAGTTATCACCCTCACCAGTCGTTTCCATGCAGAGGCTGCTAACGTTAGCCTACACTCTGAATCGTCGTATATAGTCGTAAACGAATAGTCGTAAACAGGGTTTTTTCTAAAGTCACCTGTAACCCTTCAAAATAATAATAATAATAATAATCTATGTATTACCATTAAATAACTTGTTCCTTGGCCTTGGAAACAACAGCGTTAGCATTAATGCAGGTCGTAAGCTAATGAGCCAGCAGTTTCATCCATTTCTCACATTTCTGCTCACGTGTTTTGTTTGTTAAATTAAATGCCCACATTAAAATAAATATTCATGTGACACATTTTATCCGTGTTGAAAATATTTAGCATTTAATATTTACTGTGCAGAAAAACATAAATTTCCTTAAAAGCTGGGATGGGTTCTGTCCGCAGGATTGTGTGTTCGCTCTTCTTTGCAGCATGTTCCAGCCTTTGGTTCTACGTTCGCTGCTGTCAGGCCTCTTCCTTTCACATCATGCATTCTGCCAACTTCAAAATTTAATTTCCCGAACGGCGTTCCTCAGCCAGGCTGGAAAAAAAAACAGCATTTTCCTCGTTCCACTGAGCTGGATTCAGCAGGACAGGTACACCGTGCAGCTGTTCTCTGTCCTCTCAGAGCTGTGTGCTGTTTGTTCGGCGACTTGTTATTTGGTTAATTTGCTGTTTGAAGAGTTATGTGCTGCATCTGTTTCAGTCTTAGGTGACTTAGTTCCATGTTTATTTAACTCTTTGCTTGTCTGCTGTCTTTATTTTGCTCTTGGTTGCTGAAGACATGCGACCAGGAGGGTGAGATCGTGCAGAATGTGAATGCAAAGTGAAGGCTGATATTAACTGAAAATAGGGAGCTCTAAGTGGTGTTACACTAAACCATCCCCAGACACTGTGGCTGTACTCAGATCAGTAACTCCTCCTGTGCGGCTGACAGATGAGCTTCGGATTTCAGAGGCACAGAGGCTGATCCTGAAACAGCACCGAGGGACACCTCAAATCCCTGAGTTTTAATTGATGGCCTTGTGTGTGTCTACAGTGTATTTAAAGTTTTACTCCGTGTGTGTGTGTCACCTTTTAACTGGCCTGACTTCATGAGGAGGTTCTGACAAGAAAGAAAGAAACAACCACATAAACACACATTCGACATCTGAGGATAACGGATTGAAAGAAACACCCTGCTGTGGATGACTCGGGGGATAAACTGGAAAAGATGAGAGAGAAAGAGCGAGAGAAATGACTGAGTGAACGAGCAGGAGGATCAGGAACAGACAGATTAACGACGAAACCCAAAGAAGAGGCGAAGAGAAGAGCCTTCTAACCACACAATGCCTTTTCTGGGTGTGCCCACTGTTTTGCATCTGACACAGGGGTCCTCAGGGTGCGGGTGTCCACAGGAACGCCTGAATCTACCTGCCTGTCTGCTCCAATCAGGATGAGCATCCAGAGGTCTGCGCCAAGGCAAGGAATGATGGGTAATAGGGAGGTGGATGTGGACCCGCGGGGTGCGATAACAAGGCAGACGTGCCCCCCCCCCCCCCCCCCCCCCCCCCCCACACACACACACACACACACACACACACACAGAGCCAGTGAAAGGTTGTCAATGTTGATAAATTCTACCATTTTAAAACCAATCTAGAAAAGAACACAAACCCACACACACTGATGCACACACACACACACACGCAGCCTGTAGTCGGGATAAATCAAGTGGGCAACATGTCATCAGATGCATAATTCTGTGCTGTTGGGGGGGGGGGGTTTAGACCAAATTACCTGAAAACGGCAGAAGCAATGAAAAGCTGTCTCTGTCTGTCTGTCTGTGCATCTACTCTGAATAAACATCACAATGAAAAGAACAACACCCTGCTGAGAGGATTAAATCCATGCAAACGTATGAACTTCACTGCAAACTTCATTCACAATATTTGAAAAAAAAACAGCAAATTCAAAGATATTTCCATTATCTTAAATGCATTTCCAACTTATTCAAATATAAAAGGACTTTTTTTCTGTTGTGTAGCTGTTTGCTTTGTGAACAGGTGCAGAGGAGGATGAAGCCTCGGCCTGCACACTGTCAGCACTCTCACAGTCCACAAAAACTGGTTCCCTCAGCGAGCTCGCTACCTGAGCGACGGGTTGCTCCGCGAACACACATTCCACGCTCATATTTCTGTCCGCGCTGCTTTGTCGAGGCCACCAATCTGGATTAAGCAACACTTCAACCCAATCTGATCACAGTTCAGCCCGCTTTCTTATGTTTCCAGGCCACTGGCAAGAAAATCTGATCAAACCACACCCACACCGTCCTGATGGAGCAGAGAAGAGGTTCAGAGTGTGAGACTATCAATAAAGAACGCCTGAGGACGTCGCTTGTACTCATTTATTTTAAAGTTGCAGAGAAATGCTGCAGATTTGCTGTCGGTTTTCAGTATTTCACATGTTTCAACTGCGCCGTTGAACTGAGCGTCTCAGTTTCAGACAGACTTTCCACTGAGCTGATTAATCCTTCAATAATATATCAAGCAAACGTCCCAACATTCGCTTTGGTCAGACAATGCCGGATATTTGCAGACGTCACTTTGAATTTTAGGACATTTTTCCTGACATTTTCTCACATTTTATTAATCCGTTAGTGAAGAATGGAGGCAGATTAACTGACAGTGAAAATAATTATCTGTTGCAGATCTAATGTGGTCAAAACTCATCTTGTTCAAAGTTCCTAATTATTTCCTCAGTGTCACTTAAAAAGTGAGTGAGTAAGAACTGTTTTATTTAAACTGCAGTAAATGTTCTGCCATGGTTCACTTATTATATATATATATATATGAAATTATTACTACATTCATCAATTAGTCAACAGACAATTAATCTGCAGCTATTTTTTATAATCCAGTAATTATTTAAGTATTTTTAGGCAAAGCTTCGCTTGTTCCACTTCAAACAGGATTTTTTATGCACTTTATGCACCAAAATCAAGACAGGACTTGACAGATTAATGGATAATGAAAATTATTGTGATTGTTGTAGCTGTGACTGCATTATCAACAGACTCACAACTGAATTCATTCGTAAAGTTGACAAATTAAACGCCTCTAATTACGTACTTTAAGGGGACTTCCCATTAAATTATAAGGAATTTATGGACCTAAAAAATGATGTGGCATTAATCTGGACCTTCGGAGACGTGGACACATGATGCCACACAGTATACGGCATGTTAAATATCTGGAACGGGGCCGACAGGGCAGAGACAGACAGCTGGATTTAGCTGCTGACAGGCAGTCCACTCATACAGTGCAGAGCAACGTGGGAGGTAAGATATGACACAGGGAGGGAGGCGAGGGGGTCGGAGGCATGTGAAAAGAGCAAGAAAAGCAAAAACAGAGGAGGAAACTGAAGCTGCAGCCAGAACAGAGGGGGTGAAAAAACCGAAAGCAACAGGAGAGGAGGGTGGGAAGGCAGAAAAAGAGAGACAGAAAGAGAAGGAGGGGCCGTGGCAACCTCCCAGACGAGGCTATCTGACACCGCACACCAGGCGGGCCAGCTGACCGCTATTTCCAGCATGAGATGACCCACCAGCTGGACCGCGGGGGAGTGGGCGAGAGACACAGAGAGACAAGAGAAAGACAGAGAGAGAGTGAGGGCTTTATTTATTCATTGAAGCTTTATTTAAGCAGGCAGCTCAGTGAAGGAAAAGAGGTATTTACACAGACAGACAGGCATGAGGAGGTTCACAGCGTGAGGAAGAGGAGGGGGAGAGATTGCCTGTCCCAGTCCCTGTTTGTGCAAAAAAAACCTGACCCTGTCCAGGTCATCCAGTGTTTCCAGGCGCTATAAGAGCAAATAAAACCTCTGCGGCCTCTAACTCATCTCGCAGGCTGCGAGGGCGTCACGGTCACACAAACAACACTGACACCCCCAGAACATTTTTAGCCTGGGTTTGGCTCGGTGGCGAGGTAGCCTGGGAACAATTTAGTCCACGTTTAGTTCTGCAAATTACAGATGGCTTTAAACGCAGCAAGGCGGAGCCTGGGAGTGTCGGCCCATGGCGCAGGATAGTTCAGGGGTTAAATGTGAATTAACAGCCTTAGACAACAGGATCAGTCTCCAGATCAGTCCACACTGTCTCACACCGCATGGCCAAAAAATTAATTACACATTTTTCCCACTGATCATCTCACGACCCCTCAGATTTATCTTGTGACCCTTTGGAGGGGCCCGACCCCTGGGTTGGGAACCCATCTGGAGCAACTGCAACAGCAACATGTTGCACACAAATCGATGCATCAGGACTAACAATCCAATCAGGTCACATTTATCAGGCATTTAACAGGCAGAGGGCTGAATGAGGAGGGACTACTAAAACTTTTCTTTCTCATTGAAGCTTCATCCAATAGTGAATTAACTCATCTTAAAAAGGCTAAAAGATCTATAGTACAAACAGTGTGATTGTGCTGTTGACAGCACAGATGAAAGAGGTGATAAAATTCAGCTTTTTTTGTCTTAACTGCTCATATTTGACAACTTCTGCATCAGCAACTTCAAGCAAACTTCTGTGTGTTCCCTCCAACAAGCAACAAGTCAGCAAAAACATTCTCCCAAGGTCATCAGCTGTTCTGCAAAGAGTCAAGAGAGCGTTCATGGGAAATGTAGTTGGCACTGACGTTATGATGTCGAAGCTGTCACATTTGCACACAGCAGCTCCACACTGATCACATGTAATCTGACAATGTCTGAAAGCTCTGCACTCAGAAACACATGAACACCAGTCTGATCGAGGATGAAGCGAAGAGGAGCAGCACATACAGACAGCAGGGCTCTTCATCATCACTGACACATCCGTGTGTCTCTAACCAGTCCCTCCATCACATCTTTAATGTCACACACACACAAACGTATGGTCGCTCTCACCTGTGCAGGTCGATATACAGCAACTCTCTCTCTCTCTCTCTCTCTCACACACACACACACACACACACACACACACACACACACACACACACACACACACTTGGGAAGCTTTGATCTCTTACCGGATCGACACTTGATGATCTCTCCAAACTCATCCTCCACCGGCTCGTCGCAGTAGTCCTCGGGGCGCACACCCTCCGCCATCGGTAACAGGGCTCCGGGTGTAAAAGGGTGATGAAGGTGGAGGGTAAATAAACGGAGCGGTTAAATCCACCAGGAGGTTAGAGACCCGAAGTACAAATCCAGAACTAACGGCCGAGGTAGAGCGCACGGTGTGAACACAAGAACCCAGATCCTGCGAAGGCTGAGAGGGCAGGAGGAGGAGGACCAGCCGGTCTGTCACACAGGGACAGACGGAGCGGAGCAGGTGTGCATGGACGCGGGGGTGGGGGGGCGCTGGGTGTAGCAGCATTCCCACCTCTAAATAGTAGGATGCTTGGAGGTGGCTGTCCGCGGGCCCCCGTCCCGTTTGGCGGACGCCATGCGTAAAACCTGACACCCAGCGGGCGCATCAGTGGACGCTCATTTCCGCACTGGGACGATGACGAAGTGGCAAAACATCCAGGTGTGTCACCCGCGGAGTCCACTTTGACCTCCGGTGGGTCACGTGACAGGCCGCAACCAATCTGGACACATTTCTAATAAAGCGTCACGATTTCCCCCGATACCCCCGATCTGATCAACCCGAACCAGTTCAGTAGGTCGCCGCGCGCTTTCATGTTCGTGCATGTGGGTCGCAGAGTTTATAGAAACACGTACAAATGGAAGGAGTTCATTCTAAAAGAGGAGAACTTGATATACACGAGCCGCAACCTGAAAAATAAGTTTTATAAACCGTCTTTTCTGCGCAGCAGCAGCTGTCTTTGATCAGCAGAACATCATTAAAGTCTGCAGTGTTTCACTCTGAGGAAGACGATGAAGATGAAACATTAATGCAGAAATCTCAGATGTAAAAACGGGCCCTCACACACTTACTAATATTAGATCTGCTGATAAACTGATACACACACTCTGGATTTCCCGGCTCTCCACAGGTCTGGCTTGGCTTGGTTTACTGTCACGGCTCCATTACGCACGGCGCGCTCGGCTTTTATGAGCCTGAGAGTTTCTATTATTAGATGTGATGGATCCAGGCGCGGCTGGAGCGGCTACTCACACGCACCGAAATCCTGCGGGGGGGGGGCTGAAAGTGAAAGAGCTGTTCCAGAAACAGACACCTCGGCACGGACCGGCATCCCAGGCGGCCGCCGGCTGGACGCAGCGCGGGGGTGCAGACTGGCGGCTGTGGCGGGGGTGGTCTGAGGGCGGCTGCAGCTTCACCGGGTCATTCTTAATAATAATAATAATAATTGATAATAATTACCGGTCTCTCTGGTTGAAAGTTGCATGTCTGTTGCACCTGTAACCACGTCCAGCAGTGACGTCACGGCGTCCAGGTGTTCACAAGTTAAACCACAGTAGGTGAGAATGACCAGATTTTTAGGGGGAGTGAATCAGCTACTCTTTAAATCTACTTTTCTTTTCTTCTGAACTTAGCGAACCAGTAAGAGCAATTCATACAGACTTCTTTAAGTTAATACCAGAGGATTCACTGTGCCTCAGCATGCTGTCCAGCTGTTGTCCCAGATGTGAATCATTTTATTAAACGGGGCTCAGGTGCCTCCAAACACCACAATTCAGGGTTAAAATAAAGTGGTTCAGACTTTACGGGCTCCAGGATTCACTTCTAAACCATGACAGAGATTTCATTTTCCACACCCCCTTCCATTCATCCAGCTGAAGTGTGAAGTGTGGAATGCAGTGAGCATCTAGCATGTGTGGATGTAAAAATGAAGCGTTAATGAAGCACGGACGTGTGTTCCAGGCATCTAAAAAAAACGTTCTCGCTCTCAGGACGAAGACATATACTGTAATATAAAACAAAATATTGATATTTTCTTGAAAACATGTGCAGCTGTAATCAAACTCAGCAGGAGAAAAATTACAGTTTTACTGCGTGGAACAATTTCCTCTTGCTTAAAGTGGGAGTTATGTGGAGGTTAACACAGTAAACAGCTATACCTGCTAAATATGCCTAACTGCAGCCTGACAGTCGCTAACAAGGCCCGTAACACCCTGAATTGAAGTGGCATTCAAGTTGTTGAAATCTTGAGCCAGTGGATGGAAGATGAGTGGGGAAGGCTTTTTTTTCCCAGCTCATTAGAGATTGCAGGTGTAATGGCAGAGTGTGGGCAGCAGGGGGCAGTGTGAGCACAGGTTAGGCAGTACAGTATGACTCTACTGTAAACTAGGCCAGAGAGTCTTGGAAAGATGCTTTCTGAAGACGTCTCCCTCAGGGCTGAGAAAACAACAAAGGAGGCGCAGCTGATTCTAAAAGGATGAAACGGAGCATGAGCGGCAGAAACGGTCCAGTGTGGTGTGATGCATGATGTTATCACATGATGGCGTGTTTCTGTGGGAGGCTAAATGACACAGATGTGGAGTGTGTCATTGAGATGTTAGGTGTGCACACTGTGCTGAGGAGAGCTAATCCAGGCTGACAAGGCGTGCCGCTCCTCAGCCGACCTCCGACTCCCCCGGAGGTTCTTGGCAGCAGTCGGGCTGGCGGAGGAGCCGGTTTCCAGTTTATCAGCCATTCTGCACAAATTAGCTGCGACTCTGCTCAATAATTGTGCTGTATTTTTCTCATGAATGAGTAATGAGGCAGAGAAGTCTGCTTTTACTTTTCAGATGCAATTTGATTGCGATTTTTATCAGCTGTCACAAAAAACACATCTGTTTCAACATCTGTGTGTCAGGTGACTGGAGCAATACATTATGTCCCTCTGTGATGGTATAGACTCCTGGGAAAAGGCTTCTGCTCCAGGGAGCTGCTGCATTAAATCAACTGTTATGTAACTTCAGAAGATCTCTCTTGCAGTGAGGTGCGCCTGTCACAGCAGCAATCAGAGCATTTCACTCCCAGCAACACGTCTTTTAGTCACTCACAGGCTCTTAGCAGCTGCCGTCTCAGACAGAGATGATCAAATCCAGATCTCTGTGGGGACAAATATTGAAATGATGTGTTTTTTGTTTTTTTTGTTTTTTTTTTGCTGGAGACAGTAACTGTTATTTGGTCAAGTGTTTGCTCCGGCAGTGTGGAGCCTTTCCTTATGTTGGTAATTGGCACTACAATTCCTAATTGGCAGGAGGAGTGCTTTCTAAGAAGCATCCTTGAGAGCAAGCTAGTGAAAAACTGGCAACAGATATCATCTGATGTGTTTATTCAGATAATGAGCTAAAAGCACTCCTCTGCTTGGAATTAACCACTGATGAGAGCCGTGTCATGAATGGAGCTTTTATTTTGTTAATTTAAAGCATTCGAGGCAGCGGCCGTCACTGAGAACACCTCAAATTTAAATCCAAACTTTATTCAGAAAATGTCAGAGGTCAAAATCCCTTTCACGAAAGAAAGAAATGACAAACATCGATCAATACACTAAAATTATCAATAAGGAGAGCTTTAACTGAACTAAAGATGCTGATAATAACTTTACACAGTGGAAATCCCGAAAAAATCCACCAGTTTGAGTCTGCCTCGTTTGACTTGACCCTCTTCTCCTGCAGTGATTTGATGACAGCCAGGCGGAGAACTAGCGCCACCATTGTTGCATTTGTAGGGAAGCCTGGCTGCTGTTGTAGGTGCAGCATAAGACACCTGTGAACACAACCAACCACACCCATCCTACTCTTTACTACTCTTCAAATGGCATCCAGTGGTGTAAGTATAGCCGTAGCAGCATGATCATGCACAGTAACATGTTCCTAACAGGACAATCTGCTGCCTTGTGTAAAATAAGGTGCGTCAGTTAGTTTGTCTTTGTGGAGTTTCGAACAAGCTTTAAATGATTAAATAGAGGCTGTCACACACACAGCTGTAACCTGGAAAGCTACTTTGCAGTATGGCCGATGGCATACGAGATGGTATCATTGGCATAAAATCAGACATTGACTAACCACAATATCTTGACCTAAATTTGTTTTTTTTTTTTTGGTAAGTCCTCTGGCTGCACTTGATTCATCTGATCTCTCACTATCTGACTGGATCGTGCTGGATTTAGCGACATCTCTGCTGCTATAAGATTATAGTGAAAGTGAAGCAAACATGACAGTAATCGCTTCGGCGCTGAATGAAGATTATGAAAGAAAGAAGACGTGACAACAAAATGAGACATTCTGTTCAGTGTTTTAATGTGCCAACGTACAAAGAGATAAATGCTGATTACTGACATCTCTACAATGGCATCTAAAACATGCCAACACACATGCACACACACACTCTTTCTCTCCCCATCAAACACTCTCCCTCTGTCATTCACACACACACACACACACACACACTTCCTAAATCCCTATGCACATCATTAGACAGTTTTTCTCTCCAGTCTACTGGGAGATGCTGCATAAAACAGAGCTGTCTCTGTTTGCGAGCCTCTACTTTTCATCAGTAAATTAATAACCAAATAAATGCTAATAACTACGAGTCAGACCTGGGATAAAACGTACGAGGAAGCAGCATGGGTCAGACGCCACAGGGCCACACATAACAAGTATAACCTATTAAAGGGCAGTTGTGTTTTTGCAGCATGTCACCAAGCGCATGTGGGTCCCCGCAGAAATGACACTGAGGGGCCCAACATAAATAATCTTATTTACCCAGAACCCACAAGCGCTTCATTAAAAATCAAAGCATGTAGGTCGTTTCTGAAACTGGTGCAAACATATTTGCATTGTCATTTAGAATCAGAGGCTCATAATTACAACTGACGTGACATTGATTTCAGCTCCCAATTAAGAAATCAAAACACGCGGCGGCTTTGAGCGCGCCTGCTCGTTCCTGAAGGCGGCAGCTACGAGACGTTAGGGTGCAAATCTGAAAACGCAGCGTTTGTCACTTTGAATGTACAAACAACAGCAGCTGCACAATGTTCAACCACCTGACGAAATCAAGCTGTAAGTCTTTGATCTGAAACTATCTGGCAGGGGGTTTATCTCCCTGCCAGACGTTTAGAGTGTTTATGTGTTTGGCAGGTAAATTAAGAAAACGGCTGCTGTAACACCAGACCAGCAGCGTGCACCAACAGCATCTTCACTGCATCACGCATCTTATATCAGATTCACACTGGCTGCTGACAGACTTTCTGCACATAAAAACCAAAACCAAATGTTTGTTTATGATTTTGAAAGTATTAAATTGTTATTCAGCCCCTCAGTTACTTTTTAAAGAGATATGTGTGAAATTATTCCTGTATATCTTAACCCAGGTCTGTTACAGTGTTCGTGCCTAAGGCTCTTTTACACCACCAAAGCACAGAGACGTTTCTAGGTAGCAAAAACACCCTCACTAAGCTGTGATCATACAGAATTAAATACAGTAGCGGCCATATCGAATATCATACTGGTGGTGATGATCTCTGTTCCAGCACTTCCTCGTGGTGTCAGGACTTTTGTTCCGCTCTGCCCGCATGGACCAACGACACGCCGAGTCAGGTGACACAAAGTGTTTCATCCACGACCTGACGGAGAGTCTGGTGACCCGACAAAGCTAAACACTGATTAACCGGAGCCCCGCCACTGAACACGGTGAGCTGTGACATCTTGCTGATAAAACGCTGAAGGGCAGGGTCACATGCTGAAAATGCTCGCTGACCCGTGGAGCTGGTATGACTAATGGAATAACGGCTGCAGCAGCGAGCTGCTTCTGCTTTCACTCAGTGCTAAATTAAAAGACGGGTAAACTGTGACAGCCTGTCACCACATACAAGCATTGAAGTTTGGGGTTTTTTCGCCCCTCAGAAGACACGACTTTCATTTAACATCCATCGGTTCAATAGTACTTATGAGAATATACACAGTGTGGATTTACAACAAGAGCCTCATGTCAGCCTGAAAAGGCTTGTAAAGTGAGATTAAGTGGCCTCGACCACATCCTGCCCACATGTTTACTCTTTAGCAACGCTTTAAATTTCAGACTGCAAATTACAGTGTGAATATGTTGTACATGCAGAGTACCAATGAGCTGTAAGAAGACAAGTAAATGGGATAAGGGGACAACAAATCTGTGTTTAAGGGTGGATTAAAAAACACATTAAAAGTACTTTTTAAGTATTCTGTACATTTTAAACGTACAGTAGCTAATTTTTTAGCCACTTTGGGGCGAAAAACGTTGTCATATCATCACCTTTCAGGTTGCTAAAGTGAACCTGTTAGCAAGCAGATGTTTATTTACCCATCCAGGAGTTTCAGAGCAGCATTAGCACAGTTGTGTTTCTCCACCTGATGAATGATGAAGTCCTGTGTTTGCTCTCCTTGCAGCTCAGTTTTGGTCTCCACCAATTCCTGAGAAAAATATCTGGATCTTTAGCTGCTAAACATACCACTATGTCCTCCAGCGAGCCATATATATTTATCAAAAAATAATAATTTTAACTTAAACACAAATTTGATCGCACCCAATTCCCTTCCCTTGTTCTTCCCTTGAACTGACATATTGATCCCGTTAAAGGAAGCCAGTAAGTATCTTATTATTGATACCGTGCATATACTGAATGACTGCACTGTGATTTGTGGGCTGTTATTACTAAATTCTTTCAGTTGTGTCAGATCTGAGCTCTTAACAAACTTGAACGAAGCACTGCTGTTATAGTTACAGACACAACTGTCAAACCTTTCCTCATCAGCAACAGAGGAAACGATCCTGTCGGTGCCAAACATCACCGTGCCAGTTTATTTAAAATAAATGGACATCTGTCAGCTGCATGAGTAGCGTGGCGGCTGCACAGTTCTTCATTTGCTAAGGTGGCGAGGGAGGCAGCCTGGATCCTATTTTTGGGTGATGGCTGCTTGACAGCTCCACGGTAAATATGTGACAATGGAGAGAACTGACGAGACGCCGTTTGTGTCTCCAAAACGTGAGCCAGAGAGTTCTTATTTTACATTCGACTCCCTGTGCACTTTTGAAATTAAAGTGTTTTGAAGGAAGATTGGAGGTCACAGGGTTTGGAAAGTGAATCAGCACACAGGGAAAGTTGAAGTTACACTTCAGCTGACAGAGAATATAAATAGGCTTTTGCACAATGATAGCAGAAAATGGATTTATCAACTGCTTTATCGCCCAATTTAGAATTTAAAAAACAGTATAGAATTAGCATCTTCATCCATATTTACACCCAGAAATTGTGTTTGATCCACGGCTGCCACCCAAACAACTGATGATTCGAACCGAACCCTGAGGGCAGGGGGAACGACGGAAATGAGATAAATACTGTTTAAATTCAAACCAGCCTGTTGGGACATGAAAGCAGTGGTTATCTATATGGTGGTGATGCTTTGATGTACGATACAGTCCTACTTTTTGTCTACAGTATATGTGTCCCAGCATCTATTAATACTGGCATCTGACACTGGCTGACATTTGCTTGTCCAGTGCCAACAGATGAAGTGCTGCCCGGCTTCTTTTCCACCACAGTCTGCACAAGCTGGCTGCAGTGCTGATCCCTGACATTTACTGCAGACAAGGCAACAGCAGTTTGGTGTTAATGAAACGTGGCCTGAACTCGTCAGTTGATACACTGATCCGGCTTTCAAATAGTCAGCTCCGTTTACAGTGGCTCTGTTTATATGCACACAATAATGCATTAATAGTGGGACCTCATAGTGGGACTTAGGCAGCTGTCTGAGTAATGAGTTAAGTACTTTGTGGGATTAAAAACTGATTTCTAGTTTTAAGTTTGTTTTTGCAGTACATGCATGCATTTTACCAAAACATGTGATGCAAAAACACTGAGACTGCATCCAAAATCCCTTCGTTATTTCCACCAAAGTAACACTCAACAGCTCATTATATTAGAGTCAGTAATATACCAGACACACGGTGGATTTTGAGCATACTAGTGGCACTGCACTGGTTGGGGTTACACCGATGTAGGTAGAGGTACACATGATGGAGTGCCTCAGGGCCCCATGCCTGGTCCCTAGTCCTTTTCCCATTTACTTTCTTCCTTCAGGTCATCTTTTACGTAGTCAGTTTCCACAATTATCTAACCTGTGACCATAATTTCCAGCTGGCACCATCTGGGCTAAAAGCTAAAGGCCACACCTCCACTTCACCTCCACCCGAGCAGGGTACATGAGACAAAGGTGTATGAATGTCCCGTGGAGCCATCGAGTAAAGTCACAGCTCTTCATATGTGTGTGAGTGCATAATCATATCATTACCCTCAGAGTGCAGCTCCTAACTTTCTCAAACTACTGATGTCCATGTAAACATGTCCACTGAGAGACTGTCTCTATCTGTGTTGTGTACAGTGGACACTTCTGTCCAACAGGATGCAGAGGAGCCGGATCAGAGGAGGAAGGACGCTCCGAACGTCACAGTGTGGAGAAACTCGGCTCAATAGGGAATCGAAATTTAGCAGACCCTCGGAGGCAGCTGACTGCAGTCCTGTCTCACACCTCCGACCACGGCTAATCAATCATGACAGCTGCATGTGCACACCCTGTGGGTTGCTGCGGTAACAGACAAGTGGGTCGATAACAGAATATTGAGCGGGTGTCTTTATTTTATCCCTTCCTCCTGCTTACCTCCCCCCAAGAGGAATCTGTCTTATGAAAAGTTGTGAGGCACAACTGTAGCATCTGATCCTATGCCGTGTCCTTGTGAAAGTTTCAGAGCTCCAGAGGACTCCGAAAAACAAAATGCCACAACTCCTAACGAAGCACTGATGATGACGAACTGATGGAGCGGGAGACGGTTTTCCAGCCCGAAGACTTGATGTGTACAGGTGAGGACACACGTGCCTTTGCATGTGCATGCGTGCTTAAACGTGCAGGAAAAGCCTCTCAGTCTATCATCCTGTTTCCTAAGTAACAGAATCAATAGGTTGAGTTGTTACGAGTGACATAATGAGAGTAGTTCTTGCAGTTAAATTCACAGGGAAGAAAGACGAGAGGCGGCATCGTCGCTGAAACCTCCATCCTTTGTTCCTGCAGGGCTGTCAGTTCTCTTAGTTGTGTCACAAGTCCTTCGAATAAACTAGTAAGACTTCTTTCCGCCCCCCCAACCCCTCCCCAGTGCTGACCTGGTGACGCTAGGGTTGTCAAGTTCAAATACCCACCAGCTTAAGTGCTCACACTTCTGTTGACTGAGGCACAAAAAGAAATCCACTAAACGCCAGCTTGACCCCCTGAATTTCCCCGGGGTCGGGGGGAGAGTTTCTGACGATACAGTTATTGGCTCCAATCCGGTGTATAGTATTCCTGACAGTTCTTGGGGATTGAGCCGTTAAAGTAAAATACCCCCAAACCCCCTCCTCGCCCCCTTTGTACCTCTCCAAGCATGTGGCCTGAATCAGAGCTAGTAATACTCCTCGTAGTTCTTGGGGTTGAGGCAGTAGAGGATCCCCCCACCGAAGGAAAAGATGGTCCCCCCCCAGGCCAGGCCGTAGCCCCAGTTGAACTCGTGGTAGATCCTCAGGTTGATGCTTTCGATGAACTTGATTGGGTAGAGGACCAAGCTGCAGGCCTGCAGGACAACTGGACGACACACGCAGACAGTAAGTGCACGACAAAGCATCATGTCTTAAAACAACAGCTGTGGGAAAACAAACCTGACTAACGGACGGCTTAAGAGGAAATGAATATTAGTAGATCTTTTTGTACCTTAAACTGCACAAACCTCCAGATTAATCGGTGAAAAACGCTAAAGAACAACATGAGCTATTAGTGCCTTTAGCTATCTGGTCAGAGTCTTGGATTTTTGCAAGAGTTTGATGGTTTTTCACAGAAGTGGATGAGAAACAAATGCTTGTCATATGTGAGACAGCTCACGCTGTTGCTCTGTGTTTTGGGCTATTGATGAATACTGCAAAACCTTCTCAGGCTCTGAGATCACTTTAGTGATAATACAGATTTAGAGTATCAGTGTGGGACTTAGTGACAGCTGATAGACATTGTTCAGTCTATTGTCTCTCTGAGAAAAACATCACAGAAATGTGTGCAGTCCCTTGTCATGATCCTCTGCAGCTGATAAATAGCATTTATTCATCTTTTATTGAAGGTTTCTTGTGAGTGGAGGTTTGCCTGAACACACTGCAGGCATGTGCTATTAAGAGGAAAACAAGGCAGATATTTCATACACACTAACGCTGCTAACGTCCAGAATGAGGGAGGTTCTGTGCTCGTGTTCACGTGAGCAAACAAGGAATTTGTTCTTTTTCTAAATTTTAACTGAAATTTGGTTTGGAAATTCGTGGTCTCCTCAAGATGATTTATATCTCCTTCGGTGATCCCTGAACTTTTCACCTGGCACCATCACAAGGTCAAAATTTTTATTTGTCCAATACTTTGGCTTTTGACCAAATACCTGTAATGTTCCCATCAGCCCCATCTACACTTAATTAATATTAGCATGCTAATATTTGCTAAACAAATATGGTGAACATGGTAAACATTATACCTGCTTAACATCAGCGTTGTCATTGCGAGCATATTAACATGTTCAAAATCTTCATAAATCTCTATTTACCACAACATTGTGGCAACGTGCTCTTCACCCACCCACTGCACGCACATCCCTGATTGTAAGTGGGAAGCCTGTCTGTTGTCGCCATTGAAACCAGAGTTTTTGATCATGCAGAAGGTGAACCAGATGATGAGGAGGAAAGGTTAGAGAAACTCATTTAAAACAGAGTGTAGTCAGAATCTATATTTAGTCTGACTATTACAACAGGAGGTCTTGGAAGATTATCAAAAGTTTCCGGATGTTCTGCAGGATTTTCTCTTTGCATCAGACTTTCACTTGACTTTCACTTTCTCCGGCGCAGCACTAAAATGACATGTGGAGACACGCCTGGCTACTCCAGCTTAGGCTTTCACCATCTGAAGGGACGTGCACACGCATGTGTATTTGTGGAAGAAACGCCCTGTCTCTAACATGACCTGTGATTGGCCAAAGCCTCCCATCACAGGCTAAACCCTCTGAAATAGAGAGCCAGGTGACTCTATGCCTCAAGATATTGTGGAGTTTTTGCCCAATGAAGCCAAACTGCCGACCACAGCTTTAATTATTGAATCAAAAATACATCGTAAGCCCACTTGCTCTGATGTTAAGTCTAATAACTTTGGGTTCATGGGATTTGGTCACCTACATTTGTTTTTCTTTAACAATTTTTTAGCAATCACGTACAAAACAGTTTAGAAACGCCAGGAAAACAGCAGAAATTAGCATGGACTGGGTTGAGAAGACAGTCGCAAGCCCTGAGGGGATGTCATTTAGCTCTGTTTAGTTCATTTAGCACATTTCAGAAAAACATAATAAATCAAACTTGATCAGGCGAGGGGGTGGGGGGGGGGGGGGGTGGAAGAGCTGGAGGAATGAGACAGAGATGGGTCAAAGGAAAGAGGATGAGTTTAAGGAGGGCAGGAGGGATGAGGGGAGGTGAAAGGAGGACGGGGGAGTAGAAGGGGGGAGAACGAGCACAGAGATAGATGTTTAAAACGGGAGGGGGGAGAGAGAGATGGATGGCAGTGGAACAAAGGGGAACACATCAATCGTTATTTCTTCAAAGGGAATTCATCTTGTGGGAATGTAAACACGCTCTGGCACTTTCCTGCACAGGAAAAAAAAACATGGAATACATAACATCCAAAAACATGCAAATATTAACACAGATGGTGGGAAAAACAAGCCTTAAAGAGGTGGCTGGTTGTTAGGAAGTGTGTATGTGATCTATCATTCACTGAGGTCCCTTTATAGTCCACCCGAAAACACTTTGCCTCTGTGCTCGGCTTTCAAGAGATCCTTTAGAGAGTTGTTTACGTCCCATCGCGAGGAAAACAAGCACATTTTGACAACTAGTCTTTTTTGTTTGTTTGCATGTTAAGAATTCATAGATCACTGATCTGTTTGCCAGGCGCTAACTACTTTAGCTTTAAGTGCTGAGTGTTATTGAATAAAAAAAATCAGACTTTTTGCAAAGTAAAATGCTTCTCTAAAGTTAAATGTCTGTACGACCACATTTTGTTTCAGTCCGCGGTGCTGAATGACAAACAGCACAACGGTTTTAACAGCGTGTTCCTCTTTCTGTGTGGTCGGATCAGCTTTGCAAGAAAACATGATTAAAAATATCTTTTCAGAAGACAATCAGCATTGGTACAGTAATACCACAGTAGTTTAGTGTGTTACTTACGTACATCAAGCTATGTTACAATACTTCTTTACAACAGAAATCAACCTTTTGGTTTCACAAACGACAGGAACCCCATCCAACCACACCAACCTCCTCCACAGGTGGACTTTCTCACTCCGCATCCTGCATTATTTAACGCCTTGGGAGTGAGAACAAAGTGTCTCTAGAAGTCTCAGACTACCCTGCATGTTGATAAATGATGCTAAAGTGGTACCCAGTGCCTTAAAAAGTGATGCCAAGAGGTCCTTAAGGTGTCTGTATGTGCTTGGAATGAGACACACTGTCTGTTTGCTTTGCTGAGGCGAAAGACTGAAAAGCTTCTCAATCATCACATCACGCCAAATGACTCTGTATGAGCAGTCAAATGTTTAATTCCAATCTGTTGCATTTTCATGTTTCCCACATGCTTTGGAAGCATTTTCCAGAAAAAGTCGACTCCCAGTTCATGAACAAGCACACAGCCTCCTTAAATCTCAATCACATTAAGTTAAGAAGATTTCCTCCTCACTGTTGTATCTCACTCCTGTGGTTTGCACAGCATGACAGGCAACACATCCAGCTTTGCAAAATGAAACATTTCACGGCTAAAAAAATGAAATTTTCCAATTATTCCTGGGAGGTGAGAATGGGTAAAATGTGGAGACTTGACAGTTGTCCAACTTGAGATTGGGGCTGGCTGGGGAAATTAAACGGACAGGCGTGACACTGCGCTCCGACCCTGCTGCGCCCGACTCATAAAAATAAGATTTTCTCTAAATTAGTTTGAGGGAGAGAGGAATTGTGTGTGTGTGTGTGTGTGTGTGTGTGTGTGTGTGTGTGTGTGAGTGTGTGTGTGTGTGTGTGTGTGTGTGTGTCAGTGTGTGTGGGCAGTCTGTGTGCCTACTTAATGAGTAAGTAAGGATTATCATTTAAATGCATGTCAGTTTTCAATGTGATTACCCTGCAACCTTCCAGTTACCTTGTCTAAATTGGCTGATTAAGTGTGTGTGTGTGTGTGTGTGTGCGCGTGTCATTAGGTGTGTGTATTTTAGCACATAATGAGTGTGTGGCCTTCGACCCAGGACTGGTGTAATTGTCCATGGGCTCCAGTTCATTATGTGTGCGCGTGTGCGCTGACCTGCAGCGAAGAGCATGAAGGCGACGGGCGCGTAGAATCGCCGTCTCGTGCCGATGCACACGGCAACCAGGGCGACCAGGAATGACATCAGCACCAGGGCTCCACCCCCTAGCAACAGGGCCAGCGTAGCAACCTGCCAGTCTGGAAGAGGAAGGAGGGAGGAGAAGAAGTGAGGGAGGAAGGTGGACGGAGGAAGTGGTAAAGAGAGGAAGAAAGTACTGTAAACAACATACATTCAGTTGCATGAAAACATGAAGAGAAGATTCATGAATAAATGCAATATAGTGAACGCATAACAGCTAAAAATGAAATGCACAGGACTCTGAGGGGGGTCTGGGGTGGCATATTATTTTATTTGACATTTATATTCACCATCAAGTATGTTGATTAGAGGGAGAACAGGAGAAGAGGTGAGGATGGAAGCAGGAAGACGGGAAGTCATAAAAAAGGAAGGAACAATGAGGAACAACGAGAGGCGAGAGGAAGGAAAAGGAAAAGGAAAGAAAAGGGTATGAAATAAACGCAATGGAAAGGAAGAAGCAAAGGAGGAAGAAAGAAAGAGGAAAATGTGAAGAGAGGGAAGAGGAAAAGTTATGCAATTCAGGAAAGAAAGAAGAGAGTAAAACAGCATGGAGAAAAGGGATGGGAAGAAGGAAGCAAAGGAAATGGAGTAAGGAAAGAATACTGGAAGGGGGAAGAGGAAGGTAAGACAGGCAGATGGAGGAAGAAAAGGATGGAAAGTAACAGGAAAGTGAGAAGGATGGGATGAATCATGGGAGGAAAAGAGGAAAGACAGATGGAGGGAAGGAAGGAATAAGAAGATAGACGGAGGGAGAAAAGGAATGAAATAAAGGAAAGAAAAGGAAGCAAGGAAAGAAAGAAGGAAGGAAGGAATGATGAGAGCAGGTGATGATGTTAAGGAAGCATGGACAGATAGAAGAGTGAAGGAAGACAACGAATAGGAAGAGGAAAGGATGAGTGAAGGAAGGAAAGAATACTAGAAGGCAAAAAGGCAGAGAAAGAAGAGAGAAAATAAAATAAAAAACAGCAACAAAGGGAATCGAGGAACAAAGAACATCTGAGGAAAAAAGGGAAGGACAAGTTAAAGCGAGATGAAGAGAGGGTTTGTGGCGACGAGGCGGCGAGCATCTCCGAGAGGGTGACGGGTGATAAAAGAGGCATAATGTTACAAGGACAGAGAGGGCAGCGTGGAAAGGAACGCCAAAAGGAGGAGAAGACGGGTGGTGAAGGTGGAGGGAGAGAGGGGGGAGGAGGAGGAGGAGGAAAAGGAGGTGAAGAGGGCGTGAAGGGGCTGGGGACAGAGCAGCGCTGAGTGAAAGTAATGAAGAGAGAGAGCACTTACTATACCTGAGCTGACAAAAAGCCTCAGCTAAAAAGCTTTGCTGGCATGTTATCAAAAACCCGTCTGCATTTAGGCTATATATAGGGAGCACTCTGAAACGCACACACACACACACACAAATAGACACACGGCAACATACAAAGACACGCCCAAGTACCACGAATCACATCAAACCACTGCATTATGGTTGATAAAAACATGCCACATACTCAGACTTGGGTTATTCACCCGCAGCAGAACGCAGAGGGTGGCACCATGCAAACTGCCAGTTAGCAGGATTCTTAGCTCGGTCGCTAACAGGACGAGAAGTTCACAGCATGTTCTTCATCTTACAGGTGGAAAGTGGAACTCATAAGCAGTAAATTGCACCCTCGTTCAATTCAACAGCTGCTGCAGATACAAGTTTTACTGCTGCTGTCCAGACCAGCAGCTCATGACGGCTAATGTTAGCTTGTGTTAGCAAACTGAAGAGCCATTGCTGTGTAATTTTTTTTTATATCAAAGTATGATGTAATGTCTCTTTTTGCGCTGCAATTAGCATGCAACATTTCAATGAATGACCAGAGATGCAATCTTGCTTTGCAGAAACTCTCATGGTGCAAAAACAGCCAACAAGCTGCAATTATAGCTTCCTCCATTTCAGGCTCTGCCGTCCAGGTGGTTCTCTGTCGGTAAATCATCAGATCAATGTTTGCTTCTTGCTTGTTCGCTTTACGACGAGTGAATCCACTGATCGTGGCTATTCCACTGGAATTAATTGATTCCACTGCAAAACCTCTCCACTTTAAACGCTGGTGTGACTGGGCATTTTGGGGCTGCGCACACACACACACAGACACACACACACGTACACACACTCACACACACACACCTCATCACGTAATCCATCTGAGCTCAGAGCGAGAATAGAGATTTGGCCGTTCCTTTCACCTTTTATTCCACCTGTCTGCCTTCCCACTGTGATCAGATGTGATGCTGTCAAATTGGCTGGGCTCATGTAAGCTGCTGTAAAACCTATTTCTGTACCGCACGGCTGAACCAGGAATTGCTATGTTACACGTTAAATAAATAAACGAATCTGTGCTCTTTAAGGACATTTGGCTCAATGCACCCTCGCTGGCATCAACAGTAGGCTATACTGCAGGGCTATTTAAGTCAATTTATTTTTTATTTTCCAGCTATTTAAGGTGTGTAAATACAGCCGATGCCTAAATTTACTTGCGTGGTATAAAAGCTTGTGAAAGATGGATGGTGGAGGGGAGAGATAAGGAAAGATGAGAGATTTAGAGGCAGAGGGAGGGAGGAGGGATGGGGATAGAGGTGAAAGATGAGATGGAGTGGCTGGCCGTGGGAGGCAAGGAAGGAAGGAAAGGAAATTAAAGATGAGGGAGAGCAGAGAGAAGAGATAAAAAAGGATAAAGACAGATCTTTGGTACAGCCAGAAGAATCTTGTAATACAAATGCAAAGCAACCAAAAACAGTTTATTTTCACTTTGAACGATGCTGCTGATTAAGAAGGTGACACCAAAGGTCATTTTCTGAACAAACACCTTTTCAGCTTTACTGAAACGTTTCCTGGAAAGCATCAGAACATCCCCACACGAAATCCCACTTCCTATTTGTAGCCTGCCCGCGTGGGTCTGTGTGCACATGTTTGAATCTGTTTGCTGCATATTTTAGTTGAAGCACTTCAGGCAAAAATGTTTGGTTTTCGCTTGAAGTCAGCTCAGCAACTTCCCTCAAAGCGCAGAGCTGGGTCGCTCTGCGGAAGCAGCCTCAGCCAATCGAAGGTCAGCGTGAAGCAGGAAGGCATCGCACAGCCAATGAGAAGCGAAAACAAATCCTCAGCCATAGTTCAGTGAGAATGCCATCTCTCTCTGAGTCTCAGATTGTCTCGCAGAAACACTCACACACGTTCTTCTCAGCACGACACCGAACTTTCGTAAATATGTGTTCCATCAGTACGAGCATGCACTGTTCGCTTGGTCAAGTCTGCATTCGCACAACTAACTTGACACTTGGAGGAGCTGAGGAGACAACTGTTTATCCACCACTTTGAGCTAACTTTAAGCCCAGTATATCACATTATTTTTTAGCTTAAACTACTCCTCTTTGGTCATCAGTTTTAATAGTGAATCCTTAGAAAGTTCACGTTACTACATGAGAAGTAAAGGTTGTCTCTTGTTTGTTTACTCCTGATTTAAGCAAACACAGCATATGCCACAATCCTGATCCTCTTAATAAGGTTAGAACAAACAGTATATGGCACAGTTACAGTCACTTGGACTTCTCTGCGACTACAACTGCTGCAAATATCTCACCCCTCTTTCTCACACAAACACAATGGTAGCTTTTACTGTAAAACTCTGCAGTTTCATCTTTCATATGCATACAATATGCAAAGCCTTGCTTCCCTGCCTCTCTCACACACACTATGGCGGATCAGAATTTTTCAAATTGCATCACGCACACTGTCAAACATATAGGCAACTGTAGAATTCTCCTTATGTATAATTTAAATCCTTCCTCTTGCTCTCACTAACTCGCACTCTTTGGTATGTGCAACTTGCAAATTAGTGCTTGCAAATGTACCAGTTTCTCGCTCACAGACACACATTGTGCTGTGAGTGAGAAATACCTCTTGGAGTAATGTGACTGTTTGCCATGTGACAGGATTACTGCGCTGTCACTTTTTTTTTTTTCTCCTGCAAAGCCACTCCAAGCTGTCACGCTGATTAACTGCTGTAGTACTTCGGGTTCCTGTATCCAGAGCAGAACCCATCAGTCCTGCAGCTGCAAATGTAAAATCAAGAGTCCGCACATGCACTACATTTGTCAGTTGGTTGTCATTTTAACACTTCAGTCATGACATTAATTTGAGCTCTGCCAAGGTTACTCTAGTCCTCAATCTTTCAACCCGTACCCCCAAAGCTCAGTACCTGAACAGATATCAACAGCAGACCCGACCCTTTAATATAAGATTCACTAGAAGAAGCAACGAGCAAAAGCTGGGTGTCAGGATACTGTAAGAGAACACAACAGCCACAAAATAACTGATAAGAACAATGCAGGGGTCTGTGCAGACTCCGGGTGCAGAGTTTTTTCAGTGGATTACGTCCAATCCTGTGTAATTTTGACACAGCTGGCAAACTGTGGATACCTTCATGAATAACTGTCACTGGGATAGAACATAACTGACCTTTCTGAGCCCTTCTGCATACTGCTGAGCTGCACAGTTTATACAGTGAGACGGGATTTGAAGTTTAGCGCCCGACTGACACGTCTCCAGGTGCCTTTTGTGCAGTCATTTTGAGCCACGTTAGCGGCAGGGTGCTAGAGATGGCAATGCCACACTGAAATGTCTCAACAACGATTCATTTTCAATCAATGGAAGTGAATTTTCCAATTGGTGCCGGTGTCCACTTGTCCTGGAGGATGTCAGTGCCGCGGACAAACGGGGAATTCTGGTCAAATATTATGTATGGATCCTGTTTTTTTGCATCCGAGTGACTAATGGAGACAACAATTTTTGATTTTCTGTAATTTAGTCCCTGCAGGTGTTAGTGCACCGTCAGTTCACGTCCACTAAAAGTGTTTGTTTTTGCCACTGACAGGCTCAGATTGTTATTTTAAGTGTCTGACAACATTATGGGAAGTATCACGATGAAGAAACATTTCTGTTAAAGACTAACATCTATTATTTTTAACCAGAAACAGCCATTATATCACTGTCGCCAAAGCCACCAGACTCCATTCACAGAAACAGTAATTTTATCATCATAAAACACGCTTTTTTTCAAATGTGACAAAAAGGAAACCTTCTTTTCACTGTTCCAACAACAAACAAAACAGTAATTACTGGACCATAGAGACTGGTTTTATCACTCCTGTCCGTCATGCAGTGCTTTTAATATAACTGCCACAATAACATGTCTGGATTTTTTCAAATATAAAATCAAGTTAGAATATTCGTTCACAGCCCTACGACTATTTCTCTTCTCTTGTTTAATATCTCCGAAGCCAGAAATCAGACTGATCGGCACAAAATGCAGCACACACATTCATGACAGCACCATCATTCGCTCAAAATTTGCCCAATATCTGGGATAATGATCAAATGCCTGCAAAACTAATGACATTCTCATCATCCTCAGCTGTGCTTTGTGTTTAGTGCTAAATAGCAAATAGTAGCCTGCTAACACGCTAAACTAAGATGGAGAACATGGTAAACATGATCAAACATCAGCATGTTGGCATTGCCATGGTGAGCATGTTAGCATGGCGATGTTAATATTTAGCTGGAAGTGCCACTGTGTGTAAGCAAAGCCTCACAGAGCTGCAGCCTCCTTCCATTCTGCTGCCAGGTTTCCATTCACTGGTTCATTTTCTGTGTTGCTGATCACTTCTCAATATGCAAATAACGTATCGCACCAATTATCATTACCAGCTTAGACCAAAGCAATTCTTTTACAATGTCAGAATCATTGCAGATTAATTTTCTGTTGATCCACTAAATTATTTCAACTCTAAAATAATCTTTACAAAGTAGACCAATGAGAATAATGAGAATAATCTTAATATCTGAAACCCACAGAAATGTGTTTTTGAGGGGGATCCTAGGTGTTAATTGAATGGTGCAAAAACCCATGTTTTTCATTCAAAACCTTTCGAATGTCTTTAATTTGCTGAGCTGATCAAAGACCAATTTAATAACCAAAATATGGAAAAAATCCCTGATAAACCAGCCTGTTTCTGAGTGAATATTGGCATATGGAAGTTTAAAAACAGAAGGCTTATTTAAAAAAACATGATTACTGCAAGTCAATACCACAGGAATAACTGTATTTAACACAACGTTGTTCTTTCCTGTCCATAGATAATTTAGAATTTGTTGATTTGAAGACTTTTTATGCTGCAGTGATTCTGTACATGCTTTGAAGAAAGCTTGATTTGCATTCACCAAAAGGATTATGTGTGCTTGGGCACTCGCACATCCCTTTTCCCATCATACCCTAAGTGTGTGTGTGCGTGTGTGTGTTTTGGGGATGGCAAGTGGGAGCTGTAGGTTCCTGCCTATTCCCCTGTCTGTCTGCCTGCCACAGAACTGAATGCCACATCATTTCCCATTCCTCGTTCAGCCGCTACAAATAGAACGGGCGTCTCTGGGGGCTGAGCTCGCTGAGAGGAGAGATGGAGTCATACGAGAGGAGGGTAAGGGAAGGAGGGGGTAAGACAGGGGGAGAAGAGGGAGAGAGGGAAAAGGGGGAGAGAGACATGACCCTGGAGAAAATGGAAAGGAGAGATGAAGATGGAGAGGGCTGAGGAGGACGGAGATGGTGAAATTACAAAGGGAAAATCATTAACAGTAGAAATGTAACAATGAAGCCCTCGGGGGGGAGAGGGACAGGAAGGAGGGAAGACAGGAAGAAAGGAGACAAAAGGGAATAAGGAACAAACAAAAAGGAGATAGAAAAAGAAATGGGAGGATGGTGGAGTATTGAGAAAAAGACAATTCATTTAAGAGTACAGATGAAAAGGGCCTGGGGAGTAAAAGCAACGGACGGATCGATAGGCTGATAGAGAAAGATGAAGGGCAGGGACGGAGGTAGCGTTTATGGAGGTTTTAGCTGATCTGAAGTCTGTGACAACAAAGACCAGTAAATGTGGGTCAAAACATGCCAAAAGTGACACACTTTCCACAAAAAATTTCTTACAATCACTTATTCTAAAACATGTAAATATGAGTGAGTCCAAAAAAATTTCACAGTTTAAGATACAAGAGAGTGAGAGGAAGAGGAGACATAGGACTGTTTCCTCACTTTTTCTGGTGTCTCAGGGTGTAACCAAATCCACCAGTGAGCCTGGGAAATCTTCTCTCAAGGTCAGGCGAATGACAAACCTTCTGGTAGCAACAGCACATCTTTTGTTCTCTGCAGTTTATTGTGCTTTGGCTGCATTTGAACGCTGTGGCATTTCTTTTTTCGTTTTTTTTTTTGACTGAAGAACAAATATGTTTGTTTACCTCACTGAGGATAAAGCGCGAAATCTGAGTTGTAAAAAAAAAAACAAAGGAAGAGAAGGGGCGGCGCAGAGGAAGAGCTGATGAGGAAAGGAGGAAGATGGAAGGAGAAACAGGAGGGATGAATGAATATGGGAACAGAGCCGGAGGCGGCTGAGCTGTAAGGAGGGAATTGAAGGAGTGACTGCGAGGCAGAGAATAAACAGAGAAAGAAAGTAGGTTGGCTTCTAGGTATCACTACTGAGGGTTCAAACCCCTTTCAACAAAGCATAGGGTGTGTGTGTGAGTGTGTGTGTGTGTGTGTGTGTGTGTGAGACAGGTCGAGATGCCCCTGATGTCTGCCTATAAGGCCAAACACCCACTATAAGGTTTTTCATGTGAAGCCGCGTCCCATTTGCCAAACATGAGGGAATTGAACTCCAGGATTTCTGCGTGGAGCTGACTTGATCTCATATGCTGGCTGGCTGTCGGTTATTGATGTTCCTGTACTGTCATGAATATCAAAAATCCCTTTAGCCCTTGACAGACGTGGGTTATGCTACATTGCTTCATCGATGTGTTAAAGCGAGAGCTCTTTCTCACTCTGGTACGTAACTATTTGCTACGGCTTTCGCCAAAGAGCGCCGACGCGTGCGTGATATCTGGCACCTCGTACACATGTTGACAGTGGTGAGCTGGAAATGATATGAAGGAAGACTGGTGACACATTGCATCAGTGATAGATTTCTTTTGTGGTTGAAGCCTGAACTAATGACTGACGAACCTCTTCTCACAGTTTCATCATTTATTGGCCTGTTTCCTATTGTCTGACAGAGCACAGGGACACAATGACAGGACCTTAAACCTGCATTGTTACCTGCATTTCCAGCAAAAACAAGATGAAGTTATCTATTCACACATCCAACAGAGCAGCATTAACATTGATTTAAAGCCATGTTTGTGTCCAACTTTTTGATCTCCACCAACTCTTGAGAAATATATCTGGTTCTTGAGCTTTAAGTTGATTTGCTCACTTGCTGTATGTAAAGTGTTGATATTCATAATTTCATCCACTCAGCTGGCATTAATAGTAAATATAGCAAGTGAGTGGTGGTCTGAATTTATTTTATTCAGTTTGTTTGTTTCATTTTCGCCCCGACACCACTTTGGAATAAAAATGATAGAATCAGCTGATGAGAGGAAACGCCTCAATGACTTAAATGAAGGGACGCTGGTGGCCTCCTGGTTCATGTCATGTTGGATGTCACCATCCAAATTGCAATTATGACTGGGAAACTCAGATTTTGGAGAAAGCTCCAACATATCAGACTTGGCACTTCATAATACAGGCCTAAAAACCAGCCAAGCATGGATGCCTCACATCAGCCAAAGTCTGTCGTTCAATGTAATTAGATTCAATTTAACCCTCACACGGCCGACATGGGATTCACGTCTGGCTGGGGACTTTTGTTTTCATGTCATTTCAAAATGCTCTATGACTCTGTGGATGACCTTAGGATTGCTGCTGTGCTATACTGCCATCATGAAGTATAGGCACACGTCTGAGAGGAGCTTCACATACTCATGATAATATCTATACACTAGAATTACTTAACAAGGAAACTCCATATTACAACTACAGCAACTGGTCTATCCACAATAGATCTGTTCTATTCAGCGCAGTGAGATTGTTTTCTTTAAGCCTTTGATTTGTATCTCAGTCCAATTAATTAGAAACCCTGCTGTGCATGTTGTGAACTGCACATTTCTTACTCTGATTGAGGTATTAAATGATCTGTCCCTGCATACATTAAAGCATTTTGTTTGTTGTTGGGGACAAAGACTGTTGGAGCTGGTGGATGTTCGCTTGTCTATTTAACCCCATCTTTGGGTTATATTACACTGTGTTGTTCCTCCTCATTAAGTCTTTCTCTAAAACTTGATTGAGCCTTTAGAGAGCTAATGTTGAGTGTCATTTTTAGGCGTGCAGACAAAGCTACTGCGATAAAAGCTGTTACAGGTTTACCACAAAACTAGGCACCTTTTTTATGTGTTGTTCTTGAGTAATTATCATAACAAACATTCATCAATGTAGTAATTTAAAGGTCTGGTCACAACAGAAAGTGATACAGCAAAGTTAAGTTACACATTTTTGTGAAATATTTGGTTGGAGAAGCTAGCTAGCAGGCTACGTGGTGATCTAATGTAGCTTGTGAGCTAACTGCTAACTCGCTAGGTGACAAGCTAACAGTCAGTCTAACTGCTCTTGGAGATTCTCTCTATTTTCCCTTTACAGTTCTGTTATTGTCTGTCTTGACAGTCTGTTGACCATTGTACAGCATTTTGTATTTATAAAAGGTTATTGAAGAGGGAAGACAAAGCTCTCCGGGTTAGCAAACTCACTAGCTCTTTGGTTTAGCTTGCTTGCTAAGAGGAAAATAAGTTCACACGATTTATTTGAAAGACATATTGGTCCCATTGGTTCCTGTCTCATAACTGTCTCTGAACTATTCCTCTTTTTTGCAGCAGTTTATTAAAAGTACTGCGACACTGCTAGAGAGCTATAATAGCTTCCTCCATTTTTACTCTCCCGCTCTCCTTCCCCTCAAATCAGCACTGTGAAGACTGGTAAATATTGACAAATTGTTCATCATCTTAGTCATCCTTCTGCATGTTTCTTTTTGAACAGAAAAACATCCCTACGCTGACGTGACATGAACAAGCCAATGGATAACGACCAACCTCAGCGGGGGCCAAGCAGACATGCCAAGCAGGGGAAAAGACAATTTCCCTGCTTCATGTTATTACACTCAGAGATTCACCACAAAGAGTGAAAAGGATGAGCTAAATTAACAGAAACTGCTGCTTTGGCCCGTCTCGAGTGCTGGGACAAGCCAGGGGAGCTGGCACAAGCAGGGAGTGATTTATTTTTCAAGATCAATGTGTGTGTGTGTGTTGGGGAGGCTCACACACACCTGTCGCGCCAGGACATCTAATTAGGCAGGAGTGCTGGTCCGGCTGTTCATGTGTGTTTGTGAGACGTAAAGAAGGAAAGAAAGGCACTGCTGAAAGTTGCAGTCAGTGTGTGTGTGTGTGTGTGTTTGTGTGTGTGTGTGTGTGTGCAGGTCCTGGGAGAGGAGGTGCAGAGATGTAACAACAGAGAAATCAGAGTGTGACATGAAATATTCAGCTGGGCTTCAGAGGAGACGGTCCAGAAATAGGTCAGCTCAACGTGGTGGCCTCTTATTGGCACAAACACACACAGTCACGCAGCAATTTACACACTGACATACAGACACCCAGACTGCCCTTCTGTCTCACACACGCACACACACACACACACACACACACACACACACACAGTCAAACGCTCATTCCCTCGCATACGAAGATAGACAGGAAAATAGATAGATGATGTCTGTCTCAGTGTCTGGCAGCTTAAATGATGCCTTTTTAATGTCCCCATGTGTAATTAGCACCAGTCAGCTCCTGGTGTCACAGTGGTGGTAAATAAATCCACTTTCACCTCAATTAAAGTAACGCTTGTGAACTCTTGTTTCCCTGGAAACCAATCCAACATCCGAGATCAACCCCTCCTCTCCCAGCCCTAAAACTGCAAGACCTCTCCTGGGCTCAACAACAAGGCCGTTTTCTAGACAACAAAAGACTGGAGAGGACAGTAAAAAAAAAAAAAAAGGAGTGAGACAGGATGAGCTCTGTATCGAGCCTGCACCACCACCACCACCCCACCCCACCCCGCCTTCCTTCCTTCTCCTGTGTTGACAAATGAATTAATTAGGTGCAGGTAAGTGGCAACACCCAGGAGAGTTGAGAGGCATTACCATGAAAGTAGTGGCAGTTTTGCAGCATTAATAATCTAAATGGTAATCATTATAAAGTAGCTGAAAATGCACTTTATAGCACACCGTCCCACCAGTTTGTTCAGGTGTATGAACATTGTTTAGAGTATAGAGACAATCACAATGATCCTCTAACAGTATTATATGACTTTAACTTTGAAATGCTATTTCACCATTCATTTTTAACATAAATCTTAAAATTGCATTTAAGGGCTGCAACTAAGTTTATGCCTATAATTCACCGATTAGACAACATACTAACATGACTTGTTTCATCTGAACGGTCCAAATATTCAACTTACTGTCATAAGAGACAAAGAAAAACGGAAAATATTCACATTCAGCAGCTGGAACCACTGAAATGATTAACTGGTTGTTAGAACTGAATGATCATTGAATGGTCTCATCTCTAAAGCACTCATAACTGGGCTGTTCACCTGTTTGTGTCAGGCAGGACCTGTGCGCCCCTTCACATCAGGGCTGGTATTTACCACACCTTTGTGTGTTTTCAAAATGTCACGTCTGCAGCTTTTTGAGTGAGGAAAATGAGCGCTGAGGAGGAATCGTGAGGGGATGTCATTCAGCTGTGCTGCAGGTATGACCAACTGCATCAGTGTCAGTTTGGAGCATTTTATCTATAATCCATTTTTTCCTTTGTAGCAGAAACAGAAATAAAAAAAACCTGAAATCATTCTGAGTGCCAGCCTTTTCCTTCATTTCACCTCCATAATAATCAATGTGGAGGTCCCAGTGGAGGCAGGGGTCGACAGGGACTGTCAGGAGGGGGCTTTGTTATGGTTGATAGAGACAGTGAGGAGTCACTTCACTGAACAGGACAACACCTTCCTACAGCTTGTTGAGATAATAGTCTTGGGGCATTTTCCTCTAGGAATGCCCTTCTAGAGGGAAAAAGGCGTCCCTCCATCATCACTGATCAGTTTCAGCATCTTTCAGAACAACTGTTTTGTTCTCTACTACATGAAAAGCTCCTGTCAACACACAGCATCTCCATCCTGTCCCGTGCGCACCGGACAGGATAGATGAAGCGGCTGTTAGGATTCTGTGAGCCCAGATATTGTGACTTCCCCCCCGCTCATTACCTGAACCCAGCGTGCTGTTGCACTGCCAGTTCTCGGTGCTCGCCGGCTTCCAGCAGGACTCCCACAGAGACAGATAGTACTGGTCGTCGGCAGTCACCCACGCCGGGCTCATCACGGCGCCCACATCCAGGCAGAGCGCAAGGAAGACGCACACCAGCCCGACCAGCTTCAGCGGTGTCAGCGGGGAGCTGCGCGCCGACTCCTCCGTCTCGGTGACAGCAGACGACATGGCGGGGCTGGAGGGGCTCGGTTCCACGACGCGTGTGTCTGAGTGTGTCGGTGTGTCTCTTCCAGACGGTGTGTGGATGTACGGGAGAGTGGAGATGGGATGTCTGAGCTGAGATGCTGCTGCTGCCGCTGGTGCCGCCGCAGCCGCCTGCGTTGCGCGCTGGACGGACGCTGCGCCTGTGAGCGCCGCTGCCGCCGCGCACCGGAGGTCTCCGCCGTTTACAGCGCTGACGTCAAGGCTCCGAGGGATCAGCAGGTGCTACAGGGTCCTAAAGAGAGAGAGGAGGGGGGAGAAACGAAACGCCACCTCATCAGGGCCGTAGCAAGAGTTTGAGAAACACGGAGGCACCAACCAAACTCTGTACAATTTTGTGAGTACTTAAGGTCCAGTGGGTTAGATTTAATACAACACTCAGAGTAAGTCGTCATTGGTGTAAAATCACCTGAAAATAAGAATTGTGTTTCTTTCTATCTGAAGAGGGAGCGGGTCCTCTTCCACAGTCTGCCATGTGTCTACAGTAGCCCAGAATGGACATACCAAACATCAACGCTAGAGGGCGTCCTATGAGTTTTTCCTGACCATCGTAAGGGAGTGAGAGGCCGGGGGTGTTAGTTGGTTCCTCAGCCTCACTGCCACTGGACCATTAAAAACAATCTCATCCCACCACTTCATAGCCTCGTCTGAACCTTACTCCATGAAGTCAGGTACACCGATTTAATTCTGGTGTTAAACCACTTTCATTCAAAATGATTTAGTTGTTTGTTTGTTTTTTTGGCGTAGTTGTTTTGGCCAAGCAGTCACATTTTGAGATATTTCGTTCAAAAATATAATCGTGTCAGTGTGAGAGTTTAATTTAGGGAAAGTGGTGAGATGGACCCTTTTATAATTTATTCCATTCCCTGTTTTATCTGTTAACTTCTGGGCACCATTGCTGGCGATAGTAAACACAAGGGAAAAAATCACACCCCCTAACACACACACATCTAAAAGCTGTGTTCAAAGCCACCAGACTCCCTTGACATAAACAGTCATTTTACCTCGCAGAGCACGGGAGTCGCATCTCTACGCCTTCCTCTCTCGGTTAGCTTGTTTGTGTGATTGTGTGGCTGGTGTTACGAAGGGTTGGCTTGGATCACAAGTAACGTGCTAAATCTCAGACTGTTGGTGGCAAAAGCAAGCTCTTTTTAGCAGATGTAGTTTGGTGGGCACATTTGCCCCCAAGGATTCTTCTGCAGCCACTGCAGCCTGTTTCACGGCTGTCGGCTGAGGCAATATACTGGACCAAATCAACTTTTTCTACACATTGCTCATTTAGACCCCAAAATATGCAAAAACAGGGCCCTGGTTAAAAAATACTGGAATTACCCTTGAACACACTCACCTCATTAGCCCTTTATTCACGGCGTCAGAAAAATTAGATTTTGGATTCATTGTTAGATTAAATATTAAGGACTTCTTTTGAAGTGCAGGGTGAAGCAAAGAGCAGAGGAGAAAGGGAGAGCAAACACAGCGATGGAGCGGGAGAAAGTGGGAGGCACATGAAGGAATATTATTGTTTCTTCTGCATACTAATGACAAAGCCAGAGATGAGACAGACACAGGAGGGAGGCCTAGAAAGCAGAGGTGAGCAGGTTTCAGGAGGCAGAGCCATCCATATGTTTATTCAAGCGGAAAGGAGGGAAGGATAGAGAGACTGATGGAAGGAAAAGATGGCCTTGTTTACTCTCCATCAGGACAATAATGAGCGATGATGAGGGAGAGACAGAAGGAGGCAGGGGAGCAGAGCGGAGCAGAGGAGAGGGGAAGGGCAACAGATAGAGGTGAAAGAGATGGAGGGATGGAAGCCTGGAGGGATGACGGTTTTGTGCTTTGGAGGTCTTAGATAGAGGTCTTAATGAATTGACTTACTGTTGATCCACATCAGTTATTCACAGCTTAATAAGAAAACACCTCCTGGCACTGTTTTATCTCTCAGACACTCTGCCTCTCCGACAAAAACATCATCTTCATACTCATAAACACGCGCTTCTATCAAATAAATCACAGTTAAATGGTAGCAACTGCTGGTATATTCTGGGGGTTTATTACTGAATAATGGAGGAATATGCTGATTTTGTTGGGTGACAAGTGAAAGCCAAAGACGGACAGCAGCATGTGATTTTTACTTCGTTGGTTGTATTATAGAGCCCGCAAATTACTGTTAAATTTAATACTTTAAGGAAATGCAGTATGTAAGATGGAGTTATGGTACAAATGGGATGGACAGGCTGGTGTGTATGTGAGGTTGTAAAGTGAAAGCTACAAAAGCATTTACTGGAAAGAACTTTATCAAGGACAGTTTGAATTTCTGACTCTGCTCCCGGTCCTTTATCGACGCTCAGTGGAGGAATAATGAACGTACTCCACAAATTGTATTTCTGTTCTTTATGAGCTGACAGATCCAGTTTATGCAGGCCTCAGTGGGGAAACACATGCGGTATGGTCTTCTGCTGATTGTAGCTGGATGAAAAACTCCAGGGACAATCAAAGATGTTCAGTGGAGTTTTCACTCTAATTTTCACCTGAAATGCGTCGAGTCCTCAAGCTAAAGAAAATGCTTACCTTGATTTTTTTTTTTTTTTTTTTTGACTGGAAAGGCGAGGTCTTTTGGAAAAATTCACTTTACAGCGCATCCAAGCATCAGCCTACACCCATCCCATCCATCAGGGAGAATGTAAGAGAGAATAATGCAACACAACATTGAACATGTTATTGGGGATTTCTCACATTTTATTTGAAAATAGGACAAAAGAGGTTTCCTGATCTTATAAAACTTCCTGGTTAAGCTGTTTTCCATTTGAGGGGAATCAGTTGTCGATGATGCCTACGTACATGATATCATGCTAAAAGACCGCAGAGGCTATTTAGGCCCAGTAAAAATGTAATCACTCTACATCAGCCTGTGAATAGTTTAAAAACATACTAAACATGCTATAACAAGAACCACACCAGTCAGACTTTTCTATTTTCAAATGGCAAAGTATGCTTCATTCTTACAAGAGATAATAAATTGAGGATGAGGAGTTTGACAAGCGTAACGTTAGACATTAGAGTTTAAATGTCCCCAAATCATATAAATAGCAGGACAGAGGCACTGTTGTCACCCTGAATTTGTTATAACAGCATCTTAGGTCCCACACAGCGGCTTTGTCAGTCCTGAACTGTTCTTTTTCTCGTGTAACCTTATAAAATAGTGCAATATTCATCAGTACTGCAAGAGTTTTAAAACCACTGTAACCTTTTAGTCAACTTTGGATCAGAAGACGTACTAAACTATCTGATCCATACGAGCAGCTTATCTTCCCATTAACTTGCCTCAGTTTCTGGTCTGGTGCTCTCTGAAAGTCTGTCCTGACACCAGTAGAAGGGGTAAAACACAGCTTTTGACAAGTAAGTAAAATGACAGGATTGGATGAGTGGACCCCACCTTTCAAACAGATGAAGTGATGGTGATCTCGACGTGGAAGATCCCTCCAGGGGAAGGTAGAGCTGGTGTCAGTGACTGGTGTCTTGCCAGATGGACTTCATCTCCCAGTAGGTGTAGTTCTCGGGCTCACCGGACATCCAAAACCATGTGGCACCCATCAGATGCCTAACAGGGAGGCTTTGATGTTTAAAGTAGGTGTACAGAAAGTCAGCAGCTATAACAAACAGGATGTGAAATACAGATGGGAAAAACAGTGGAAACTAAAATATAGCAGCTATTCCCTCGTTGAGGTGGATCCCTCCGATTAATCTGCCACTTTGTCACAATCGGAGCTCATTGACTGTGACTTTTGTTTGATTATTATTGCTCCTTTAATGGCCTGTTGTTAACATACCAGATGGTTGTCGGGTGGTGCAGTGGTGCTTTAAATGGCTCTGACACCACACAAATGAGGGCGACTCATCTTAAGACCGGAAGAAACACGATCGCGGGTCCACTTTCAAATGTTCAGATGTGGTCTGGGAATTCTAATAACTTTAGTTTGTCTGTCCCAAACAAAATTATTTCATTTAATTCTCATTAAATTAACATTTCAGTATTTTCTGTAACACTTTACATTGACGTACACATATTCACCATTAATTAGTTCCCTATTAGCATACATACTGGCTCTTTATCAGTCATTATAAAGCATTTATTAATGCCTTATTCTGCATGACCATATTCTACAACTACTAGGCCATTAACTGAGAGTTTTCCCTAAATTACCTCCTAATTACTGCTTATTGATACCATATAAGGAAGTTGTTGTGCCTTATTGACTAATACAGAGCCAGTATAGTACTAAAAAAAGCGAAAAAGCAACTAGTTAACAGTGAATATATGTGCCTTCATATAAAGTTTGACCATATTTTCCACGACAGAAGGAGCCATAAAGGAAGAATTGCTGAGGCATTCAAATCTCTGGACCAGATGGGGAAACATAAGCAGGGAAACTGAATACAAACTCTCTGCGACTCTGACAACTACTTTCCATGTACTCTTGCACTTGGCACCCTACGCTCGACTTTTCCTGCGGAGTTGCTCAGAGGTAAACAGTGGCAGATTGCTGTTACATCTGGCAGTGTCCAAGTGTGAATGCATGTAAGTGTGTTATTGTGGAGGCAACGAACAATTTAAACTGCTGCTCAGTAAATCTTCCCTGGATCAATAAAGGTGAAAAACAACACCCCACAATTAACTTTGCAGAGAAATGCCATAACATCAAATAAATCTCATGTAACACTTTGTTTTAAAGTGCACATGTTCACCTTAGGGACATAATACTGGCCATATGTAGCTTTTATATAGCTGAAATGAAGCAGGGAAAATGATCCATAGCATGTGCCTCTGTGTACAAAAAGTATCCCAGATTCTCACAACCTGCCCCCCAAATTTTTACCCATCCAATTAAAGACAACGTAGCTCAACTGATGTTGCACTGATCTCAGAATGAGTGCAAATCTTCTACAGGGGAAAAGAAACATCTGCTGAGGAAGATCTTGCGATAGCTTGTGAACAGCTACTAATTGGACTGAGCGGTGAGATTGTTTCATGAACGACAATCTGATTATTTACAGCTAGGAATGATGGCCAGACTACAGACTGTAAGACCCAGGTAGGAAGAAACCAGATTTAATGATGAGGGCTGCTAAAGTATCCAATAATCAGCCATATTACTAGTTCTCTGCAGCAACAACAGCATCACAGTTGCATTGAAGACACTGACTGCTGCTGCGTCTGCACAGTGTGCACGGTTGAATGTCCGTAAGCAGCACTGTCTGTTTTGTGCTCATGTGGTCCTTTTCTGTGCCAGGCAGATCTGCTGTGATGTCTCACTGCAGGTCTACAGTAGCACCATATTCCCGGGTGAATAAGGATGATTCAGATTCTGGCATCTCATGAAATTATACACTGCAGTTGTTGAGGGACTACAAAGCCAAGAAGGAGGACTGTGTAGAAAATCTAAATGAAAACCAGAGTCTTTCTAGTCAAGAGGAGGACTGTATAATTCAATATCATTTCTAGAAAGAGTGTGAAATAAAAATCTCTAGGATTAGCTGGGGTTGTTGCTGCCATTGTTCTCTAGATAAGAATCTTGACATGATTGATCCTGGGAGATAGGTGATCTATATTGGTGATGCTAATAAATGTGGTTCTTTGTACAGCTGCCAGGAGCAAAGTCCAGCGGTGGCTCAGTCCAGGAACTGTATAGTCCAGTAAAAAACTCTGAAAGCATGTTTTTATTAGTTTCCATCTGAACTCCCTCCAAGTACTGGAATTGGTCACCAAATCTTCCTCCCTACACACGTCTTCCCTGGTAGCTTATGATATATCTGTGTTGTTTGGCTTCATGAAGTAATTCATTTGACATTTTTCCACTGTTGATATCTAAAGAATTTGGTCCTAACGAGAGTAAATTCAGCGGTGGACTGGTGTGGCGAGGCACAGAGAGTTAGCTGATTTTGGCAGGAGATCCAGGTGATGGTTCAGGGTTTTCTAGGATGAGGAGAGCGCACAGGTATGAGCTCAGGAGAAGGAATCATCTGGTAAAATCACAACCACAGGTAACAAGAGCAGAGTGAGCCGAGACAAAGTGGAATGGAATAACAGGCGATCTGGCAAGGACAAGAGTGAAGAACTGGGGTTTTTATACTGTGGAGGTTGATTACTGATGAGCCTCAGGTGTGCAGGTGGCCACGCCCAGCTCAGCTCTAACAAAGACACAGAGAGAGAGACGTGAAACGAATGAAACATGTGGACTTTAACTGTACAAAAAGCAATACCTCAACTATTATCAGAGAAAATCCCATCACCCTAATTCTGCTCATCACAGTAGTTCTACAATAATGAGATGTTGTAGTTCAGAGAGCTGAGGACATTTTCTGTCTGGTTAACAGAGAATGGTGACTCTGTCGCAGCACCTCTTCCTTCACGTCGTTCTGTCAGTGCGTATAGAAACAAATCCAACCCACTGCAGTTGTCTTCAGGTCATATCACTCAGATGTGTTGCTATGCTTTACCCCCATGAGCTACAAAGCACCATCCACAGCAAAGTCTGCAGCTTAAGGACCGGCCTGACTTCATGAATCTGCAGAGAGAAACAGGGGGCTGTCTACGTCCTGAAGCTGCTGACAAATTGTTATGTGTCTGTCCTCAGCTATTGAAGTAAAGAAAGTGAAAACAGAAAGGAGAACTGCAGCTGAATTAGAGGCTTTTGATTCACTTCTCAAGGACAGACAGAACCACAGTACAGATGAAAAAGCGAGTGCATTGTGAAGGCTGAGGTACAATACAAACTGTCACACAGGTTACTTCAGATTGTGTCAGGACTGAAAAGTCAATGACCGAGCAGAACTTTACGTCTCTCTGCAAAAAGCAGGTGTGACAATCTGCTGAAAGTTGCAAACAAGTTCTCAGTTTACATTTTATGGATTTAAGCCTCACAACAGTAAAATATGCAGCTGTATAAACTAAGTACTCAGTGTTGCCCGTGGCAGGTAAAACTGAGATTTACAGGAAGCTTTAAATGGATGAGTTTAGTGGTCAAATGACTCAAAGTAACCCTGTGAATGAAAATACTGTATGTGTACACATAAACAAACTAATCTCTGTGTTTTGCATGTATTTATCCTGAGGGAAGGTATATTTACTTGTTCAGCTCATTCATTACAAAAAAAAAAAAACAGAATCAGCCTGTTTACGTCTTTCTTTGGTTCTTAGTTTCTAAAAGCTTTCAGGTCTGCTGACATTCACTTTGTTACCCTATGTTTTAAATGTTCTTATTGGATTCACGTTTTATGCAAAGGGGCACAGTACTGCAATTCAATAAAGATGGAAAACTTAACAAGTATGTATTTACAGATGTGAATACACACATGATGTAAGCTCAGACACTGAAGTCCCACAGTATGAGACCGCCAGGCTGTTTCTGAACGTGCTGCAAATGTCTGGAAAGCAAGAGAAAGCGTTTTCTGCTGCTGAGCTTGGATTGTTGGTTGAAAGGAAGACGTTTTTGGAAGCGCTAGCATTTGTTCATACAGCAACAAGAGGTGAGGATAAATGTGAGGATTTCATATGTTCACTAGCCTGTTCACTCCTTACATATAAATTATTAATCATATATTATTATTTTAAACATTTGAAACTAAAAGTCATGAAGGTCATATCTTTGTGCTCTTAATATAACAGGGAAACAAGAAGTATCTGGGAAATAAATATCTCTGCTGCCATTAACCTGTGTTTTGGTTATTTTACGACGATGGCGAGATCAGAAAACAATGATTTAATCTGCAGCTCAGTACTGCCCGCTGGTCAACACAGTATGTACGAGCTGCAGTCAGATTTCATTCTTGTTCTGTTGTGTGACGACAGAAACAGAAAAAAATATGTAAATGAGAACAAGTATATTGTGAATTCAGCCGCAGTAAAACACAGTATTTATGATCAGGAGGAGACTGGATGGAGGTTAAATGGGCCGTCTCTCTCCCTTGTCTGATTGGATTGTTTCTTTACACAGTGTTGCACCATGTTTCTTCATTTTTTCTCTTATTTTTCTTGCAACTTTACTCCTGTATGTTGTGTTTTATCTTTTGTCTGTTAGTTGTGTTAGAACAACATGTGCAGAACCTTGATGCTGTTGATTCGTGTAATAATCTCATAAATAAACAATTTTTAGGCAAACTATTGGATTAACAGTCTTGGCAACTAAACACATCAAACTAAGTAATTATTATATGATTGGTGCATCCAGTCTCATTTTTCAGTAATTTCATCTCATTTTAGCTTTTAAAACAATTCAAAGATCACGGTAAACATCTCACGAAGCGTGCTGAGGCCAACGCCCCGCCACTGGCATCAGCAACACTATGACTGATTGCAATCTATCTCAGGTGCCATTTCCAAACACACGTGGCATGCCAGGTATGTAAATACACCCAGATGATTTGCCTGTTCTGTTCCAACAAGGGAATGAATTCATTTACAAATCAAAAGCTTCCTCACCCAAAAGGCGTCCTCGTCTCTCTTGGGGACTCGGTGCCAACTTCGCCTCCTCTGTTGAACACCTGTCAGGCAGAGCAGTCGTCACTTTACATGCACACAAATAACCCAATGGCAGGCTGAATGTAAGATAAAACTGTCATAGTGGGTGCTGTCGGAAACCCAAGGCAGAGCATGGAAACAGAGGCGCAGAGTGGGACAGTTTATTGCATAGAGTGTCAGCTGAAGAAGAACAGGTGTAACGAGATAGAGAGAGCTGGCTGGCTTACGGCAGAGCATCCAGGTACGGCACGGCTGGAGGCAGTCTGAGATAGAGAGGGGAAAAAAACAACAATCAAAAATCACTGAAACACTGATGCAAGCACAAGTTAATTTAAACACAAGATACTTGTGCTCAAAAAGAGGATTCATTCTCAGTGAAGAACCTTGGAGCTCTAATCTGCCTCTATACCTGCCAAAGAGCAGTGATTCCTAACACATCTCTGGGGGTCATCAGGTGGAAACCTCCCTTCAACAGTGTTTCGCCTACTTAGTCCCACTACACCTCCAGGAGGCTAGGCGGTGAACTCCGGCGTCCCAGAGTCACCCCCCCTAGTGCCAGTTCACACTGCTCCTACACAATCCAAACAGCACTGCCACGTTCAACTGACCCAGAGATGCTCCAGGTAGTGGCCAGTACCGATGCTGCCATTTACCTATTGCTAGTGCTAATGCTAACCGCTAAGAAGAACAGAAGAAGACAATCCAGTTCCGATGCTACCATTTAGCTAATGTTACGTGCTAACCGCTACCTGCTAAGAGGAACAGAAGAAGACAATAAAGCTAGATTCACCTATACTGTTAATGTTAATTGCTAGCTACCAATACTAACTGCTAAGATGCTATCATACTACCACCGCTTTAGCTATTGTTAGCTGCTACAATGCTACCACAGGCCTAGATGCCACATGTAACTGCCGATTGCCACACTACCATCATCTACCCCTGCCTCTCACCAACTGCACCAATAAAAGCGGGGTGGGAATACAAACCCTGGTTCGGGTAGGGGGTAGAAAATACAGAGGTAGAGTCAAAGATGAAAGTAGGGATTGGATACAGACCCTTGTTCGGGTAGGGGGTAGAAAACAAAACTCTTCTAAGATTTCCTTCAAGAAGCAACAAACCCTACCATTTCCTTCAAAAAGCAAACAAAGCAGGAAAACAAACCCTAACATTTCCTTCAAGAAGCAAACAAAACAGGGACACAACCAAAAAGATCAAAAAACAAGCCAACTCTGTATCTTACAACGCAAACTCACCTGAACAGGCCGCATGGTCCCAGATCAGGAGGCCAGACTAGACACCGCAAAGGTGAACAGTTGATGTGGCAAAGACTGGAGCGAAGAGGGTTTATATAGTGCAGTAGTGTGGTGTGCAGGTGGATCGGTGGCAGGAGGGAGCAGGTGACCTCAGGTATGCTGGAAACCTCCAATAAACCAGCAGCAGATGGTCGCAGTGTTCTTGAAGGCAAAGAGTGAACAAGGGATTTAGCCGTGTAGCTTGAAGAGAATGAACAACACTAGTTGTAAACATGAAATACAGACACTGCACAGAACAAGTCCAAGTTCTTTCCGCTGATTACAAATTCCACTCTGCGTTATTTTTAATTAGACATGTTTTGCAATCAGTTGATGAAGGGGCACTACGGTGTCTTTAAGCACAGCTCCTGGTGAGCATCAATAATGAACCCAGTGATTCTTCAAAAGAGAAATGGCTCTCTGACGGTCCGAAACAAAATGAATTGCTTAAAAGTCTCCTTTATTTCATTTGATGGAGGAGTGATCAGCGTTTGAGTCCGTATTCATTTTTCAGAATTTGATTACAGTGGCCTTGCAATATGTGCATATTTTATTAAGTGTATAATAACAAATCTGTCCCATAGAGGATTCATTATTCAAATGAACACAGGCTGCGAGTAATAAACATTAACGTGATGCTTGTTTTACTTTAACCAGGAATGAACACTGTTTTACAAATGTGTGTGTGTGTGTGTGTGTGTGTGTGTGTGTGTGTCGGGGGAATAGAGCATCAGAGACCTTCACTTGGCTGGAAGTGGCTCAGCAAATACAGCAAGAATCGTATCTTTATCTTGACTTTTTGCCAAACACAGTCCCTCTGCAGTGATATTAGTCGTTAGCTCCAACAACCCAGAAGCTAATGGTCAAGTTTTCTATGATGGGTGGATTTACCAAACTGCCCCAAAGAAGATTTTCATCTAAAAACATTTAAAATGATTTTTTGTAATACATTGAGAGGAGATGATGACGAGATGGGGACGTGTCACAAACTTGAAAAATGGATTTTCTCTATCATGTCAGAGGATTATTTTTTCTGCTTGTACTCGATTATGAAGAAGTTTGGAGACGGTGCCTAAATAAGTGATGCTCATATGCACACTCCGGGGGGTAAATGTTGGTATTTCCCTGAAGCCTGTTCTTTAAGAATATTGTCGGTTTTAATAAGGATGATTTAAATATGTTTTTAGTGTCCTGAAATAGGTTTTATCTGTCTCTGCAGACCACTAAGCGATAACAGGAAATGTTTACGATGCATCTCCCCCTGCTGAGGTGAGGCGTGGTGGCTTTTATACTCCCTTAAAACTGCAGGAAATACATGAGAAATGTTGTTAAGGAAATTTAAAGATTTTGTAAGGAAGCGTTAGTGTTCGGTGTGTGCCCTTAAACAGAAAGAAAAGCCTGTTTTCCTTCTGATTGATGTCAGAATACGGCTTGAACTATCCTGATGCAAGCACTATTTCTCAACATCAGCAAAAGCTCCCCTCGGTAAGGATGAGATAATTTAAATTTTGTCTTGAAACAAGGTCGTAAAAAGACAAAATCCTTCGTTAAGTTTTTCATTTTCTTTCTGCCGTGTGCGCGATGATGGGTTATTATTATGTTGGTTCATTAGCATATTTCATATCCTGCTGCCGAGCGTTTCCAGCACTCTATCTGTCTCCATCGACGGCGGAGAGAAGACACAGGTGCTGGATGCTTGCAGAGGGTAGCTTCACGACAAAAACGAACACAGCACACACACACGCACACACACACACACTATCATAAACATACAAACAACACTGGCTCATCATTCACCAAGATGTGCACACACAACCATCAGTCAGCTTAAGAGCTTCAAAGAGTGTAATAACACATTTAAATGAAAGCGCACGCACACAAACACACACAGAGCATGTCATACACACGCACACAATCTGTCAAGTCACCAAAGCTGCTTCCAAACGTGTCACACAGCGTTCAACCAAAACAGACTAACACATGCCTGCTGTCCCTCACACACGAGGGCTGCTTTGTCAAACACTCGGATGCAAGCGGAATGATAACTCCTGCGATCATCATCAGCAACATGAAATATGTAACAATGTCTCTCTCACATGCACACACACATGCACACACACACACACACACACACACACACACACACACACACTCACACACACTCACACACGGCTGTGATGATTTTTTATGTGTCAGAGCCGAGTTTCCAGGCAGTAAAAAGGGGGGAGAAGATGAAAGCAGGGTTGAGCAGCTTGTTCTTTCTCCCCATCTCTTCTGTCATGTTCACCAGAGGGAGTTCTGATAGGTGTACACTCTCTCTCTCTCTCTCACACACACACACACACACACACACACTTGCTCTGAGGCATAAGCGCACACACACACACGCAGTGTTCGTGGAGAAGTGCCGCAGCAATAATTAGATTTTACTTCAAAGAACCACGCAGTTGTTTCGGTGGGAGACAGGGCTGATGGATGATTGGCTACTCAAACTAGCAGGTGAGGGACTGTGGGTGCTCCGAGATGCTGGACTTTTCTCTTCTGTTGAAATACTTTGTGTGCTAGTGTGTGTGTGTGTGTGTGTGTGTGTGTAGATATTTGACTGACAAGTGAGTCCAGAGTAATTTAGTCCTCTGGCAAAAATATTATCCATCACTTTGACATCAAACTGAGAACAGAAGTAAAAACAGGAGTCTTGATTAAGAGGTGGGAGGACATCTGCTCCGAGATGTAGAGTCAAGACTGTTGAAGACTGAACTGGTGAATGTTAACTATAAAAAGACGAATGTTTAAAAGATGCACACTGGAGTAGCCTTCTATGCTTATAAATAGCACATCCAGTAAGAAATGGAAGTTTGTCAGTGGGATATGAGTGATGTGCCATGTGTCTGCCATGCTGCTGCCACATACGCCAGTGGGAAGTGCCATATGCCAGTCGAACACCGCAGACACACCATTTGTCTGACATACACACCACAAAGAACTGACGAATGACACTAGGACAAAAATGGCACACCACCGCAATGTAACAGTGAAAAGAGCTACCTGTCAATGCAGCAGAAGTGGCACACAGCAGCAGCATATTAGAATCAGCGGCATACAGTATGTCAGTGAAAACTGTAAAGCCACAATAACTTTCATCAATCTGCTGATTATTTTCATAATTCTCATTTAGTCCAACAGTCAAAAATTACAAAAATAAATGACAAAGAAAAGCAGCAAATCCTTACAATGAAGCTGGAACCAGCAAATGTTTGACACTGACTGAATCAATCAATCTTTATAACAGGTGGCGGTTAATTTTCTTTCGGTCGACTGAGCGACTAACCGTTGCAGCTCTGGAGAAGTGCATGACAGTGAAAGCGGTGTAACAGACAATGGAGTCTTATGGGAAGTGTAATACTAAATAGCTGGAGTGTCTCTTTAAGTTGTGATCTGTTTACATGTTTGAGCATTTAGGACAAAAGACAAATTGTCAACAGCATCAAGTCCTTTTGCACTCTCATTTACTGGATTGCTGCTAGAATTACTCTCACACGCAGCGACCCAGTTTCCCTTCAGGAAAAAACACATTTAATCTTAAACTGAAAATGGTCACACCCAGACAAAATATTGTGCTGATTGTATATTTGATAAACTGTGGTAATAAAGCTCACACTGTTAGGTATTCCTGCAAACTTCACAGCTGTGTGTGTGTGTGTGCGAGTGTGTGTGTTGGCTGACACAATTATGTTGTGTGGTGACAAGTGAGGGTGATATCAGACAAACAGACAACATTTGACATAACAGTATCCTCCTCTTAAATTCTTTCAAGCACCCACTCTCTCTGTCAAAACGACACACACACACACACACACACACACACACACACACACACGCACTTCTACTGGCAGGCTGTCAAATAATTTTGTGTGTCTTTGAGGGAGAAACAGCCCCTGCTTAATTACTGCCATGCTAATTGAATCCCAGTGTGAGTGATGTATGGGGATAGGACTCAGTGTGACAGAATGAAAATGAAATAGTATTAAGCAGCCAAGTAGATAATCCATTTAGGAATGTCTGGGAAACGAGAAGGATTAGTTAATGCAGAGCCATATGGCTCGCCTGTCAGAAGACATCAAAGTTATTTGAAACCTAAAATGTTTTCATTCTCGGTGTCTTCATTTTTTTTTTTTTTTTTTACTGGAATTTTGAAGTGTCTAACAAAGCAAACAAACCTGCCCCAGGCACATCGAGCACACTGCCACTGTGTCGCCTGGCTTCGTTAAATTCAATATTTGTTGGATGCTACATTTGCCTGAGCTTTTGTAACACGGACCCAGGGGAAAAAGCTTGCACTTAAAAGGAAAAACTGAATAGAATTGTTGCTGGATGAATAGCTTTTTGAATAGCATGTCTGCTCATGCTTAACAACACGAGCATCCACCAATTAGAGAATTAGTTTACTTTAAGATAGATTTCATGATAACACGTGGGAGGGTCATGTGAGGTTGAAACCCAATTAGCATCATTTGCTGGCAGTCACAGAGGCGTGATGAACGGCACTTTCCTATGTGAGCTTTCAAAGCAAAGAGACACAATTAACCCTTCGACGAGGTCATTGTCACTTGGACAAAGTAAGAGATAACGGCAATGACAAGGAGATAACTGAAGGCAGACTGAAGCTGACAAATTCTACTTTCATCGACGTGGAACCATCTACAACAAACCTTTCTAACCTTTCAGAGAAGGAAATAAGTGGTAACTGGCAAAGTCTCAAAATGACTCAACATTGGTTCTTCTTCGAGGACTAAAAGTACAACATTTTATCAGCTCTCTTATCTCAGTAAATTGCTCCTGTGGAGGAGTCCAAACATGTTAGGAAGATGCATTAAATGGGGAAGTTTAATAAAAGCTACCGTTTTGTCAAAAATGTAAAGCTTTTATGAGTAACCTTGTGCAATGTGCTCTCTCCATAAAAAAAACTCTTTGCAACCTTTCAGCAGCAGGGGAAAAGTAGCTTTGCGTTTGTGTTGATTTGGGTCGGTCGGGACGTTAGTAGGTGAGTCTCCAGCTCCTTTTTTCATTCCTTACACAAATATTTCTGTTATCTTTAACGTAAACAGTCGACACTCTGAATGTCCAGGAGGGACAGTCTGAGAATGTGCGCTGTTATCCACATATTTAAAAGGTGATCGCGTCTACGAAGGATGCCGCACAAGCACATAAAATCTACACATAAAAAGTGGTGCTGTTTGCTGCATGAATTCAAACTGCAGCCTTCAGGTTTTCGAGGAGGAAGTGAAGCTGAACTGAGTGTCTGGTTTTGCGCAGAGGTCAGTGGATCTGCTTTGTTCCACTCTGTTTGGTGTGTCAGCACTTGGCCGCCTGTGATCATGAGTTCATGATTATGCGTCTGACTTCGGTGTGATCTTGCTACGACAGGCATCATAACAGACACACCACCAACTACTGTTGCCTTTGCTCATCTGTTGCCGGGGTAACGCCCCTACAGAGGAAGGGGAGCCCATTTCCGCAGGTAATCTGTGAACAGAAATCAACAACCGCACCAACACACTCACTGATGCACACTGTCAGACAGGGGCCACACACAAACACACACACACACACACACACACACACACCCCCTTTCTCTCACAGATGATATGCAAAACACATGCAGACAGCAGCTTCCCTTCATCCTCGACCAAACACCCGCCTTTTATTGTTCACTTTATCTGCTGCTCTCATCTTTTCTCACTCCCCCTCCCCCCTTTACTCCTTCCATCATCTATTACTCCAACCATATCCCTCGCTTTCCCCTTTTATGCCCTTCACTCTCTCTCTCTCCAGCGTCTCTTCCTTCGTCTATCTTTCCTCTCCCATCCCATCCCATCCCTCTCTCTCCCTCCATTCTTGCCCCAGCAGGCTGCAGATGGTGCTTAATGGACGCATAACTGAGCGTAACTGCCTCGTGAATAATTCCACAGGCACAAGGTGAGCCATAGGACAGCTCCATATGCGGACACACAAGGAAGATGAGAGCACAAGCACGCACGGGTTACAGCACATAGCTGTAGCTTTAACATATCCACGTTTTATATCCACACCTCCAAATCTGAAAGACTTTACAAGGGTATCATGACTTTCTACAATGCATTTCCATCCCAATGGTTTTTTTTCATAAACAAGTGTAAAAAAAAATCATATTTGAGTGTGATTTGATTTTGTATTTTACTGAAATAGTGCCAAATATATCAGTATTTTTCTGTCTTACAACTATGATAAGTAGATTTAATGTGGTGTTCTGACACTGATCAACAAAGACTCACATTTGCATTCGCCCTCTCCAAGTCAGTATTTCGAGGATACACATTTGGTAGCAATCACAGCCTTGTGTGGACAGGTCTCCACCAGGCTTTTTCCAAGTCCAGCCACAAATTCTCTGTTGGATTGAGATCTAAACGCTGACTCAGCCACTCCAGGACTTTAACTTTGTTGTTTTGAGGCCATTCCATCATAGATTTGGCTTTGTGCTCACACTCACTGGGCCTCATGCAAGAAGCACTCGTACGAACAGATTTGTTTTTAAGTGGCACACGCAACTGATTCAAGAAAATTTTGGCATCCAATTTTCTCGAGTTAAAAATTTCCTCTTCGCTGCAAATTAAATTTACAAGTGGCACAGGCGGTTTTTGTGTCTCACTGACTGTCACAGTGCAGCTTGGCTGTGATGAAACGTCAATGGCAGTTGTACTATTAACATTTTCTAATTGTTCTGGGTCCTCTGGCCCCCGTAACACAGCAAAACTTGTTTACTTCCTGTCTGCGGAGATTTGACAGCAGGAAGTGAGTGAAAGCAGTGAAACTCTTTATCAGAGTGCACCGGCACAAGGAGGCTGGACTCAAATGACTCTCAGACACTTTAGGAAAACAAAAGGCTTGAAGCCGGTTTAATAACAAAAATCTCTCAGTTAACAAAACTACAACAAAAGGTGTTCTGTGATCAAAAATAACGAAAAGCGCTAAGACTATTTCTCAAAAGGCAACAAGAAACAAAAATGACTGAGTCGACAAGGCAAGGCTATAGGCAAGGTAACAAAGACAAGACTGACGTGAACCATGGATCATACAAGACAATCTGGCACAGGGGAAATATATACACGAGGTAACAAGCAACAGGTGGAGACAATCAGGGCGGGGCAGACAATCAGACAGGCGGGAAACACAGTCAAGGGCCTAAATCAAGAGGGAAGTTAGGTTCCACAATGAAACAGGAAGTGCTAGACAACATGACTCCGGTGAAAAAAACCTCAACAAACACGACGGGACATGACACTCTTCTTCTCACAATTTGGTAACATGTTATGCATGAAACCTGCCCACAAACAGGTAGCTTTATAAGGCAATTTTAGGGGTGTCAATCATAGAAATGATCAAATCACGCAAACACTCACATCCTCATGAACATGTGACATTCATCAGATTGAAACCAGCGAGTTTGTGCAGACTTGGAACACATGTGCGAGAAAAACTCAAAAAGAACGAGTTTTAGGAAAGGAATGTGAAAAATGTTCTTCCCATGTTCCGCCCAATGTCCTGCTGGAAAACAAATCCTCTCCCTAGTGGCAGGTTTCATTCAGACTGCATCAGTTTTGCCTCCAGGATTTCTCTGTATTTTATTGCATTCACTCTCCCCTCACAAGCCTTCTGCAGAGGAGCATCTCCACAGCATGATGCTGCCCCACCATGATTTTGGGGACGCTTTGTTTCTTTGGGCATGCAGTGTACATGGTGCTTAGTCTAATGGCCAAAAAGCTCAGTATTGGTCTCAGCGACCAGAGCTGTCACAGGCTTGTTGTGTCCTCCCTCACTTCATCTCTTTCTTGCATGCTCACATTTACAGATGTGTCATTTTCTTTCCACGTCTTAATGATTGCGCTATTGATGATTTAAGTGTGTCCTAGTACATAGTGAGTACTTCTGCAAACAAGTATCTCTTGTTGGTAATCAACTGTGGTCACTTTGTGAAGATTTGTTTTCTGATCGTCTTCTGTAATTTAGTGTCAAAGCCACATAAAATCTACTTTGATTCGGTGTTGCAAAACAATAAAACATGGAAGCTACAAAGGAGGGTGAATACTTTTTATAGGCATGGTATATAATGTTCAAATAGAGAGGAAGCTGAACTGCTATTTGAAACAGCCATTGAGACAACTTCTGCTTCTCATGTGACACAGACACGATGATTTAGTCTACACACGGCTGCTGTGTTGGCTAGATCTGCATGCACGCCGGCCCACACACTGGACCGCCTCTTAAGACTCATGTGGTTTGATTTATTAAATGGAAGATACTGAGCTGTTGAGAAAGGCTGCTGTAGATTTCAAGGTTGTCCTGGTTAGTGTAATATAAGGTGTAGTGGGAATATCCGTGGACCAGCAGTATGAGGTGGATCTAATTTATGGCCGGACTCCATATGCTATCTAACAGAGGATCATAAGGGAAGGGATGAAAAAAAGTTGGTAACATTTTACTTGAAGTGGACTCTGAGGCATGATAGGAACATCATAACCATTACTAGCATTTATTGCTCATCATACATTTGATACCTGCTGAATGTGTAAAACTCAGGGACACTGGCTCTTTTCATGAAAAACATCGATGAGCTGAACCCGGGAAACCTCATTATCCCTTATGGATTTTACTTATTAAATCGATACCGAGCATAAAGAAGGACAAGGAGATGAAGAGCAGCAGATGAGCTGCAGAGGGATTCATGCATGCAGTATTTTGTGCTGACTATAGTGCACATGTCAATTACAGTACATGCAATGTAATGTATGATGACCAATTTGGAGAGTATTGCCACAAGTTTAATTCGAGAGAGAGAGATACATCAGCAGTGATGAAGATCAAAAATGATCCTCACTTCAGTTTCATCCTGCTAATTTTCTCTCAGTTGCCAAAAGAACAAAACATCTTTGTATTGACAGGAAAAGGTCATTAGAGCTGCTGATGAGGAACACAAACACGAGTAATGAGCCATTTTACGTGAAAAAAGGACAAACAGTGGAACCCATCACCATCGCCTGCATGTGGAAATGTGGCCTGTCCAAATAACAGCTCATTTTCAAAGCAGAAAGGCATCTCGTTAACTGGAGGTCACATTGTGTGGTAAATGCTGCCAGATAAAACAGCCACAAAGTTTCCCTGCCGTTCATTGGCTGGACGCAGCACAGAAGAGCTGCCATTGGTGGGGTTTGGAATCATGAGGGTTTTTCCCTTTGACCTCATTGGTCCACTGCATGTCTGCTGCCTGTAATGGAGCGGAGTCATGCAAAGTTTGTATGTGTGTGAACGGGTCACCATGGGTAAATATGTAAACTGAAAACTGTAAAACCAAAACCAAAATTACTGTAAATTAAACAGCAATTTGCTACTTTTTGCCACATTAACATAACAATAATTAATAAATAAAAACCACACACTCGACTATACAACACTGAGTGGCTATTTCATTCCTCGAGGACATCGATGAAAAACTTGGGCCAGGTTTGAAAAGGAGGCAGGAGGGGGAGGAAGGTGTGATGGTGGTAACACAGGGTGCTGCAGTTATATCACTTGAATGACTTCAGTTTAGGACACGAAAGCATACCGGAGCAGACATTTCTGATTAGACAGTAGCAATAAAAAGGTGCAATTCCTTTAATTGCAATGGAATCTCAATTTAAGAAAATAAATAAATAAATAAATAAATAAAAGCTGGGATACTGTATATGTAATGAGAGCAAAATGCATGCAGATTTATATTCAACCTGTGAGTGCACCAGCTGATTTGACTGATTACCTTCATCCAGAGAAGAGGAATTAATCAGAGAAATGAGCTGCATCAGGTTTTTAACTGGAATAAAAATCTGTAGAGTTGGCCCTCCTGATTCTGAGTCTGCTTTCCACCTGCCTGTTTTCTTCAAATCATCCTCCCACTCCAATTTATCATGGAGGGTTAAATTTGAGCATTCCTACTCATCTATAAAAGAAAGAAAGAAAAAAAAACACTAAACCAGTTTCAATATTCATTTTCAGCTTATGATAGTCCTCATCTCACTGCCCACAGCAGAAATATAACATGTAGATAATGGAAGAGCCTATTAGCAGCACCACACCCCCCGTCATTTCCTCATGGAGAAGTCATTAGCTCTCGGAGGTATTGATTCTACCAGGGCACGCCTCATTAATGGACTCCACAAATGAAGACGGGAGCTGATAAATGAATACACTCCTCACTCAGCAGGATGTCACATGCAGCGTACAGTCAGGAGGACAGCGTAGAACAGGTAAACTGGGACTTTTAACAGTGAGATCGCACAGTTGGATTATTTCCATGACAAACCAGTTAAAAAACTGCAGCATTCATTTCATGCAGGAAAGTTCAGCAGAGTTTCACACTGTTTCACTGATCTACAGGTCGTGGTAATGTGCCAAGAAACACAGCAAAGCATCAGCAAAGGCAGGAAAAAAGAAGACTGCAAGCAAGTAAATGTTCTGCCTCGTAAACGCTTACAGCTTCATTCAGACACGACGAGACCCTTGACCACAACGCTTGCATGATATCGTGCACCTGGCATTTGGGATGAAGAATTATCCCTGCTGGAGAACAAAAAGTAATGGCCTGAAGGAAGACGGGCGTTTTCTGTTGTCTGATAGGCTGCATCACTGATGACATGGAAAACTGATTTTTCTGTTGAAACCTTAATTAATGAGCAGACCAAGACGGATGAATCCCCTGGGTCAATGTATCCGCCCATATTAGCTTAACCCGGATATACTGGTGTCTGTCTATATGTTGGTTGATAAATGTCAGTAAAGAAATGTAAAAGAAGTCATTTAAAAACCACTTATATGCATAAACTTGTATTTCTTCTTACTTATTTTTTGCGCCTTGGTTCGAAGTATTGCTTGTGCTTTTGTCAAAATAATAATGAATAACATGCAAAAAGTGCTTGTCTGTGTTTTATGTTTATGTTAAAAAATATTATCAACCAATATATCATTATCAGATATTTTACACGACCAAAATTTGGCCTAAAATCCAAGTTGGGTTTGGTTCTATTAATTACTAATGGAATACAGGTCTAATTATTATTGCAGTTGTAAAGAGTTTTTTTTATGCTCTCAGCAAAAGTAGAAAATAATTTTTATGGACTGACCTGACATGAAAAGAACCGCCAACTTAAAAACTGTCTCATCGAAGTGTCAAGGATACACTGTGCTTCACAATTCAAACCTAAGAAGCTTCAGTCAAAATGTAAATGCTTTATCTCACTGACTCCCATTGTAAACTATATGTGGTCTGATTGGAAAAGCAGGAGGAGAATCCCTGGTGTAACAGATCTAAAAAAGAGTCAAATGTGTTTTTAGGTCACACCAAAGTTAATGTGTTAACTCTGGGGATCTGACCTAACATGGCATGTACTGTTGAAGCAGAGGCAGCTAATGTGCTGGCCTTCCCCTTTACCTCTGAGAGAGCACAGCAACCTTTAGCTACAAACATTAAGACTCAGCACATGCAGACAGTTAGTAATAAATGAATGCAGAGGCCACACCCACCTGAGAGAGACAGAGAGCAATAGAGAAGATGGGAGACAGCGAGAGGTGGAGGGAGAGGAGAGAGTAGAGGAAGAAAGATGAGATAAATGAATGCAGTGCTTACTCACAACGCTCAATGCAAGTGTGTTATCTGTCGAGAGAACAATAAACAGATCGTCTGTACGCCTTCCTTCCTGTTGTGTGTCTGTGTGTGAATGTGCAAGTTCTGTATGTGCTTGTTTTGTTTTTTTCTGACCTATTTTTAGCATCCTTTTGTTTTTCTCCTGCACCCAGGAGGTGTGCATATTTGTCTCTCTGAGTGTGTGCAATTTCGTGTTTTTCTTTTCCTTTCTTTTGAGTGCATGTGCTTTTGAACTTCTGAAGCATTTGTCTGCCTCTCTCAGAGTCTGCATAATCTCACCGTGTGTGTGTGTGTGTGTGTGTGTGTGTGTGTGTGTGTGTGCGTGTGTTCATTTCTCCCGGTAATGAGCTTTTGTGTACGTCTACATCTTTCTCAGAACGTGCCAGCGTATGTTTGGTGTTTTGGCTTTTAATGTGGTGTGTGTCTGTGGTCTGCGTCTCTCAAAAAGTGTCTGTGTTTCTTTTTTCTATGTGTTCTTGTGTGTAAAATGGTTTTCCTCGGGTGTGTAAAGTGTCTGTTTGCTTTAACTGGTAACACAACCAGTGGAGTGGTTTTGTGAGGAAAACAACAGGACTGAACTCAAAAGCTGCTGAGTCTCAACAACAAAAAGACACATTCCTCCTCTGACGATCTGAATATTTTTCCCAGTGTGTATTTCCTTTTGCACACTTGTCAATGTGTGTCATATTTTCTTTGAACAGGTTTGTATGTGTGTGTTTGTGTGTGCTCAGTACTGTAACCTGCATGGCCTGAGGGGAGTGTAGACTACATCAAGGGTGAGTGTTGCGATGCCGGTCTCAGGGTCCCTCCTCACCGCCTCGATGCAGACAGAAAGGCAGTCCTCCACCTCAGAGTGCTCTGCTTCGCTGTCGCACAGGAAGTCTTCCATCGTCACCTGGGGAAATGTCCAGAAGTGAGAGGTGGGAAGGAGGTGATTGAGCAGGTGCAAGGAGCACCACAAAAAAGAAAACCGACAGAGTTCCTGTGCTTGAACAACTACTTTGTGAAATTAAAATGTCTTAAGGCCATTCAGTGCAGTTTACTGTTACAGATGGAGATGCACCGATCAAATCCGTCAGATCAGTATCAGCACAGGCACTGATGTTATTAAGATGAACAGTTCTTGGAGAAATGTGAACACTCTACCTCAAATACAGTTTCTATTCGTCTCTCTTCATATGTTGCAGTGAGCAAATTTCAGTGTCAAGCTACTATTCTGACTTGCAACATCCTGCATGTGCTTCACAATAAATACGTTGAGATGTGAGAGCACATTTTGGTCCAGAAATTGTTTTCAAACTTTATATGGACGATGTAACTTTGGATTTGAAAGAATAACAAAGTCACAACTGGTGATAATCAAACTCATCTCAGTCTTGTGTCTTACCTACTTGTGACTGACTGACATGTTGTATCAACTTTTCCCTACTTCAAAAAAAAAGTGATTCCTTTTTCCAATTGCGACGTGCTGCTCTGATTAATTACCACGAAGCCAACATACAACGTGTTCATCAATCAATCACCTGCAGAGCTGAATCAGACAGATACTGACACCTCTCATGTCGTTATCATCGTAGTTACTTGATGACAGTTTAAACAATCTCCTCATGCATTAAATATGTGGCCTTCCCTGTGTGATGTCGCGCAGATATAAAATATCCCGTCATTGTAACAAGGTTTAAAACAGATCATCATATGGTTTTCTGATATTGTAAGACCACTCTGACTTGGAAAGGCTGAAATTTACAAATTGGCACACACCTTCTTGTCCTTTCCGGTCCTGATTCCCCGGCACACATTGAGTGAGCAGTATATCCACCTTCCTTTCCAGCTGGCAGCCCATTTCACATTGGACCATGCCAAGTGGTGAGTTCTCAATAGGCACTTCCACAGGAATCCCACGGAGAGGGTAAATCCAACAGATGGTTGTCAATTCCTGCCCTGACCTGAAATATTCATGGGTAGAATTTTATAAACAGTATTTATGCTTCGTTTTGGAATAGCAATGAACCAGCACTAAAATGTGTTGTCTGTATAAAGAGGACTGAGTGATTTTGCAGTGTATGTAAGGACAGCATTTTGTGTTTAAAGGCAAGAATTTCAGTTTGGCTGTTTGGAGTTTTTCATACTGTAACACATTGAAAACTGAGCCATTGTGCAATACTGTCTCGAAACGTATCTGAGACCAGGCATAGATTCAGATATAGCCTCTGCAGATAAAAAAACACACACATACCTCACGTTGTTTGTACCAAAGGTGCTATTGCTTAAAGCAGCGGGCTGCTGCTTCATAGTGATGCAGAGCCAGGGCTGCTGTAGCTCCACAGCGGGAGGAGCAAACACCTCGGGCACATAAAAACCAATCCCTTCACTGATTTGTACACCTGCAGCCAGGATGGAAGACAAACTTGCGGTCACAAACATGTTTTCTGCCTGGTAACCAAATGAGAAATACAAACTTGCACTCTGGAAACCATAATTCTTTAAAATGTATTGCAATGGCTGCCATGTGGACATGTGCAGTTGATTTCAAGTAAACCAGAAAACATTGGACTTTTCGTTCCTGTGATATATTCTCAGACTGATTTATGAAGAAGCTGATGAAGAACAGCTCTTCACATTCCTTCTGTCTGTTAGTGAAGAAGCCTTTGATACAAGGATATTTATCATTGCTTCTTTTGAATCTTAAGACACACTGAGCATCTGCTGGATATTTATCTGTTTTGTTGAAAGGATTTTTTTCTTCATTTAGAAACAGCAAAGACACAACATTGAGAGTGAAAAAGTTACAGCTGGATTAATAGACTTTTTGGCCAGCTGGAGCAGCAGAAAGTTAACTTCAAAAAGTTCTTACTGCCAACATAGCAAGTTATTGCCTGTATATGCATTCTGCAGTATTGGTGCCTGTGTCTGTGTTGACCTGATGAATTTAAATCTAATATTTACTCTCCTTTTAGCTCTGCTTTTGTCTCTTTAGCTGCTAAATGCTCCACTATGTTCACCAGCTAGCCGCTGACTGTGTCCATCTGCTGTTTGCTGCTGAGAAAGTAGTGTACACAAGGTTTATCATGTGGTGGAGAGAAATGACACTGAAGACAAAGTGCAGCAGAAGCAGCCGGAGCAGGACTTATTACTGAGCTCAGCACATACAGGTGTTCACAGTAAAGTCCTACCTTATCCTGTCAGTGACCACCATTATTTTTGGGATGATGTCCAGCCAGAAACAATAGTTCATAATAATCCTTAAATGTTTTTGTTATTGTCAGTGTGGTAAGTTACCACGTCTTAAGCCTTCTGGTTATTTAACCACAGTCTGTACTTTGGCACTATCGAATATCCTGTTATTCCAAGGGTGTCATGTCCCTACTGTTACTTGAACACTTCCAAGAATTGGCAATACATAGTGCATAAAAAAGATCTACCACAATCAGAGCATCTTCGATGTTGTAGCTGTAAGCAAGGTTGATAAGAGCAAATCAAAACAGTAATGTTGCTGGCCAGAAACCTGAAACAATGAGCTGTCGTGGTGAGTGGAACTGCAGATGTGAGTAATAAATCTGTTCATTTCTACAATTGACCCATTTAATGTTATACATAATCATCTGCTCTATTATTGATATAGAAAACACTGATTAGGACAGTCTTAAAATAAATTATTTTACTTGTGCTTGGTGCTTCATCGTATGTGTCGGCTGATAAAATTGATTTATTTAACATTTTATCATTACATGTTGAAAAGTTAATGTAACACACCTTCAGTGTGGCTCAGAGGGATAAGGAAGATCTCCTTGTCTGTCGTGACTTGATGTCAGCTCGGGGGTCCTCATCTGAGACAGGAAGAATACAGTATTAGGGACGTGTGTGTGTGTCTCATGCATGCGAGAAGAACTCACGAGCGACAGAGTATGTGTACAGTACAAAAAGTGCCTGTGACCTGTGAGCGTGATATCGAGAACGACTGGGAGCTCAGCGGGGTTCACGAAGGGAACAGCTAGGGAGGCGTTGGAGCCAATCAGGGAAGAGATGCACAGGGGCTCCTCGCTCTCTGGGTTAAGGCCACGTCCACTCAACAACACAGACCATTCCTGCAACTGAAGAACGACAGAGACAGACCAACACACAGGTGGCCAGACAAGAAATTAAAAAGGAGAAAGCATGAGGGCAATACACAGGAGGGAAGACAAAGTGATGTGGTCACAAGGCCTAACCCTGATATATATCACGATAATTGTTTCCATTGAAGTTGATATCAACATATATCACAATAAGTTATTGCCTTTTTTGAGCTTAAAAATTCCCCTAATCTTTTATTCCATTCTAGTTTTCTTATGAAAGAAATGTTTCTATCGTTCTTTCTGTTGTTTATATCACCCAGCTCCAGTGAACAGCCTCCTGTGCCTTAAATAAAATGTACAATCTAGGCCAATGAAAAGCTTTATGAGGTGATCTGATTGCTCCAAGCCTCATGTGGATGATTGGGAGTGATGAGGCAGTAAATAAAATGAGAGCACCTGCTTAAACCAATTTAAGAGGAAAAAGAAGTGAGCTATTCCTGTACCTATGTGTGTCTGCATGTGTTCTTGTGTGTGTGTGAAAGCAGGGGATGGTGATTTATGTAATCCATTTTCTCTTTGTGTTTGTTTGTGTGTGTGTGTATATACACCTCAGGGCACGTGAAAGTGATCTTTGTTGTGTGGCTCCCCTCTCCAATGGATGAAGGACTGAAATGGACACCAAGCTGGGTGGAGGAGTGGGGCTCAACAATAAGCTGGAACACACACACACACACACACACACACACACACACACACACACACACACACACACACACACACACACAATGGCACAAGTAAACACACAGGGAATAGTTTTCATGTGAACAGTAGGGGAGGATAAACACACTCATGCTCAAAGATAAAAACCCTTTAAATCACACTGCTAGGCAACCCACATCTTTCCATCCAGATACACAGCAAGTCCTTTCTCTCGAACTGACTCGTTTGTTCCAGGATGCGAGTTAAAAGACGACTGTGTTATCATGCATCTTAGTATGCATGGTTCTTTTATGAGATGAAATCCGAAGCAAAAACAATCAAATACCCACCGAACATCAAAAAATAATGTTAAATCAATTTCCCCTGGGGCAGGAGCAAGGTAACATCAGATGCATGCTGTGATAAATTAAGCTTTTTTTCTGAAATAATGGAAAGGAATACTGAGTTGATAAACCTAAGGATGAGACACAAAGGTGAATGTAAGCATGTGTACTAACAGTACTTCCTGAATCAACTTGCGGTGTGTAGTTTCTGGGGTTACTGTTGGCTACAAGTAGCTCAACAAACTATTATATACACTTAAAAACTGTTAAAAAAATTAAGGCTCATACTGTTCCCAAAGCAGAGAGGAAAATACAGATGGTCCAAAAAGGCCTGAAGTAAAGAAATTAATTCCCCATGAGGACCAAAATGTTGCATTTAGAAATTCCTGAGCTACTTAGTAGTGTGCACAATTAATATGCAGCTAAAAGTGTCATTCTTGAGTCTGTTAGTTCATTTGATGTTTTAACTCAAAGTGGACTCACAAAATGTAAGCAGACAGCCGCTGTATTTTACACATAAAGGTTATTATGGGATGTTTCAGGGTCCTCAGCCCCGCAATTGCTGTGCAATATGAGAGTCAGGAGAGGACACACAACTGAGGCGTGGGAAAAGCCTGACGATGGAATCGTCGCTTGGAACAAATTCACCATCGTGTGAGTTCATATACAGTATGTGAGCACGCATTCCTAGCCAGTAAGCACGCAATGCGTTGGTGTGTTGGTGTACTTGCCCAGCTGACAGCAGGCTTGTGGTGGTGGGATGACTGCTGGAGGAAGAGTAAAAAGCTCTAGTCGATACCAGACCTCCCCCACCAGCTCTGACTGGAACAACACCCTGACAGAAAACACACAGCACACTTATGCAAAAGCCGTATACCTGCCACAGATTCATGACAATGTTCAAAATAGACAAAACCAAGCTCATGTTAAGGTCTATAGTAATTTGTATCCCTAACTACATATCGTGATGGTAACAAAATCGTCTCAGATTCAGGACAAATATGTTTTTTAGAGCATTTGTACAAAGCATTTAATGAACAGGAATCTTGACTTTAAATGAGAAACTTATTTTGAAAGGAGGTCAGCGACAGAGTGGTGAGTCTTTCCTGCCTGTGCTCTCCCCGACTCTGCCAGGGGAGAACGTAGCTTTGTAGGTGAGAGTCTCCCATGGGGGAACTGAAACCCTGTTGACTTCACTCCTTCCAGGTACACATCCATCCTCAGTCGCTCTCCTTGCAGGTTACTGATAGGGATCTCTATGGCAACTGAGTTCTGGGAACACACCATTTCAAACACTTCTGTTTCTGCTTTTTCTGCTTATGATGTTCTCAAAGTCTTTTGATCTAAGTGCAGAGAGAAGATTACGGGTTTCTGCTGCTGTCACAGTGGCCGCCGCAGAAACACTGTTCCAGGACCTGCATGTTAGCAATCAAATAATAATCCTAAACTGAATTTACTCTTTTCACTTGCCATCAATATAGAAGAAATAGCCAGCTACAGAGCATTGCTTTTTAGGGGCTTGACCAGGGTTTTCTCATGTCTGACCATTGTGCCACCATCCATCCATCCATTATCTATACACCGCTGAATCCTTTGCAGGGTCACGGGGGGGCTGGAGCCTATCCCAGGCGTCTCTCGGGCGAAGGCAGGGGACACCCTGGGCAGGTCGCCAGCCTGCCACAGGGCTACATATACAGACATACAGACATACAGACAAACAACCACGCACACCGCTCATTCACACCTACGGGCAATTTAGAATTATCAATTAACCTCAGCATGTTTTTGGACTGTGGGAGGAAGCCGGAAAACCCGGTGAAAACCCACGCTGCACAGGGAGAACATGCAAACTCCACACAGAAAGACCCCTGGCAGGATCTTCTAGCTGTGAGGCGACGCTGCTAACCACCGAGCCACCGTGCAGCCCCATTGTGCCACCACACAACTCAAATTTGTGTTTCAGAAACTTAAATTCTTATGTGTTATAAAGTAATTATAGAAGTTGAATACTTGTTGAATACTACAACTTGTGTGTGTTGTTAAGATATGTTGTTACAGAGTGCCTCTGTAACCATGAGGCTACCATTCAGTTACAGAGGCACTGAGCAGCACATGCCACATGGTTGCAACTGTCACTGGTTGGATTCCAGCCAGCGACCTTTGTTGCATGTCAGACTCCTCACTTTCCTCCATATCCTGTCATAAAATGTGAGAGTGGATACTGATAAGGATTTGCAATTGTTTTAGGTGCTAAACAGTCAAATTATGTGTTTAATTTCCTGCAGGATGTGTTGTGAGGAGTTCCTGTTCAGAGGTGCAAACACAAGAGAAGAGCTACAACGCAATGAAGTATTATTTTTGTTAACAGAAACAATCTCATGAACAGAGTTTTACCAAAAGTCTCCCACATATTTTTTAATCACTACACTAAGCATACCTTTGTGTTTGTCTGCCTCTTGGCCGTCATCACTTTCTAGAAATGCAAACAAAGTGGTGGAAGAAGTGTCCCGTTTATTTTTATTTTTCCTGTGTGTGTTATTTATGTAATCAACATCTGCTCCGACTGAACTGCCTGTGCAAACATACTGTGGATGTATACACAAATCTAGAAATACAAGATGGTCGAGATGCACGCAACACAAACACTATGCTGTACACAGCAAAACCCACAGCATTCAAAAATAAGTATCAAAGCAGGCATTTAGACACCAAGAGTATATTAGTCTACGTGCATATGTTTAAGCAAATGTAATAGAATATAGTAAACAAATGAAGACAACTTTTGAGTGCTGCTGCCTTCCCTGTCACATATTAACAAAACACCAAACCCCACAATCACAAACATGCAGTGGGGGAAAGATAAAAGAATGACCTGTCTGTTTTCCTCATTTCCATGGTGACACAGCCAGGGTGTACGGAGCACTGCCACCAGCTTTAACCTTCAGGGAGGAGGTGCCACTTACAACAGACAGGTCTGCAACCATCCTCATGGATGTTCAGGAAATAAATACTCACACACACACAGACTATTTTGTGTTCAACTATATGTGGCAGATATTAGCTTACATGCTTGAGAGTGAGTTTGTTCTTGCTGTAGTCGGGATGATCCAGATGTGTGCGTGGTTTGACCTGCAGGGCAGTGTAATACCACATGGTCCACAGGCAGGGGGTGCTCTCCCACTCCTCTAAGGGTAAGCACGTGCTCGGTACCATCGCAGTCATTACGTCAAGACGGCTTTCCCTGGGGGTAGGGATAAAGTTCAGGCAGTCAAACACACACAAACTGGTGTAAAGTGTGCACACAGGGTATATGACGGGCCGACTCTCAGCAGTCACTACCTGTAGGATCAGACAAGCTTTTATTCAAGTCTAAGTGCATTAGGCTAGAATGGAAAAAAATGTGTCGCGATTGTGTGCAGAAAATAAACACTACTCTCTCGTTATAGTGTGTAGAGGCCGTGTTCTAACCCCCACCCCCCCTTCAAGCAAATACAAATGCATTGGTGGTTCAGTGGTAGAATTCTCGCCTGCCACGCGGGAGGCCCGGGTTCGATTCCCGGCCAATGCAAGTTACTTTTTTTTCCCCCTCGTCCTTTTAGTTAATGCTCAGGGAAAATTAAGCGTACAGCCTCAATATTGACGATGACAAATGACTTCATTACCAAAACCATATGCTGACTTTGAGAATCATGTTTTTTGACTTCTCTTGTGCTTTCAACCATTCAGCCCTGCCTCCTCGGGGAAAAGCTGCTGGCAATGCAACCGTACCCTGACACTGCATCTCGGATGTTCACTGGCTGGCCACAGTATGTCAGAGTAGATGGCAATGCCTCTGAGGTTGTGATAAGCAAAACTGGACAACCCCAAGGAGCTGGGGAAATCAATAAAAAACTAGACAGGACACAACACGCTGTTCACAAGACTGAAGAGACTCAATTCCCTCAGCGTGTACAACAAGCTCCTGCACATCTTCTGCCAGTGTGGGGCAGCCAGCGCTCTGTTCTATGCCATGGTGTGCTGGGGACTGGCGAGGCCAGCAGACTTAACAAACTCTGTGACTGGGCTGGAACTAGACAGCCAAGAGACAGAGAGGAGGATGAAGGACAAGAGGTCAAGCCGAGGAAGTCAAAGTAATCCTGGGTAACTCCTCTTATCCTCGCCACAACAAGCTGTGACAGACAGGCAGCGCATTCAGTCACTGGATCAGCCCATCCACATGTAAAACAGACAAACAAATATCAGACTGGACAACAGCAGAACAGACTATGACATCACTCTGACCAAACTGCTTATATCCCATCCTAATGTTATACAATTCTATGTTAATATGTTATACCGTCTTATTACATTACCTATATATTATATCTATTTCAATATTAACACCAAGTAACATTACTTTATCATATTATACTGTATATTAATGCCTGGTGTACATTGTTTACATGAACTAGACTTGCAATGAAAATTTCATTGACATGCGCAATGACAATAAAGACTCTTGAATTGAATCTTGAATCTTGCTGATTCTGCTGCTATTTATCACATCAAAGGAACTTTGCCTTCCGTATTGATTGACATATGTATTTATATATTTATTAACATTTATTATTCTAAATAAATAAACATTTATTTCTTCAAATTTTTTACATATGTTCCTACCCTCAGCTATGGTCATGAACTTTGGGTCATGACCGAAAGAACGAGATCTCGGATACAAGCTCAGCCTTAGAGATAGGGTGAGGAGATCTGTCACTCGAGAGGAGCTCAGAGTAGAGCCGCTGCTCCTCCATGTTGAGAGGCGCCAGCTGAGGTGGCTCGGGCATCTACATCAGATGCCTCCTGGACGCCTTCCTGGGAGGGTGTTCTGGGCATGCCACACTGGGAGGAGGCCCCGGGGAAGACCCAGGACACGCTGAAGGGACTGTGTCGCTCGGCTGGCCTGGGAAGCCTCAGAGTCCCCCTGGAAGAGCTGAAGGAAGTGTCTGGGGAGAGGGAAGTCTGGGCTTCCCTGCTTAGACTGCTGCCCCCGCGACCCGGCCCCGGGTGGAAGATGGATTCTATTTATTAGTCATTTTTCATCCTCCTTGCTGTTGTGGAAAAATAAATGTGTATATACACACACACACACACACACACACACATACAGATATATATATATATATATATATATATATATATATATATATATATATAAATAAATAAAACAGGTATTGTTACTATGGCATTGCCTGTGTTTTGACCACAAGACCATCATGACACACAGCTATTACAGCATGACAACAATCATAAAATCCAGAATAGCTTTTTTCCTAGAACTTTAATAATTAAATGAATTAATTACTTAAAAAGGAAAATCATTGTTGCACTGACGCATATGGGCTCTCACTATGTGAGCTAAAGAAGAGGCATTTAAAATTACATTTTAAATGCCTCTTCTTCTACAATTACAACTCCCTGTGTCCAACAAGCAACACAGCTGGATCAAGTTGCTGTAGTAACTTTTGTAGAAAAGCTTTTTGAGCTTTCTCAAAAAGAAAAAGCTCAGTTGCTCGAGTGGAAGACGATGCTGGCCACAGAGGAAGCTGAAATTCCCTGATATCATCTTAACAGCCACACAGGCCAGACAATGTGCTGCTGTTTGATGCATCGAGATAAGTGGTCCTGAGCTGACTGTTCCCTGCGAGGGTGGAACGGAGGAGGCTAATGAGAAGAAAGGGCAAATATGAGGGCTTGGTGGATGAGCATTGGTAACAGGGGAAGTGCTGCTGATGTTGAATTATCCTGAATACAGGCTAACTCAAGGCCAGCCGCTTTAAAGATTTCATTGTCTATCAGAAAGTGTATAACAAGCAAAGTTAAATAGCAAGAATGTGACAAAGGAGCCAGACAGCATGAAGAAAACACAAAAAAAGAAAACAATGCATTACCATGACAATGCATTGTGCACAACCTTTGGGCCAGAGAAGCCTTCACTGTACAACTCAGCCTGCATTTTCTAGTCTCGCTGGATCTCATTGTGCTGTGACAGACACATACGGCTCATCTTGACCCACCACTTAACCCACCGTTATTAAATATTTGGACTAAATGTTAAAAATCAGTTTTAATAAACTATCATCAAAAATATTACTTACTTTTCCAACCTAAAACTTTCAATGTTAGTTTCAGTCAAGTGAAGTAATTAGTCAAAGATGCTTTTCAACCACACTTTTCGTTGCTGCATATTCAGAGTTACCACTCTCAGTTTCTCATTATGAAGGCAATATTATTCATCATTCATAATTAATGAAATGCTTTTAGCTCAGCCCTTAATAAGCAGTGCACACACAGACTGATTAATACATTTTCTCTTGCCGCTCACCAGTGGTATGTCTTGCGTGACTGAACGGTGAGCAGGCAAACGGAGGTCCAAGTGGATGGATACCCCCCCTGTGGTCACAAAGGAGATTTTGGTAACGTGAATCATTAATCACATGAAACGACCACAAACTCAGCATAACATTTGGAGGTTTAAGCTCTGATAACAGCTGGTATTTACCTGTAACCAGCGCCTCTAGCCTGTAGACATGCAAACTGCCACACAGAGTCTGCCTGGATCCACAAGAGGATGTCGACATGACAACCATCTCTTGAAAAGAAAATTAATTGGCCAAGCTAAATGGATCAAATGAATCCCCGTACCTGCTGGATTCTCCCATGGTATGTTGGTGTCTTCTTTTATACTGTAGGTATTATAAAAGTACTGGGTAAAGTGTTATGGCAAAGAAACCGTTGCACTTTATTATATTTTTCTACTGTGCTGAACTTCTCTCAGCAGAAAACAGAAGAAGAGGGACAGCAAGCAAAATATAAACAACAGGAAAGACATCTCAAAGTATTGCTCCACAGTGATTAGGTGTGTTTACTGGTTGTTTCAGAAGCTTGCAAGCAGCTGTGGATGCTATACAAAGTGTATTTCAGCATCGACCTCCTGCGTTCATCTGCACTCATGCTGTGTTGACCCCAGATGGCCAGAGCTGCCTCCCAGGCCATACTGATCAGCGGCATCATCTCCTCACACACCTGCCCCACCTGGCAGTGTAGGCTTTGTACTGATACACACATAACTGGGTCTACTGGCGGAGAAAAACATCAGTGTTGATATTATTATTATTTCAGCCGCTTCTCACTTTAAATACACTGCTTCAAAGAGAAAATATTACGACTGGCGCCTTTTAAATTTGAATATGTTCCTGTCATGTCGCCACATCATGTCATTATGTGTGCCTGAGTCATGGGTGGAAATTCAAGCCACCTGCCAATTTTTGATGATTTTGCAAAGAAATTAAAAATAATTAGATATTTGCCATCGGACAACTTTCTGACAGGACAACCTAAAAAAACAGGTGATGTTACTGTAGCTATCACAGCATGACAGATACATGACAGCAGCTGACGATAACGTTTATTTGACATTTATTTCGCTCTGCATATAATTAGTGAAGTACTGCAATGAAGTCAATGAGAGTAAATAACTGAATGACCTCTAACAGTAACCATGATGAAATATTTTGCTGGTGATCAGTACTTCACAGCGATTTTCTAAAACAGTGAGTTCTTACAAGATATTATAATGACTGGAATTTGCAAGCCACCTGTCCATTTTGGTGATGTTTGGTTGTCCGGTTTCTGCTGCACACTTTAGCAGAGTAAATTAATAAGAAAGAACAATAAGAACAAAAACAATTGGGCTCCAGCAGCGAGCAACATTGCTTTGACTCCTAAATATAAATATGCATTTAAATTTTTAATGATTGAATGATTTTGAGTGGTGATTGAGCGATGAGGTTGAGCGACGTTCAGAATATTTGGTGAATGGAAAGACAGCGACAGTAAAAACATTCACTGTCACTCGGATTGTGCTATGATTCCTTAAAATGCTTTATGAGCAACATATAGTTTGACAGTTTTCCAACTAGAATTGCTGGTGATGAAGACTATGTTAGGACTGGGCCTGACAGTTAGAGGGGAAGGAAAAGGCACGTCTGCTGTTGCCTTTATCACTCGGACTATATCTCCCACCTAAAAGGACGCACAGAGACAGACATGGCCTTGAATTAGAGTCACTATGTTTAGAGACCCTATATAATTAAACATGAATACCTGTGGTAAATATGCCATTTGGTTTTTGCCTGTTCTTAAAATTTGGCTCTACCATTATGCAGAAATGAAGCCATGCTTACTTACTAAAATGTTTTCTCTTCCACCACGTAAGACCAAATCTAAACATTTCCTTCACCCCATATTTAATAGCTGACCTGACCAGAAAATTTGTAATCAATAACATCCACCCATGAAAATAAGCAATGTCTTTGAGATAATTTTAGAGGGCAAGCAGTTTTTTTTGCTGCTGTCAGACCTGTAAACTAAACCTCTGCTCTTTTTCTCTGAAGTTTAAAGGTACCTGGCTCTTGACAAAAAGTAACACTGTGTTAGGAATAAGAATGATTTATTTTACAGTCTCTGTATGTACAAAATTAGCATTATTTTGGTATTGGCTCACAGTATTTTCCATTTTGCACTCTACTGTAACAGAGCCAGGGCACTGTCCTGTAAACAGAGCATTAAACTGCACCAGGATGAAGATTTTATTCAGCTAATTTTATCTAATTCAATATGCACTGAATATTTTCTCCTTAGCCTGAGAAATTAGACACATATCTTCAGTAAGTTCTAAGGTTTTTCCAAAAGGCAAATGGACTTGTTTGAAGTTTAGAAGATGTTTTGCCTCTCATCCAAAAGGCTTCTTCAGTTCTAACTGACTGGTAGGAAGTCTCAGGTAGTCTCTGGCTATCATGTGAGTCATTAAGGGTGTTGACACACACACATATGTATGTATGTATATACCCGAGCAGACATGAGATGTGTCAGAGGATTAAACAGTAATTAAGGCAGCACAGACTACAGAGCATGTGTGCATTTGTGTGTTGGTTCTTACTGAGATCTGTGCACTCTCCTTCCATCCATCTCCTCCCCACAGCTCTTGTCTGAAATCATCTCTATGCTGAAAGATGGAGGCGAAGGAAATGGAAATTAGACGACACCTGTTGATTTAGGTGCACCACAGATGACCTCAGCTAAACCTCAAATCATCATAGTCAATTCTTGATTAAGAGGAGGAGCAGAATTGGTTGGCTTTGAAGACATCTCCAACGGTGAGAGATGCATACTGAACAGCTATTCTTATTGACAACACCGTACTGTCCTGGGGAACAATCTTGTACTCTATCTCACCCTCTGGAGCTGTGAGTGGCAGGAGGAACACCATGTCTTTTCAATAAATATGCTATGAACAGTATACAGATAATTTAGACCGACACAAGAGGAAACATCCAGCCTGGCTCCGTCCAGATGTAACAAAAATCTTCCCTCCATCACTTCTAAAGCTCACTGATTAGCATATATCTTTTGTTTAATCTGCACTAAAAACGGTCTCTCAAATGGGGTTTTGTGCAGAATTATGTCTTCCTGATTTCCAACAGTCTTGCTGGCACTGTAAGGTTGCCAGGCAACTAGTGGCTAGACTCCAGGAAGACACCACACCAAGCCAAGACATAGTCCCACACATAACCACCCCCAATGAAACTAGAATTTAGCATAAACTAGAACTTTATCCTAAGATAATCTAACCAGCTGCTGCCTGTAGCTTCATATTTAACACACGAGAGTGATATAGATGTTCTCATCTCTTCTGTCAAACTATTCAATGTCAAACTCTTCCTGAAACTGTGTGTGTCTGTTGAGTGTTGGATATGGTATATGTGTTACTTGGCCTTGGAGGGGGCCTGGGAAAAAAGATGTCATTTATACTGTCAGACTGAATGGAGGCTCCACCAGCACCACCCTAAACAAACACGCACATACACACACAGCAGAGAGGTTTAAATTCAGCAACACAGCACAAAAACACATACTGTACCAAGACTTTGTCTGGAGAGCCACACTGCTGTTACATTTTTTAAATAAAAAATTTAATTCACCTCCACTGTACTAAATCTCACAAACCTTTCCAATATCTAAAACGCGGGAAAATAAGGCCAAGGCTATCCGGACAGATTCTACTCGGTTCACGAGGTTACTTTTTTGTAATTTGGGTGCATGTGCTATAAAACTTTCATCTTTTAATGTTAAGAGAGGATTCTTAACAAATTGTGTCCAAGCATGTGTACATGGACACAGACACGTACCTGACCACAGCTTTTCTGTTGAAAGGGCTAGTTATGGCCACTTGGATGACCTTCAGCTGGCAGCATGGAGACTTGCACTTGACAGTGTTCTAACGAGAGACAGTAGGAAGCAGTCAGTCTGCCATCTAGTTACCAGCCTTCAGAAACACACTGCACTCCAAGCTAAGTATGGTGTGTTAGACACAGCAGCCTAGTGAGGAGTGATTCAGTCAGACAGATGGACGGCTAGCAAGCTATCAACAAATCAGTAAGTGAGGCTTGTAGCCAACTACTATTTCAGCAGTGCAGTAACTGTAGCATGACAGTCCGTCCATCCCTTTAGCTAATTATACTCACTGCGGATGTGATGTGACTGGCATCGGTCTTCAGACTGAAGGCGAGGGTAGTGCCGCGCAGGCCAAAAGGAGAGCTGGGAATGAGCACAAGGACTGCCTCCCTGGCCTCCACGAAGGAGCAGCTGAACTGGATGGTCAGTTCAGTGCTCGCACTGTGAAAATCACCACAGCCAACAGACAATTATCTGATAATTTAGCCTCTGTCCTACGGGAGCCAGAAGGCTCTCCACGGTGTTTTTACAATTCAGTTACTTTACTGGATAACCTCCCATTTTTAGGTTATGATAGCAATGAATCAGCAGAATCTCAATGCTATTTTTCTGCATAATGGCACTGTCCTTAAAGACAGCATTTCTGAGAGTAAAGCTAGGGATTCAAAATGGGACATGGGCTATTTTTATAGAGGCCTCACTTGAGAGCAAAGCTGATACATTTTAATGAGCTACAGTCTCAAGGCGAAACTAAATTTACTCAACGTGGACTCTGAATAACTGAAAAACTGACTAAGTTGTGGAGGGCTTTTCTTTTTCTTTGCAGGGCACAGGCCTGTGCGGATGCAAAGACAGCACTTCTTGACTAACAATAACATTTTAGTTACGTATTTGTTGATACACACTACAAAGACATGAACCAATGTTTCATAATTGCATTGTAGAAGTCTGTTTTCCATGATTATTTTATTTTTTAATCTCCGCCTGTAAATACATCATTAAACTGTGTGTGTAGCTGAAAAGAATAGTCTGTAATTAGTTTGCTGGATGAAGAGTCCGTCTTTGAGATAAACTCCAAGAGATTTCAAAGTCTCTTTTATAACCATGAAATGATTTGAAGACAATGGCACTCATGGAGACTAAATTAAGGACAGTGAAGTTAATGGTGATCTCAAAACCATTGAAGAAAGAATTCAGATAGCAAATCGGTAATGACTAGTCCTTACAGTCTCTCCAATATAAGTTCACCAAAACATGACCAGCTTTTGTGGAACTTATTTTGTACACTTTTGTACCGGTGTGTGAACCAGTCTTTGTAACACTTTTTCAAGGGCAAATTGAATCCTGTTATCTTCAGGTGAAACAGGTGATAACAGGGAACAGTACGGAAAAAAGTCTAATTCCTAGCTCCATCATTTTGTTTGTGATTGTCTTCGTCTAAATCTTTGAAGTACAGTTCTCATAATGCATTGGGGCGTAAAGCAGGTCGAGGTGGATTGCTGGCATGGAGTCAGTAAGATAGCTGTGAGCTACACGCTGAGCCCCAATTTTTAGCTTATATTTATTTACATTACCAATTTGCATCATGAAAAGTCATTTTTCTTACTGAGAAACTGATATTCCATTAAGTGTAAGTCTGTCTGAATCAGTGAGTTATGACTCTGACAAGAACAAATGCGTCAGTGCTAAACTATAATTAACACATTACAGAACCCTATGTGATAGAAGACTCTATACAAACAAGTCATAGTTTCTTGCAACTTTCATACAAGTTTGCAAAGTTTGTCGGTATTCTATTTTTAATACAAGTGTACAGTGATTTTAATTTTCTGGGTAAAAAGGACATACTGTGGAGGAACGGTGACAGTCGATCCGCCTGGTAAAGAAGGCCTGGTATATGACAGGCTTAGAAGATGGGCTTTTCAGATGCACCTGCAGCACCCACCTACCCACCCACCACACACACACACACACATGGTAACACACAGAAAAAGACACGTTTTTAAACATAGAAACACAGGCGAGCATAGCCACAAACACACAGACAAATGCAGCTGCGTGAACACAATCCAACAATGACATAAATCTTGCTTAGCATGGACAAACTGACATCTGTTTTTGGCTTGTAACGTGGCTTAACCTGACAGTGTGGATCATTACCCAACTGTATATTTGTCTGCGTTTGTAATCCTGTTAGGGTGTGTCTATAATCCGATTAACGTATGTGTGTGTCTATAATCTTGTTAATGTGTGTCTGTGTGTGATCCCAGTTGCAGCGTTGGTGTGTGTCTGTGTGTGTCATTATCTGTCCAGGAGGCTATTATCCAAACCATTTTCAGTCTCACAGTGCTCATGAATTTGATTTAGAAGGTATGAGTTCAATTTTTATTTGGTTGTCTTTTAAGGCTGAAGTTGGTGCTGTGCGAGTGTTGTGTGCGTATATGTATGTTACTTATTTACCGAAAGGTCTCCTCAGAGTGTTATGGTACGTAGGGGCAGATACTGAGGCAGCCTCTTATGCAGGTGACACACACACAGCATGAACATCTGCACTGGGTTGGGGTCTGACAACTCTGTGGGCTGAACAAACCACACATGCACTCAGATACAGGGACACATAAATCCACAACAGGAAGTGAATCCTAATCTCTGAATTAATCATTATGATACATTAAATATTTCCAGGTATGCTTAATAGCACAATTAATGCAGTACTTAGCTAATATTTCTCTGTCAAAGTAACTGCTTACACTTAAAATGTGGGTGGTATGAATATGTACTGGATATATTAAAGGATTCAGTGTTTGTAAATTCATACTGCCTTCATCTGTATTATGTTCATCTGTGTTGATTCATTCTAACACACTAAACCAGGATGAAGCTGTTTCATAAAGCTGATTTAGAGCTAATGACTAAATCTAGTCTACTTTAAGACCTGCACATTCATGACTTTGATTTGACTGGGGTGTAAAGCACAGATCATCATCGATTTACAGTGAGGCAGCAAATATTGAACATAATGTGAAGATTACTATTACTAATATTAAAGCTTGTTAGACCTGAGGTGGAGCGAAACCTGAAAACTAACCCAATGAGGACCTAGCTAGTGAGGAAGAAAAAGTTTCCATGATAACTTAGGTCAGAGTGATTTAAACTCACTTTTCTGGAATTAAGCTTGATTTACTGAAGTAAAACTAATTTCACTGGTAATTTTGCTGTGCGAATCACCCCTCTGGTCCCATCTGGTCTATACCGGGCCATCGATGCTTGCACCAAGGGTACTGAATTCCTGGGCCACCATGATGTTGTTGTGAATGATCTGCTCCAGGCTGCTAGTTGTGTTGTACATCCTTCTGTACCTCCTCTGGAATTGGCTGCAGGCTAATTAGGAACACAGTGGATATAAGTGTGATTTTAACATGGCAGGGTTTACCATGGTAACTCCACATTTCATTTGGATCACCTCTCTGCTTTCTCTGCCACTTCATCGTCTGTTAGTCATTACTCAGTTGCAGTCTCTCTCTTCGACACGCACACACACAAAATGTTGCTTAGCATGATAACAGGCTCCCCTAATCTTGTTCAGGGCTAATTGTGTCCTCAACACATCAATCACAGTACCTCTTACAGACATTAACAACCATCCTTCACTGACTGAAGAGGGTCCGCACAAAATGAACAGACATCCTCGCAGGCACATGCACACACACTGACCAGGTAAGGGCAGTAGGCAGCAAGGAGAGCTGCGGGCAACAATCCATCTGTCAAGTCCAGGTCAAATTTCACTATCCAGCATGCTGATGGGACACCACCTACAAACCATTACAGTGCAGAAATTACCGATCAATCAGTACCACATATTAAAGCACCAAGCAGGATATTAAATTATGTTCAAAGTATTCATGAAATACTTTGACGAGATCTATTTGAATTTAGAAAGCATGAAAAGCTCAAATATTAAATGAACAGAAAAAGCTGAAGTTTGAAAAGTATAAACATTTTAAGAGAAGAGAAGAAGCCAAAATTGAAGCTGCTAAGTACTTTAACATGATAAGGGGAATATAAATTATGACAAATACAGAAAAACTGTTCCAACAAATCAAAAAGTCTCTCTGGGATTTCTAAAGACCTTCTACGCTGGTGCTGCCAACCGGACTGGGAACTGTACTGCTCAGGACCGTGAAGCCCCACAGGATGAGGATGTTCTGATCCAAGCTTTTGGAAATAGCTTGGAAATCATGAGGTTCTTTCCAAATTCAATATTCTCCAGGTTTCAGTTTAAAATGGATTAAGCTGTTCACCCTAAATGATGCTAGAGAGGAGTCAGTGCTGGTTAAAAATGAAAGGCTGTGACCTGAATCATTTGTACACTTTCGGCTTCTTATTTTTACTCTAATTATTATTAATTCAATTTTAGCACCAAGAGTATGGCAGCCATTTTTCTGCACATAGTGTATGAGCATGGGGCAAATAACCCTGAATCTCCTAAAAAAAAAAAAAAAAAAAAGTTCTATGTGTGTACATGTTGTGTGTCCTACCTGTTCTCCACACAGTCGTCCTTGTGTTCTGGTAGTGCATGCTGAGCCATGCAAGCAACTGGAGCTCCCTGGATTAATAGATATTTGCAATGTGGCAACACTACAGCAACAGTTTTCCATCTCCAAATGCTCCAAAAATTAATTTAGAGGACATGCAATTAAATTTACATGTTGTAGGTCTACGACCAAACTGCTAAATGTGCATGTTTATCAGTACCAGAGAGCACCAGTGTGTTTACTACATACTCCTGTATGTCTAGCAAGTATACTGGCCTGATGTGACAAAGACAGGCTCCCTGCACCCAAAACAAGAATTACAATGAACAGAAAATATCAGCAGTGGTGCCAAAAACTTTCCCAAAATATGCAAGCTGCAATTAGCAACATCACACATTTCACTAATCAAAAGGAAAGTCATACTTGCAACAAATGCATGAGCATGCCAGAGCCCTGTAGGACATGCAAACCATTTCTAAAACATGACACCATTTGCGATCTGTGTGTAATTAGTGCATGGAAATCTTTTTGTGAAACTGGCCCCTGGTGAGCAAGAGGAGGTGGTGTCAAGTTTAAGAACACCAGACTGTTAAAAAGTTAGGATATCAAGGAAGAAGACAACAACAGGTTGTCACTCAGGCTTACCTGAGAAAAGCAAGTACAGCTTCATGTTGTTGTAGCATCTGATTGGTACGCTGGTCTGTATCACTGGAAAATGTCTGACAGTTTGCCAGTCAGGTGATGAATGTTCATTACAGACCAACACACAGTACAGTTGTGTTCCTTGCATCTGGAGACAGATCAATGCCCTCACTGATACAAAATTAAATCCCGTCAGCTTCAGTTCATGTACCACCAACGTGACCCATTTTACCTTTCTGAATAATCAATGATGAATACAAACCTGAATAGAGCACCCACTGTCATTTGAAAACATTATTTGCACATGAGAGCCTCTGCTCATTCTTAAGCTCTCCATATAAAAGCTCTATTTAGCAAGCAGAACCTGCCTTCAAGGTGCACACTTTCAACTCCTTTCAACTGCCTACTTTAATCGTGGTTGTTGGCTAGATTTAAACATCTAGTTCAATGTTAGGATGCTTGCTAAGCTTGCTTTCACTATTTTGCAAGATTCATCACTCATATGCACACCTGGAGACTATATTTTGACTTGCTTGGTTTGTCCATTGGAATGGTTTGTTTGAATCTTTGCCACAACACTGGAGGAAGAGACAAAGCATATGTTATAATAGAAGAAGTCTCTTACAGTAGAAGTCATTTAACCTAAACCAGTCTCCAAATGCGGCTCCTGAGCTGAAGATATTGGGAAATCTCTTGTGTATACAGTACCTGCTGCATGTGTCTGGTCCAGAGACAGAGTGCTGTCCACTTGGCCAACCAAAGACACTTTTGTGGACCTCCTTCCTCTACCCCCCAAAAAATAAAACAATTTTCAGTTCAGCACTAATCACTCATCAGTCTTTTATTAATGGTGAGGAATTTGTAGCTACACAACAGTGTTTACACAGTTTGGATTCTCACCCACCAATAGCTACTTTTAACTTTCATGAGGTTTGGTCCTTCAGTCCACCCATGCTTCATAGAGGTATCGTTGTGTCATGTACTGTATTGTGTGTTTGTGTGTGTTATCCATTACCGGTCTTGAGAACTATCTGCCGCTCGGAGCGTTGCAGGGTCGTGAAGGGCCACACTGTCAACAGACAGCTGTCAGTGATAACAAGCAACTTAATCTTAAACCTGGAGGGGGAGGAGGGCAGAGTCAAAGACAAAAAAACAGAAAAAAGTCACATTGGTAGATTGAACCAACTTAAATGTTTGGGTTTAAAGAACAATGCTATTGATATTCTCTATTATTTTTATAAATCCCATGAAGACAAAAAGTAACAATGCATTAGTCCATTGCTCAATATTTTCTGACTTCACTACTCTGTCAGTGGCTCATTGGTTCCTATTGATGACAAAAATCTTCTTAACCTCTAACATAGTTTAATTTCAGTCACTGATTTCCTAAAAAGGGCTTAACACTGTTATTTTTCACGAACCAAAAAGGGAGAAATATGGTGTTCTCGTGAGTGTTTGGGGGAGCATGGTGGTGCATCTGGGATTTAGACAAAAGAAACGACGGTGTGTGTGTTCAGGGTAGTGAAGGAAGATGTTACCCAGTGCAGCAGTGTGGCTCTCTGATGTGTTTTTAATAGATATTTGGGTACCGAGCTCCATGGCAGAGAGGAATACGATATACTACATCAGACTTTGCATACACACATAATTCTTATTAATAGGATACATTCATTGTTTGTTGTAGTCTGCACATAGGATTTGTTGTCAAGAAAAGAAAATATGGGATATCACCAGACCTTAAGTAGCCCTTAAATAAATGTACTTGAGCTACAGCAGCTACAGAAGTTTGAGCTCAGATCAAATACCTTGTTTCATGTAGATATTACAGCGTGGAGACAGAGCCATCGATATGTTTTTTGAGGAAATGCACTGTGTTCCTTAGTTCAGTCACAGGGATGTGGGTCAGAAAATGCTGCCAGAACTGAAACAGTGCATCCAGATTGATTTCAATATAAACCACCAAGGAATGTGGATTAGCTTCTTGGCTTACAATGTAAGCAAAATCCAACATGAGTGCAGACCTGCCAGTTAATTAGTCCTGGCTTGACTGATAAAAATCCCACTGGAATGAATGATGTAGTCAGTTTATGTGGGTGGCAGTGTTTTGTCAACACTCATTTAGCTCCAATGGCTCAACACAGCCCGTAAATTGCCACAAATTGGAAAAACAATAAAAGTCCATCATCTTTACTGTTCATCTTACCTAAAACGCTGGCGACAACAACTGTGATTGTAAAGCAGTCGTCCATGTGTCATGATCCAAACTAACAGTTGTGAGGCTTTCATAAAATTTAACAAGTTTTTGGCGTGGGTGAATAGAAGACACTGCATGTGTGTGTGTTTAAACCAACCGAGGATATCCTAAGGCCAGCAGGGTAAGTGTGTGTTGCTTTTCAGGGGTACTGGTGTAAGGAGGATTTCAGGGGGGTGGATGATGATACAAGGAAGCTGAAGAGTAATAGTGAATGGCAGCTCTTGATAGGCTTCCTCTCTGCCTATCCCCTTCCCTCCATTGTCTCCCAGGTAAAGAGAGAGGGACAGTTTGATCACTCTTCCAGACCCTAAGAGAAAAAAATGCATGAAACAAATGTGAGCACACAGGTGATTCAGTGCAGGCTAAAGGTGGATTTATAGTGTCCATAGACCATGCACATAGCCCCAGTGCTTATGCGCACATCAAACACATCGCTAGTCGTTATAATTGTTTGACAGTTTCACTGCTAATTAACAGGTGTGTAGGATACTGACACACTGAAAACAGTTCACACAATTCCATGAAACATTGTAGATCAACTAAAACTTCTCTCTCTGCTAATAACTCCGTCAGGATGGTCCATTCCTGCCAGTCCTCACCTTGTGCTTCCATCCCAAACTCTTGGGTAACCAGAGCAACGGTTGAGCATATCATCTTCTTTTAATCAAGTCTGTAACCTGGAGCTCTGCGCAAACTCTAACCCTTATCAACATGGAACTGTACGGGTTAAATTTCAAAATCGTGTTCCCAGAATCCAAAATGTGGATTATTACAAGGATCATGTTTATGCCACTCTATGATTAGGCAGGCAACTATTTAGTTTGATTGTCAGCAATTTTTTTTATACAAAAGTCAACAATGTCATGATGGCCATGACAAAAAGTGAATTCAACTTAAAAAAGAGTCATCATCTGCCCTTGACAATATATCTGAGCTGCTGTATTCCATGTATTGCTGTATTACAAAGTAACCTTGAACCTTGAACCTATTTATATTTGAAACTAGCTTCATCTGAGCCTGTCATGATGGGGACAGCCTTGTGCTGAAAGGGGAAAACATTGATTATGAAAAATTAGAAGTGTGCCTAACATGTCCCAGACGCATTGGGCAAGGCGCACTGGACTGCAGCAGGATTCCTGAAAATAAAGCTCTGTGGGTCACACTCAATTTGTACCAGGGCAGTGTGTTTTCTAGAAGGAATAATCAGATGTCATATGTGTAACGATGATGGGTCACAGACAGCCTCAATGGCCATACGCTGGGTTTAGGGTGACCTAGAATATGGTGTGTCATATTATTCTTTAGGAGTGCTCCAATTTCTAAAGCAATGACATATGTCGTGCTTTATCTAGTGTGTGTGTGTGTGTGTGTGTGTGGGGGGGGGGGGGGGGGGGGGGGGGTTGTCAAGTCATATAAATTGTGATAGTGTGATCTGAGAATGTGTGCAAGACAACAACTACATTTATAATGACAACACTCTGTATGTGTGAGAGAGGGGAAGGCAGTGAGAGTCATCCCTCCTCGTGTGTGTGTGTGTGTGTTTATGATCATTTCTCACCTGTTCTGATCAGGGATGCTGACCACTAAGCAGATGGACTGGCTGGGCCCCAGACTGCCCGATGAGGGAGACACCATACAAAGCTCTCCCTCTTGTCTGTCCTCTGTTGATACTGCTTTTGCACTGCAGTCGAACCACCAGTTCACACGCTCCCCGACACCACTATGCCAAAACACACTCTCCTCACACACTGCTTTCAGCTCCACTGTCTGCGGCAGGAGAGAGGAGCGAGAGACAGAATGAGGCTAAAAGAACAGAGAGCAGAAACACAGACAATAGAAAAAGGAAACAAACAATTATTTTATTTGTCAGGAAGTGGTGTCAGACATTCAGTAGGATGGTTCAAACCACAAGACAAAAAGTAGAAGTGAAGATGAAAACAACAAAGGACAAATGAGAAGGAAGACAGTAGGAAAGTTGAGGGAAAAGTTAAAAATTGAAGGTAAGGATAGAAAAAAAATGAATGGAGAGAGGCAAGAAAACAATACCTGAGTGTAAGCATCGGGCTGTGGTGTCAGAGTTTCCACGTGGAACAGAAGGCTAGTGGGGGACATTTCTAGTGGAAATGTGCATACAAAGTGATAAGAGCAAGGGAAAGAAAAACATTACATTTGACTACATGAACCTGATGTGTGAAATCTGTTATGTACTCATACAATGTCACAATATTTCAGGTTCTGTTTTATTCCAGCAAAAAAAATGAGTGTGAATAGTATTTAAAATATTGATATCACTCACTACCACACACACACACACACAACTCTAACTCCACATTAATGCCCCCACCTGTGGCCTGTATGCGCTGTGACAATGATGTCGCCATGGTGACAGACTTGGGAAGAGGTTTGACGACATGCTTCCTGCAGCCAGATGACAGCGAGGGAGGGGGAGGTGGACAGAGTTGGGAAAGGCAACAGAGAAGCAGTGGGACATCTTTCTCTGTTGACCACCAGTGGCAGGTCAAGGTCATAACTGGCCATCATTTCCTCGACTGTCCATCCAAACATCATTGATATTTCAATGTATCACATTTACAAAATAACATTTTAAAGCTTTAAGATGAGAGGGAGCAAGGTCTGTAATGTCTCCCTTAGTTACTGGTGCTACACCTGTCAAGCTTTTGTGCCCATTGGGTGTGGTTTCTTCTCCAATTCAATTTGGCACAGAAAACAGCACATTACATTTACACAAAATATCACTTGTACCAGCAGCAGGGAAAAGGTATTGTGTCGTTTCTGCCAACACCTATAAAGTTGTGAAAAGACTCAATTAAAGTTTATTCCAGCGTCTCTAACACCTGCTACTGTTTGATTATCGGCTGCTAGAGGTTCAAGGTCATACCTGTCACCTCATATGCTACCTGCACTATATTTACTCTCATAAAGTCATGCTGTTACACACTCCAGTACAGCAGTTACTGGCACACATCTTCCATGTTTGTTTCTAGCCTGCCATTAAAATTAAGTAGTTTTTGAAACAATGACAGAGGTAGGCAAAAGAAGGGTTCTCATTACTTACTTACTGCTGTAGTTAGCGAGCTACTTACCTGGAAAACTAACTATTATAGCTATGGTTAGCAGATAAACATTATTAAATCGTTTCCTTACAGTTTTACCCTCCTAACACTTGATGTTCAGAGGACAGCTTCAAAGAACAGTCAAATCATGGATGACAAATATGCATTTGAGCTCGGTTCGCTCAATCTTCTGACACTGTATCTACTGGGAGGGGGTCAAGCTCTCACCTGTGTGGGGGAGAAGACAAGGGAACAGTCGACTGTCTGGTTGCCCTGGACCTACACAACACCCACACCTGGCTCCTTCTCTCCTCCTAAAAATGCATACACAAACAAAAACACAAAAACACTTTAATTGCACGTTATTTCTAATATTGTATTCCAGTCACATCCTTGACAGATGTTACTTCACCAATACTACGTGCTGTGTTGCATGAACAAAAGCTCTTTTCAGAACGTATTACCCACCCACCACCACATTTGCGTGTGTGATGTGCTGCAACGTGTGTGTAAATACGTATATGCTGAGGGAGCTGCAGAGCGAAGTCTGTGTGCTCTGACAGGTCGAAGGTGACCAGGGCTGTGGCTGACAGGCGGTTTGCCAGCGTGAGCGGTACTGCTCATTGAGATACAGTATAGACCCCGTAAAACTGGAAATAGGACTGAAAAGACAGAGGGAGAAATTAACAGAAGTAAATGAGAGAGACAAAGTTGTCCGAAAGGTGGATATTACAAAACCTGGAAAATTGCATGAATTGTACAGAAAGAAGCATTTTCGGTACCAGGATGAATAAAATAAATAAATGCAATTCCAGTTATTTTGCCCAGACATTTCATTATCCAATACATATACGGTGAAATTGGCACCTTCCATTGCGCTTTGACAGTCTAGCAAATGAAAAAAAAATGTCTGAAGAGTCTCTCAATTCCTTTTATCGAAGTTTGAGTCAAAGAATTCATCCCCAAACTCCACTCTTGAAGTTCCAGAGAGGAGCTTAAGAATCACATCCTGCCAACAAAACTTTGCTCCAGCACCTCAAAAGCTATAGCAAATAAGAATAAAAGAGCAGGAATAAGTTTCTGGAGTTGTACAAAAGCAGAATATCCACGATTCCCACTGCTGCTGTTTCTAAAGACACACACACACTTTAACACAGCGTCTGACTTTTCTTCCTCCTTAGGGCATCACTTTTGCTCTGCTTTTTACTTCCTACATCTATGAGCCAAGGTATCTTTATCTCTGAGTGTTGTTTTTTTATTTCCTGTTTTATGTTGAAGGTTTTACCTCATGTGTCATGTTTTGCTTTACTTCCTGTATGTTCCCGCTTTTGTGATCATTTGATTGTTTAAAGATGATTCCAAGTCCAATATGCTCCCTTTGTTTTTACAATGTATTGGCACATATACTACATGTTTTCTGTGTGCCCCCTTGTTATTGTTTTGGTGTCAAGTGGCCAATACATTATCAGATGTTCTTGCTTTGCAGCCATGTCTACCATGCACAGCGCTGTTGAATGATGAGTCGTTTCTTAATTTGTCATTTGTTTCTTCTGACGTGACTGCAGCCCAGAAAATGAAGATGACATCTCTGCATATATTATTTATTTGACAGTGGGCGTCCTCTTCACAAAGTCTTTTAGTTTTAGAAATACCAATGATGAGGCAACCGCTGCTATTGAGACAGCTGCTGATTTAGTTTTGTTTATATGAACTGCGAAGTGACAAGAAGGATCGGTGGGACTGTGTGGGTGGATGAATTGTATGGGTTTTTTTCCTTTTTCTCTTTCTGTCTTTTCTTCTCTTTTCCTCTATTTTTTCTTCTAATCTCACATTTATATGTCTCAGTTGTATAAAGATATGCTTGTGCCATTTTGTATGAATGGTGTGAAATACCATGTTGTGAAGTGCAACTAATTAGAAACAAACAAGGTAGTTGCTAAAGACCGAAGGACAACGACAGTTTATATTGTGACTGACACAAAGCTTGTTTTTACAGCTGATTGCTTATCTGCAAGGCCAGTGCACAACATGCGGTGCAAAGTGCATATAACAGGATTCCTGAGCTACAGAATACATTTCAGGCTAAGATATTTTGCCGCACAGTATGTGTGTAGGATTTCCATGTCCTTCATATATCAAAGACATACACATTTTCCTTCTTAGAGAAGAGCTCAACCACCTCCACAGTTTGGGTATTACGTAATAGTTTAACAGTGAAAACCAATGCTAATCTTAAGTGCGGTCTTACTGTTTGTCGGATGGTTCATATTGATATTTTGCTAGGTACAGTAAGAAAGCCAGTTTGCGACTTCCTTACAAAGAAAGAAGGTGTTTGGAGCAGGGTTATAAATACAGTCAAAGATCAACTATGTTCCCCAGATGCCAATTTTTTATTTCTTAAAGTTAAGATTCTGAGCATGTTATCTGCAAAGCCGGGAAAATCGTAGGTCACCAACAAAAATCATGAGATGCTCTGTATAATCCTGCTGTATTGTTATTGACGCTGAACATCCTAAACTCTGCATTTGAGTTAATGCCTTATTGCCAATGATAAGGCCTCTCTAGTAAATAAAACATAACTGTAGAACGTCGAACGTGCTCTGTCTAAACACAAGCACAAAACAAAACACAAAACAGAGGTCGGCCTGAGATCAAATCAACTCTCTTCTATCTGAGCAACATCTCCAGACTCTGGCCATCATTTCCTAATTCTGTAGCAGGGACACTGGAACTGGAATTCTAACTGAGTTGCCCCATAACGGCCTGGACAGACTCCAATATTCCAAGAATGCTGCTAAACACCGCTCTGATCTCCTCCACTCCCACACCTCCTCTCAATTCAATGCTGAGTCCATTCCTGTTTTCAAATCAAGGCTTATCCTTTTTTTTCCTTTTTGCTTGTCGTCTTGTTATAAAGTGTCCTTGGGTTAAGTGAAAGGTGCTTCAAATCAATTGTTGTTCTGTACAAGTATCTGTGCAAAAATAAGTTTGTGTGTGTGTGTGTGTGTGTGTGGGCACCTGGTAGGAGGCATGATTCTGTTGTCATAAGACTGCAGTTCTGAGAGGCACTGATCCAAATATGACCAGGTTCTCTGCCAGCTGGATGATCGTGGATCCAATCTGCATGAAGGAAAATTATCTCAATGATATATTTATCTATATATTTTGTGATATTCAATCCATAGCGTTTTATTCTACATTTATAGTTTACCCAGTCTCCTTAAATCAGCCTTGTCTAATTCTACTTTAGTCGCTGATTTACTGCATTTTACAGAATGACTTGACAGCCCCCAGACAACTCGTATTTGGAGCATGTGTACGACTCAATGAAGAAAGCAACAGTATGATACTGAACAGCGTGTGTGAGTTTCACCACTGAACTACATGAAAGTCACATGCCTTTCTTAAAACACGACACTTCTTGTTGCTGAATTGTGTTCTGGTCCGCTGAAGCTGCTGTCAGAGGAGAAATCAAATCAATATCTGCCTCCTTGATGGATTTGGTCCTGTATAATTGTTAAATATTGGCCAAAAAAAAAAAAAAATAAATAAATATTTTCAATGATCAGGCTGCAACCTAATACCGGTCTCTGTGGTGTTGGCTACCGAACTGCAAAGATGTTATCTGACGAGAACAGATATCATCACTCCACCCATCCCCACTGCTACCCTCCTGACTGCACAAACCATAAATACAGGACCTGATGATTCAGGAATATAAAATCATGTAATGATTCTGGAAACATTTCATGATATCCACTAAAGATTTTGGTTCAACACGTCTCTCCTCCTGACCTCATATCCACGCTCTCTCTCTGGCTCACCTAAACATGCATTCTTTCTGTTCCTATCTCACTATCTGTCCTGATGCTATCCATGGTTCTCACATGTTTGTGTTACACTTGCCTTGTCTAGGTACAAAACAAATGCATATGGTGAGGGTAGTGGCTGGAAACGGGTGAATGAATGGCTGGCATGCAGTTGCAGTTTGTCCCAAATCCCACACATCCACCTCCCCATACCAAACTGGACCAAAACACCAGTCATAATTTGCATGCCTGTCTTACATTCAAAAACATTGCAAAATGCTGATATAGATGACAGTGGAGAAGTGGATTATGGTGCAGGAGTGGGTCAAAAAGTTTCTATGGATGTTTTGAGATTTCTCCCGATTAGAATCAAGTTTAGCCAGTCCCATTCTTCTCCGTGAAGGAACTTTAACCTTATTGCAGTGCAAGTATTTGATAGCAGAATGACAGAGTGGTTACAATGTCACTTCAATATTCATCATACAAAGTAAGCTTCTCTATTCTAGGGCCAGACCTCAGCAACACAATGCAGATGTTTATGTTGCCCTCGTGGACACAGATGTCAAAGTCTGGAGGGGAGGAGAAAGAGGGATGCCACACCACGTCACAGTCCAATCCGCTGTATGGCTCCACTGTACCTGGGCAGGGAGATGTTATTGTATCACCTCTTAAAGTGACTGATTCAAATTCTGGTTGGAAATAAGCCTCTGAAAGACAAACACAACAGAGAGGGAGGTGATGCAAAGTGATGTTCATGATATCAAGGCTTTAAAATTGGAAACCCAGATACTCACACCCAGGGACACAAAAACTGTGCAGTGCTTTTTTAACACCTGGTTGCCACTCTCTGTGGCTCGAAGGGTAGCTGAGCTCCTGGATCCTGACTGGGTGAGCAGAGTGGGGGTGGGGTGGCGCAGCAGCAGGGTGATGGACAGCTCTGGAGCAAAAGGGATGACCTGGGCCTAGACCAGTATCTAGACAGGTCAAGGGAGAGAGAGAAAAAAAGAGGTTTGGGGCAGAGGGATGTGAAGAACGAGTCGAAGGGGAAACGAATGAATCAGGTGAGCTTAAAGAAATGGGGTGTGTTTGGGTTGTGGTCTTCGTTCCTGAGCATAGTTATAAAAGAGAAAGAGTGAGATTTTTACCTGGCTTTTGAACCTGAAAAGAATTCCTCTGCACTCAACAACTTTTACTAGCTGTAAATTATTTGATAAAATGATTCTCAACAGTCACTTTGAGAATTAAGAGTTAATGTTTTGATGTTAGCAGATTACTTTCCTTTCAGAGGAGGTAAGAGGGGGAAAAAGGACGCACAAAAATTTACAACTACTTGTTATCCTTGGTGTTTTACTTATCTCGGAGTTTGCATGGAAGGTATAATTAGAAACAGTGACTCTAGCATTTCTGAATTGAATCTCTAACCGATGTCAACTTGGTAGAGCTCCTGAATGGTCAGACTCCTGTTGCAGTCTGCCACCTCCTGGCTGGTACAGGGAACTGCATTCATTATCCCTACCTGAGAGAGAATGCAAGAGATAGATATTGTTAATAGTTAACTGACCAGTTATATTAAAAGACCTTTGATCTGACCTGACTGTGGATCTGCTGGGTGACAGATGTCCTGTCTTCGGGGCTGCTGCCATTGGTTACTGGGGAAACATAGCTGTAGTTTGGCCTGGTTTCTGAATCGAGATACATGAACAGCATATCAGTTAATAGTCAGTCAGAGGACCGAACACACATTAATCAGTTTACTCTGCCTGTTCTACAACCCTGATTCCAACAAAGTTGGGACACTTTGTACAACGTATATAAAAACAGAATGCTGTCATTTGCAAGCATTTAGCGACAAGTTTGATGAAGTGTTAATGAGTCCATGTATTCATCTCCTTTATACAATCATGTGTTCACAAAGTGGTGAACCTCGCTCCATCCTTGTTTGTGAGCAACTGAGCTTTCCAGGGTGCTCCTTTCATACCCAATGATGGTACTATCACCAGTCACCAACAAACCTGTTTGTTGGTAACAGGTGAATGTTCCAAACAGGTGTTTTTGTTCCACAACTTCCCCAGTCTTTTGTTGCTCCTGTCCCAACTTGTTTGAAACATGTTGCTGCATCAAATTCGGAGTAAGCAAATATTTACAACAAACAATGAAGGTGATGAGGTCAAACATGAAATATATTGTCTTTGTGTTGTTTTCAATTGAGTATATATCACAAACGATGGGCAAATGACCATATTCTGTTTTATTGATGTTACACAGCGTCACGTTTTTAGAATTGGGATTGTACTATCGAACAAAAGCTGCAAAACTAACATCTTGACTGATACCCTCTGCCTTGTTTTCTTGAGAATTTAATGTTTGCAGGTTTCCTCAGTACTTCCATGCAACATGTAATATCATGCGTGTCCACCGTGCTTTAGCATGATTACAAATCAACATCATTACACATCAACTATAACTACTACATTTTTATAATGTTGAATATTGGAGGAAAAAGGAAGGGATTAGATCACTTGCAATCAGTGTCAGATAAGCAACTTTAATAGAAGATTACTGTATATACTGTACATAGTCTTGTATTGCCTGATTCATCCTATAGTTGTTTAGGTTCAAAATTATTTTTTGTTGATTTTAACTGAATGCTTTTTAACACTTTCGTATCCATTAAATCATTCATTATTCTGATTAAGTAAAATACAGGGAATTGCATTCTCAGGCTTTTCTGATGCTATGATATGATATTTCGTAAGTAATGAGGTACATTTATAGATCATTTCTTGCAGCAGCTAATAATTTGTGCTAATAATTGTGGAGATACAGTTTCTCCAAGCCAAGAAAGACCTGGTGCTGATGCCTGATTGATTATATGGGGTTGCTTGCTGATCAACTGACTGCTGGCAGCAACACAGCCAAAGTCTACGACTGAGTCCATTAGGAGAGAGAAGGCTCTGGGACACCTAGAGGAGCACATAAAGAAACTATATTAAAATGTCATAATATTTGTGGAGATCTGTGTGTTAACATCAATAAATTATGATGCCACTGGCAGTTTGAAAAAATTAATGAATGAATGAATGTTTGTTATTGGACCCAGGCTGCTGGTGCATGCAGGCCTAAACATTAATGCAGATCTGCTTGATCTATATATCTGATCTAAACTTCATAAATAGTTGTTATAAAGTAAGACGCTTTGAGATTGTGATTAACTTTTATTGATTGTCACCCAAATGAGGCCATTCAAAACCTTGTTTCCCTCTGGAAACTGTGTTCTGATGGCATACACAACACATGAAGGCAAAGGCTTATTGTTCTTATTGTTAACATAGTCAAAACATGCGATTTGTATAAGTTGTGGTCTAAATATGGGCAACATATTCAGAGTCAGGCATGTTATATGTGGTCTGGGGGTGAGATTCTCCATCAGAGCTCAGAAGGTATCCACCTCCCTGCAGCACATACTCACCACATCTTAGGCCATGAGCTGGCATTTCCCACATAAGCACCTGTCAGACACAACATTCATCAGGAAACTCTTTATCTCTGTCTCTCTCTCCCTCCCCCCTACAACAGAGCACCGCAAAACATAGACTTAAATCACACAGAACGAGACACCACCTGATATTTGTGCATTAGTTTCTGTAATAGGTAAGTATCATCACTCCTGCTGGTATTACACAACCAGGATGTTATAGCCTGATAATGATGGCAAACTTTACACTGTTGTGATGTGAACACAGAATTATATAGCATTAGCTAACGCTCATAGGTATATATGTGTGTATATATCTATAAACTAATGCTAGTCCCTCACCAAGACACCTGTCCAGTTCCCCACTGGTTCTCCTGACCATTTTTTCTTTTAGCCCTGCTTTGTTCAGGGGAGGGTTCCCCAGCTGAGGCATCCTGCATCATTCAGGTCCCGAAGAAACCACATCCTGGTGAGCTGAATGACTTCAGGCCAGTCGCCCTGACGTCACACGTGATGAAGACTATGGAACGGCTGCTGCTCCATCACCTGAGGCCACAGATCCACCATGCTCTTGACCCTCTGCAGTTTGCTTACCGGGAAAAGACGGGAGTGGAGGATGCCATCATCTTCCTGCTCCACCGACCTCTCTCTCACCTGGACAGAGGCAGTGGTGTTGTGAGGATTACATTCTTGGACTTCTCCAGTGCCTTTAACACCATCCAGCCACTGCTACTCAGGGACAAACTGACAGAGATGGGAGTTGAAACACACCTGGTGACATGGATTACTGACTACCTGACTGGCAGACCTTAGTATGTGAATCTGGGGGACTGCAGGTCCAACACTGTGGCCAGCAGCACAGGAGCACCGCAGGGAACTGTGCTCTCTCCGGTCCTGTTCACCCTGTACACGTCCGACTTTCAGTACAACTCGGAGCTCTGTCATGTACAGAAGTTCGCAGACAACACAGCCATAGTGGGCTGTATCAGGAGTGGACAAGAGGATGAGTAAAGGAAACGGATCCAGGAATTCATCACATGGTGTGACTCCAACCACCTGCTCCTCAACACCACCAAGACCAGGGAGATGGTAGTGGATTTTAGGAGATCCAGGCTGTGCCCAGAACCGGTCATAATTAAAGGGGACTGCGTGGAGGTGGTTCACACCTACAAATACCTGGGAGTGCAGCTGGATGAGAAACTGGATTGGACTGCCAACACTGATTCTCTGTGCAAGAAAGGACAGAGCCGCCTGAAGTCTGGCATCCTTCAACATCTGCAAAAAGCTGCTACAGATCTTCTACCAGTCCGTGGTAGTGAGTGCCCTCCTGTACGCAGTAGTGTGCCGGGGGAGCAGCTTAAACAAAAAGGACGCAGCACGCCTGGATAAACTGGTGAGGAAGGCAGGCTCTGTCGTTGGCACAGAGCTGGACAGTCTAACATCTGTGTCTGACTGCTGTCATTGTCCTGCTCTACGGAAAGACTGAAAAATCATTCCTCCCCCACGCCGTACGACTCTTCAACACCTCTCGGGGAGGGCGATAAGAGAAATAACACAACAACTCCGGACTCACTACACACTCACACCACACACCGTGGACACACACACATCTATATGCTGGATTTAAAGTGTGGACAAACAGACTGTTGCACACTGTCATTTTGCACAACTGCACTACTGCGCTCACATTTAACCCCCAGATGTCGATCTTGTATAGCTTAGTTCTTTATTTTTATCTCACTATTTCTTCTTATATTGTTAGTTTGTATTTTGTATTGTATTTTTGCCTCCTTACTTGAAAGCTGTTCTTTTTTGCATGCCCTTGTGTTTGCACCCTTTGAGCTGCTGGAAATGTAAATTTCTAGTTGGAGATTAATAAAGTATCTATCTATCTATCTATCTATCTATCTATCTATCTATCATCAGTTCCTTATAGGTTCATAGTGATTGAATGATTGCAGGAAAATTGAATAGGAAAGAAGACAAGGCACAAAAGGGTATCAATCAAATGTATACAAAGAACGAATTTGCTACTTTTAGTACTACTTTTTGATTAAACTAGCAAACAATTAGAGTTACATATTTTAGGAGATAATTAAGTGGTACTTTTTGATTAAAATAGCAAACACTGAGAGACACATGTTCAGACACAGACATATACTAATGCTAACAGTATAGCTAACTAACATTAGTTAACATTAATGAGCCTTGCAGGAGGTGTTACCCTAACAAGAAATTTAGCTCAATTCTCATTTAGCAAAGGTTGCCTAATTGTTTTTCTTTAATTTAATATAATATAGTTAGTTGTTAGAAAAACACCTCAGATGCTAGCACACTGTAGCTAACTAATGATAATGTAAATAACGTCTTGGAGGAAGTTAGCTTAACGAGCTATTTAGCTGAACTCTTATTTAGCTAACATTGCATCATTTTTTAGTCTTTAATTTCGTATGGTTAGTTGTTAAAACACCTCAGGCTTTACCTTATCTTTGACGCGGACTTTCCAATCACTATTTTCTCTGACCTTGCCCCAAAATTTGATGCCGCGACTTTGGTCATATAAACCTGCCCAACTTCCACATTATTGACTGGAACAGAACAGCGGTTTCACTCGAACGCAACCACCAGCCATGTTATGACTTTAAGCTTACAGACTGTACCGCAACAAATTATTTTTTCCGCTCATTCAAGTCCATGTAAAATAATTTATCGTGTAATTTTGTCTACAGACTGAGAAGCACACCCATACACACCTTTACTGCTGCTACCCCACGAAACAGACGTTGATGGCGCAGGCGCTTTCTTGGCGGCGACGCCCCTCCGTAGTTGCGCTCGTTTTACAACACGGGCCGGTCCAGGTGGACGGTGCAGCTGTTGACATTGGCAGTAAACCTGAATGCAGCACCAAAGTGAGTTGACCATTTCGGAAGAATTTAATGTTTTTGATCCATTCGTGTATCAGGTGTCAAGACAGATTCAATTCAAAAAGCTCAGAAATGTGTTTTCAAAAATAAGATGCTTGCCTCTGTTTCATTCTCAGCATGGTGTTTCTATTTGTAATATTGCAAATACAACATAATAAAGACCTGGAATTACACATAATTAATATAGATTTCCAACACTGAAAATAACATATCCATAATTCAAGGTTAAAATAAAAAACATTTGCACAAATGTAAAAATTATCAATCGGGCTGAAAAAAAGATGATCTTTATTCATGCATGTTCCAAAAATATAACGTGATGCTGTTAGCCACACTAACATCTCATCACATAAAAAAATTAGTCCCTAAAACGTAACAAAAACATGAAAATAGTAACATCAATGCATGAAAGACAAATGCCTCACTTCTTTGTTTTAGAACAGAAAAACATTTATCCATTTTATTAATTTCTGAGGATTTTACATTACAGCCCCAGGGCTCTCCCATATTTCATCATCATAAATATAAGAGGTACATGTGATTTTATCTGTGGACGTCGAATGCAGGCTCTGGCAGTGTTTGGCAGCTGACTCTTCGGCATATTGGGGGAGATCCCCTGCAAACTGCTCAGCCCTTGCTGCTGAGTCCACAGGATTTTTGGATGGCTCTGAGCTTACTTGATCGCTGTGAAAACCCTGGTCCTTAAAGTTTTGGTCAACTACAACAGCCTTACTTATTTTTAAATCCTCCTCATCACCAGTGTCTGCTGAACTTGTCTTTCCACCAACCAGAGAGGCAGAGCGAGACAGTTCCCTGGCTTCCTCTGATTGCTTTTCCTGCCTCCCTTCCTGCTCTCCAGTCAGGATAGCTGGTGTGGGTTTATCCTTTATCCCCTCCAGATTCTGAGGTCTGCTCTCCAGGCCAAAGAAGTTGTTTCGGACAACATAGCGCACACACTGCAGAAGGACATTCCTCTCATGGCGGATATCTGGGGCCAGTAACTGAACAGAGTGAAAGAAAATAGAGAAGCACAAGTGGACTAAGACGATGCACAATTTATAAAGAATTTCATTCACATAAATTATGGTTGTATACTCTCAGGTGTGTCCTTACCATCTCAAGCAGAGTGGCACGACGGGTCTGCGGTGTGTCTTGGTGTCCTCCTCTACCGCCCCTTCCTCCCCTGCCTCCTCTTCTCCCTCTTCCTCTTCTGTTGTGAGGTGTGTGAAAACCAGAGTCAGGCTGGGGGACTTTGTGAGCATCCGTACCCTGTGAGGAGGTTTTCAGGCCTCGAGAGGGTCCTCTGTCCTGGGAGTTTGGTGGTATTGTGTTTAGGAGAGCCTGGTTGACTTGCACAAGCTCTTTGGCTTTCTGAATAGGGGTGGCTGAAACACAAGGAAGAAGAAGAATAGGAACACCGGATGCAAATTATGGAAAACTTAAGTGTTTTTTTTTCCAATGTCAAGCTATTTCCCCATGTGTATTTTCACCATCAATGTATTTAACCCTATTCTATCAAATGTGCATACCATAAACCAGTTTTTGTTTACAGCATCACTCAGTGTAGCTTTAAATGAGTTGTGCTTGTAAATCCTCACAGGATCGTCCTGATGGATTGGCACCGCGGGTTGTGTTCTGTAGCAGATGGAGGAAGGTGGCAAACTCACCCTCTGGTTCCTCATCACTTTCACTCTCACTCATGGAGCCGTAGTTGGCCACGAGGGAGCCCAGGGCCGAGCTCATCTGTTTCGGAGCCACAACCAGGCCACCGGTCCTGGACTCAGCAGCTGGGTCCTCTCTGTCAGAGTCTGGAAGAGCACAAGAAACAATTCACAATATATATTGTCATTGTTTACAGTCTTGTTTGAATAGCATCACATCCATGTCAGAGGAGTCGCTCACCGTGGTCACTGCTGGCCAGTGCTCCCAGTGGATCGCCGTCACTGGAGCGCTGGGCGAGGGGTGGGAGTCGCTCTGCACCGCTGTTGTCTGATGGGTGAGGGCCTCGCGGGTGTCGCCCATGGAACCCTCTGTTACCCCAGCCATGACCTCGACCCCGACCCCGTCCTCTGCCCCTGCCTCTCATTCGGCTGTGAATAAATGATTAAAGTCTGGATTTAAGTAAATTAAGGTCAGGAATCAGGTCAAAGCAAATGAGTGCAAATATATTCATGTTTCTGGAGGCAATAACAGGGAAAATAATAAAGATGCTGTGCAAAATACATAATTTACACATCAAACGTGTGCATTTACCCAAACTGAGCTGTCTCCAGAACGGCTCCTGTCTCCTCCCGAACCTCCATCACTTTTCTCTTCTTCTGAATATTCTGAAGTGTTGGATAGTTTCTGCAAAGAAGAATTACAACAACAATCGTTACACTTTGCTGATTGGAAGCAGACATCAGTTGCCACAGTTTCAACAATTTGTTCGTGAATACTGACTTGCGCCTCTCCTCCCTCCATTTTGCAATCTCCTCTGGGGTGTCCAGCTTGATTCTTTTAGCTCCCGGTGCATGGTTCTGCAGTCAGGGTGTAAATGCACTGACATTAGCAAAGGAAAATACTGGGAGCTTAAGTTTCAGACACACGATGAGTTGTTTCACTTACATTTTTCCAGTGGATGCTGACTATTTTTTCATGAGCCATGAAGCTGCAGTCTGGCACAGAGCACTACGAACATGATTTGACGAAGGCAGTCGGTCAAATTTGCAAACTGATTTCCATGAAATAAAGCGAAATGTACTGTATCAAACCTATCAAATTACCTTGATGTGTTGAGAAATATGTTCGTCGTACTTCTCCTGGTTTTTGAAGCCCCGGTCACAGGTGTCACAAAAATGGGAATACTCTGGTTCCTTCTTATTTTTCTGTGATAGGTTACAGACAGACCAGTTCACCATATAATTGTGTTTATTCTCAGTTCACTGCTGCTGTATGACAAACACCATTAAGGTCATGAACATGATTTAAGTGGTAATGATTCAACAGATAGTTACTTTTTTCCCGTGATTGTTGTGGGGTCCATAATTCTGTCTTCCACCTCGATGTCCAGCTTGATGCCACTCACGACTGAAGTTTTGACCTGAAGACAAGCCTGAAGTTAGAGGCATGATAGTGATATAGTGAAAGTGATGTTGGAGTTATCTCAGTTCGGACTAAAAAGAAAGCCGACTTCACAAACTGCAGGTCTGGAGTTTAAAAGACGTGAACATTTACCAAGCAAGGAAGGACAAAAAATATGCCAAAATATGCTATTGGTAGCATTATGGGAAAAGTAGGATCCAGTGTTTTGGACTGTGAATCACACTGGGGACTGAAAAGTCAGGATGTCAGACTGTGATGCTTCATTTTGTCCATTCCTTTTGTAATCTGTCTCTTGTGAGACCCCAGACTGTCTAGAGGTGTAACACATAATCGAGCATCCCTTTAAAACCTCCCAACAGTGTTCTTAACCTACTGGTTTGTAGTTGGATAAATTGACACAGGTTGACAAACAGTGATGACATTCAGACTAAAGCATGTCATTGCTGACACTAAGAACTGGTTGTGATTGTGATGAAGCAACTGTAATTATTATTATGATTATGACTATTATTGGGCTTTTTTCCATCTGTTCCTTAACTTAAATAACATTTTGTGGGGCTGTAGATGAAAGGTGCAATTCTAAGATGTCAATAACACCTAGAGATTGTTTTCTGGGGATTATCACGATTAATTAAGTACCGTATCAGACTTCTACATAGGTAACTCACCGTATGGACGTTTAGGTCCATAGTTTCCACGGCTTGATGGGAAACCAAAGCCTGCCCCGTGATGCCATCCAGACTGGCCGCTGTGGTCCCAGCTGGGCTCCGATGGCGTCTCGCTCCAGCTCCACATGTTGGGGTGGAAGCTGCTGGAGCGGGGCTGCTGTTGGTGCTGGAAGGGCTGGATCGAGTTTGGAGGGGGACAGCCGAAGTCCGGCGGAGGATAGTGTTCCGGTGCATTCATATTCCACGCCTGAGGTCTTTCTTCACGTCGACAGTAAAGTCTATCTGAAGGAAGTTCGGGTTTCTCACATGCAGCTCTCACATGTGTATGTTTTGCCCCACTCTGTAAACGCGGATGTCACTTCCGCGAGAGCAGGAAGGACAAAAAACATATGACCAGACAGAAAATCCAAATTTGTCACGATGGTTAGCATAACATAATTACGATGGTTTTGTGCAAATTGCATATATTTCGTTTAACTGCAACTTTGTCTAATCTGTGGTTTTATTTAATTTTTTTTAGTACCGGCACGTTTGGACAACTTCTCGCGAGCTTTCATGAAAATCTTATCTTGAGTTGCCAGTTTGGGGAACGGGAACCCGTGTGGATTTTATTTTCCACTTTTTTTTTTCCCATTTGCAGAGAAATGTGGACAAAGTAGCAGGATGTTCGATAACCTTTGAAAACATTAAGACTGCATAATGTCTTCATGTCGGCATTAAGTGTCATAAACCAGCGGCATCCGTATTTTCATGTCAACTCTGCTTTGGTTTGGTTTACAAAAGCAAATCAACATAATTATGCAGTGTTAAAAAAACACTACTCAATGTATACTACACTGAGACAACATTAACTATTCTTAAAATGAAAACATGTGTAGAATGTGCTGAAAATCTATCAATAATATCAGTACGTGTATACTCATTTCTGGAATCGGGGATATTGACCAAACGGACTTGGCAACCCAGCAGTTTCCTGGTGTTCTCTCTCGCCGCGCGTGCTCCTCACACACAGTCGGAGCAGCAGCGTGGTGACTTTGAGAAAAGTCTGAAAGCTCTCCGCCGAGGGAGCGTCCAAAGTCTACAAAGTACCTGAGCTGCTGACAAAATGCTCGTGTTATTTGAGACCGCCGCTGGATATGCAATATTTAAAGTATGTGTTCGATTTTTGTTACCAGCCATTTAAAGAATGAGCAATAATTACGCATTACTTACCACAGTTAGCTTTGGTTAGCTTAGCAGCTAGTTACCCACAGCCCATGTGGGTTCAGTTGTAGTTAACGTAACTGCCAGTGAATAAAACTTAAAACGTAGTATTTCAATTTGTTTTCAAGTATATGAATGTGTAAATGGCAGGTTTGTTGCTGTGTACGAGTGTCTTTGCTGATGCACAAGCTAACACAGCAACAGCAGTGGAAAGGCCTTCTAACCACGTGTGCTTGTTGAGGCTAACTTAAATGAACACTGCTACTCCTCACTAGCCAAGACTCAAGTGCATATTGGAAGTTAAGTAAATGACTGTGTGGTTGTACGATCAGCACTCAGCCTGAATGCAACATGTAAAAGATTGTGACGTTATAAACACATCTGGAGACACTTAACATACAAGTGCTGATTTTTTTTCGTGCACCCTGTCAGCGCTTATCTTATCTGTTTTCAATGTATGACAGCTAATTTATGAGCTTTTGTTCAATTTCAGGTCCTCGATGAGTCCAAACTGCAGCAGGTCGACAGCCTGTATAAGGAGTTTGAAACTCCTGAAAAAGCGAACAAAGTGTAAGTATTGATGAAGCAGTCAGCCTCCGAGAACAGCTGCTATCATAGTTAGCTGGTTATCGTTGACAAAGTGGATTAAGTGCATCCTAACTGTTTTTGTTTTTTCCCTGCCAGTGTGAAACTGAAGCACTTCGAGAAGTTTCAGGACACAACAGAGGCCTTAGCAGGTAACGACACATCTGTGTGCTACTGTACACCTGATTTCTGTGGTCTGTGATGTGTTTCTGTGTCTGATTAAAACATGAGGCATTTCACAGTATTCGTCACTACCACTGAGACCACATCTTGTCATGTTAGCAGGTAGTTTAGGTGGCAGGTAAAGGTAGTTTACCTTTTTAATTTGGCTAGGATAGAAAAAATCTCTATAGTTGCTCCTCAGACATATTAGCTTGACTTATTTCTTGGAGATTATTTAATGCAGTATTTCCAACCTGTGCCACTCAGCTGCCACTGCCCTCGTTGAGGGAAAAATTGGAAAGAGCCTGAAGAAGGTGCTGAAGAAAGTTGTTGCCAAGGAGGCTCACGAGCAGCTGGCCATCAGTGATGCAAAACTCGGCGGGGTTATTAAAGTAAGTGACCCAACAATTTACATCATTTACAGGAATATTCAGTAGCTAAGAGTTGTCTCTGACAGCCTGTTTTGTTTTCAGGAAAAGCTGGACCTCAGCTGTGTCCACAGCCCTGCTGTGGCTGAACTTATGAGGTGCATCAGGGGCCAGATGGAGAACCTCATCACTGGACTTCCTCCCAGGGAGATCAGTGCCATGTCTCTAGGGTTGGCTCACAGGTAGGAGCCATACAGATGTAGTGTTTTGTGGGCATGGCTGCTGCCTATGATTACATTTGCTGTCTGAATCTTCCCTGTAGATTTCCCTCAGCATTCGTCACTACCGCTGAGGCAGCAGTCTCTCATTAGGCAAACTATGATCAAAACTAGATCGCCATGTAACTCGTTCATAAATCTTCTTTTCTCATTGTTCTCCAGCTTATCCCGCTACAAGCTCAAGTTCAGCCCGGACAAAGTGGACACTATGATTGTGCAGGCCATCTGTAAGTTGTATATTTTATGATGTAAGAAAAGCACTAAACAATATTTACGATTGAAAGAGTGAACATCACAGTTGCCTAAAATCTCCATAAAAAAGTTAAGTTTCCATAATCAAACTGCTTGTGTTGTGCAACAGACTATTTTCAGATTTTGCAGTCACACATTCATAATTTTAATTTCATTAATTGACAAACCTTTTCAGCTGTAATGATTACTCGTGTCTGCTGTGGTGTATCTGAATATGTGGTCTGACTGTGTTTGTTTTCCTTCGTCTCTTTAGCTCTCCTGGATGACCTGGATAAGGAGCTTAACAACTACATCATGCGCTGCAGGGAGTGGTATGGCTGGCACTTTCCAGAGCTGGGAAAAATTGTCACTGACAACTTGGCGTACTGCAAAACTGTCCGCAAAATTGGTAAGAATAATCTGCATTTGCACATCACGATTTAAAGTGGTACTCCAGGCATTTAGTATTACACTAGAAGGCAAAAAATGATTAAAACTGATGCACCAGTGGTGAAGATATCCTGATGTTTAGTCCTCAGTCACAGGTCAAATTCACACTGAAAAAGCTGGCTCTACTTTTCCCATAATGCAACTCACTCTTATATTTCATTAGATGTCCCCTGGATGTTAAGACGCCCACATTAATCTGTTCAAATCCATAATTGGGTCTCCACCAGCTCCTTTGTTATGATGAAACGCATGCATTAAATTAGCAGTGACAGTATTCCCGAGTGGCTAAATTGTGTCTGTGACTCTCAAGGTGATCGCACAAACGTGGCCGGCTCTGATCTGTCAGATGTCCTGCCCGAGGAAATCGAGGGCGAGGTTAAACTGGCTGCCGAGATCTCCATGGGAACAGAGGTGTCAGAACAGGACATCGAAAACATCAAGCACCTGTGTGATCAGGTACGTCTCTTTCGTCCACCTCTACAAGTTAAAGCCAATCAGCTCGAGTGACAGTGGTGATGATGACGACTTTTGTCTTTATCCTGAAACCAATCGTGTGGGTTTTCAGTCACTACCTCATCTGAACAGTCACATTTCATGCCTCCACCACTAAAACTAAATGCACAGGGAAGACATTAAACTCTTTTCTCATTATTTATCTGTTGGCAGTTATGAACCAATCTCCTGTCTCTTTTCCACAGGTGATTGAGATTTCAGATTACCGCACTCAGCTGTACGACTACCTGAAAAACCGAATGATGGCAATCGCCCCCAACCTGACGGTCATGGTGGGCGAGCTGGTCGGCGCCCGTCTCATCTCACATGCAGGTAAGTCAGGGAGAAGGGGGCCGCATGGAAACCAGCCAAGCGGTGATGATGACGACATTATGTCACTTTCCTGAAAATGACTGATGTTTTTAAGTCACTACCTCATCTGAGCTTGCCTTTAGAGGCCCACTGGGCAGGTACTGGGGAGGGCATCGTATTTATTGTCTTTTTGTTGTGTCTTTAAGGTTCCCTTCTGAATCTGGCAAAGCATCCAGCCTCCACGGTGCAGATCCTTGGAGCAGAGAAGGCTCTGTTTAGAGCCCTTAAGACCCGCAAAGACACACCCAAGTACGGTCTCATCTACCACGCCTCCCTGGTGGGTCAGACTGCAGCCAAGAATAAGGGCAAGGTACGTTCAGAAGGAGCATGAACTGGATTAGATAGCGATTATTAGTCTGGTGGTTGGAAAATAAATTGTTTTTTTTCTATAATATCTGTCCAGATCTCCAGAATGCTGGCAGCTAAAGCAGCCCTGGCGATTCGCTATGATGCCCTGGGAGAGGACACGAATGCAGAAATGGGAGTAGAGAACCGTGCCAAGCTGGAGTCCAGGCTACGCCAGCTGGAGGAGAGGGGGGTGAGTACAACTACATCAGAAGGATCTTTATCCCTTTTGGTGTCACAAGCACCACTCTGAAATGAACTTAAATTCCAGGGCTTGTATGTGTAAAATTTGGGTCTTAATAGCCTCAAAATTCTACCAGTGACATAAATTTTCTATTAGAGAATAAGTCATAAATATTCCTGGCTGTTCAGCTCCAGAGGTCTGTCAGTCAGGAGTGCCAAAGGAGCAGATATAGTTTGTAAATGTATAAGTAAATAAAAAGTACAAGGTCTGTCTCGATGCACATTGTCCGTACAACAAGAAAAAAAAAGATTCAGCATGAACAACAATCAAATGCTCACATGCTTTTTTTTACAGTAACCACATCTGCATCAGCAATGAAAAGTGCAATATAGTAAATATATTAGATGAGCTGTGAAATATAAGAATCCTGCTTACAAATAACAGCAAACTAGTTCTAAATATGTAACTTTGCCAGGAAATGTTTCATAGAAATGTTTAATTTACAGAATCAAACCTTCAACGTGTTTTATTAACATTTTGTAGAAACTCCACAGCTGAGTATTACTTGAAATTATTCCTAAATCCTCCTTAAACTCAATACTTTTAAGAATAACTGCGGAGTAAATACCTTCTACACACTCAGTTGTTTCAATATGCTAAAGCATGCAAGCAGTGCACAGAGCTGTGATCGTTGATGCCACGAGGTCTACTATTGGCTGAGTCGATGCTTGAGGGAGGGCATTATTGGAAGACCAAATTGTAGTCACAACACTTTGCAAAGCCTGGAGGCAGAACTGAGGAAGCACCAACCAAGAATTTCTTAACTTGTACTTTTGAACATATTGGCCCAGATCCATTTGTTGTGGGATTTTCTTTCGACTGGTCATCTGATGGCGTCTCCATTCTTTCCCCTCTCAGATCCGAAGAATCAGTGGAACAGGCAAAGCAATGGCAAAGGCAGACAAATACCAGCACAAGAGGTGAACTGTCACAAAACAGCTCTTTTCCAAAGAAGATATGTTTCCACAAGGAAGAATCAAAAGTGTTTAATCCCCTTTTTTTTTTTCTTTCTCCGCAGTGAAGTGAGAATTTACGATCCATCCGGCGATTCTACTATTCCCTCCACCTCAAAGAAGAGGAAGTTTGAGGAGGTGGAGGAGGAGGAGGCTGCTGACGAGCCTCAAACGCCGCCGGTCAAATCCAAAAAGCCCAAAAAGGAACCAGTAGCAGAAGGTGGGTAAAAAAAAAAGGGCGTGAACTAATCTTGTGGCGAGTGAATGCTCAAGGTTTGTTTTTTTTTCTGCATGTTTTGTAGAAGAAGAAGAAGCAGAGGAAACTCCCAAGAAAAAGAAGAAGAAAAAGAAGGACAAGAAAGCAGAGGCTGAAGCAGAGGAAGCAAAAGAGGAAGAGGAAGAGGCAGCAGTAACAGAGGTAGGATTTGTTTCCTATTCGTGAGAGAAGTTCTCTGGTGCTGCTCTTGGTTGTTGAACGTTCATTGTGCTGACTTTTGTTCTCCCTGCAGTCAACAGAAAAGAAGAAAAAGAAGAAGAAAAAGAAGGCCAAGGAGGAGGAAGATGATGACTGAAAGAGTGGAGAGTGTATATATTTTAGTTAATGTTTTAGTTTTGTGTCATACATTGATATCTAATGAGGGCAATGCTGCATCGAGTGCCTGGTTCTGGACAAAAAGTTCAGGTCAAAGAACAACTTGTTTTATAACGGAGTGTATTTCCACTTTAAAATGAGTGAAAAATGTCTTTTTTCTGAAGAGATGTGTAATAATTTTGCAGTCAACTGCCCTGACTTTTATTTGTTAACACATCTGTATCAGACAGTAGTGGATCAGGAAAGATTCTCCGGTTCTCTTTTCATTGTCCAAGACTGAACATCCGCCCTGGTGAAATAAACTGTCATGTTGCTGTCATCATGTGTTTTGTTTTTTTACTCTGCAGTAGAATGAATATCTGACCAATCATAGTGATGATTTTCTTTTTTCAAGACTCAATCCAATGTCAATGATCTTAAAAATGCAGCGTGCCTTAATCTGTTGAGCAAAAGTTACACAAAATGCTCAAAATATTTTCTGATTCTGCTCATCCTGAAAAGATGAGGAACACAATGAAAACATTTGGCTTTTAAAGGTTAGTTTGATGCCAATACATGTGTACATATTTACTTTGTATCATGGTTGCTCACTTTCCTAACCATTTTTCAAACTTAATTTTCTTGAAGCAAACATTGTGTAATTGTCATGGTTTGATTTTAGATGCTTTATACTTCATTTTGAAGTTGGTATCCTGGAAACATTCGTAGTTTTGAGACTTAATGGAGATCAGGTTGTCATAGATATAGCACCAGCTCTGTTGCTCAAAGCTGTGTCCACTGAAAAAGCAGCAGCGCCCTCTGCTGTTGGTTAAGAGGTGAAGAAACTTCCCATCCCAGTTCTCACCAGGCTGGACCCTGCTTTGCCTCTGAGGTCAGGCGTATTCCTGTTTTATATTAATCTATTCTTAAAAATACAAAATATATTCAGTGTACAGTATTTACATGAAATGAAAAATTACATGTTTTAGATTACATCAAAAACCAGATCCATGACAAAAAAGACTGAAAATGCAATAAAAACAAATATTTTATTAAAAAATACAATTGTTAAAATATCTACTTGTCACAGGTGCCACAGGATTTGATTTTGTTGGTTAGAATCTCTTAACTGATGTTTGTTTATTCCTTTCAATGAAAAGGCTTAACGAGTCAGTTTTGATCAGCCAACATGAAGTTGTAATAATGTCTTAATAATAAAAGTATGTTCACTACATACACATTATCCAAGTTTTTATGTCAGTTATGTCACTCTTGTGATTACATTTGTTTTAGGAATTTGTTTTCTACAGTCTTACTGTTTATGTTACTGTAATTTATATGTCCCAATGCTGTATTTACATGCATACATCTACGGTAACAAGTGGCATCCTGAGGTAAATATTAAAATATTTTCAATTATCAATTGTATTTTTAGGAAATATTTCATACCACTTAACTATGTTAGTGTCCATTGTAATGTACCTGTTTTTTCTCAGATTTTCATCTTATATTTATCAAGTGGCCTGCATGTTTTTTATATTTGTAAGAAAAATAAAAACAGATGATTTGTTTTTCATGATTATAAATTGCTAGACAAGTAATTGTTATTAAAACTGTATTTTTGTTCCCTTTCATTGAGCTAAATGGGCAAAATCACAACCATAGCAGAAGTAGTTCAAGAGCATGAAAAACAAATTAAAGTAGAACATGATAACCATCTTAAAACAGATTTACAGCTGCTGAGCTGTCATAACAACAAACAACGCAGAGGAATGTGGCTGCTGTAATGTTCTGGCTTTTTAAAGACTGGCCTTGGAACAGCCGGACTTTGTGATGCACACTGGTCAGTGTAACTTAAAGGATAACTTTCGGTTTTTACAACCTGGACTTTATTTGTAGCATTAAATACGACCATTTAGACACCCAGACAACTTTGGTGGCATTTGGAGTCGTTTTGAAGAAATTAGCCACAGAAGAGCGGCGCGTATATCCGTATAATGCGAGTAATTGGGCCACCCGTGCGTAGCCTCTATAAACGCATAATCTGCGGCGAAACTCGTTCATATTCCAATATTTTGTTATGATATGCTGGCGCTATTCCCTCTGAGCCCGTGGTGGCATGTTATCAACATCCAGTGTCTCTGGACAACTACTTCTGACATTGATGACGTCATTTTCGAGCGCCGCGCGCTGCGAGCAACCAGCCACAACACGGCTAACTCTGCGGCGGTCGGCTAGTTTAGCTGTAGTTTGCGACTGTTATTTTTCACAAAATGGATGAATATTTTTCCGACTCTGAGGTGGTGGACGATGACTTTGTTTACGATGGACGTCCTTACCGTTTGTGCCAGAGTACACGGACGAGGAGCTCGTTGAAAGGAGGACGAGGCAGAGAGAGGAACAGCTGGCCAAACAACAACAAACGGCTGCGCGTCCACGAGTAGACGGTAGCTGGTGGTGTTCTAGTGGACAATGTTCATCGATGACAACAGAGGAGGAATGTCTCTGTTGCTCAGAGTAGGACTTGCGGCCAGGAGATACGCGTCTGGATGTGTCAATAAATCTGTGTCACAACACTGGAGGATATCCGCGCAATGATAAACTTCTGGCAAACAAAACCAAGCGGCGCGGCGCTCGAAAATGACGTCATCCACGTCAGAAGTAGTTGTCTGGAGACACTGGATGTTGATAACATGCCACCACGGGCTCAGAGGGGAATAGCGCCAGCATATCATAACAAAATATTGGAATATGAACGAGTTTCGCCGCAGATTGTGCGTTTATAGAGGCTACGCACGGGTGCCCCAATTACTCGCATTATACGGATATACGCGCCGCTCTTCTGGGGCTAATTTCTTCAAAACGACTCCAAATGCCACCAAAGTTGTCTGGGTGTCTATATGGTCGTATTTAATGCTACAAATAAAGTCCAGGTTGTAAAAAACGAAAGTTATCCTTTAACTGTAGCTTTCTACCATTGATTTATTTGTGTAGTCTTCTTCTGTGAAGCCAAATGTTGTGCAGGTCTAATTAATTAAGATCTAATGAAGTAACAGAGAGTCGAAAAAAAGTGTTCTTTAAATGGGGGATTGATGTGTGATCAGAAGACCAATAAAACCCCAAATTCTCAATTCACAGCACCAAAAACATACTATGTGTATCGCATGTATATTTATACAACTCTGATGGCATTATGAAGTGTAATTAAGCTCACCTTGAAATTGACTGCTATTTTTAAAGTGCAATAAACTTAATTATTAAATTTAGTGATGTACATTTTAAATGTGGGTCATATTTATTGCATTCTTCAAGTGAACAGAATTACTACGCAGCTAATAATAAAACCATTAAAACTTATCTTTGACATGCTGACATAGAATATTTCCATAGGATATTATCATTTATGATAAGATGTGGATGGTAACAACAGTCCACAGTCTTCCACTGTTCTTCTGTTTTCCTGAATGGGTCTTCATATTTACAATTCATGATAAAAACCCTGAGAATGTAAACTCATTTCAATTTTACTTACACATTTATATATGTATGGACTTGTTTTCAACTTGAGTTGACGAGACTGGTGCTCTGAGAGTCACGGAAAACCAGTTTATCAAGCATTGTTTGACCTCTGCAGGCAGCCTGGAATGAAAAACAGGTGACAGTTTGCATGTTTCCAGGTGTAATGTATACACCTGTCAGTTTCAGGTGACTTTTAAACCATCTTGTCCCAATGGTGTGGGAAAATATAATCTTACTTAAGTCAGGGACAGGATTAGTGTGTCTCAGTGTGTGAAATGCGCAGGTCCTGACCTGAGGAGGCGGCAGCAGCAGCAGCAGCTTTCTCAGTCGGACCAAGACCAAGGACCAGTTCACTGATGCTTCTCTTTCCAGCTCTGTCTGTCACACGGTTCACTATGAACTGTCACAAAGGTAAATACTTCAACGTACAACTCTACTTTTGTGTCTGAATGTTGTCTTTTGTTCAAGAACATGTACCTTTCCAGGTGGCGTGTCGGACTATCAGGAAACAGCTTGGGCGGAAGCCCCCCCCTTAAAAAAACAAAAAAAACACAATAGTAAGTTGTCATAGACCTATTTTATTAAATGTTTTGTTAAATCAGTTAGTTTGTCAGATATGGCTGTCATAACCTTTTTGTGACAGTAGGTGTCACCCAAGTGCCAGGATCAGTGAGGACTTTTCTTGTCTTTTTTGCTGGGGACATGTCATTCTCCAGCCACACGTCAAGCCAAGTGTTTTCTCCTCTCCAAACAAATGAAAAGCAATGTCCACAAAATGCTCCATATTTTGCCACTCAAATCAGCTGCCAATTTGTTATTGAGCTTGGTACATTAGGGGATTGCCCCTTTAGTCTCTGACTGGTAGGAATTCCTGAGCAGCCGCTCTTCTATCCAGAAATAAACACCGCTCCATTTGAGCCTTTTACCAATGACAATGGACTATTTACGACTGAGGTCTTCTTAATATATATCTTAACTATATATTAAAATAATATATTATATATATGTATATATATATGTAATATACATAAGGAATCCATCACTTATTGGACACGTTACATTGTTCAAATGCGTATGTTCACGTTAAAGTATTTTTTTCCATTTTACACTTTTCGACCTCGAATTTTACTTGCGTAAATGTACTCAGTTATGATCCACCACTGCCGGCTGTTATTGCTGCTACTGTAATGTTTCAGCGGCTTTAATGAACCTTGCCTGACAAGAATAAACCTCTGACAGGAATCTCTGGTGGCTTTCTGGGGCTTTAACCCCCGTGTGGCGGTAACGCTATGATATTACATACAGAACGCTGCCTGAATTGTGAGCTAACGGTGGCTAAAGGATGCTGACTGGGGTTCTGCCCTCATAACCAGACCTTCTTTCCAGCTCTGACTGTCACACGGTTCACTATGAACCGTCACAAAGGTAAATACTTCAACGTACAACTCTACTTTTGTGTCTGAATGTTGTCTTTTGTTCAAGAATATGTACCTTTCCAGGTGGCGTGTAGAACTGTCAGGAAACAGCTGAGGCGGAAGTGCGCCTTCTTCGTGTTGGGTTAAAACGGAGCGGCTTTGACTTGCTGCCCCCTACAGGCTGTATGTGATAGATAAGCAAATAGTATTCGAAATTGTGCAAATCGGTCAAAATAAAAAAGAATTTCAAAATTTATAAAGGCAATGTACAATGAATCTAAGAAAAATAGAAAAAGTATTTTACTCAGCAATAATATAACTCTGCCAAAGAGTATAAAAAATACCTTCTAGTGCAAGAGGAGTGGATTATAGATGTTTACAATCACAGAGGAGGTAGATGTGGTTGATAAAGTGACACTGATTCCAGGTATTGGTACACAGAAAATTTTGAAGAGTAAATTTTACTCAATTTGAGTAAAATTTTACTCCCAAAAATATAGTATAGTATATATATCCCAGTCCAAAAAGAGCAAAATTTACTCTCGTCATAGAGTTAAATAATAATAAGAGTTATTTCTTCTCTATCTAGAGTTCATATTTTACTCCACTAGATTGCCTCAAAATAGAGGTCCAATTCTACTATGAATATAGTTCTATTTTACTCAATAAATCCCTAAAATTTCATAATAAAAACAAATAGAATATTGCAAACAGGTATGCACACGATCACCACACTATCAGTAGCTGCAGATAAGGATGTAAAATACTGCAATAGCCATCAGCCCAGCCAAAACATTTACTAATCACAATTTGGACACAATGTGCTCTTTAAAATTGGGTGGATTCGATAAAAGAGGAGAAAATATTAAAACATTAGAATTTGAGTTATGGGCAAAGAAATTCAGAAATCCATTGTTCATCCCCAGTGCAATAGTTAGCCATTCTTTTATCACAGGAAACAGTACGGAACAATAAATGAACTTGAATCATCATTACTGTATGACATCTGCATATCCAATGCTTTGTAACACAAAAGCTCTTTGACATCAACAACATGAGGTCCTTCTGCAGTACACACAACTTTAAATGCATAAAAACACTCATCCATACACATTGTTTGTAGTGCAAATGTAAACAACAGTATCTGTGAAATACTGCCTTCTCTTAGTTTCAGAATTTAAGACACCAGAAGGATTTTCAATGTTTTCAAAGCACTCGTCAATTTATTCTCAACCTCACATTTTATAGGTTCCTGTAAAGATAGACACTGTTCCACAGATTCTTTTGCTTGATTATGGATATCATCAACAATCTCTTCCATTGAAGTAACCAAAGAGTTAATGACTGTTTGGCCCACACCTGCCATTTTTAGTTCAGCTACTGTAGCAGCACAGCTGTCTTCAAGTCTCTTATTAAGAAGGACTGGGTCAGAAGGGGCACTGTTTGATGGAAAGTCATCAACAAAACGTCCGGCTAAATCTTCAGTTGTAGAGGGGCCTTCACCAGGATCATCACACGCTTCATGTGCTTTAAGATGCTTTGGAAACCCAGAAAAAGTGCCAAAGAAATGAGAACAACCAGGCTGACCACATTTCAGGCCATGTGTCTTTCCTGGACAAAGTCCATGGATCAACGTTAAGTGCTTAAATAGTGAATTGGCATTTGCCTGAGGGCCTTTGCAAATAAAACAAAACATTTCTGTATCAAATCAGTGACGCATCAGAGCCCTTAAAATACATCTTTGCAGTACAGCATCCGAACCCTCCAAACCAAAGCATCTCAAGGTGTCAAAATCAGTGCAGCATCCGAGCTCTCATCTCTTTGACCCTGAGATTCACCTTGGTGGTAGCAGCATCAATCTGGTAAACAGCTGTTTGCAAGAAGTGGTAGACATTGGCCAGATCCCTGTTGTACGAGGTAGCGAAGACTAAATGAGCTTTAAAAAGCTCGTCAAAAGAGGCAAGACAATCTGGTGACTGACACGGGACTGCATGTTTGTCAATCACAATGAAATACTTGTGTATGGCGCTCTTCTGGGTCCCCACAGCCAGTAGATAGGGTTGACGCCTCTGTGTGATGCTGTCCAGATGCCCCTCAATGCTGGTCCCAGTCTGTGACAAGAAAACTTGATTAGTCTTGCTTTTAAAATTAATCAGTTGCAGTTTAGGACCCCATCATCACCACCAGAATTTATTATTGCCACAAAATGCAAGATGAACCACAACATTTTCAGCCTTATATTTTTTTATTCTGCTAAATGTAAAATAAATAAACTTATTCATATCAGCGTATCTGAGGCCCATGGTGATAGATCTGTGGGGAGCCAAATCAGATAAATATCACAGGGCACTCGCTGATTACATATGAGCATGGTCATCGCATGACTTCACAAGAGTTTTAAGGTTTAATATTACTGACAGAACAGGGAGTCTTCTTAAACTTTCATTAAACTGCAACATTACCTTGATAAATTTCACAAGGCGGTCAATGGCTTGTCTGGCGGAGAGCTTTCCTGGTCTCTTGTTGCAGCCATGCGCTGATGGTGGCATGAGGTGGATAAGGAGCACGATGGAGGACATCTCACGGTCCCATCCTGAAAATACAAGAAAATTCAGAAAGACATTTTGACTAAGATGTTTATATTTTTGTTCCAAAACCATTTCCCTCTTCCATTATTATTATTTCTTTAATTCAAGTGTACCATGTTCCAGTTCTTCTGTTGTGGAATCAGCCTGATGAAGGAGATCTTTAGCCATTTGCTGCGACCGGTTGGGTGGGTGAGCGAGAGCGAGAGTGAGACAGCAGAGATATGGAGATATGGTTGGTCTGTTTTCTAGCATCTCACTGAACTCACCACAAATATCCTGACTGTTATTTATAGATGATGGTAGGTGAAGCATTTTAGGACAAAATTCAAAGAGCAAATGAGGAGACTTTGGAAGATCCCCACTTGATTTGTGCTGAAGCCTCATATGATCCTCAGCTGTCAATGTACATGTGGGCATGTCAGTGTGGTTCAGGGACACACTGGAAAAATGTGACCCTGTCCTTTAATGCTAATGTTGCTCAAACCTTCATCATAATTCCAGGACAACATGAACATTATAAGGACAACTGGTCAGACTGGATTTAATGAGGACAAACATCAGCAGTGAACAACATGAGGAGGGAAATATGAACATTTCAGGTCGTACTGTCCAACATGATTTTAACACTGAGAAATACTTACTGTCTGTCAGAGAAATGTTGTTGTTTAAAATTAATGGAGCGAGGCATTGACAAGTCACTCCTGATGGACACACAGCTGGGTCCAGCTCCAGGTCCAGGTCCAGGTCCAGCAGAGTCTGGTGTGTCCTGATGCTCTGGCCTTCAACACAACACACACAGAGCTTTGAGTGTGAATAATGATGCTGGACTCCCTCCTCTCTGTCCTCACATGGATTCATGCTGCTCAACTCACATCAGCTCACACACACTTTGATCTGGAGAGGAAACACAAATCCTTCATCTGCACATCAGCTATAATCATCCTTTACATAATTTCTCCTGTCAAAACATCAGCTGCTCCTCCAGTGATTGGCTGTTATCTTCTGCTTCATATCAATGTCAGCTGAATGCAGTCACACAGCAGTGTGAGGCACAGCTGCTGTTCTACTATCAGTCCACTAGATGGCGCCATGAAGCTGCAGTCAGGTAAAGAGGAGCCAGCACACACACCTGATGCATGGAGGACCATTGACATCCACTGACACACTGAAGGACAAAGATGGACTGACAGGACATGCTGCCTTCAGCCATCAGTAAGTGGTGCTACACAGAAATAACGACTTTGTGTTCAACTCGTGAGCAGCAACTCTCTCTACTTCTACCCTCATCCCCGCATTTACTCTCTCAAACATCCACACAACATGGCGGCTGTTTTTACCAGCTGCTGTTTCACCTCCTTCATCTCGAGTTCACAGATACACTCAGAGCTGAGAGTTTGGAGAAATGAAGGATGGAGCTCCAGATCGTTGCTGTTTCTAGCGAAGCTAAGCTAACGACAGCTTGTGCTAACGGGTAAAACATTTCAGAGTTCATCACCTTCAGCTGCAGGTTGAGATGGAGAAAATGATCATCGTCACATCAGAAGTGAAAGTGAAAGTAAACTTCCAGCCCCGGAAGTGGAGGCAGAGTTTGACTCCAACCACATCTGTTAACTGGACATTTATTTTTGTAGCCTAAACAATAGACAACATTACAATTCAACACATTCATTTATTCACATGTACAAAAAGAATGAGCTGAAGTTACAGATGAAAAGTTCTTCTGTGTGTTGAATATGGGCCTGATTCCTGCTGCGAATGACAGCCAACACAGCTGACAGTGAAAGTAAGAATCCTACAACAATAATAAACCTTAATTAATGTAATATTCACACAGAATATGAGCTATGAGTTAGCAACAAGCATTCCTATTGGTTGCTGTGTGAGGCTGATTGGGATTGGTTCATGATGTATGCAGACGGAGTCAGTCCCGGCAATCAAGTGTGCGAAGTTCGCTTTTATATTGTTAGCCATCCATGTGCATGTCCAGGGCTGGAATAAAGGTTATGGGTTACAGCACGTCGTCGTATGGATATTATTGTACACCAACACAAGACATGGTGTCAGGGTGAAAACGACTTTTATGGACGAGGATGGACATCGCTTGAGTACCATCACCCCGTATGGACTGGGATGCCAGCAACCTGCCAGAGGTATGGCGAAATTTCAAACTTCATGTGGATCTAATGTTTTCTGGTCCCTTCAAGTAGAAAGGAGAGGATGACAAAGGCAGAGACATTTACAACACGTGGACGCTCACAGAAGAGGAATAAAAGGTACTGAAATTTGACTGCTTGTGAAAGACTGCAATTATGCTAACAGTGAGGAAATGATAAGAGACCGTGTAGTTTTTGGGATTCATTCACCGCGAGTTAGAGAGAAGCCACTTAGCGTCAGGTCTGAGCTAACTTTGAATAAAGCAATAGACATTGCCAGGTCTCATGAAATTGTACAAGCACAGCTAAAAATGATCACACAGGAGCAGACGGTACATGCAGTCAGTCGGCACACTTCAAAGGATGCACAATGGAAAAGGAGCTACGATAAGACAAAGAGAAACCCAGGAAATTCTCACAATGCGGAGAGAGACACAAATCGTAAAACATGTGGCTACTGTGGGAATAAAGCTCACGGAGTGAAAGACAGCTGCCCGGCGAAAGGCAAGCAGTGCAAAATATGCAACAAGTGGAATCACTTTGCAAAGGCATGTCGCTCCAAGCAAAAGAAGGAAGTACACACAGTAAGTGAAAAAGAAATTGATGAAAATACAGACAATGAGGATTTATTCATTGATGCAGTAACACAAGGAAATGACATTAAAGACACTGAACAAGCTTATGCAGATATTCAAGTTGGCCTTCACAAAACTGCAGTCAGCTTTAAGTTAGACACCGGAGCCTCAGTTAATATTATTCCCACACATATGTATAAAGCAGTAGGATTAAAGTACGTGTTGCAGCCCTCCAGTCGCCCACTTTATGGCTATGGTGGCGACGACTAACCCTCAGAGGCAAGTGTAACATTAAATGTCAGTACAAAGGCATCCAGTTAATGCTGAAGTTCCACATCGTAGACACACCGTCACCCCCAGTGCTAGGACTAAAGGCCTGATTGGACTTTGGTCTCATCAAACTCATACTGTCCGTCAGTGGCACTCCAGAGGCACATATGGAGGAGTTTGCAGACGTCTTCACAGATATAGGACTTTTCCCAGGTGAATGCACAATCCACATCGACCCCAATGCTATACCTGTGGTGCACCCACCAAGACGTGTTCCTCTTGCCCTGCGTGATCGCCTTAAGGCAGAACTGCAAAGCATGGAGAAGCGGCAGATCATTGTAAAAGTCACAGAACCAACAGAATGGGTCAATTCAATGGTTGCAGCAGAAAAACCACGCACAGGCAAGCTGAGAGTATGCCTGGACCCTAAAGACTTGAATAAGGTCAACAAACGACCACATTACCCCTTACCCACTCTCGATGACATCACATCTAAGCTGGCAGGAGCCTGCTACTTTAGTGTCATGGATGCCAGGTCAGGCTACTGGGCTATCAAGCTCACAGAGGATCATCCAAGTTGACCACCTTCAACACTGTTTTTGGTCGCTACAGATTTCTCCGCCTTCCCTTTGGACTGAAATCAGCCCAAGATGAGTTTCAGCAGAAAGTCGATGAGACCTATGAAGGTCTACAGGGTGTCATGGCAATTATTGATGATGTTCTCATACATGGCAAAAGCAAGGAGGAGCATGACAAAAATCTCCAAGCCATGCTACAACGCTCCAGAGAGCGAGGAGTCAAGCTCAATCCAGAGAAGAGCACAACCTGTTCCACAGAGGTCAGCTACTTTGGACATTGCATTACCAAAGATGGAATCAAGCCAGATCCAGCAAAGATTGCTGCGGTACAAGACATGGAGCCACCAAAAGACAAAGGTGAGCTTGAGACTATCCTTGGCATGGCTAACTATTTATCAAAGTTTGCCCCTATGCTCTCAGACATCAATGCCCCCATGCGTCACCTGTTAAAGGAGTCAAGTGAGCTCATCTGGGATGCACAACATGACAAGGCATTCAGGAAAATGAAGGAGCTGGTCACACGAGAGCCAGGTCCAATACTAACCTACTTTGACCCCAGCAAAGAGCTCAGGCTACAAGTTGATGCATCAAAATATGGACTAGGTGCAGTACTGCTACAAGAAGGCAAACCCATTGGCTACGCATCTAAGTCACTCACAGACAGCGAAGTCAACTATGCCCAGATTGAAAAAGAGCTGTATGCCATCTTGTTTGGTTGCAAACGTTTCCACCAGTATGTCTATGGCCGTCATATCATTGTGGAAAGTGACCACAAGCCCCTTGAATCTATCATGCAAAAACCACTGCACAGGCAAGGACATTCCTGTCTCAGACACTCTCTCCAGGAAGTCACTGTCTGACTACGACGACACCCTCAGAGAAGGTATGGACATGCAGGTGCAATCAGTGTACAGCAACTTACCTGTCAGTGACAATAAACGAAATGAAATTAGAGCAGAAACTGGAAAAGACACACAGCTCATGCTACTGAAAAAGACAATTAAAGACAGATGGCCAGATGAGAGGAGAAAATGCCCTCAAAGCATCGCAGAATACTGGAATCACCAAGATGAGCTTTTCCTGATGAATGACATCATGTTTAAAGGTGAGAAAATCTTATTCCTGTCTCACTACGCACAGAGATGCTGTCACTAATACATGCAGCACACATGGGTATGGAAAAGTGTAAGCAGAGAGCCCGTGACATCCTGTTTTGGCCTGGGATGAACAAACAGATTGAGAAAATGGTTGGAGAGTGCCCCACCTGTCTCGAACACAGACCCTCAAACACTAAAGAGCCCCTGATAAATCACAAGATCCCTGACAGACCGTGGCAAACTGTTTACCTGGAACAATGAAAACTACATAGTTACTGTAGACTATTACAGCAGATACTTTGAGCTCGACAAGCTGTATAGTACAACAGCTTCTGCTGTCATTCACAAACTGAAAGCAGCCTTTGCCAGACATGGCATACCAGAGACTGTTGTGTCAGACAACGGCCCCCAGTACAAGTGTAGAGAGTTTGAGACTTTTGCAGAAACATGGGAATTCACCCATGTCACCACTAGTCCACACTACCCCCAAAGTAATGGTCTTGCCAAGTCACTACCTCCTAAAGTACCGCAACACACCAGTTGACAACTTCAGATCACCAGCTCAGCTGCTCATGAGTCGTCGCTTACGCTCTATCCTACCCAACACCCCCAAGCAGCTTCAGCCCAAGGTTGTCAGTCGCAGAGATGCTCACAGTAGGAGAGTTCACCAGCAACACCAGAAAAGATACTACGACAGGTCAGCCAAGCCTATGACACAGCCGCACGCAGGACAAAACATTCATTTCCAGGAGCAAGGACAATGGAAACCAGGTGTTGTTGTCCAGCCTGCTGACACTGACAGATCTTACCACATGCACGCACACCTCAAGGACAGGAGTACAGGAGAAATAGACGTCACCTTCTTGACACGAAAGACACAAACAACACACCTTCTGACATGAAACCTGACCACAGTGAGCAGCACTCGCCACAAACCACACAAACTACTACTAAGTGAGACTGTTCCTTCCACTGCCCCTTACCAGACCCGGTACGGTCGAGAAGTTAAGCCCAGGACAGTTTTGGACTTATAACAACAACAAGATGAAAAGATGTATTAGGGTGTAGGTGGATCGCTGCCCTTACATAAAAGAAAAAAAAAAAGAGAAAACTGTTCATTATTATGTTATGTGTTCTCTTGAAGTTTATTCTTACTGCACTGTTATTTGAGCCTAACCAAATGTGCAGTGGTTATATACAGTACTGCATTATTTCTGAGTTAGCTTTGCTGCATATGATGATTTGAGTAACATGGTCATTGACAGGGGATGTCAATGACCATGAAGGGGGATGTAATATTCACACAGAATATGAGCTATGAGTTAGCAACAAGCATTCCTGTTGGTTGCTGTGTGATGCTGATTGTGATTGGTTCACAATGTATGCAGACAGAGTCAGTCCCGGCAATCAAGTGTGTTTTTATTGGAACAAGAGCCACAATTCAAAACAACACACAGCAGAGGGTAGAAATCTGCAGCATGTCCACAATTTAATGATCACAGCTTCCATCTTTAAAGGACTGGAAGTGGAAGAAGGTCACAATGTAAATGAGGAATATTTTCAATCACTTTGAATCATTTTGGACAAAGTTCAATGATTCATTTATGATCATAAACCTAAAGATTTCTATGACTGTGATCCTGCACAGACTCAACTGATCTGTTCAGCAGTGAGAATGTTTCTCTAACTGAGTTTCTCCATCCTACAGAGAACACAGAGACACTGAGGAACCAGACCAGAACCCAAAGGCAGGATAAAGAGGTTCATTGAATGTGGTGTTGAAGGTGTGGAGGTGGATCAGTGTGTCAGAGGAGACTCTGTAGAAGGACACAGTGCCAGCAGGATAGTCCACATACACTCCTACTCTGGTAGAGACGCAGGAGGCAGAGAGGGATGTTATTCTGTTCTTGTGACAGACGATGTAACGATCACCATCAGAGCACAACAGACTCCAGGACTGATCATTCCGTCCAAACTCACAGTCTTTACTGTTTCCTTTCCTTTTGATTCTTCTGTAACTCACTGATACAGAAAGTCCTCCTCTCCACTCAACTTCCCAGTAACAGCGACCAGTCAGACCAGTTCCACACAGCAGCTGAACATACCAGTCAAACCTGTCTGGATGATCAGGATATGACTGATGTTCCTTCACCAGTGTCGCCTTCCTGTTGTTGTCAGACAGTTTGATGTTTCTGTTCACTGTGTTTGTGTCGATTGTGAGTTCACAGGAATCTGATGGAGAGAACAAGAAGAAAACAGCTGCAGTTATTGATCTATCATCTGTTCATTGATCCACAGTTTGATGATGACATCAGAGACGTGAATGAGTGATGTCACAGTTTGAAGATGGTTGAATGTGCGCTGCTTTGTTTTCATCAATCAAATGAAAAACACACTCACACTTTCTCAGACCTGGTCTCAACCATCGGACTCCAGCAGGCTCCACCCTGAAAGGAGGAGGGGGGTCAGACCAGCACATCCTCTTTCAGCAGGCAAACATGGACGTTACATTACTCTCTCTCTCACACACACACACACACACACAATATGTTCATCCTGCCTGCTTCTACCTGCTGCACCTAAACCTCTTCACCTCCACCATCTGCTCACACACTGACACTGACCCACAGGATGTTGGTGTGTGTGAAGGAGGAGGACAACATCAAACCCAGCGACAGACACTCCCAGACTGTTTCCCTCCAAAATCTCTCAAGTCTCAGAAAACCTCTTCCTGATATAAAGAGCATCATTTCATGTGTTGGGATGTTTTGTGCATGTTCCTGTTACTGTGGTACGACGGACCAATCACACAGCAAAGACTTGTTGGAACTTCTGAAGCCAGCGTCGTGTCGGCCTCTCGGTTCGTCTGTCCAAACGAACCAGGTCTCCAGAGACTGAACCATCTACAGCAGAGACCCAGAGTCTCTCTGTCCTCTCCTGTGTGAGGCCCACTCCTTCAGCTCAGCCTCCACCTGCTCCAAACACCTGCATTAAAAGCTGCATCCAGCAGCAACATCTGGTCCAAGACTTGTCCTGCATGAACGCTGAACCTGCTGAAGCCGCTTCTGGACCTCACAGTCGTCCTGCCGTCATCCTTCACCACACACTGCCAGAGGTAATGTCCATCCATCATGTACTGTTCATGGAGCGCTCCACAGTCTTCTGACCAGAAATACTCTGATTCACCTCTGCAGGTAGGAACATCCCTGAACTGTCACAGATTCTCTCTCATTATTAAATCTGCCTTCATCATTTCCTTATTTGAATCTGTTGCCTTCTTATATTCTAAGTTGTTTCAGTTATTGATATCTTGCTCTTCCACCTGTGATTATTAATTATCAGTCTTACAGTGTCTTCACTAAACAAACCAGCAGAGCTTTAATCATTTATTATTAGACATGGTTCTCCTTCTCTTTTCCCAGATGTGACGATGCACCACATGTGATCTTCTCTCTGTGCTCATTAAAGTGTAAATATTGTAAATCAATTAAATATCTGAGACAAGTCGTTGTGACTCTGTTCTGCGTAAATCTTTTCAGCGACTTGGTGTCTAAAAATTCATGTATTTACAACCCATGTTCACTGTGAAGACCATGTTCACTGCAATTGTTCGACACTGATGAAGGAACAGTCCAACATTTTGAGAGACACACCTGAATGTAGAACCTCAAAAGTCCAGCCCTGTTCTGTGGCAGTCAGGTTGGGACACAGTTCTAACTGAATATAACTGCTTTGGAGTTATTGGAAGGTTGTTTTATTTCTTTTCAGGACAAAATGGATATTTCTCAAAATGACAGACAGTTCATTTACCATCCAGAGATCTGTCCAAGCTGCATCAATTATTACCAACAGGTCATTATCATGTTTGTTCCTGGAGATGTTCTCCTTCAGACCTCCAACACAAATATCTCCTTTCTATGTTCAACCAGTGTTTCTGTTCTGAGCAAAGGAAAATGACTTCCTACATGTGTGACTGTTCATATCAAACTCACATCCACCATCAACCAAAAAGACAGACAACATGATTCCAGCTCTTCCTCCTCTATCACACTGACTGTCTGTGGCTGCAGCAGGCCTCTTCATACCTGAGAGTCTTCAGGCTCCAGTGTGGATCCTCCAGTCCAGCAGACAGCAGCTTCACTCCTGAGTCTCCTGGATGATTGTAGCTCAGGTGCAGCTCTCTCAGACGAGAGGGGTTGGATCTCAGAGCTGAGGCCAGAGAAGCACAACCTTCCTGTGTGATCAGACAGCCTGACAGCCTGAAAACACACAGAACAACACAGATGGCAAACCATCTCAGGGTACTGCTGTGTCCATCAAATCTTTGCTCTCAAAATGCAGAGATCTGATTGGCTGAACAGCATCATGTGAGATGATTTACAACACATGCAACTGGTCTGTGAGTTTCCTGGGACACTAAACCAGGGCCGAAAAGGATAGAAAAGATGTGCAGGTTAAAGTAGAAACTTTAAATTAAAATGGAATAATTCTCAACCATTTCTGAGGTGTAGGTCATTCAAACTACTTCACACTCAACACTGTACTTCCTTGAGTCCTCAGCAACACACCCACTGTCAGGCTGGCACTCAGATCAGGACTTAACACACAGTTTTATTCAGGCAACCCAGTAACCTCTTCGCTTTGTGCCAAACAAACAGGCTATGAAACATACACTAAAGCGAGAACAGGAAATCACAAGCAATTTATTCATACACGAAAATAAACAAGTTAACGGAAAACGCTCTAAACGAGGCCAGGAAATAAATCACTATGGCTACAAAATTAGAAAACGAAAACGCTCCCGAAGGAGGAAGAACACAATGGCTATGAAAAGATTAACTCAGCAACAGAAAGAATCAAACTAGAAAAACTACCAAAACAAAATACACTCCTAAAAAAATGGAGGATCAAGAATATAAATAACAAAGTAATCAAACAGAAAATCACTCTTAATGAGGAAAAACTATTCGGCTAAGCTATTAACTGGAGAAAGAAAACAGAAACTAGATTATCAAAGTTACAAACAAAAAACACTCACGAAGAGGAACAAAGGCTTACGAGAAATTACGCTGAGGTAATGGCAATGGGCAATGGACAAAACAGGCTTGGGTGAATCGACCTACGGACAAAGACACACTGGCACAAGATAAGGGAGACGCAGACTCTTTAACACGTGGAGGGTAATCAGGAACAGGTGGAGACAACAGGTGATCAGGGCGGACAGACAGGACACATGAGGAAGGGCAAGTGCTCTGAAACTGGAGGAGAGTTAGACCTTCAAAATAAAACAGGAAATGACAAGACAAAACCCAAAGACAAGACAGACCTCACCACAGTGTGACACCCACCAAGTGTGAAGTCCATCAGATGAACAGTTGTTGAGAAAATGGAAGGACAGACTGACAGACAGAGCTTCTTTGCTTTGTGGGAATTAAGCCAGAGTGAATTAACTAATACAAGGCAAAATTAAGAAAAACAGTCAAGATGGAAAAAATCTCCCAATGAAAAGAAGTGAAATTGGAGAAGCTGTTTAATATTTATGGACTTCTGAGTTTTAAGAAATATGTCAACACTTTAACAACAAACAGTAACCTGATCTGACCTGAGAGTTTCCAGTTCACAGTGTGGACTCTTCAGTCCAGCAGACAGCAGCTTCACTCCTGAATCCTGCAGGTTGTTGTTACTCAGGTCCAGCTCTCTCAGACTGGAGGACTGGGAGCTGAGAACTGAGGACAGACCTTCACAGCTTCTCTCTGAGAGGTTACAGTTGCTCAGTCTGAAGAAGAAAATAATGAAGAAGAGTGAAAATATTCTCCATTAGAGTCAAAAACAACACATTGAATTAATTCTGAATTCAACAACATTTCTACACACTTACAGAGCTTTGTTGGAGGCTTTGACCACTGGCAGCAGCTTCAGAAGAGCCTCCTCTGAAGCAGAGAATTTCTTCAGGTCAAACACATCCAGATCTTTTTCGGATGACAATAAGATGAAGACCAGAGCTGACCACTGAGCAGGAGACAGTTCATCTGTGGAGAGTCTTCCTGAACTCAGGGACTGTTGGATCTGATTCACCAGAGAACAATCGTTCAGTTCATTCAGACAGTGAAACAGATTGATGCTTTTCTCTGGAGAGGGAGCCTCCTGGATCTTCTTCTTGATGTACTCGGCCGTTGCCTGATGGGTTTTTGAGCTGTTTCTTGTTTCAGTCAGCAGGCCTCGTAGGAGAGTCTGATTGGTCTGCAGTGAAAGACCCAGGAGGAATCGGAGGAACAAGTCCAGGTGTCCATTTGGACTCTGCAAGGCCTTGTCCACAGCTCTTTGGTAGAGCTTTGTTGATTCAAGATCACCTCTGACTACTTTAGACCACCAGGGGTTTTTTTGTTCCTCTGACAGCAGATTGACTCCAGAGATGTTGAAGGTCAGATGGACATGAAGAGCAGCCAGAAACTCCTGAACACTCAGATGGACGAAGCAGAACACCTTGTCCTGGTACAGTCCTCTCTCCTCTTTAAAGATCTGTGTGAACACTCCTGAGTACACTGAGGCTGCTCTGATATTGATGCCACACTCTGTGAGGTCTGATTCATAGAAGATCAGGTTTCCTTTCTGCAGCTGCTCAAAGGACAGTTTTCCCAGAGACTCAATCATCTTCCTGCTCTCTGGAGTCCAGTGTGGATCTGACTCAGCTCCTCCATGATACCTGACATTCTTCAGTTTACACTGAACCACCAGGAAGTGGATGTACATCTGAGTCAGGGTCTTGGGCAGCTCTCCTCCCTCTCTGGTCTTCATCACATCCTCCAGAACTGTGGCAGTGATCCAGCAGAAGACCGGGATGTGGCACATGATGTGGAGGCTTCGTGATGTCTTGACGTGGGAGATGATTCTGTTGGCCTGGTCTTCATCTCTGAATCTCTTCCTGAAGTACTCCTCCTTCTCTGGGTCAGTGAACCCTCTGACCTCCGTCACCATGTCAACACACTCAGGAGGGATCTGATTGGCTGCTGCAGGTCGTGTGGTTATCCAGAGGCGAGCAGAGGGAAGCAGTTTCCTCCTGATGAGGTTCGTCAGCAGTACATCCATCGAGGTGGACTTTGAAACATCAGTCAGGATCTCATTGTTACTGAAGTCCAGAGGAAGTCGACACTCATCCAGACCATCAAAGATGAACACAACCTGGAACTCCTCAAACCTGCAGATTCCTGCTTCTTTGGTTTCAGGAAAGAATTGATGAACAAGTTCCACTAAACTAAACCTTTTCTCTTTCAGCACGTTCAGCTCTCTGAAAGTCAATGGAAACATGAAGTGTATGTCCTGGTTGGCTTTGTCTTCAGCCCAGTCCAGAGTGAGTTTCTGTGTTAAGACTGTTTTCCCAATGCCAGCCACGCCCTTCGTCATCACTGTTCTGATTGGTTCATCTCTTCCAGGTGAGGGTTTGAAGATGTCTTCACGTCTGATTGTTGTTTTTGGTCTGTCCGGTTTCCTGGATGCTGTTTCAATCTGTCTGACCTCATGTTCATCATTGACCTCTCCAGTCCCCCCCTCTGTGATGAAGAGCTCTGTGAAGATCTGATTCAGAAGGGTCCGGTTTCCTGCTTTAGCAATCCCCTCAAACACACACTGGAACTTCTCCTTCAGGTTGGATTTAAGTTGACGCTGACAAACTGCAGCAGGATGCTCTGAATGAAGACACAATAAATAAGATCATTCAGAGATTCATGAAGAGCACTTAATGGACACCTCGAAGGGCATCATCCCTTCACGGTGTCCATTATCAGAAATTAATGGACGACGCGGTGGCGTGAACCGTCCGACCCGAAGCGAAGGGCATTCTCCCGCTCATACCATGGTCACTTATTTAAAAAAAAAAAAAATTAATATGAAATCAATTATGAATACCTTCATGTTGTTTTTTACCGTTAAAATCCTAGATTTTTCACAAGAAGCGGCTGAGCGGACTATTTAATAACAAGGTAACCAGCTCTGGCCACAGAACCTGCAGCTCAGTCGGGCAGCTCTTATATTAGGCCTAATCAGTGGAGGGAAGTGAGATGATTGCTTAACGTTATGTTACGTTACAAAGTATCATTTCAGAGGACAAGTGCTCCTCTTACCGCTTGTGTTTGTCCAGAGGATGATGCGAAAATTTGTTTCAAAGAATCAACGTCCACAGATAGTTTCCTAAATCGTTTTTATTGCAAGAAATAGCCACACTCTGATCATTAAATGGGTATCAAGCAAGTCAGGATTATGCGCTAGGCTGACGTATTCAACGGCATCCTCGTCTGTTTGGATGCTGAAAGATGTCATGGTCAGCTCACGGTTCCCCTCCCTGCCACGCCGAGCCAAACACAGCTGGATGTCAAACCACACCTTTCTGACGAGGCAGAGGCGTCTCGGGAGACAGCGCAGATGAACATCTGATTATCTCAAGGTCCGACTCAGGGATACAAGGATGGTGGAAGCTGGTGTCTTTCCTTCTCTTTCTGTAACGCTTCAGTATCGCCTTAAAAACAGCATTACTGCCCTTGAACACAGTGTCGCTAATGATGTTGACGTTTCTTAAGTGTCGATTAATGCCGGCGCTCAAACTCCTAAAACTAGCAACACTGTATTCTCCTCCTTCCTTATTCGACTGGACAGACGCATAAAACAGTCGCAAAATGTCATTGAGAGTAGTGGCAGTGTAGCTCTCAAAGTTGATGTCCATGTTAACGTATGTTCTGAGTTTCTGTTGCCACGGTTACCAACTAGCATTTGAGCCAGCGCAATAATTTAGAGCAATCAGGCTATTTGACCGGAACTTCTTTTACAGGTGTCCTGTAACACTTTTTAACGGACACCCTGCAGCCAATCAGAATCTAGTATTCACCCAGACCATGGTATAAGACAATTTAATGACCCTAAAAATACAAACATATTTTCTTCCATCTCTTGAGACATCAGTGAATGTCCCATTTATCCAGCAGGTTAAATCTTTACAGAAATCCTCTTACTGCTCTGCAGACGGTCAGCCAGATCCTCCTCCTTCATTCTCCTCAGGAAGTGCTGTGTGATCTTCAGAAATGCCTCTCTGCTGCTCCTCCTCTGCTCTTCATCCTCATCATCCAACACCTCCTCATCCTTCCTCTGACTCTCTAAGCATTCTGGGTAATCTGAACTCAGAACTTTCTTCATCTTCTTCAGCTCATTCTTCACAAAAGTGACAATGTTCTCCTCCAGCAGCTGGAACAGAATATTATATGAATCACACAAACTGAAATCATGGAACCAAACATCAGATCCCTGTTGAACAGACTGACAGTCCACTGGTCTAAAAAGTGCAGCATGGACATTATTGTGAACAGAAGAGATGTAAAAGTAGCTGTTGTACATGTACAGACCATAAATATGGAATCCAGGTGAGTCTGATGCTGCTGGGCAGACTGACCACTGGGAACCTCTGAGCTCTCCTGGTCGACTCTGTGGAGGAATCATGAAGAATTAGCTCGCGCTTGCTCGTGCTGCTGATCCTGCTATGAATCAACAGTCCAGTCTGCATTTCTCTGCAGCTTTCACTTTACTGTGTTGGTTCACCAGCTGGTCTGGTTTAGTCCCTCCAGTTCTTATTGACCCCTATAATACTGTGAACAGCATCACACAGCTCACACAAGCTAACTGGATGCTACCTGTCCAGCACAAATTGGTGCTGAGTCACAATAAACTTGTAGCAGGTGAAGTCAGTGAAACATCAATACTTTTGTATTTTTTTTGCACTTTTTTTGCATTTTTGAACACCCTGAGTTTCTACCTTTGTGATATCACCCTTAGTTTGTTAATAAATCGGCCTGGAGCCTTTTGTTTTGAGAGAAGTGTCTGAGTTGTGCATTGTAGCAGGTAAAGTGAGTGAAACATCAGAAAACCAAGGAGAAAACCAGAGAATACTGGATCAAACTAAAGCTACGGGTGACTTCACATTGAACTGTGGGTCAAATGAAAACTAGAAGAAACTTCTCTGGGCTACATGAAGGAAACAGGTACAGGTGTTGTTTCTTTTCCACTTGTTTGACACACAACACATTTTTCAGCTTTGTCTCCTCTTTGACTTTCTGCAGCCTTTAGTTTTCCAGAACATCCTTCTCTGCATCAGACGTCGATGAAATCACTGTTTTATACTCATGCAGTCATCAGTCAGAACGTGTGTGTGGAGAAAATGTGAAACAGAAGTCAAGAGTTGAAGACTGGTTCAACTGGGCAGCTTCCACATGTGAGAATATAAATGAATGTGAAGAACGATGCTGAAAATAAAGGTGATGTCGTCCAACATGATTTTAATACTGAGAAATGCTTACTGTCTGTCAGAGAAATGTTGCTGTTTAAAGTCAATAAGATGATCCATTGACCGGTCACTCCTGAAGGACACACAGCTGGGTTCAAGTTCAGGTCCAACTTCAGCAGAGGCTGGTCTCCCATTGATCCTGTTAGACAGAGAGGAAGACCACCAGGGATGGAAATTCACTGTTTATTCTTCAGACACAGAAGCTGCTGGAGAAACTAGCAGCTATCAACAAGAAAAGGACCAACACGCTAAAGTTCAATAAAACATGAAGCTGAATGATTTCAGTCTGTGGATCATCGCTTCATTTTCCCATCAAATATTGGACCAAAGCTGAACTAAACTGACTCATTTCTGAACAGATTTATTTCTAATGTCTCACTAGACTCACCACAAATATCCTGACTGTTATTTATAGATGATGGTAGGTGAAGCATTTTAGTCCAAAATTCAATCATGAGGAGACTTTGGAAGATCCCCACTTGATTTGTGCTGAAGCCTCATATGATCCTCAGCTGTCAATGTACATGTGGGCATGTCAGTGTCGTTCAGGGACACACTGGAAAAATGTGACCCTGTCCTTTAATGCTGATGTTGCTCAAACCTTCATCATCATTCCAGGACAACATGAACATTATAAGTAGGAAATGTTCAATTTGGCCGGGGAGGCTTGGGGCTTGGCCCAGGCAAACCAGTGTGGAACAAAGCAGGTCTAAAGGAGAAAAGAAAGCTTGTAGTGGAACAGGTGCGTAGGCAGGAGGAGTTGTTAAGGGGGGCAAAAGCAGTTGGTCTGGCCAAACAGGGACAATGGTTGAATTGGGAAGGTGTTGAGAAGAGGAAACTTAGTTGGAGGGACCTGTGGAATATGGAGGAAGGCCGTATTAAATTTCTGATAGGGGCGACATACGATGTGTTGCCAACCCCGCAGAACCTAAGTCTCTGGGTACAGGCCGATCAATCGTGCCCACTCTGCTCAGGAACAGCAAGTTTAAAGCACATTTTGTCAGGTTGTAGAATTAGCTTATCACAAGGCCGGTATACATGGCGGCATAATCAGGTGCTGAGAAGCTTAGCCGCAGGCATTGAAGAGAGAAGGAAGCAGGTGAATTCTGGAAGTTCTAGAAAGGAGAGATTAGGTGTGCAGTTTGTTCGAGAGGGGGAGAAAAATAGAGCTGCTAAATCAGGGAGAAGGCAGGTAGGTGGCTGCCTGGTAGGCTGCCTCGACTTGGGAGGAAAGCTAGTTGTGCCCCAGGCAATAGTTATAGTAATCTGAGGCCGGACATTGTCTTATGGTCCATGAGTAAAAAGACTGTGTATTTTATTGAGTTAACAGTCCCTTGGGAAAATTCAGTGGAGGCAGCTTATGAAAGGAAGAAGACTAAGTATGCAGATTTAAAGACAGAATCTGAGCAGAGGGGATGGAAGACCAGGGTCTGTCCGGTTGAAGTGGGGTGTAGAGGTTTTGTTGCAGGGTCAGCTGTTTCACTGTTGAGGGAGCTGGGAGTGCAGGGGCAAAATTTAAGGAAGACAGTGAGGGAGATGTCAGATGAGGCTGCTAGGTCTAGTCAGTGGATACGGATCAGGAGAAATAATAGTAGTTGGGGGGTGAAATAGGGGTGGTGAGGGAGTAGGGGGAGGCAGAGGACATGCATGCCTAATCCGGCAGGAGAAGAGGTTAAAGTCTGAACAAGACACCTCTCCTCTGCTCTGCTTTCCCCGCCCCATCTTCTCGCTCTCCCAATAGGAAGAGATCCAGGAAGAGGAAGTCTAGATAAGGTGGGGGTGTGGCCAGCTAGAGTCTCTCTTTGGGACCATGTGGCCTGGTCAGGTAAGTTTGTGTTGTAAGATACAGAGTTGGCTTGTTTGTTCTTTTTTGGTTGTTTTCCTGTTTTATTGTCTTGACGGAAATGTTAGAAGAGGCTGTTAAATCTAGTCTGTGGTTTAGGCCTCCACCTTCAGCACCCTCTAAACTTTCTACCTCCTGTGCTAGCATTGTAGCAGCTAACAATAGCCAAAGCGGTGGTAGTATGACAGTATCTCAGCAGTTAGTATTGGCATCTAGCAGTTAACATAAACAGTATAGGTGAATCTAGCTGTATTGTCTTCTTCTGTTCCTCTTAGCGGTTAGCATTAGCATTAGCTAAATGGTAGCATCGGTACTGGCCACGACCTGGAGCATCTCCTAAACAGGCCTGGGTCAGTTGAACGTGGCAGTGCTGTTTGGATTGTGTAGGAGCAGTGTGAACTGGCACTAGGGGGGGTGACTCTGGGATGCTGGAGTTCACCGCCTAGCCTCCTGGAGGTGTAGTGGGACTAAGTAGGCGAAACACTGTTGAAGGGAGGTATCCACCTGATGACCCCCAGAGACGTGTTATGAATCACTGCTCTTTGGCAGGTATAGAGGCAGATTAGGGCTCCAAGGTTCTTCACTGAGAATGAATCCTCTTTTTGAGCACAAGTATCATGTGTTTAAATCAACTAAAGGACAACTGGTCAGACTGGATTTAATGAGGACAAATATCAGCAGTGAACAACATGAGGAGGGAAATATGAACATTTCAGGTCGTACTGTCCAACATGATTTTAACACTGAGAACAACTTACTGTCTGCCAAATAACTGTTGTTGTTTCAAATGAATGACGCGACCCATTGACCGGTCACTCCTGAAGGACACACAGCTGGGTTCAGGTCCAGGTCCAAGTTCAGCAGAGTCTGGTCTCCCATTGATCCTGTTAGACAGAGAGGAAGACCACCAGGGATGGAAATTCACTGTTTATTCTTCAGACACAGAAGCTGCTGGAGAAACTAGCAGCTATCAACAAGAAAAGGATCAACACGCTAAAGTTCAATAAAACATGAAGCTGAATGATTTCAGTCTGTGGATCATCGCTTCATTTTCCCATCAAATATTGGACCAAAGCTGAACTAAACTGACTCATTTCTGAACAGATTTTTTTCTCATGTCTCACTAGACTCACCACAAATATCCTGACTGTTATTTATAGATGATGGTAGGTGAAGCATTTTAGTCCAAAATTCAATCATGAGGAGACTTTGGAAGATCCCCACTTGATTTGTGCTGAAGCCTCATATGATCCTCAGCTGTCAATGTACATGTGGGCATGTCAGTGTCGTTCAGGGACACACTGGAAAAATGTGACCCTGTCCTTTAATGCTGATGTTGCTCAAACCTTCATCATCATTCCAGGACAACATGAACATTATAAGTAGGAAATGTTCAGTTTGGCTGGGGAGGCTTGGGGCTTGGCCCAGGCAAACCAGTGTGGAACAAAGCAGGTCTAAAGGAGAAAAGAAAGCTTGTAGTGGAACAGGTGCGTAGGCAGGAGGAGTTGTTAAGGGGGGCAAAAGCAGTTGGTCTGGCCAAACAGGGACAATGGTTGAATTGGGAAGGTGTTGAGAAGAGGAAACTTAGTTGGAGGGACCTGTGGAATATGACCGTATTAAATTTCTGATAGGGGCGACATACGATGTGTTGCCAACCCCGCAGAACCTAAGTCTCTGGGTACAGGCCGATCAATCGTGCCCACTCTGCTCAGGAACAGCAAGTTTAAAGCACATTTTGTCAGGTTGTAGAATTAGCTTATCACAAGGCCGGTATACATGGCGGCATAATCAGGTGCTGAGAAGCTTAGCCGCAGGCATTGAAGAGAGAAGGAAGCGGGTGAATTCTGGAAGTTCTAGAAAGGAGAGATTAGGTGTGCAGTTTGTTCGAGAGGGGGAGAAAAATAGAGCTGCTAAATCAGGGAGAAGGCAGGTAGGTGGCTGCCTGGTAGGCTGCCTCAACTTGGGAGGAAAGCTAGTTGTGCCCCAGGTAATAGTTATAGTAATCTGAGGCCGGACATTGTCTTATGGTCCATGAGTAAAAAGACTGTGTATTTTATTGAGTTAACAGTCCCTTGGGAAAATTCAGTGGAGGCAGCTTATGAAAGGAAGAAGACTAAGTATGCAGATTTAAAGACAGAATCTGAGCAGAGGGGATGGAAGACCAGGGTCTGTCCGGTTGAAGTGGGGTGTAGAGGTTTTGTTGCAGGGTCAGCTGTTTCACTGTTGAGGGAGCTGGGAGTGCAGGGGCAAAATTTAAGGACGACAGTGAGGGAGATGTCAGATGAGGCTGCTAGGTCTAGTCAGTGGATACGGATCAGGAGAAATAATAGTAGTTGGGGGGTGAAATAGGGGCGGTGAGGGAGTAGGGGGAGGCAGAGGACATGCATGCCTAATCCGGCAGGAGAAGAGGTTAAAGTCTGAACAAGACACCTCTCCTCTGCTCTGCTTTCCCCGCCCCATCTTCTCGCTCTCCCAATAGGAAGAGATCCAGGAAGAGGAAGTCTAGATAAGGTGGGGGTGTGGCCAGCTAGAGTCTCTCTTTGGGACCATGTGGCCTGGTCAGGTAAGTTTGTGTTGTAAGATACAGAGTTGGCTTGTTTGTTCTTTTTTGGTTGTTTTCCTGTTTTATTGTCTTGACGGAAATGTTAGAAGAGGCTGTTAAATCTAGTCTGTGGTTTAGGCCTCCACCTTCAGCACCCTCTAAACTTTCTACCTCCTGTGCTAGCATTGTAGCAGCTAACAATAGCCAAAGCGGTGGTAGTATGACAGTATCTCAGCAGTTAGTATTGGCATCTAGCAGTTAACATAAACAGTATAGGTGAATCTAGCTGTATTGTCTTCTTCTGTTCCTCTTAGCGGTTAGCATTAGCATTAGCTAAATGGTGGCATCGGTACTGGCCACGACCTGGAGCATCTCCTAAACAGGCCTGGGTCAGTTGAACGTGGCAGTGCTGTTTGGATTGCGTAGGAGCAGTGTGAACTGGCACTAGGGGGGGTGACTCTGGGACGCTGGAGTTCACCGCCTAGCCTCCTGGAGGTGTAGTGGGACTAAGTAGGCGAAACACTGTTGAAGGGAGGTATCCACCTGATGACCCCCAGAGACGTGTTATGAATCACTGCTCTTTGGCAGGTATAGAGGCAGATTAGGGCTCCAAGGTTCTTCACTGAGAATGAATCCTCTTTTTGAGCACAAGTATCATGTGTTTAAATCAATTAAAGGACAACTGGTCAGACTGGATTTAATGAGGACAAATATCAGCAGTGAACAACATGAGGAGGGAAATATGAACATTTCAGGTCGTACTGTCCAACATGATTTTAACACTGAGAACAACTTACTGTCTGCCAAATAACTGTTGTTGTTTCAAATGAATGACGCGACCCATTGACCGGTCACTCCTGAAGGACACACAGCTGGGTTCAGGTCCAGGTCCAAGTTCAGCAGAGTCTGGTCTCCCATTGATCCTGTTAGACAGAGAGGAAGACCACCAGGGATGGAAATTCACTGTTCAGACTCAGAAGCTGCTGGAGAAACTAGCAGCTATCAACAAGAAAAGGATCAACACACCAAAGTTCAATAAAACATGAAGCTGAATGATTTCAGTCTGTGGATCATCGCTTCATTTTCCCATCAAATATTGGACCAAAGCTGAACTAAACTGACTCATTTCTGAACAGATTTATTTCTAATGTCTCACTCGACTCACCACAAATATCCTGACTGCTATTTATAGATGATGGTAGGTGAAGCATTTTAGTCCAAAATTCAAAGAGGAAATGTCATCATGAGGAGACTTTGGAAGATCCCCACTTGATTTGTGCTGAAGCCTCATATGATCCTCATCTGTCAATGTACATGTGGGCATGTCAGTGTCGTTCAGGGACACACTGGAAAAATGTGACCCTGTCCTTTAAAACTAATGTTGCTCAAACCTTCATCATTATTCCAGGACAACATGAACATTATAAGGACAACTGGTCTGACTGGATTTAATGAGGACAAACATCAGCAGTGAACAACATGAGGAGGGAAATATGAACATTTCAGGTCGAACTGTCCAACATGATTTTAACACTGAGAACTACTTACTGTCTGTCAGAGAAATGTTGTTGTTTAAATTCAATGGGGCGACCCATTGACTGGTCACTCCTGAAGGACACACAGCTGGGTTCTGGTTCTGGTTCAGGTCCAGGTCCAGGTCCAGGTCCAGGTCCAGGTCCAGCAGAGTCTGGTGTGTCCTGATGCTCTGGCCTTTAACACAACACACACAGAGCTTTGAGTGTGATTGAGTGCTGATTCATGCTGCTGAACTCACGAAATACTGAGAGCAACTTACTGTCTGCCAAATAATTGTTGTTGTCTCAAATGAATGAGGCGACCTTTTGACTGGTCACTCCTGAAGGACACACAGCTGGGTTCAAGTCCAGGTCCAACTTCAGCAGAGGCTGGTCTCCCAGAGATCCTGTTAGACAGAGAGGAAGACCACCAGGGATGGAAATTCACTGTTCAGACTCAGAAGCTGCTGGAGAAACTAGCAGCTATCAACAAGAAAAAGATCAACACACCAAAGTTCAATAAAACATGAAGCTGAATGATTTCAGTCTGTGGATCATCGCTTCATTTTTCCATCAAAAACTGGACCAAACCAGGAATCACTTGACTGATTTTGGAGCAGATTTTTCCTGTTATTGACAAATATCAAACTAAACTGTCGGGTCCATCAGCACCGACAACGTTGGCCTGTTTTCTTACGTCTCACTAGACTCACCACAAATATCCTGACTGTTGACAACTTACTGTCTGTCAGATAACTGTTGTTGTTTAAAGTCAATTAGTTGATCTATTGACTGGTCACTCCTGAAGGACACACAGCTGGGTTCAAGTTCAGGTCCAACTTCAGCAGAGGCTGGTCTCCCATTGATCCTGTTAGACAGAGAGGAAGACCACCAGGGATGGAAATTCACTGTTTATTCTTCAGACACAGAAGCTGCTGGAGAAACTAGCAGCTATCAACAAGAAAAGGATCAACACGCTAAAGTTCAATAAAACATGAAGCTGAATGATTTCAGTCTGTGGATCATCGCTTCATTTTCCCATCAAATATTGGACCAAAGCTGAACTAAACTGACTCATTTCTGAACAGATTTTTTTCTCATGTCTCACTAGACTCACCACAAATATCCTGACTGTTATTTATAGATGATGGTAGGTGAAGCATTTTAGTCCAAAATTCAATCATGAGGAGACTTTGGAAGATCCCCACTTGATTTGTGCTGAAGCCTCATATGATCCTCAGCTGTCAATGTACATGTGGGCATGTCAGTGTCGTTCAGGGACACACTGGAAAAATGTGACCCTGTCCTTTAATGCTGATGTTGCTCAAACCTTCATCATCATTCCAGGACAACATGAACATTATAAGTAGGAAATGTTCAGTTTGGCTGGGGAGGCTTGGGGCTTGGCCCAGGCAAACCAGTGTGGAACAAAGCAGGTCTAAAGGAGAAAAGAAAGCTTGTAGTGGAACAGGTGCGTAGGCAGGAGGAGTTGTTAAGGGGGGCAAAAGCAGTTGGTCTGGCCAAACAGGGACAATGGTTGAATTGGGAAGGTGTTGAGAAGAGGAAACTTAGTTGGAGGGACCTGTGGAATATGACCGTATTAAATTTCTGATAGGGGCGACATACGATGTGTTGCCAACCCCGCAGAACCTAAGTCTCTGGGTACAGGCCGATCAATCGTGCCCACTCTGCTCAGGAACAGCAAGTTTAAAGCACATTTTGTCAGGTTGTAGAATTAGCTTATCACAAGGCCGGTATACATGGCGGCATAATCAGGTGCTGAGAAGCTTAGCCGCAGGCATTGAAGAGAGAAGGAAGCGGGTGAATTCTGGAAGTTCTAGAAAGGAGAGATTAGGTGTGCAGTTTGTTCGAGAGGGGGAGAAAAATAGAGCTGCTAAATCAGGGAGAAGGCAGGTAGGTGGCTGCCTGGTAGGCTGCCTCAACTTGGGAGGAAAGCTAGTTGTGCCCCAGGTAATAGTTATAGTAATCTGAGGCCGGACATTGTCTTATGGTCCATGAGTAAAAAGACTGTGTATTTTATTGAGTTAACAGTCCCTTGGGAAAATTCAGTGGAGGCAGCTTATGAAAGGAAGAAGACTAAGTATGCAGATTTAAAGACAGAATCTGAGCAGAGGGGATGGAAGACCAGGGTCTGTCCGGTTGAAGTGGGGTGTAGAGGTTTTGTTGCAGGGTCAGCTGTTTCACTGTTGAGGGAGCTGGGAGTGCAGGGGCAAAATTTAAGGAAGACAGTGAGGGAGATGTCAGATGAGGCTGCTAGGTCTAGTCAGTGGATACGGATCAGGAGAAATAATAGTAGTTGGGGGGTGAAATAGGGGCGGTGAGGGAGTAGGGGGAGGCAGAGGACATGCATGCCTAATCCGGCAGGAGAAGAGGTTAAAGTCTGAACAAGACACCTCTCCTCTGCTCTGCTTTCCCCGCCCCATCTTCTCGCTCTCCCAATAGGAAGAGATCCAGGAAGAGGAAGTCTAGATAAGGTGGGGGTGTGGCCAGCTAGAGTCTCTCTTTGGGACCATGTGGCCTGGTCAGGTAAGTTTGTGTTGTAAGATACAGAGTTGGCTTGTTTGTTCTTTTTTGGTTGTTTTCCTGTTTTATTGTCTTGACGGAAATGTTAGAAGAGGCTGTTAAATCTAGTCTGTGGTTTAGGCCTCCACCTTCAGCACCCTCTAAACTTTCTACCTCCTGTGCTAGCATTGTAGCAGCTAACAATAGCCAAAGCGGTGGTAGTATGACAGTATCTCAGCAGTTAGTATTGGCATCTAGCAGTTAACATAAACAGTATAGGTGAATCTAGCTGTATTGTCTTCTTCTGTTCCTCTTAGCGGTTAGCATTAGCATTAGCTAAATGGTAGCATCGGTACTGGCCACGACCTGGAGCATCTCCTAAACAGGCCTGGGTCAGTTGAACGTGGCAGTGCTGTTTGGATTGCGTAGGAGCAGTGTGAACTGGCACTAGGGGGGGTGACTCTGGGACGCTGGAGTTCACCGCCTAGCCTCCTGGAGGTGTAGTGGGACTAAGTAGGCGAAACACTGTTGAAGGGAGGTATCCACCTGATGACCCCCAGAGACGTGTTATGAATCACTGCTCTTTGGCAGGTATAGAGGCAGATTAGGGCTCCAAGGTTCTTCACTGAGAATGAATCCTCTTTTTGAGCACAAGTATCATGTGTTTAAATCAATTAAAGGACAACTGGTCAGACTGGATTTAATGAGGACAAATATCAGCAGTGAACAACATGAGGAGGGAAATATGAACATTTCAGGTCGTACTGTCCAACATGATTTTAACACTGAGAACAACTTACTGTCTGCCAAATAACTGTTGTTGTTTCAAATGAATGACGCGACCCATTGACCGGTCACTCCTGAAGGACACACAGCTGGGTTCAGGTCCAGGTCCAAGTTCAGCAGAGTCTGGTCTCCCATTGATCCTGTTAGACAGAGAGGAAGACCACCAGGGATGGAAATTCACTGTTCAGACTCAGAAGCTGCTGGAGAAACTAGCAGCTATCAACAAGAAAAGGATCAACACACCAAAGTTCAATAAAACATGAAGCTGAATGATTTCAGTCTGTGGATCATCGCTTCATTTTCCCATCAAATATTGGACCAAAGCTGAACTAAACTGACTCATTTCTGAACAGATTTATTTCTAATGTCTCACTCGACTCACCACAAATATCCTGACTGTTATTTATAGATGATGGTAGGTGAAGCATTTTAGTCCAAAATTCAAAGAGGAAATGTCATCATGAGGAGACTTTGGAAGATCCCCACTTGATTTGTGCTGAAGCCTCATATGATCCTCATCTGTCAATGTACATGTGGGCATGTCAGTGTCGTTCAGGGACACACTGGAAAAATGTGACCCTGTCCTTTAAAACTAATGTTGCTCAAACCTTCATCATTATTCCAGGACAACATGAACATTATAAGGACAACTGGTCTGACTGGATTTAATGAGGACAAACATCAGCAGTGAACAACATGAGGAGGGAAATATGAACATTTCAGGTCGAACTGTCCAACATGATTTTAACACTGAGAACTACTTACTGTCTGTCAGAGAAATGCTGTTGTTTAAATTCAATGGGGCGACCCATTGACCGGTCACTCCTGAAGGACACACAGCTGGGTTCTGGTTCTGGTTCAGGTCCAGGTCCAGGTCCAGGTCCAGGTCCAGCAGAGTCTGGTGTGTCCTGATGCTCTGGCCTTCAACACAACACACACAGAGCTTTGGGTGTGATTGAGTGCTGATTCATGCTGCTGAACTCACGAAATACTGAGAGCAACTTACTGTCTGCCAAATAATTGTTGTTGTCTCAAATGAATGAGGCGACCTATTGACCGGTCACTCCTGAAGGACACACAGCTGGGTTCAAGTCCAGGTCTAACTTCAGCAGAGTCTGGTCTCCCAGAGATCCTGTTAGAAAGAGAGGAAGACCACCAGGGATGAAAATTCACTGTTCAGACTCAGAAGCTGCTGGAGAAACTAGCAACTATCAGCAGGAAAAGGATCAACACACCAAAGTTAAAAAAACATGAAACTTCATGATTTCAGTCAATAAAAACATTTTAGATCATTCTGTCCAACACGATATTCAGACTGAGAAATACTTACTGTCCGTCAGATGAATGATGTTTGAAATGAGCGAGGCGATCCATGACATGTCACTCCGAAAGGACACACAGCTGGGTTCTGGTTCAGTGTCAGGTTCTGGTCCAGCAGAGTCTGGTGTGTCCTGATGCTCAGGGCTTCAACTTAACACACACAGAGCTTTGAGTGTGATTGAGGCTGATTCATGCTGCTGAGCTCACATCAACTCACACACACTTTGATCTGGAGAGGAAACACAAATCATTCATCTGCACATCAGCTGAAATCATCCTTTACATCATTTCTCCTGTCAAAACATCAGCTGCTCCTCCAGTGATTGGCTGTTATCTTCTGCTTCATATCAGTGTCAGCTGAATGCAGTCACACAGCAGTGTGAGGCACAGCTGCTGTTCTACTATCAGTCCACTAGATGGCGCCATGAAGCTGCAGTCAGGTGAACAGCAGCCAGCACACACACCTGATGCATGCAGGACCATTGACATCCACTGACACACACTGACTGAATTTGACAGGAAGCTTCAGTTTCTTTAATATTCAGTAAATTCACCATCACTGAAAGTTTCTTTGTGCCTGAATGATCTCTGATATTAACAAAGTCGTCTGAGTGCACACGAGCCAAAAGTGACCAACTGTGACAAAGTGATTCTGATGGACCTTCAGCTCTGCATGTTCTGCATGTTTGACATTGCAAATTGTTCTCTACATTTTACTGCATTAATAGATTTTACATGAAATGATTCTGTGATGTTGCTCTTCTTATGCACAGAACCACCATCACCTTTGCACTGCCCTCATTCCCACTGTCTCAGGTTTTGCACTATAACTTGCATATGATTCATTTTATGAATGTGTACATATGTGACTGTATCTTTCTTCTAAGGATAATTTAGATGCTTTATTTATATGTTTTATTCTAATCTAAATCTATCCATGTTCTGTGTGTTCAGTGTGGAGGAGCTCCACCTGCATTTAATTGTCCTTTGTTATAATGACAATAAAGCTGAAACTTGAACCTTGATAAGGAGCCCAAAGTCCACACAGATAAAAAAAAATAAACCTTCAGACAAACTAATGTGGCAGCAATAAATATAATTTCATCTCTGAGAACAAAGTTCATCAGGACGGCTCCTGTCACAGTTATATGATCATATTATTGTATCACTGATGTGTAACTAGTACTTCATGGTTGTAGTTGGTCGAGGTGGAGCCACTGTTCACTGTTTTAGACTTTCAGGCAGTTTAATCAACTGATTTGTTGTTTTTTATTTCAAATCTGAACATGAAAAGTAAAAAATGTAGTGAAATAAAAAGGCAAATATAGACACCGTAGAAATATAAAGTAGCAGAAATATTCAAAGTACAAGTACTTCCAAGTAGTACTTAATTACACTGCTCCAGTGAATTTGTTACTTTCCACCACTGGAACTGACTCAAGCTGAGAGACCCTTTCAAAATAAAAGGCTGACTGACTCAATCAAGTCCTTTCAGAAAATATGAAAAGATTGATCTTTGATTTGATTATTGATCACATTTAAGTACAAACGGACAAAAAGCTCCTTCACTCGCTCCTGTTGGAGGAGAGTTAAGAGCTCTGAGTGATGAAGTCACATATTTCATTCAAAAATCAAACATTTGAGCTCCTCACACCCTCTGAATGCTCCTTCCTGCTGTCTCCTCAACAACTATTCAGGATCAACTCACTCTGCTTCTTGTCTTATTCCAGCGTTCACACTCACTCACGCTGTTTCGCTTGTTTCTGGCGAAGCTAAGCTAACGACAGCTAACGGGTCAAACATTTCAAAGTTGTTTCATTACCTTCAGCTGGAGGTTGAGATGGAGAAACCGATCTGTTCCACATCGTCCAGAGAGAATGAAAGTCAACTCCAAACAGCCAGAGAGGCGTTAAACATTAACTGATAAAGTTGTTCAAGTTTAATTGGAGCAAATAAAGATTAAATATTAGGTCGACTGCATGAATATGAGCCTCTTATCAGTGTTTTGTGTAGATTTCTATCTGTTGTCTCCGTTATGAACTACAGCTCTGATCAGAATACGCTCCTGAACGTCAGGGAATTAATGCCAGCTGCATGTCTGCACACCCCCTGAAGGGAACTGGAAAGGCTACCCAGCACTACAGGGGTCGGCGAGCCAGTGCCCTCCACCAATGGAGGAAGAAAGTACCACCTCACACCTGTCCCAGCCATCTGCAGGACAAACATGCGCTCTCTCTGCAAGAAAACAGTCAAGTTACAGACCAATAGAAACTCTCAAAGGAATCAGTGTTGAGGAAAATGAAAACATGCACACCGCTCCCTCCCCAGTGCTCCTCCTGGACACTCAGATCACTGCATCATACAGATGACATAAGACAGCAGCTGAAGAGGGCTGAAGCATCCAGGACCGGAGCTGGATTCAAACACCAAAGACCCCGCAGCCCTTTGGAACACACTCCGGACTCACTGATCACAATAAGAACGGCCCTGCTGTCAGCCTGTCCTCCAGACCAGCTCATGAACTCAACACCTTTCACACCAGGTGTGAGAGAAACCCTGATGGCCCGCTGTCCCTCCCCTGAGTGGGTTCATACAAATATTATATCTTAAATATATTGTTCATTATATCCTCATGAGTTCAAATCTTTTGATGTCGTGCTGAATAATCACTGTGAACACTCTGAGAAAGCCAAGGTGAAGCTTGTTGAAGGAGGATTTCTCTTCTGCTACAGTCAAAAATGAACAAAGACTTTTCCTTCTTTCTAGATTCTTTGTGCAGAACCACCAGAGACCGCCTCGCTCTGCAGCTCAGGTCTGAACTCGTTGTTTCTGAAGCGGCTGCTGGACTTTTTCCTCCCGCCCTCAGTGGATGAGGCCTTCATGTCGCCTCTGGAATGGCTTTGATGTCATTCAGGCTCAACTGAAGCAGAATCCAGGCAGTGTGGACAGGGGATTTATAAAGGTGGTGAAGGACACAGAGAAAGATAAATGTGTTTTCCTCCTTTCATGACACTTTACTTTCTCTTCCATTTGTTCTCAGTATGGGTGGAAAAACAACACGATGTGACTGCTGCCAGGATTTCATGCAGCCGCATCCACTCAGTGTGACTCAGGCGCAAAATGAACAGCTGACTGGACGACAAAGGTGCAATAAATGGATCAAGAAGTGCATTGAGAAGATCAGCGTATCTCCAGATGTGTTGATTTTGACTGTCTGTGATGAACTGAAGGAGACTGAATTCTCCTCCTCCTGAAGCTGAATCGACTCTTTAAAAAGCCTCTTGGATTCGCTGGAAAATGCATCGTCACAAAGCTGAAAACAGGCTTTTTGTCTGAGCTCGTGAAAAATCGACTTCACAGCATCAGAAATAACAGGAAACACTGACAGGGACCAGTTTACTGCACCATGAAACTTGTTGTTTCGGTTTTAAATGCAGGACTTTGACTTGTCGTGGGGTATTTCCACAGTGTGCTGTTAGTACTTTTACTTCAGTTCAGGATCTCAGTACTTCTTCCACCACTGTTAAACATGATGTTCTTAAACCAGCTGTACGTCCTGTGAGGTGGAGGTTTGGGTGGTTGAAACTCGTGCAGCGTTCCCATCACTACTTCTTGTTTGAGCAGCAAACACTAAACACAGCAGCTGTTTTTTGGATGCACTGTAATGCAAAGGGAATCAAACAGTGACTTTAAGTATTACTTTCGGTTTTCTGAGCTGAACACGGAGCCGCTGATTCACCACCATCCACACTTACTGATATTCTGGCTCTTCTATTTTCACGCAGATAAAACTCAATTCATGTTTTCCGCCGGAGCTAAAACTGTCAACGACGATCGTCTCTTCATCTCCACTAAGAACGCTGTAAATATTGAAAGAGACGCAGAGAAGAAGAATCTTGGAGTTTGGATGGACGAGAAGGTCGCTCTGAAAAATCACGTGACTAAACTGGTGAACACAGTCAGGAATAAAACACGTCGTCCTCTGCGTTGTTGGAAGCTGCTTATTCAGGTCACTTTCCCATCAGTCTTGGATTGTGAGGACATTGTCTACCTGCATGCGTCAGCTGCCACTCTGAAGCCCTTGGATGCTGTTTCTCACTCTGTACTGAGGTTGATTACTGCTGATAATTACAATTATTGTGAGCTGTATGCTGAGGATGGGCGGCCCTCTGATTTATTCAGAAGGCTCTGACTGGTTTTTACCCCCTGACGTTGCTTCTTTGCTGTCTTTTAATGTGGGCCCTTATCCAACCATTGTGCTGCAGGTGCTGCTTTCACTGAACCTGGAAAATACAGTTTTTCTCATTGTGCACCTGCAACCTGGAATAACATCCAGACCAATCTAAAGTTGACCTCATTCCTATAGCTGTCTTAATTGCTTTATTCATTCTGAAGGTTTTGTTCATTGACGAGTGAAACAGGTGTCAGGTAAGAAAAAGGGCACAGCAGGCAGGTACAAAGGGCCAAAGAGGAAAAAAAGGAAGGCTTCTTAATGCACAGTGTTCTCTGAAAGAGGGTGGTGAGTATATATGATGGTGGAGGAGTCAGTGAGGGAAGTGGGAACAGGTGTGGGAGTCAGGTGATGAGTGGAGGTGGGAAGCAGTGAGGACACCTGCAGGACAGGAAGGGAACGACAGGCAGGACAAACTGATAACATGAAGAAAAATGCAGGTGACAGACTTTGTCATGAGAAAAAGTAACCAGCACTGGAATGGAACTAAGTACATTTATTAAAGTACTCGACTTAATTTGGATGTATACAAATGTATTAATTTGTATTTTACGTGCGTATTTCCACTTTTATGACACTTTCCTTCTACTCCGTCACATTTCAAAGGAAAATATTGGACTTTTACTTTGTTTACTTTGCTACTTTATACATAAAAAGTAGTATACAAAGTATCTACAATTCTAAATGCTCTGACATGTATTTGTGAGACAAAAACAGAGTAAAATAATATTCTGTCATAATATCACACTGTGAAAGAAGCCAGTAGGCACAGTGAGTACTTTTACTTTTGATTCTGGATACTGGATGGTTATTAGAACGTGGTAGTTCTACTTTTATTGACGGATCAGAGTACTTCTTCCAAAACTTCAAGACACAAAGTAAAAACCACGTCCTAAAAATGTTAAAATAAGACTCAAAACTGGCTCATTCGTTGTTCTTTAATATTAAAACAGCCAAAAGAAGAAGTGAAGAGAAAAACTGGACTTTGACTCTTCTGGACTTCTTGTGTTGGAACATGAAGAAATGATGCTTTACTGAACATCACTGTCCAAACACGCTGCTGCCAAAACAATCCCGGAAATTCGGTACCTTTGTGATGACCAGGGGCTCTGGGTGCTCGGCGCCTCCCCTCATGGTGAAGCTCCAGGGTGCTCTGCCTCGGAGCGGAGCCTCCACCAGCTCTACATCCTCCTCATCCTCTTCCTGTTCCCTCAACCACTTCATCCTTCCTGCTGAGAGCTGATTCATTCCAAACATTTCTTTGTTTCAGCCTCTCAAATATGAGGATTTGCTTGTTTTCTTGCTTTAGTTTCATATCAGACTCAATGATCTGATTTTGGACTAATGGCTGCACAAAACTAACACTGCAGCTCATCTATTTTTCAATTCTATCAACGATTGTTCTTCTAAAAATAGTCCACATGGAGACAATATAACATCTGAAAATGTTACAAGAGCCTACAACATGATTCCTTTTTAGATTTCCATCATTCGTTTGGCTTTTATACATTCATATGTTATTTCTGATGGAAAACAACACATTTTTGGCATCCTGCTGGCACAATTGGGAAACTGATTGTAATTAACTTGGAATACTTTAGAATTAAGTGAGAAAACATACAGATGTGATGAGAAAACGTCAAAAACTTGGTGCAGCTGTTCCAAATGAACATGCGGACTAAAAACACAAGAAACTTCTCACACGTTTGTTTTGTATTTTCAGGACCTTGAACTTACTTGAAAATGTAGATGTTTGCACAAAAGCTCTCAACAAATGTCCCAACAGACCAACAAGCAAGGGGCGCTTCAACAGGTGATGCGCGCGCTCTCTGCCTGAATTGCTTTTGAATTTGAATTGATGAGTTTGAACCTTTTGTCGTCCTGAGCAGTATCTCAGGCAGCTTTGACCCTCTTCAGCCCTTCAAGAACTGCTTCTACCGTCTCGACACAGCAGCTGACTCACATCAGCGTCTGATGGCCTCCTTCCCGTCCACGCGGCCCGCCAGTTTGTGCTAGTGTTGTGTCGTTCACGAACGAACTGGTTCTTTTGAACGGCTCGTTAACATGAACGATGGGAACCGAGTCGCAGCTGGGAGCCGTTCTTTTTTTTTTCCGAGTTACATGTGGAGGAGCGCTGCCCAGCTGCTCGGTGCTTATTAGATATGCAAATAGCATCACGCCACCTTGTGCACGCTGCCTTCACGTGAGTGCGCCAGTTACAAAAAAAAAAAGCAAAGCGCCGTCAAAGCAGAGTAATGTGGTGCCACCCTGTGGAATATTTACAATGAATCCAGATCAGAAATCTAATCCACACATGTCAAATAACGTTATAATCAATATTTCAGAATAATTTAAACTCATATTGGTGGGATATCTAAATTTTTTCCTCCCAGTGGTTATTTCCAAGATAAAACGAGTTCAGGCCAGACTGCCTTCTTAAAACTTAATAAATATAAAAATGAGCCAAATGAGCCAGTTTTTTTAACGGCTCTTTGAAAGGAACGGCTCACCAAGATCCGGCTCCCCTCAAAGAGCCATAAATCCCATCTCTAGTTTGTGCACGTCATGACTCCATCATGTCAGCGCGCCCCCTAGCGGCGACGTGCAGCGCCGTCGGGCGCGTTGCCTTCAGGTGCGCCACGTAAATTCTTCAATTCTCATTGCACCCCGTGTGAATGAATGAATGAAAACTGAAAACTGGATGTTGTAATTATGCATGAGGTAAGTTTCTTGTCAGGAATCATGACAGCTGACATTTAATTTTCCAAATCAAAAATGTTGTTTAAAAGCTGGGAAAAAGTATGATTTTGCAATAAGATTTGAAGTTTTGACTGAAATAATGAATCATGGATTGATGATTATTGGCTATGATATTAAGCCTTCTTATGAGTTTTTTTAATTGGTTATACCGTATTTTTTAGCCCTGAAAAAACCACATCGGTAGACCTCGAGTCCTGACCTGAGAAAGACAATAAACACACTCACAGTAACATTCAGCTATTATTGGAACAAGAGCCACAATTCTGAAATCTGCAGCATTTCCACAATTTAATGATCACAGCTTCCATCTTTAAGTTCAATGATTCATTTATGATAATAAACTTAAAGATTTCTATGACTGTGATCCTGCACAGACTCAACTGATCTGTTCAGCAGTGAGAATGTTTCTCTAACTGGAGGAGTTTCTTCATCCTTCAGAGAACACAGAGACACTGAGGAACCAGACCCAGACCACATCAAGAACCCAAAGGCAGGATAAAGAGGTTCAGTGAATGTGGTGTTGAAGGTGTGGAGGTGGATCAGTGTGTCAGAGGAGACTCTGTAGAACGACAGAGTGCCAGCAGGATAGTCCACAAACACACCTACTCTGTCAGAGACAGAGGAGGAGGAGGAGGATGAGGAGATGATGGATGTTATTCTGTTATTGTGACTGACAGTGTAACAACCATCATCAGAGCAGAACAGACTCCAGGACTGATCATTCAATCCAAACAAACAGTCTTGACTGTTTCCTTTCCTTCTGATTCTTCTGTAACTCACAGATATATCAACCTCTCCTCTCCACTCGAGCTCCCAGTAACAGCGACCAGTCAGACCAGTTCCACACAACAGCTGAGGCCTCCAGTCAAACCTGTCTGGATGATCAGGATATGACTGATGCTCCTCCACATGTGTCGCCTTCCTGTTGTTGTCAGACAGTTTGATGTTTCTGTTCACTGTGTTTGTGTCGATTGTGAGTTCACAGGAATCTGATGGAGAGAACAAGAAGAAAACAGCGGCAGTTATTGATACATCATCTGTTCATTGATCCACAGCTTGATGATGACATCAGAGGTGTGAATGAGTGATGTCACAGTTTGAAGATGGTTGAATGTGCGCTGCTTTGTTTTCATCAATCAAATGAAAAACACACTTACACTTTCTCAGACCTGGTCTCAACCATCGGACTCCAGCAGGCTCCACCCTGAAAGGAGGAGGGGGGTCAGACCAGCACATCCTCTTTCAGCATGCAAACATGGACGTTACATTACTCTCTCTCTCACACACACACACACACAATATGTTCATCCAACCTGCTTCTACCTGCTGCACCTAAACCTCTTCACCTCCACCATCTGCTCACACACTGACACTGACCCACAGGATGTTGGTGTGTGTGAAGGAGGAGGACAACATCTGATGACACACACAAACCTCTTTCTGGACCATCCCTGTAGGAGCTAAATGTGGTTTTATGAGATTGTTTATTTGACCATGGGGTGGCGCTACGGGTATTTAAGGGGACATTTCCTGTCATTGACAGAAAGGGTTTGACCCAGAAGGGCAAACAGGTTTTTGACCACTGTCTTTGCCGCTGTGCCACGAAATTTGAATATGTGTTTTTTGACTCAGGTCAATCAAGCTGCTGTATTTTTCACTGTAGAATTAATAAAGTACTTTTTGCAATAAGAGGAACCGACATATGGACATTTTTAACTTTATACAATGATGAAAGGGTTTATAGGAGGCACAATAGGTAAAGAGCGCGTCAGCCAAGTCTAACTCCGGTTCAAACTCCCTCAGTGGCCAGTATAAGACTGCGCTCCTTTAATAATCCCGACTCCATGAAGAGTCCCTCTTCAAAAGCAGTCCTTGGTTCCAGACCTCTGCCATCAAACCCAGTGACAGACACTCCCAGACTGTTTCCCTCCAAAATCTCTCAAGTCTCAGAAAACCTCTTCCTGATATAAAGAGCATCATTTCATGTGTTGGGATGTTTCATGCATGTTCCTGTTACTGTGGTACGACGGACCAATCACACAGCAAAGACTTGTTGGAACTTCTGAAGCCGGCGTCGTGTCGGCCTCTCGGTTCGTCTGTCCAAACAAACCAGGTCTCCAGACACTGAACCATCTACAGCAGAAACCCAGAGTCTCTCTGTCCTCTCCTGTGTGAGGCCCACTCCTTCAGCTCACCCTCCACCTGCTCCACCTGGGATCACCAACACCGCCTCAACAACATGCTCTGTTTGCCAAACACCTAAATTAAAAGCTGCATCCAGCTGCAACACCTGGTCCAAGACTTGTCCTGCATTAACTGCTGAACCTGCTGAAGCCGCTTCTGGACCTCACAGTCGTCCTGCCGTCATCCTTCACCACACACTGCCAGAGGTAATGTCCATCCATCATGTACTGTTCATGGAGCGCTCCACAGTCTTCTGACCAGAAATAGTCTGATTCACCTCTGCAGGTAGGAACATCCCTGAACTGTCACAGATTCTCTCTCATTATTAAATCTACCTTTATCATTTCCTTATTTGAATCTGTTGCCTGCTTATATTCTAAGTTGTTTCAGTTATTGATCACTCTCTTGCTCTCCCACCTGTGATTATTAACTATCAGTCTTACAGTGTCTTCACTAAACAAACCAGCAGAGTTTTAATCATTTATTATTAGACATGGTTCTCGTTCTCTTTTTCCATATGTGACGATGCACCACATTTTATCTTCTCTCTGTGTTCATTAAAGTGTAAAAATTGTAAATCAATTAAATATCTGAGACGAGTCGTTGTGACTCTGTTCTGCATAAATCTTTTCAGCGACTTGGTGTCTGAAAATTTCATGTATTTACAACCCATGTTCACTGTGAAGACCATGTTCACTACAATTGGTCAACACTGATGAAGGAACAGTCCAACATTTTGAGAGACACACCTGAATGTAGAACCTCAAAAGTCCTGCCCTGTTCTGTGGCTGTCAGGTTGGAACACAGTTTTAACTGAATATAACTGCTTTGGAGTTATTGGAAGGTTGTTTTATTTCTTTTCAGGACAAAATGGATATTTCTCAAAATGACAGACAGTTCATTTACCATCCAGAGATCTGTCCAAGATGCATCAGTTGCCAACAGCTAATTATCATGTTTGTTCCTGGAGATGTACTCCTTGAGACCTCCAACACAAATATCTCCTTTCTATGTTCAACCAGTGTTTCTGTTCTGAGCAAAGGAAAATGACTTCCCACATGTGTGACTGTTCATATCAAACTCACATCCACCATCAACCAAAAAGACAGAGAACATGATTCCAGCTCTTCCTCCTCTATCACACTGACTGTCTGTGGCTGCAGCAGGCCTCTCCATACCTGAGAGTCTTCAGGCTCCAGTGTGGATCCTCCAGTCCAGCAGACAGCAGCTTCACTCCTGAGTCTCCTGGATGATTGTAGCTCAGGTCCAGCTCTCTCAGATGAGAGGGGTTGAAACTCAGAGCTGAGGCCAGACAAGCACAACCTTCCTCTGTGATCAGACAGCCTGACAGCCTGAAAACACACAGAACAACACAGATGGCAAATCATCTAAGGGTACTGCTGTGTCCGTCAAATCTTTGCTCGCATAATGCAGAGATCTGATTGGCTGAGCGGCATCACATGAGATGATTTACAACACATGCAACTGGTCTGTGAGTTTCCTGGGATACTAAACCAGGGCCGTAAAGGATAGAAAAGATGTGCAGGATAAAGTGGAAACTTTCAATTAAAATGTAATAATTCTCAACCATTTCTGAGTTGTAGGTCATTCAAACTACTTCACACTCGACACTGTACTTCCTTGGGTCCTCAGCAACACACCCACCAAGTGTGAAGTCCATCAGATGAACAGTTGTTCGAAAATGGAAGGACAGATTGACACACAGAGGTTCTTAGCTTTGAGGTAATTAATCATGACTGAATCAGGAATAAAGGCACATCCAGTAATCAAAGTCACATGTCAAACCATAAATGAGGATCTCCATCTCAGCCAGGTTTCACTCATATTTGATGCTGAAGAGTAAATTAAGATAAATAAAATGTACATTGAAAAACAGTCAAGATGGAAAAAATATGCCAATCAAAAGAACTGACATGAGAGAAGCTGTTTAATATTTATGGACTTTTGAATTTTAAGAAATATGTAACACTTTAACAACAAACAATAACTTGATCTGACCTGAGAGATTCCAGTTCACAGTGTGGACTCTGCAGTCCAGCAGACAGCAGCATCACTCCTGAATCCTGCAGGTTGTTGTGACTCAGGTCCAGCTCTCTCAGACTGGAGGACTGGGAGCTCAGAACTGAAGACAGACCTTCACAGCTTCTCTCTGAGAGGTTACAGCCGCTCAGTCTGAAGAGGAAATAATGAACAAGATGACAAAAAACATTTGTGTTAAAATGTTGAGTGTCTTCTCAGCACATGTTGAAATTCTTTGCTGTTCAATCCAAAACATGTTGTAGATGTTGTGACAATAAATCATGACTGAATCAGGAATAAACAGACATCCAGTGATCAACATCACATTAAACAAAAATAAAACATGGGAGCAAATAAGGGTCATTAATATTTTGAGTTTTGGTGAAATGATGTTCAGAAATAATTTTACAGCCTTCAGTTGTAAATCTCGGCTGCAAACTGCCCCAACACATACTGGAGGTCCTGGTTCGAAGAAGCCAACAGGACATCATCCGCAAAAAGCAGAGATTAAATCCTGTGGTCCCCAAACCAGACTCCCTCCGGCCCTTGGCTGCGCCTAGAAATCCTGTCCATAAAAATAATGAACAGAACCGGTGACAAAGGGCAGCCCTGCCGGAGTCCAACATGCACTGGGAACAGGTCTGACTTACTGCTGGCAATGTGAACCAAGCTCCTGCTCCGGTCATACAGAGACCGTAGTAGAGGGCCCCGGACTCCATACTCCCGAAGCACCTCCCACAGAATGCCACGAGGGACACGGTCGAATGCCTTCTCCAAATCCACAAAACACATGTGGACTGGTTGGGCAAACTCCCATGAACCCTCGAGCACCTTGCTCAGGGTATAGAGCTGGTCCAGTGTTCCACGACCAGGACGAAAACCGCCACGCGATGTTGCAGAGGCGTGTCAGCCAAGACAGCCCCACAACATCCAGAGACTTGAGGTACTCAGGGCAGATCTCATCCACCCCGGGGCCTTGCCACCGAGGAGCTTCTGAACTACCTCGGTGACCTCAGCCTGAGTAATGGATGAGCCAGCCACTGGGTCCCCAGCCCCTACTCCCTCTACGGAAGGCGTGGCAATGGGAATGAGGAGATCCTCAAAGTATTATTTCCACTGCCCGACAATATCCCCAGTCGAAGTCAAAGCACCCCACCTCCACTGTAAACAGTGTTGGCAGGGTACTGCTTCCCCCTTCTGAGGCGCCGGACGTTTGCCAGAATATCCTCCATGGCCTCCCCAAACTTTTCCCATACCCGAGTTTTTGCTTCCACAACTGCCCGGGCTGCAGCACGCTTGGCCTGCCGGTACCTGCGAGCTGCCTCAGGAGTCCCACGAACCAACCAGGCTCGATAGGACTCCTTCTTCAGCTTGACGGCATCCCTTACTTCAGGTGTCCACCACCGGGCTCGGGGAATTCCGCCACGACAGGCACCAGAGACCTTACGGCCACAGCTCCGAACAGCTGTGGCCTCCAATAATGGAGGTGGAGAACATGGTCCATTCGGACTCAATGTCTCCAACCTCCCTCGGGTTCTGGTCAAAGCTCTCCCGGAGGTGCGAGTTTAAACCTCTCTGACAGAGGGTTCCGCCAGACGTTCCCAACAGACCCTCACTGCCCGTTTGGGCCTGCCAAGTCTGTCCAGCTTCCTCCTCCGCCAGCGGATCCAACTCACCGCCAGGTGGTGATCAGTTGACAGCTCAGCCCCTCCCTTCACCCGAGTGTCTAAGACATACGGCCGAAGGTCAAATGACACGACCATGAAGTCGATCATTGACCTCCGGCCTAGAGTGTCCTGGTGCCACGTGCACTGATGGACACTCTTATGCTTGAACGTGGTGTTCGTTATGGACAAACTGTGACTAGCACATAAGTCCAATAACAGAACACCGCTCGGGTTCAGATCAGGGAGGCCGTTCCTCCCAATCACGCCTTTCCAGGTAACACTGTCGCTGCCCACGTGAGCGTCGGTTTGCAGCCAAGTGCGAAGCGGCTGGGATGAGAATCAGCACCTCCAAGTCGAGGCCATGGTTCTCGACCGGAAAAGAGTGGCTTGCCCCCTCCAGGTTGGAGGAGAGATCCTGCCTCAAGTGGAGGAGTTTAAGTATCTTGGGGTCTTGTTCACGAGTCAGGGAAGGATGGAACGTGAGATTGACAGGCGGATCGGTGCGGCAGCTGCAGTAATGCTGTTGTTGTACCGGTCTGTCGTGGTGAAGAAGGAGCTGAGCCGAAAGGCATAGCTCTCTATTCACCAGTCAATCTACGTTCCAACCCTCACCTATGGTCATGAACTTTGGGTCATGACCAAAAGAACAAGATCTCGGATACAAGCGGCTGAAATGAGTTTCCTCCGCAGGGTGGCTAACTTAAATCCTTCAAGACAAACAGTAACTTGATCTGACCTGAGAGTTTCCAGTTCACAGTGTGAACTCTGCAGTCCAGCAGACAGCAGCTTCACTCCTGAATCCTGCAGGGTGTTGTTACTCAGGTCCAGCTCTCTCAGACTGGAGGACTGGGAGCTGAGAACTGAAGACAGAACTTCACAGCTTATCTCTGAGAGGTTACAGCCGCTCAGTCTGAAGAGAAAATAATGAACAAGAGTGAAAATATTCTCCATTTGAGTCAATGACAGCACATTTAATTAATTCTGAAATCAACAACTTTTTTCACACTTACAGAGCTTTGTTGGAGGCTTTGACCACTGGCAGCAGCTTCAGAAGAGCCTCCTCTGAACCTGAGAATTTCTTCAGGTCAAACACATCCAGATCTTTTTCTGATGACAGTAAGATGAAGACCAGAGCTGACCACTGAGCAGGAGACAGTTCATCTGTGGAGAGTCTTCCTGAACTCAGGGACTGTTGGATCTGATTCACCAGAGAACGATCGTTCAGTTCATTCAGACAGTGAAACAGATTGATGCTTTTCTCTGGAGAGGGAGCCTCCTCGATCTTCTTCTTGATGTACTCGGCCATTGCCTGATGGGTTTTTGAGCTGTTTCTTGTTTCAGTCAGCAGGCCTCGTAGGAGAGTCTGATTGGTCTGCAGTGAAAGACCCAGGAGGAATCGGAGGAACAAGTCCAGGTGTCCATTTGGACTCTGTAAGGCCTTGTCCACAGCTATTTGGTAGAAGTATGTCTCTGCAGATTCATGGTTGGTTGTTTGTTCCTCTGACAGCAGATTGACTGCAGGGATGATGAAGGACAGATGGACATGAAGAGCAGCCAGAAACTCCTGAACACTCAGATGGACGAAGCAGAACACCTTGTCCTGGTACAGTCCACTCTCCTCTTTAAAGATCTGTGTGAACACTCCTGAGTACACTGAGGCTGCTCTGATATCGATGTCACACTCTGTCAGGTCTGATTCATAGAAGATCAGGTTTCCTTTCTCCAGCTGCTCAAAAGACAGTTTTCCCAGAGACCCAATCATCTTCCTGCTCTCTGGAGTCCACTGTGGATCTGACTCAGCTCCTCCATCATACTTGACATTCTTCAGTTTACACTGAACCACCAGGAAGTGGATGTACATCTGAGTCAGGGTCTTGGGCAGCTCTCCTCCCTCTCTGGTCTTCATCACATCCTCCAGAACTGTGGCAGTGATCCAGCAGAAGACCGGGATGTGGCACATGATGTGGAGGCTTCGTGATGTCTTGATGTGGGAGATGATTCTGTTGGCCTGGTCTTCATCTCTGAATCTCTTCCTGAAGTACTCCTCCTTCTGTGGGTCAGTGAACCCTCTGACCTCTGTCACCATGTCAACACACTCAGGAGGGATCTGATTGGCTGCTGCAGGTCGTGTGGTTATCCAGAGGCGAGCAGAGGGAAGCAGTTTCCTCCTGATGAGGTTTGTCAGCAGCACATCCACTGAGGTGGACTCTGTAACATCAGTCAGGATCTCATTGTTGCTGAAGTCCAGAGGAAGTCGACACTCATCCAGACCATCAAAGATGAACACAACCTGGAACTCCTCAAACCTGCAGATTCCTGCTTCTTTGGTTTCAGGAAAGAATTGATGAACAAGTTCCACCAAACTAAACCTTTTCTCTTTCAGCACGTTCAGCTCTCTGAAGGTAAATGGAAACATGAACTGTATGTCCTGGTTGGCTTTGTCTTCAGCCCAGTCCAGAGTGAGTTTCTGTGTTAAGACTGTTTTCCCAATGCCAGCCACGCCCTTCGTCATCACTGTTCTGATTGGTTCATCTCTTTCAGGTGAGGGTTTGAAGATGTCTTCATGTCTGATTGTTGTTTTTGGTCTGTCCGGTTTCCTGGATGCTGTTTCAATCTGTCTGACCTCATGTTCATCATTGACCTCTCCAGTACCCCCCTCTGTGATGAAGAGCTCTGTGAAGATCTGATTCAGAGGGGTCCGGTTTCCTGCTTTAGCAATCCCCTCAAACACACACTGGAACTTCTCCTTCAGGTTGGATTTAAGTTGATGCTGACAAACTGCAGCAAGATGTTCTGAATGAAGACACAATAAATAAGATCATTCAGAGATTCATGAAGAACACGACATTTTAATGACCCTAAAAATACAAACATATTTTCTTCCATCTCTTGAGACATCAGTGAATGTCCCATTTATCCAGCAGGTTCAATCTTTACAGAAATCCTCTTACTGCTCTGCAGACGGTCAGCCAGATCCTCCTCCTTCATTCTCCTCAGGAAGTGCTGTGTGATCTTCAGAAATGCCACTCTGCTGCTCCTCCTGTGCTCTTCATCCTCATCATCCAACACCTCCTCATCCTCCCTCTGACTCTCAAAGCATTCTGGGTAATCTGAACTCAGAACCTTCTGGATCTTCTTCAGCTCGTTCTTCACAAAAGTGACAATGTTCTCCTCCAGCAGCTGGAACAGAATATTATATGAATCACACAAACTGAAATCATGGAACCAAACATCAGATCCGTGTTGAACAGACTGACAGACCACTGGTCTAAAAAGTGCAGCATGGACATTATTGTGAACAGAATAGATGTAAAAGTAGCTGGTGTACATGTGCAGACCATAAATATGGAGCCCAGGTGAGTCTGATGCTGCTGGGCAGACTGACCACTGGGAACCTCTGAGCTCTCCTGGTCGACTCTGTGGAGGAATCATGAAGAATTAGCTCACGCTTGTGTAAATGCCCAACAACTGACACACTGAAAGAATGGGACAGAGTACAACCATAGCTCAGTACAGGCAGTTGGTTCGGTTCATTTTGATGAACCACATCGTTCGATCTCTATTGAATGAATGAATAAAAGACATGTTCTAGGCCTGTGTAATAATGAGATGTCATCAGCTATTATTAAAATGATCAATAATTACAATTCTAACCTCTCACATTACATTTCCATTGACTAGCTATATCATAACAATATCCTGAACAGCGACAGCTCCATGTCAACAATATAAACCTGTACCAACTTTTACTGCCACCCTGTGGTGAAAACTGGGAATAACAGGGCGAAATTGATAACATTATCAGCTAATTTGAACCAGCAGTTTACACCACAAACTAAACAACTTACAAAACTTAACAACTTTTTCTGAGCAGATTTTCCTGTTCTTGACAAATATCAAACTAACCTGTCGGGTCCATCAGCACCGACACTGTTGGTCTGTTTTCAAACATCTCACGGGACTCACCACAAATATCCCGACTGTTATTGAGAACAACTTACTGTCTGTCAGAGAAATGTTGTTGTTTGAAGTCAATGAGGCGACCATTTGACTGGTCACTCTTGAAGGACACACAGCTGGGCTCAGGTCCAGGTCCAGGTTGAGCAGAGTCTGGTCTCCCATAGATCCTGTTCAACAGAGAGGAAGACCACCAGGGATGGAAATTCACTGTTCAGACTCAGAAGCTGCTGGAGAAACTAGCAGCTATCAACAAGAAAAGGATCAACACACCAAAGTTCAATAAAACATGAAGCTGAATGATTTCAGTGTGTGGATCATTGCTTCATTTTCTCATCAAATATGGACCAAAGCAGAACTAAACTGACTCATTTCTGAGCTTCTTTTTTCTCACTTCTCTCTAAACTCGAACCTGAATGATTTCAGTCAATAAAAACATTTTAGGTCATATTGTCCAACACGATTTTAATACTGAGAACTACTTACTGTCTGTCAGATAAATGTTGCTGTTTAAAATGAAAGAAGCGATCTATTGACTGGTCGCTCTTGAAGGACACACAGCTGGGTTCAGGTCCTGGTTCAGGGTCAGGTCCAAGTTCAGCAGAGGCTGGTCTCCCAGAGATCCTGTTAGACAGAGAGGAAGACCACCAGGGATGGAAATTCACTGTTCAGACCCAGAAGCTGCTGGAGAAACTCGCAGCTATCAACAAGAAAAGGATCAACACACCAAAGTTCAATAAAACATGAAGCTGAATGATTTCAGTCTGTGGATCATCGCTTCATTTTCCCATCAAATATTGGACTAAAGCAGAACTAAACTGACTAATTTCTGAACAGATCTTTTCTCATGTCTCACTAAACTCACCACAAATATCCTGACTGTTATTTATAGATGATGGTAGGTGAAGCATTTTAGTCCAAAATTCAAAGAGGAAATGTCATCATGAGGAGGACAACGTGAACAATATAAGGACAACTGGTCAGACTGGATTTAATGAGGACAAACATCAGCAGTGAACAACATGAGGAGGGAAATATGAACATTTCAGGTCATACTGTCCAACATGACTTTAATACTGAGAAATACTTACTGTCTGTCAGAGAAATGTTGTTGTTTAAAATGAATGAGGCGACCTATTGACTGTTCACTACCAAAGGACACACAGCTGGGTTCAGGTCCAGGTCCAGGTCCAGCAGAGTCTGATGTGTCCTGATGCTCTGGCCTTCAACACAACACACACACAGCTTTGAGTGTGAATAATGATGCCGGAGTGATTTGAGTGCTCTGACATGAACAAGAGTCCTGGACACTTAGAGATCCTCATCTCACCTCTGAGCTTTGGTCTGGTCGTCATGTCCCCCACACAGACTGGCTTCAGAGGGACGGACTCCCTCCTCTCTGTCCTCACATGGATTCATGCTGCTCAACTCACATCAGCTCACACACACTTTGATCTGGAGAGGAAACACAAATCATTCATCTGCACATCAGCTGAAATCATCCTTTACATCATTTCTCCTGTCAAAACATCAGCTGCTCCTCCAGTGATTGGCTGTTATCTTCTGCTTCATATCATTGTCAGCTGAATGCAGTCACACAGCAGTGTGAGGCACAGCTGCTGTTCTACTATCAGTCCACTAGATGGCGCCATGAAGCTGCAGTCAGGTGAAGAGCAGCCAGCACACACACCTGATGCATGGAGGACCATTGACATCCACTGACACACTGAAGGACAAAGATGGACTGATGTGACCTGAGAGAATCTCTCCACCTACACAGTCTCTGCAGAAAATGACTTGATGCAACAAGCTATAGGTGATTATTTCACACCAACACGTGGGATTAAATCTCCACTATAATAACATTCAATCAGTCCCATCACTGACAATAAAAACAACATCATTTATCAAAACATATATACAAATAAATCATGACTTTTTAGAGGTTCCTAATAATGACCTATAAATTTCCCAGTAAATGAATCTAATAACAGCCATTAATCATAAGTTCAAACAGAGACAATGTTCAGTTGGTTCTCCTCTAATTCATGAATTGAAGAAGCTTCTCTGAAGAAAAAGTACTAATACAACAATATACAAATACTCCATTCCAAGTAGAAGTCCTGCATTCAAACTCTTACTCAAGAAAAAGTACTCAAGTATTATCAGTTTTATGTTGTTTAAGTATCTGCAGTAAAAGTACTTGTTCTGTTGTAAAATGTCTCTCGTGACTGTGAGTAAAGCACGAGTACCTGAAAACTGTACTTCAGTACAATACTTGAGTAAATGTACTCACTTTCTGCCACTGCTGAATCTTGAGGATAAATCTCTAAATATTGATCAACAGTGTCCTGAAATCAATAAAGAGTCAATAAAACACTGAAAGATGAAGGTAAATGAATGTGTTTCATGTATTTCTTGTTCAGCAGCTGCTGATCAAACATGTTTTTGGGGTAATGAGCATCTTCCTGTCAAACAGAGGAGCGGACATTAGTTCCTGTTGGAGGAGTGTTGGAGCTCTGACGGCTCATTTCATGCTGTTTCTTGTCTTTGTGAAGAACCTGTTGAATGTTCAGAAAGCTGTGAGAACCTCTCTGATTCCCATCCTGTCTCCACATTAGTCCTGCAGTGGAAACAGAAGGACGTTCACCGACACCAGCAGCTGTTCTCCAGCGGCTGTCCGGCCGAGCGAAGCCGCTTTTACAGGCACAGACAGCGGGAGAGCAGCGGCTCGTCTCCGCCTCCTCCACAGGCTGAACCAGGCAGGAAAAGCTGCCTTCAGCCATCAGTAAGTGGTGCTACACAGAAATAACGACTCTGTGTTCAACTCATGAGCACCGACTCTCTCTACTTCTACCCTCATCCCCGCGTTTACTCTCTCAAACATCCACACAACATGGCGGCTGTTTTCACCGGCTGCTGTTTCACCTCCTTCGTCTCGAGTTCACAGATACACTCACAGCTGAGAGTTTGGAGAAATGAAGTATGGAGCTGCAGATCGTTGCTATTTCCAGTGTAGCTAAGCTAACGACAGCTTGTGCTAACGAGTAAAACATTTCAAAGTTGTTTCATTACCTTCAGCTGCAGGTTGAGATGGAGAAAATAATCTGCGTCACATCAGAAGTGAAAGTGAAAGTAAACTTCCAACCCCGGAAGCGGAGGCAGAGTTTGACCCCAACCACATCTGTTAACTGGACATTTATTCTTGTAGCCTGAACAATAGACAACATTACAATTCAACACATTCATTTATTCACATGTACAGAAAGAATGAGCTGAAGTTACAGATGAAAAGTTCTTCTGTGTGTTGAATATGGGCCTGATTCCTGCTGCGAATGACAGCCAACACAGCTGACAGTGAAAGAATCCTACAACAATAATAAACCTTTATTAACAGGTATATTTATAGAAGCATTAATGCTGGAAAGTTAGAGATTTGCATTGTGCATTCAAACCAGCCTGATGTATGAAATAAAAACAGAAATTATCTTTGGTTTCATATCATTTTCATTTTGTTTTGTGGTTTAGATATGGTTATGGTGAAGCCTCCTGAGTCTCTTCATGACAACATTTCTGATGTAAAAGAATCCATTTTTTGGCATCCTGCTGGCAGAATTGGGCGACTTAATGTCACACAATAAAGGCTTGAGAAGAAAAAAACTGAAAACTGAGGCCTCTGCAGGGCCTCAAGATGAGATAATCATGCATGAGGTGAGATTATCATCAGGAATCATAACAGTGAAAATGTATCTTAAATCATGAATAATGAATTGACTGATTATTGGCTCTGATATTCAGCATTCTTATGAGTTTTTGATTGGTTAAACCGTTGTTTATAGCCCTAAAAAAAACCACATCAGTGGACCTCGAGTCCTGACCTGAGAAAGACAATAAACACTCACAGTAACATTCAGCTTTTATTGGAACAAGATACTTCAGTAAATGTACTCACTTTCTACCACTGTTTAATCTTGCTGTCGAGCCACAATTCAAAACAACACACAGCAGAGGGTGGAAATCTGCAGCATGTCCACAATTTAATGATCACAGCTTCCATCTTCAAAGGACTGGAAGTGGAAGAAGGTCACAATGTAAATGAGGAATATTTTCAATCACTTTGAATCATTTTGTACAAAGTTCAATGATTCATTTATGATAATAAACTTAAAGATTTCTATGACTGTGATCCTGCACAGACTCAACTGATCTGTTCAGCAGTGAGAATGTTTCTCTAACTGAGTTTCTCCATCCTACAGAGAACACAGAGACACTGAGGAACCAGACCCAGACCAGAACCCAAAGGCAGGATAAAGAGGTTCAGTGAATGTGGTGTTGAAGGTGTGGAGGTGGATCAGTGTGTCAGAGGAGACTCTGTAGAAGGACAGAGTGCCAGCAGGATAGTCCACAAACACTCCTACTCTGTCAGAGATGGAGGAGGAGGAGGATGAGGAGAAGGAGGAGGATGTTGTTCTGTTATTGTGACAGACGCTATTGTGACAGACGATGTAACGACCACCATCAGAGCACAACAGACTCCAGGACTGATCATTCAATCCAAACTCACTGTCTTCACTTCTTCCTTTCCTTTTGATTCTTCTGTAACTCACTGACACAGAAACGTCTCCTCTCCACTCGACCTCTAAGTAACAGCGACCAGTCAGACCAGTTCCACACAGCAGCTGACAACACTCGTCAAACCTGTCTGGATGATCAGGATATGACTGATCCTCCTCCACATATGTCGCCTTCCTGTTGTTGTCAGACAGTTTGATCCATCTGTTCACTGTGTTTGTGTCGATTGTGAGTTCACAGGAATCTGATGGAGAGAACAAGAAGAAAACAGCTGCAGTTATTGATCCATCATCTGTTCGTTGATCCACAGTTTGATGATGACATCAGAGGTGTGAATGAATGATGTCACAGTTTGAAGATGGTTGAATGTGCGCTGCTCTGTTTTCATCAATCAAATGAAAAACACACTTACACTTTCTCAGACCTGGTCTCAACCATCGGACTCCAGCAGGCTCCACCCTGAAAGGAGGAGGGGGATCAGACCAGAACATCCTCTTTCAGCATGTAAACATGGACGTTACATTACTCTCTCTCACACACACACACACACACACACACACACACACACAGCATGTTCATCCGACCTGCTTCTACCTGCTGCACCTAAACCTCTTCTGTCACAGATTCCCACTCATTATTAAATCTGCCTTCATCATTTCCTTATTTGAATCTGTTGCCTTCTTATATTCTGAGGTGTTTCAGTTATTGATCACTCTCTTGCTCTCCCACCTGTGATTATTAATTATCAGTCTTACAGTGTCTTCACTAAACAAACCAGCAGAGCTTTAATCATTTATTATTAGACATGGTTCTCGTTCTCTTTTCCCACATGTGACGATGCACCACATGTGATCTTCTCTCTTTCATTGAAGTGTAAATATTGTAAATCAATTAAATATCTGAGACGAGTTGTTGTGACTCTATTCTGCATAAATCTTTTCAGCGACTTGGTGTCTGAAATTTTCATGTATTTACAACCCATGTTCACTGTGAAGACCACGTTCACTACAATTGTTCAACACTGATGAAGGAACAGTCCAACATTTTGAGAAACACACCTGAATGTAGAACCTCAAAAGTCCTGCCCTGTTCTGTGGCTGTCAGGTTGGAACACAGTTTTAACTGAATATAACTGCTTTGGAGTTGTTGGAAGGTTGTTTTATTTCTTTTCAGGACAAAATGGATATTTCTCAAAATGACAGACAGTTCATTTACCATCCAGAGATCTGTCCAAGCTCCATCAATTATTACCAACAGGTCATTATCATGTTTGTTCCTGGAGATGTTCTCCTTGAGACCTCCAACACAAATATCTATTTTCTATGTTCAACCAGTGTTTCTGTTCTGAGCAAAGGAAAATGACTTCCTACATGTGTGACTGTTCATATCAAACTCACATCCACCATCAACCAAAAAGACAGACAACATGATTCCAGCTCTTCCTCCTCTATCACACTGCCTGTCTGTGGCTGCAGCAGGCCTCTTCATACCTGAGAGTCTTCAGGCTCCAGTGTGGATCCTCCAGTCCAGCAGACAGCAGCTTCACTCCTGAGTCTCCTGGATGATTGTAGCTCAGGTCCAGCTCTCTCAGACGAGAGGGGTTGAAACTCAGAGCTGAGGCCAGACAAGCACAACCTTCTTCTGTGATCAGACAGCCTGACAGCCTGAAAACACACAGAACAACACAGATGGCAAACCATCTAATGGTACTGCTGTGTCCGTCAAATCTTTGCTCTCAGAATGCAGAGATCTGATTGGCTGAGTAGCATCACATGAAATGATTTACAACACATGCAACTGGTCTGTGATTTCCTGAGACACTAAACCAGCGTAAAGGATAGAAAAGATCCACAAGTTAAAGTAGAAACTTTCAATTAAAATGTAATAATTCTCAACGATTTCTGAGTTGTAGGTCATCCAAACTACTTCACACTCGACACTGTACTTCCTTGGGTCCTCAGCAACACACACACCAAGTGTGAAGTCCATCAGATGAACAGTTGTTGAGAAAATGGAAGAACACACTGACAGATAGAGGTTTTTAGCATTGAGGTAATTTATCATGACTGAATCAGGAATAAAGAGACATCCAGTTATCAAAGTCACATGATGTCAGAACATAAATGAGGATCTCCATCTCAGCCAGAGTTCGTTCATTTTTGATGCTGAACAGCAAATGAAGCTGAATGAATAATTGAATTAATTTAATTGAATAATTTAACATGTATGGACTTCTGAGTTTAAAGAAATATGTCAACACTTTTACAACAAACACGAACTTGATCTGACCTGAGAGTTTCCAGTGCACAGTGTGGACTCTGCAGTCCAGCAGACAGCAGCATCACTCCTGAATCCTGCAAGTTGTTGTTACTCAGGTCCAGCTCTCTCAGACTGGAGGACTGGGAGCTGAGAACTGAGAACAGAACTTCACAGCTTATCTCTGAGAGGTTACAGCCGCTCATTCTGAAGAGGAAATAATGAACAAGAGTGAAAATATTCTCCATTTGAGTCAATAACAGCACATTTAATTAATTCTGAAATCAACAACATTTCTGCACACTTACAGAGCTTTGTTGGAGGCTTTGACCACTGGCAGCAGCTTCAGAAGAGCCTCCTCTGAAGCAGAGAATTTCTTCAGGTCAAACACATCCAGATCTTTTTCTGATGACAGTAGGATGAAGACCAGAGCTGACCACTGAGCAGGAGACAGTTCATCTGTGGAGAGTCTTCCTGAACTCAGGGACTGTTGGATCTGATTCACCAGAGAACGATCGTTCAGTTCATTCAGACAGTGGAACAGATTGATGCTTTTCTCTGGAGAGGGAGCCTCCTCAATCTTCTTCTTGATGTACTCGGCCGTTGCCTGATGGGTTTTTGAGCTTTTTCTTTTTTGTGTCAGCAGGCCTCGTAGGAGAGTCTGATTGGTCTGCAGTGAGAGACCCAGGAGGAATCGGAGGAACAAGTCCAGGTGTCCATTTGGACTCTGTAAGGCCTTGTCCACAGCTCTTTGGTAGAGATGTGTTGATTCAAGATCATCTCTGAATACTTTAGACCACCAGGGGTTTTTTTGTTCCTCTGACAGCAGATTGACTCCAGAGATGTTGAAGGTCAGATGGACATGAAGAGCAGCCAGAAACTCCTGAACACTCAGATGGACGAAGCAGAACACCTTGTCCTGGTACAGGCCCCTCTCCTCTTCAAAGATCTGTGTGAACACTCCTGAGTACACTGAGGCTGCTCTGATGTCAATGCCACACTCTGTCAGGTCTGATTCATAGAAGATCAGGTTTCCTTTCTGCAGCTGCTCAAAAGACAGTTTTCCCAGAGACTCAATCATCTTCCTGCTCTCTGGAGTCCACTGTGGATCTGACTCAGCTCCTCCATCATACTTGACATTCTTCAGTTTACACTGAACCACCAGGAAGTGGATGTACATCTGAGTCAGGGTCTTGGGCAGCTCTCCTCCCTCTCTGGTATTCATCACATCCTCCAGGACTGTGGCAGTGATCCAACAGAAGACCGGGATGTGACACATGATGTGGAGGCTTCGTGATGTCTTGATGTGGGAGATGATTCTGTTGGCCTGCTTCTTATCTCTGAATCTCTTCCTGAAGTACTCCTCCTTCTGTGGGTCAGTGAACCCTCTGACCTCTGTCACCATGTCAACACACTCAGGAGGGATCTGATTGGCTGCTGCAGGTCGTGTGGTTATCCAGAGGCGAGCAGAGGGAAGCAGTTTCCTCCTGATGAGGTTTGTCAGCAGTACATCCACTGAGGTGGACTCTGTAACATCAGTCAGGATCTCATTACTGCTGAAGTCCAGAGGAAGTCGACACTCATCCAGACCATCAAAGATGAACACAACCTGGAACTCCTCAAACCTGCAGATTCCTGCTTCTTTGGTTTCAGGAAAGAATTGGTGAACAAGTTCCACTAAACTGAACCTTTTCTCTTTCAGCACGTTCAGCTCTCTGAAAGTGAATGGAAAAATGAAGTGTATGTCCTGGTTGGCTTTGTCTTCAGCCCAGTCCAGAGTGAGTTTCTGTGCTAAGATTGTTTTCCCAATGCCAGCCACGCCCTTCGTCATCACTGTTCTGATTGGTTCATCTCTTCCAGGTGAGGGTTTGAAGATGTCTTCATGTCTGATTGTTGTTTCTTGTCTGTCTGGTTTCCTGGATGCTGTTTCAATCTGTCTGACCTCATGTTCATCATTGACCTCTCCAGTCCCTCCCTCTGTGATGAAGAGCTCTGTGTAGATCTGATTCAGAAGGGTCCGGTTTCCTGCTTTAGCAATCCCCTCAAACACACACTGGAACTTCTCCTTCAGGTTGGATTTAAGTTGACGCTGACAAACTGTAGCAAGATATTCTGAATGAAGACACAATAAATAAGATCATTCAGAGATTCATGAAGATCACGACAATTTAATAACCCTAAAAATACAAACATATTTTCTTCCATCTCTTGAGACATCAGTGAATGTCCCATTTATCCAGCAGGTTCAATCTTTACAGAAATCCTCTTACTGCTCTGCAGACGGTCAGCCAGATCCTCCTCCTTCATTCTCCTCAGGAAGTGCTGTGTGATCTTCAGAAATGCCACTTTGCTGCTCCTCCTCTGCTCTTCATCCTCATCGTCCAACACCTCCTCATCCTCCCTCTGACTCTCGAAGCATTCTGGGTAATCTGAACTCAGAACCTTCTGGATCTTCTTCAGCTCGTTCTTCACAAAAGTGACAATGTTCTCCTCCAGCAGCTGGAACAGAATATTATATGAATCACACAAACTGAAATCATGGAACCAAACATCAGATCCGTGTTGAACAGACTGACAGTCCACTGGTCTAAAAAGTGCAGCATGGACATTATTGTGAACAGAATAGATGTAAAAGTCTGTACATGTACAGACCATAAATATGGAGTCCAGGTGAGTCTGATGCTGCTGGGCAGACTGACCACTGGGAACCTCTGAGCTCTCCTGGTCGACTCTGTGGAGGAATCATGAAGAATTAGCTCACGCTTGCTCGTGCTGCTGATCCTGCTGTGAATCAACAGTCCAGTCTGCATTTCTCTGCAGCTTTCACTTTACTGTGTTGGTTCACCAGCTGGTCTGGTTTAGTCCCTCCAGTTCTTATTAACCCTATAATACTGTGGACAGCATCACACAGCTCACACAAGCTAACTGGATGCTACCTGTCCAGCATAAATTGGTAGGGAGTCACAATAAACTTGTAGCAGGTGAATTCGTGAAACATCAGAAAACCAAAGAGAAAACCAGAGAATACTGGATCAAACTAAAGCTACGGGTGATTTCACATTGAACTGTGGGTCAAATAAAAACTAGAAGAAACTTCTCTGGGCTACATGAAGGAAACAGTTACTGTTTAGGAGATGCACCAGGTAGTGGCCAGTATCGATGCTACCATTTAGCTAATGCTAATGCTAATGCTAACCGCTAAGAAGAACAGAAGAAGACAATACAGTTCCGATTCTACCATTTAGTTAATGCTAATGCTAAATGCTAACCACTACCTGCTAAGAGGAACAGAAGAAGACAATAAAGCTCGATTCACCTATACTGTTAATGTTAACTGCTAGATGCCAATGCTAACTGCTAAGATACTATCATACTACCACCGCTTTAGCTATTGTTAGCTGCAACAATGCTACCACAGGCCTAGATGCCACATGTAACTGCCAACTGCCACACTACCATCATCAACCCCTGCCTCTCACCAACTGCACCAATAAAAGCGGGATGGGAATATAAACCCTGGTTCAGGTAGGGGGTAGAAACTAAAGAGGTAGAGTCAAAGATGAAAGTAGGGATTGGATACAGACCCTTGTTCGGGTAGGGGGTAGAAAGTTTAGAGGGTGCTAAAGGTGGAGGCCTAATCCACAGACTAGATTTAACAGCCTCTTCTAACATTTCCTTCAAGAAGCAAACACAAAACATAAATGAATGTGAAGAAGAACGATGCTGAAAATCAAGGCAATATTGTCCAACATGATTCTAATACTGAGAACTACTTACTGTCTGTCAGATAAATGTTGCTGTTTAAAATGAAAGAAGCGATCTATTGACTGGTCGCTCTTGAAGGACACACAGCTGGGTTCAGGTCCAGGTCCAGGTCCAAGTTCAGCAGAGTCTGGTCTCCCATAGATCCTGTTCGAGAGAGAGGAAGACCACCAGGGATGGAAATTCACTCTTCAGACTCAGAAGCTGCTGGAAACTAGCAGCTATCAACAAGAAAAGGATCAACACACCAAAGTTCAATAAAACATGAAGCTGAATGATTTCAGTGTGTGGATCATCGCTTCATTTTCTCATCAAATATTGGACCAAAGAAGAACGAAACTAACTCACTAAACTCGAACCTGAATGATTTCAATCAATAAAAACATTTTAGGTCATATTGTCCAACACGATTTTAATACTGAGAACTACTTACTGTCTGTCAGATAAATGTTGTTGTTTAAAATGAAAGTAGCGATCCATTGACTGGTCGCTCTTAAGGGACACACAGCTGGGTTCAGATTCAGGTTCAGCTACAGGTCCAGGTCCAGGTCCAGCAGAGTCTGGTGTGTCCTGATGCTCTGGCCTTCAACACAACACACACAGAGCTTTGAGTGTGAATAATGATGCTGGAGTGATTTGAGTGCTCTGACATGAACAAGAGTCCTGGACACTTAGAGATCCTCATCTCACCTCTGAGCTTTGGTCTGGCCGTCATGTCCTCCACAAACACTGGTTTCAGAGGGACGGACTCCCTCCTCTCTGTCCTCACATGGATTCATGCTGCTCAACTCACATCAGCTCACACACACTTTGATCTGGAGAGGAAACACAAATCATTCATCTGCACATCAGCTGAAATCATCCTTTACATCATTTCTCCTGTCAAAACATCAGCTGCTCCTCCAGTGATTGGCTGTTATCTTCTGCTTCATATCAGTGTCAGCTGAATGCAGTCACACAGCAGTGTGAGGCACAGCTGCTGTTCTACTATCAGTCCACTAGATGGCGCCATGAAGCTGCAGTCAGGTGAAGAGCAGTCAGCACACACACCTGATGCATGGAGGACCATTGACATCCACTGACACACACTGACTGAATTTGACAGGAAGCTTCAGTTTCTTTAATATTCAGTAAATTCACCATCACTGAAAGTTTCTTTGTGCCTGAATGATCTCTGATATTAACAAAGTCGTCTGAGTGCACACGAGCCAAAAGTGACCAACTGTGACAAAGTGATTCTGATGGACCTTCAGCTCTGCATGTTCTGCATGTTTAACATTGCAAATTGTTCTCTACATTTTACTGCATTAATAGATTTTACATGAAATGATTCTGTGATGTTGCTCTTCTTATGCACAAATCCACCATCACCTTTGCACTGCCCTCATTCCCACTGTCTCAGGTTTCGCATTATCACTTGCATATTATTCATTTTATGAATGTGTACATATGTGACTGTATCTTTCTTCTAAGGATAATTTAGATGCTTTATTTATATGTTTTATTCTAATCTAAATCTATCCATGTTCTGTGTGTTCAGTGTGGAGGAGCTCCACCTGCATTTAATTGTCCTTTGTTATAATGACAATAAAGCTGAAACTTGAACCTTGATAAGGAGCCCAAAGTCCACACAGATAAAAAAAAAACCTTCAGACAAACTAATGTGGCAGCAATAAATATAATTTCATCTCTGAGAACAAAGTTCATCAGGACAGATCCTGACACAGTTATATGATCATATTATTGTATCACTGATGTGTAACTAGTACTTCATGGTTGTAGTTGGTCGAGGTGGAGCCACTGTTCACTGTTTTAGACTTTCAGGCAGTTTAATCAACTGATTTGTTGTTTTTTATTTCAATTCTGAACATGAAAAGTAAAAAATGTAGTGAAATAAAAAGGCAAATATAGACACCGTAGAAATATAAAGTAGCAGAAATATTCAAAGTACAAGTACTTCCAAGTAGTACTTAATTACACTGCTCCAGTGAATTTGTTACTTTCCACCACTGGAACTGACTCAAGCTGAGGGATCCTTTCAAAATAAAAGGCTGACTGACTCAATCAAGTCCTTTCAGAAATATCAAAATATTGATCTTTGATTTGATTATTGATCACATTTAAGTACAAACGGACAAAAAGCTCCTTCACTCGCTCCTGTTGGAGGAGAGTTAAGAGCTCTTAGTGATGAAGTCACATATTTCATTCAAAAATCAAACATTTGAGCTCCTCACACCCTCTGAATGCTCCTTCCTGCTGTCTCCTCAGCAACTATTCAGGATCAACTCACTCTGCTTCTTCTCTTATTCCAGCGTTCACGCTCACAAACATCTACACGACACGGCGGCTGCTGTTTCGCCTGTTTCTGGCGAAGCTAAGCTAACGACAGCTTGTGCTAACGAGTCAAACATTTCAAAGTTGTTTCATTACCTTCAGCTGGAGGTTGAGATGGAGAAACCGATCTGTTCCACATCGTCCAGAGAGAATGAAAGTAAACTCCAAACAGCCAGAGAGGCGAGTGAGAGTTAAACATTAACTGATCAAGTTGTTCAAGTTTAATTGGAGCAAATAAAGATTAAATATTAGGTCGACTGCATGAATATGAGCCTCTTATCAGTGTTTTGTGTAGATTTCTATCTGTTGTCTCCATTATGAACTACAGCTCTGATCAGAATACGCTCCTGAACGTCAGGGAATTAATGCCAGCTGCATGTCTGCACACCCCCTGAAGGGAACTGGAAAGGCTACCCAGCACTATAGGGGTCGGCGAGCCAGTGCCCTCCACCAATGGAGGAAGAAAGTACCACCTCACACCTGTCCCAGCCATCTGCAGGACAAACGTGCGCTCTCTCTGCAAGAAAACGCTCAAGTTACAGACCAATAGAGACTCTCAAAGGAATCAGTGTTGAGGAAAATGAAAACATGCATACCGCTCCCTCCCCAGTGCTCCTCCTGGACACTCAGATCACTGCATCATACAGATGACATAAGACAGCAGCTGAAGAGGGCTGAAGCATCCAGGACCGGAGCTGGATTAAAACACCAAAGACCCCGCAGCCCTCTGGAACACACTCCGGACTCACGAACCACAATAAGAACGGCCCTGCTGTCAGCCTGTCCTCCAGACCAGCTCATGAACTCAACACCTTTCACACCAGGTGTGAGAGAAACCCTGATGGCCCGCTGTCCCTCCCCTGAGTGGGTTCATACAAATATTATATCTTAAATATATTGTTCATTATATCCTCGTGAGTTCAAATCTTTTGATGTCGTGCTGAATAATCACTGTGAACACTCTGAGAAAGCCAAGGTGAAGCTTGTTGAAGGAGGATTTCTCTTCTGCTACAGTCAGAAATGAACAAAGACTTTTCCTTCTTTCTAGATTCTTTGTGCAGAACCACCAGAGACCGCCTCGCTCTGCAGCTCAGGTCTGAACTCACTGTTTCTGAAGCGGCTGCTGGACTTTTTCCTCCCGCCCTCAGTGGATGAGGCCTTCATGTCGCCTCTGGAATTGCTTTGATGTCATTCAGGCTCAATTGAAGCAGAATCCAGGCAGTGTGGACAGGGGATTTATAAAGGTGGTGAAGGACACAGAGAAAGATAAATGTGTTTTCCTCCTTTCATGACACTTCACTTTCTCTTCCAACATGATGTGACTGCTGCCAGGATTTCATGCAGCTGCATCCACTCAGTGTGACTCAGGTGAAGGAGACTGAATTCTCCTCCTCCTGAAGCTGAATCGACTCTTTAAAAAGCCTCTTGGATTAGCTGGAAAATGCATCGTCACAAAGCTGAAAACAGGCTTTTTGTCTGAGCTCGTGAAAAGTCGACTTCACAGCATCAGAAATAACAGGAAACACTGACAGGGACCAGTTTACTGCACCATGAAACTTGTTGTTTGGAAGGTTTTAAATGCAGGACTTTTACTTGTCGTGGGGTATTTCCACAGTGTGCTGTTAGTACTTTTACTTCAGTTCAGGATCTCAGTACTTCTTCCACCACTGTTAAACTGTTTTGTTCATAGGCTCGTGTAACAGGTGTCTATGTGGGCATTTTTTGGTTAAAATAATAATAATTATTAATATTTTTAATAAAACAACCCAAAATTATTTAGGGGGGTTTAAGAATATTTTAAAATAGGCGTAACGATGCCACTGCAAGTAGCTAAATGCATCAAATAAATGTCATGGAGTAATGTAGGAAGTAACACAAAATTGATTGATGATGATAATGCTGATAAGAGAACACATTTTTTTGTTGTTCAACATCATTCAGCAACTGATCATTTCTTCTGTTCAGCTTCAAATGACTCACAGACGTACTACTTCTGCTTTTACTGTGCAAGTACAAAACACAAGGCTCCAGCTCAATATTAAACATTTTATTTAAAAGCATCCAATTGATAGAAATGACACAACATAACAGAGTGGTTCTTGTCAATTCATTAAGTCTGTAAAAATAATGTCATTTTCATGCCTGGAAAGTTTAATAATAATAATCGCAGAGGCTGCCACAGAGTCAGAAAAAGTCCTGAGCAGCGGCCTGCACACTCCAAAGGACCGAGTGATGCCACTCTGAAACACCTGATCTTGACAGATCTCAAAAGCTAAGCAGGGTTGGCCCTGGTTAATACTTGGATGGAATTCTTCCTTGCTGCTGTAAGCTTTTCCACTTTTCTTGTCAGCAACAAAACATTCCTTATAAATGTTAATGAACATTAAAATGTACTTTTGTAAATGCTGTTTTTGTCACCACTCTTGCAGCTTGTGGCAGTGCCACCCTTGAAACGCCTGCTCTTGTCAGGTCTCAGAAGCTAAGCAGGGTTGGACCTGGTTAATACTTGGATGGGACACCTCCTGGGAATCCCTGGTGCTGTCAGCTTTTTACATTTTTTCGCAGCAGACATTATTTTTTTTTAGTACTGTTTGAAAATGAATTTTGTTAAATAAAGTTCTTTTTGGAACACGTTCTCTTGCCCTGGTCATTTTCTAACCTGTGCAGCCTTTATATTCTTTCTATCTTGTTTCTAACATGGGGGGTTGCAATGCAAATTTCATTGACATGTCATGCTCAATGACAACAAAGAAATCTTTAATCTTATTAGTGGTCTAATTTCCTTGGGGTGAAATTCCCCTAGGTGGCGTTGTTGCAACATCTTAGCTCACGTTACATCAGCAACAAAACAGTCTTTATAAATGTTCCTGAATGTGATGATGAACATTTATAAATGCTGTTTTTGTCACAACTATTGCTGCATATGGTGATGCCACTCTGAAACACCAGATCTCAGAAGCTAAGCAGGGTTGGACCTGGTTAATACTTGGATGGGACACCTACTGGGTGCTGTCACCTTTTACATGTTTTCTCAGTAGACATTACTTTTTTTTACTACTGTTTGAAAATTAATTTTGTTAAATAAAGTTCTTTTTGTTTGAAACACGCTCTCTTGCCCTGGTGATTTTTGACCCTGTGCAGCCTGACTGGCTTATTAGTTCAGTGGTTTAATTTATTGGGGGTGAAATTCCCCTAGGTGGCGTTGTCGCAGCATCTTAGCTCAAGTCACATCAGCAACAAAAAAGTCTGTTTAAATGTTCAAGACTGTGATCATGTACATTTCTGAATGCTGATTTTGTCACTCTCTCTGCAGCTTGCGGCGATGCCACCCTTCTCCCTAATGTTCTTACATGTGTTTGTGCACTTCTCTTTTGACAGATGGCCTTTTCCATGACTACACATAATTGGCATATTAATGTGTAAACCCTAGATGGATTAACCTTCTTTAAAACCAACAAGCATAAATAAAAAAACCATAAATCTGCATGAGTTTGATAGAGAAAACAAACAGTGGTACTTCTGAACAGATATTCAGATCAGAAATGGCAAAACATTCAAGCCTGGAGCCAATTTGACCAGATCTAAGTAACAGTCACATTGGAGATAGACATTCAGGTGTGGCTCTTGACTACCTGAAGTGGTAATTAGTGCCACTGGTCAGCAGGTGTTACTGTCTGGCTCAGAGTTCGTCTGGGGGCAGGGTGGCTAACTTTGGTCTTGAAATGAGTCATTTTTTATTTTCATGAAACTGTTTTGCATTCGTACTAATTTTAAAATTAAATAAATTAAGTAACACTACAAACCAATCTCATTAGCTCCAAAGTTTGAATGACTACAAGTTATTCAGCATTGTGGGTTTGCACCAGAGAAGTAAATTATGAAGCTGAACTCCCAGATGAAAGACTGCAGAATGACGAAAAACAGGTTCATGTCAGTGGACGCATGAAGTTCTGAGCTTGTCAATTTGAGCCAAATCAAGTCAGTCTGAAAACTACAAAGAAGACTGAAATGATCCCAGGCTGACTGAGCATGACTTCATGCTACACTTGTCTGATCCAGTGGGTCAGACTGTAAGAAGGCGGTTAGGGAACCAAAGGTTGAGTGTTCAATTCTTTTGGAGCTGGGTGAGTTTTGAAGGCCGATGTCCAAAAGAAACAGTGAAAACCTCTGAGAGACAAGCTGCATCTATCTGGTTCAGTAGGTCAGGCTGTATGAAGATGGTTAGAGAGCCTGGAGTTGCATGTTCAATCCTTGTGAAGCTCTTTTGAGGCCCCCTACCCAAAGTGAAGAAGGTTCCAGTGCTCAGAGGACCTGGTGATGCGGTGTGATAGTCTGCGGTTGCAAGGCTTTGGCAGTCGAGTGTGTGATTTGAATCCTGTCTGTTCCTGGAGCATCAAAAATTCATTCTGTCGGAGCGGGGTATGGGAGTGGTACAAGCAGGGGGTCCTCAGACCAAAGACTGGGAAGCGCTGAAGTTTTACCCTCACGTGAAGTGAATGTTCAACTGACTAGTGATATTTGTTGATGCATGCTTCCTTGCACCTGCACACACTGTTACCAGCTGAACCTTTCTGGACACTGTTCATATGAGTAAAGGGTGGAAGGGGTCAAAGGTCAATCAGCTTGACCGAGCGGGCCACTTCTTAATGAGTTCTCCTGAAGGTCATGTCTGAGGTGAGGGGTTTCGTTTGTTCTTAGGTTTTAAGTCTGTCTCAAAACGATTGTCAAGTGATCAATAAAGCTGTTTTTTTCTTGCTGTAATTATTCCTCCGGTTCAAGTCCACAGTCCTGGTTTTATGCAGAATTGTATTTGAAGTTAATATGAAATGTGTTTATTTAAATGTAAAACATGGAATATCTGTTTTTGGAGGTTTAAGTATGGAGAATTGCAAACTGCGTGGAGAACCTGTTAGGCGTCATTTCCCACCATAAATAACGCTGTCATGTCTTTAAATCCTGCATTAAATGGGATCCTCACTAAAATTTAGATAAATTTAAATGTGTTTCAAAGTGAGTTTGTTCAGACTGAACCGGCAGTAAGACTTAGAATCTAAGTCTTAGATGGATTAACCAGGATATTTGTTATTAAATAACATGAGAAGTGACTTTAACCAGAATAACCTCCCCCACCTTCGTCCCATTGAGCCCTGAAAACAAACTGAACCAAACGCAGTTGTTGGTGAATGTTTGGTCTGTTTCACATGTTTAACAGCCGCAGGACGCCTCACTGTTTAAATCCCTGTCAAGCAGCTCTGTGCTCATGTTCTGATTTTAGACTGAATGTTGCATGTTTTAACTTCTCCTGGTCTTGCTGATGTATTAATTCTTTGACTTGGTTTTGCATGCTTTGTTTTCCTTCCACCGTGAGGTCTTCACCTGCTCTTTATTCGCTGTGTAATTGGCTGCTGAACGTGAGAAGGCATCTTGTGCTGATTAGGGTATCTGCTGCAGGTGTGCTGCCTCGACCTCAAGTGATCCTGTGTGGTGAGTTGAATAGACATGCATTCAGGATTGGGTGTCTCAGGTGTTTTCTAAGATCTCCTTAGCTTAGCTTATCATACTATGTTTTTTCTTAGCCTGGAGAAATTTTCTCTCACTTAAACTGAGAAAGGGAGTGGCGTTGGTCTGCACATTCATGCACAAATGGTCATATCTGTGAGTAACCATCCACAGCAACAAGAGCTGTGGATGCTGAAAGATTCTGTTGTGTTTTCCCACCATAAATAACCCTGCCTTTTCTTTAAATCCTGCATTAAATGGGATCTTCAATAAAATGTAGATAAAGTTAAATATGTCCCATACTAAGTATGGAAGCCACAGCAGCTTACTGACACTAGCTCTTCTCAAGTCCTTCTAGTCACTTTTATTGATTGAATCCATGTGTAATCTTAATCCGTTTTAAAAACATTTTCAGAAACGGTATTGTGCATTAAATTCAGACCATGTTTGTGTCATTTCAGGTGCAGACACAGTTTGATGCAGCGTGGAAGGGAAGTATCACCTTCAGCAGGAGCGGGAGCTGCGGCTAATGAGATGAAATGAAAGCAGACGACTTAGTGAGCTGTGAGGAGGAATGATGAAGAAGGTAAGGAAGAAGAGGAACAACCTCTGAGGTTCACTGGAAAGCTTTCTACAAAAACAACAATCCTACAGAATTTAGGGAGAAGTGATGTAATATCACTACAAAAACATCTTTTTCTACAAAATCTGGAAACAGCAGAATGCCAACAATCATATTATTTAATTCGTATTTATCATCCAATTGTTTGATCCCTGTGAGTGTTTTTATTGAATAATACTTGACTTTTCCACAACTTGACTCCACACTCTAAAATACACATTTTCTCTGCACATACTAATTCATTAAATTCCTCTGCATGTGTATAATGTACCATCTTATTCTCTTGCCTGTGGATTGATGTTGGTCGACATTTCCCCCACCTCCAGGACTGACAGTACTTTGCTGCCATCTAGTGGAAATGTGGTGGAACATGCAGACTTTACATGTGAGCGTTATTAGCTGTGGCAGTCTGAGCCGCCTGCAGGTCCTGAGCAGAATCAACATGCAGCTTGAACTGTAACCATGAATTTAACCCTCCTATTGTCTTCGGGTCAATTTTGACCCGTTTTCCAGTGTTTGCATATCATATAGTAGATGGGAAGACAATACGAGGGTTAAATCTGTCAAACTAAGTCTTTATAGGTGAACCTTGTATATTTCCAGATGAAATAACACTTTCTTCTTCTTACAATGAAAAGTTGAATTCTTAGTGCTATCTGCCAAACAACAGTGAACCATTTAGCTTTATGCTATAATGGTCACTTGTGGCTGCAGTAAGAGAGAGTTACAAAGTCCCTGTTGATGGACAAGAACTATTTTTATATTCTACTTCACATGGACAAATACACTGTATGACCAAAAGTATGTGGACGCTGTCCTGTACTTACAGCTTTCAAAAGTGTGTTTTGTGCCTGTGCTGTTAAACATGACAGTGCCCCCATAAACAAAGGCCCAGTTTGCTGCAGAGAGACTGTGAGCCAGAACCTTATCAGCCACCATCAGTGCTGGGCCTCGCTGATGCTGTTGTGGCTGAATGGGAGCAAATCCCTGCAGCCAGATTCCAGCGCTGATTTAAGGCTGTTACAGCAGCACATTAATGCTTTGGAATGAGATGTTCAGCGTGTTTTATGTGACATGTGGAACTTCCCACTGTATGTTTGGATTTTCACACACGAAAGTGAAACCACTAAAAATGGGGAACTCCCTCTTTCTGCCTCTTGCACAGAAGGGCATTTAAAAACAGAAATTCGTCAGATCCGTGAAGAGTAAAAGGACATGTTTAACTCTGGGTTTATCTCAATCCTTTGTCATAAGTAAGTGATTAATTTGGACTTTACTCTGAGAGGTTACAGTGCATTTCCAGAGCAGAGGATTCACTCAGTCTGACAGCTGTCTGCGAAGAAGAAGCTCACCTGCAAACCGTGAGTTATATATTTCAGTACAATACTGGTTTGAAACAGAAAGAATGACTCGTCATGCAGTTTATTTTCAGAGCAAAATAATGTGTAATATCCACCAAAAGCATTTTAATTGTTGGATTGCATAAAAACTGGATGGGAACAGCTGTGCTGTGTATGCAGAGGTGAAGTAAACTTGCAGATTGTGCAACAAAAAGACCTTTTAAAGTGAAACAGTCACTGAACTGAATGAATGAATGTAGGAGTCTTGTTTTTAAAGGTGCAATATGGAACAATTTTAGCTTAAATTGTTGCAACATTTACTAAAGATATCTACAGAACGTCAAATTGTGCTGCAGAGATCTCCTGACGCTAGCATGATAACCAGCTCGCCTCCGCCCAGCCTGTCTCAAAATACTTTCTTGTATCTCAAGAGGTCTGGTAGTAAATAGACCTTCTGGTCTCAAGTTTCTCTCTTTTACTGAACTGAGCCGAGCTTTGTTGACTCAACAGAAGCAGGACTCAGCAAAACCACCAGTTAGTCTTTCCACTGTTCCAACAGTCACCAGCTCTGGTTTGGTCAAAATAAACCCTGATGTAAAAATACTGCAGCTCTCCACGCTGCTGATGCTCGTCCTTCCTTTCATGGTTCACCTGGTCTGGGCAGCGCATCGGGGGGGCGCTGCTGACCTGTCACTGAAGGAGGAAGTGAGTTTGGAGGCTCCTCCTGATTTCAAGTAAAAATGTAATTAATTTGCGCTTTCCGCTCTTATATTCAGTTTTAACAAACTCCACTTTGTTGTATTTGTCTATTTAACTTTAAACTGCTTGAAAATGTTTGGAAAGAATCTGAAAACTCGTGATATTCAGACACACCTTAGGCCTAGACTACCCGCTCCGACCACATCCTCGCGTCTTTCCGCGCGCTGACCCCGGCGGCGCCGCCCTGAAGCTTGAGTTGCTGGCCTCGCTGCGGACAGACGTTGCCGATCTTGAATCGGTCCCACCGGACCCTTCAGCCTAAACCAGAGAATGGTAAACGACCACGAGCCAGTTTATCATCACAGCCAACGTGTTGACGCGCGAGAGCTCAGACAGGTGAAAGTCAAGGATTTGACCATTTCTGTCCTCCCGGACTTCACTGCCAGGACAGCCCGGTTCCAGGCGCTTCCAGCTTCACTTAAAACAGTCCTGAGGAAGACCTTGTTTCAGCGGGGGAAGCCAGGAAGTGTGTCAGAATCCTGGCTGCTCTGACAAACCAACTTTTCCACTCTTTAGGCCATTAAATAGTTACTGTTCCATTGCTGCTCAGTTTGTGGACTCGCTGCTCTTAAATTTACCTTTACACTAACTAGTGGTTTTCCGTTTTGATGCACTAACTAGGTTACTATATTTTTGTTTGTTTAAAATTATTACATTGATCTTTTATTGATTACTGTCATGTAACAAGGCATATATTGTATTTTGCATTTTTATCCTTGAAAGAACAGAAAAATATTGCATTTGCACAAGCTCATTTTAAGTTTTTTCATCAGTCTTTATAGGACCTATTGTCGTTTGTTAGTAGTATTTGAGTATGTTTTGTCTGTATCTTACCTGTTCTGTGTTGTAATTGGACATTTAGCTTTTTTGCTGTCATGTTCACCTTCAGACAAAACATTATTTTGTAATGTGAGTTAAAAAATAAACTTATTGTATTTGTTCTTGTGCACATGTGCTGTTAATCAGATCTGAGATCAGTTGGGGTATTTTCTCTTGCTTCTCTTTTTTTGTGTTCTGCTCAGTCTCATTAGAAACGTTTAAACTCTGATAAGGTATTTTTACAGAAGACTCACCTTCGGATTAAAGACCACCATAGGTTACATTCCCCTTGGGTGAATCAATTATTTTAATTACCAGTAAAGCAAAATTCTCATGTTGTTGCTGATAGGAATGGCAGTCGCTGGTACCCTAATGCAAAAAAAGGTTTTGTTGGTAAATGTGTATCCCCCAAACTTTGACGAGGCTGAATTCACGAACAAATACTGACCCCCGTACTGACAAGTTTTTTTCATAAGTGGCACAGGTATTGCCCAAATGATCGTGTGCCTGCTGTTGTTGTACTCTATAATGCGTAAGCAACCAGTTGTATGTAGGTGTTGGTTGTGATGAGCTGAGAGCTGAATGTGTAGTTTGTTCTGAGATGTTTTGTTTCTTTTGTTTGAGAGGGCTTTTATTTGCTCTTGTTCTCATGTGTATGTGCATATATGCATATATTAGAAAAATGTATTTTTATGTTAGGAAATGTTCCTTTTCAATAAAAATATTTTGGGAAAAAAAGAACTGTGAACTCTGTTGTAAAACTGGAGGCAAACAGGATTGCACCAGGGTTCAAAGAGCTATGTAGGGATTTTGAATGACTGTTAATAGGTCAAAGAATGCAATCTTTAAACTGACTGTTTTTAGGTCTAAACAGTCTCATGACATCAGCTGTTAGAGGTTAAAGATTAAAGTGGATTTCTGCAGTAAGAAGCAACTCATACTTGTAGTTTCTATGTTAATCTTAAAAGTTTGCTCCCCTTGCAGGCATCAGGCTCCCAGTCCCACAGCAATGGACCCGTTTGACGGCTCAACTGCAGCAGAAACTTTGCGTCGAGTTTCAGCCTCGCTGGGCTGCAGTCCGACCTCTGCAGACGTGGCTGCATACCTCGACAAACATGACAAGCTGAGACATCTCAGGGAGCAATTCCTGGTGCCCAAAATTGCAGATTTGCCTCCTTGTGAGTTGATGTTCATTGTCTGAGAATCTGAGAGTCGTTTAATCGCATGAAAATGATTTGCATTAGCTCTCTTTTGATGTTTCTGCAGCTGATCTCTCACTGGTCGATGGCAGCAAGGAATGCATCTACCTTGTGGGAAACTCGTTGGGGCTTCAGCCCAAAATGGCGAGGAAGTACCTGGAAGAGGAGCTGGACAAGTGGGCTAAAACGTATGTTATGTCTCAGCATGTTCAACGCTTCCCAAAAGGATTTCAATAAGAGAGAAATGTTCAGTTCCAGTGTTTACACTCTTACAGGGGTGTTCATGGTCACACTGAAGGCTCTCGACCTTGGGCGTGGGCTGAAAACAACATAGAGGAACTCATGGCTAACGTTGTAGGTAAGAGACACGTTTTATTGATTCAACCTCTCTGGCCTGTGTGTGGCTGCCACACGTGGGTGGGATTTTGGACCTTTATTGAACCAGTATTGGTTCATGAGATGGTAAAACGGCAGCACCATGATGTAACATGCACCAACACAGACTACTTTTACTTTTGCACAGCACAAAAAACAAATGATCAGCATGAAGAGAAGTTTTTGGCCGTCCTTCAGCAGTGTTATTCTCCTAATGTTATGCTCTCATACTGATTGCGCAACTCTTGAACAACTCGCCTGTGAAGCTGCTTGTTCAGGTCACTGCACTATTTGTCTGAAGTTCACATGAAGGGTCTTTAAACAAACCTGCAGTTGCATGTGGTCTGTGTAGTTTGGGACTCTGCAGCATACCTGAACAAACTTCCTGTCTGCATTGGGCATTTTTAACATGAACATCACTGATGGACTGTTGCTTCTCCCTTAACACTAGATGCAGTACGAATTTCATGTTTGTACCTTATTTTACTGCTTGTTTTTACCTGCTAGCTTAATGTGCTTGCTCCAGATGTTGTGAGTGTGTTGAACAAAGTTAATTTTCTCGATTTATCAGTCTTTTTTAGTGTCAGTACTCGGATGGTGTGTGTGGCTTGTGAAATATGGGTCCAGTGTTTACTTCAGTGACTATGGAGTGAAAGAATTGGTCATAATCTGTGCTCATGTTAACTTCTCCCATTGGAATTAATAGACTCAACAGGAAATGATTCATAAGTACACCGTCTCATTTCTGAACTGTGTCAATGATTCTAATTTTCAGGTGATTATACACTAATGAAAATATACTTATGAATATGAAATTCCAATTATCCCAGTCGTTCATCCCAAATCCTGCACACTGGACCTTGTAAAAGATGAATTATTTCAGTTCTGGTTAATTAAAAAACCTTTGTCAAATGCAAAAAACAAAACATGTTGGGTGAGTTTTCTCATGCACAGCAGGATAGTAAATTAGCTTATGTGTTGCCAAGCACATGCAGTATATATTTTGGAAGTGTCCAGCCTGCATGCACTGTTGTAGTGGTGAAAATATGAACATATGACATTCCACAAATAAAATCACTGAAATTATCATGCAGTCAGGAATAAAACATAAAGCTCACGTAAATCTCAAAACCTGCCTTTCTTCCTTAGGGGGCAAATTAAATCTTTTATGACTGCTGATAAGGCTTGATCGGTTCAGCTACACAATCACTGATGTCAACAGAAATCTAACATTTGTCCTGATATTTGTTTGTCTCCTGATGTTGAAATTAGTGAGCGTTAAATAATCACGATCAAAAAAATTGACTATGTTATTATTACTGTGTGTCTTAAGGAATTCTGTCAGCTTTATTTTCCGCAGTTGCATTTATAGTAACAATTTAGATGCGATGGTAAAGGCTGCGGGAGTCGGGAAAGCTTTGTTTAAGCTTGAAAGTGATAATTTTACTCTTAAAAGGCTGTACGAACCTTTACGAATGAACAATTTGTGCTAATCATTATGACCATTACACAATGTGTTTTTTAAAAAAGTAATTGTACCTGATTAATCAATTACATACTGTGTTTAAGATCAATTAAACTGTTTTTTAGCAAGACAAGCAACTCTTCTCTTCTCTCCCAGTATTAGTAGGTCTTCTGATTTTTAGGAAAATGCTGTTCTAGTCAGAAGATGAATGAATGAAATGAGAAATATCTTCTGTTTCTTCCAGGAGCTAAAACCGAGGAGGTGGCACTGATGAACGGCCTGACAGTTAATTTACACCTTCTGATGGTAAGACACAGACAAAATCGGCACTATTAAAGACTCAAAACAGGCGTCATCGCTGCAGCGCTGCAAATAAATCCACGGCGGGACTGTGCAGGCCTGTCAGATATCAGTTCAAATGGATCCAGCATTGAATCGTTTCATGTCATTGTTCTGCAGCTTTCTTTCTACAAACCCACAGCAGCTCGGCACAAAATCCTCCTGGAGGACAAGGCCTTTCCCTCAGACCATGTGAGTGAACCTCCAAATGTTGGCTGCTTCTGTGCAGGTCAGAGAACATTTAGCCTAAAACACCAATCCAAGGCATCCTGCCTCAAAGTAAACTGATAGCTCTTGGACTGTCTGGAGTACATGCATGGTTCTGGTGTCATAAAAGGCAACACTTATTTTGAGGAATAGAAGTTTTTGCCTGAATGTTTTGTTTGCGAACAGATGCCTGAAAATTTAGGCTTTACAAGCTAGAAAACAGTGAGACCACAGCATGAAGCCTTACCAGAGTCCAAGTTCAATAAAATTTGATAATAGCACAGAAAATGAAAATTTTACAAGATTACTAATGGTATGTCTCGGCACTCTCCAGAAAACAGCATTTAGGTAGTGTATGTATGTTCAGGCGATCTATATTTAGGTTATGTATCTTCATATTGAGGCCATTTACTGCATTTATCATGTCAAATCCTGTGTAATATCCCTTTTTGCACTGAATTCCTTGATTTGGCTGTAAATTACTCACCAAAGCAGCGTATCCTCCTTGGCAGAATTTCATTGGCTCTACAGAGCGCCCGTCATCTGCATGACTGGTTGCAATTTGCTCGATCTTTTCACGAAAGAAGAGGGGTGGGCACCTCCTCTCAGCGCGGACGCTATTGTCGGATTGCAGATCCTTCAGGGAGGTATCAGTCAAAAGGTGCAAAAAGAAGCAGGAAAGGGTAGTTTGAAGGAGGAGGAGATGGAGGTGATGATAAGACATGACTTTATTAATCCCCTGCGTGGAAAATTCGGATGTTACAGAAAAGCAACCGCAGCAAGAATAATAAAGGATGTACATTTTATACAAAAGCATGATAAAAAATGGATATGAAGATGAAGAAGATGAAAATGAATCTGGGTTATAGTCTGGATAGTGTTGTGAATGGCATCACTTTAAGTGGACACAGTCAGTCGTTCTCAGTGTGAAACTGTTATAATCCAGCAGGTGGCGGTAGTGCAACCTATATGGATGCCAACCGCCGTAAAATTCAACAGAAGAAGAATGAGAGGTCAGAGATCAGCGGCCATTTTTAAATCAACATCACCTGAGCCGATATGTTTGAACAGAGAAGAGGTGGAAGAGTCTGCGGGCTAGTTTGAAGTGATAAAACATGTTTCTGTGGGTTATTATAATGTTTTGGACTAAATATTTGACTGGATTTGATCGTCTGTCAATGTAAGCTGACTGTTTCTCTTTACTATGAGACTCCATCGGTGAGTTGCCTCAGTTTTATAACCGTTCGTATGTTGTTGGCTTTGATTGTACCAGCTGTTTTGATTGGCATCGGTCGAATCATAAGAATCTTCACATTCCAGGAGTACAAACTGAATCATAGCAGTTGTGTAAATCACCAGCTTCATCACGATACGATACGATGTCGATATGTTTGGATGGCGAGACGATGTTTTCTGATATCACAAAGTCTGTCACGTCGAATTCGATTCACAAGCCTGCGATCGATATGATGCGATATTTCATACAATCATTTACCTTAATATCAACTCACAAAAAACAACTGAAATATGATTTGACCACTTTATTTCTAAGTTCTTTCAGTTATCAGGCCTTAAAAAGTGTAAACAGTATTATTCAGAAAAAACGAATTAAAAATAGACCACTTGTTCACTCTAGTCTCACATTTCTCATGTTTAAGTGCATTTTTTGTATTTTATCAGTTAACTTAAAGAGCCCTTGATGGACCTTTCAATCATACAGAACAATTCCCACCCCATAAAACAAAACTCAAAGAACTTCAAGTCGTTTTTATATAAATTAAAGCAGGATTTTTGTGTAAACCTTGACTCTTTTTTTAGTGTCTCAAACTGGGTTTCGTCACTTCCTGTTTTATGTTGAAGGTTCATCTTATGTGTCCTTTTGCTTTACTTCCTGTGTTTTCCCTCCTTAGTCCGCTGTGTATTTAAGTCTGTTTTCTCCTCAGCCTTTGTCAGGTCGTCGTCTTTGTTCCATGCGTCAAGCCTTGTGAATCTATGCGATGGTTCTCCAGTGTATTCTAGTGATTCCTGTGATTTTGGACTTGTGCCTTATTTTTTCACCTGAATCTTTTGTTTGTTCCTTACTTTTTGGATTTGGTTTCTTCTTGTGGATCTGCTTTCCTGTTTGGAGTCTTTGCTTTGGACAGTAAGCCCTTTTGCTACTTTCTTTAGTTAATAAACTTGCCCCCTGCCAGCTCCAGCCTCTGTGTTGGCTAGCTATCGGCCTGCTAGCTTCCTGCCCTTGTCTCCTGTGCCTGAACAGCCGCTGCCTCCTGTGCCTGAGCTTCCCTCGTCCCCGGCGCCACAACTGCAGCGATCCACTGTGCCAGAGCTCCTACCAGGAGGAAGCAGGGTGCCCGCCGTCAGCATGCCACGCTGCGACACGTCTCCTCATTCTTACCCCTGCCATTTTCAATTTCTGTGTCACGTAGCTATCAGCCTGCTAGCCTCCTGCCCTTGTCTCCTGTGCCCGAGCTGCCGCCACCGCCTCCTGTGCCCGAGCTTCCTTCGTCCACTGCGCCACAACTGCAGCAATCCACTGTACCAGACTCCCACCAGGAAGAAGCAGGGTCCCCGCCGTCAACATGCCACGCTGCGACACGTCTCCACATTCTTACCCCTGCCAGTTCCAGTTTCTTTGTCAGGTAGCCATCGGCCTGCTCGCTCCCTGCCAGCTCAAGCCTCTGTGTTGGCTAGCTATCGGCCTGCTAGCTTCCTGCCCTTGTCTCCTGTGCCTGAACAGCCGCTGCCTCCTGTGCCCGAGCTTCCTTCGTCCACTGCGCCACAACTGCAGCAATCCACTGTACCAGACTCCCACCAGGAAGAAGCACGGTCCCCGCCGTCAACATGCCACGCTGCGACACGTCTCCACATTCTTACCCCTGCCAGTTCCAGTTTCTTTGTCAGGTAGCCATTGGCCTGCTAGTTCCTTGCCAGTTCCAGCCTCTGTGTCAGCTAGCCATCGGCCTGCTCGCTCCCTGCCAGCTCCAGCCTCTGTGTTGGCTAGCTATCGGCCTGCTAGCTTCCTGCCCTTGTCTCCTGTGCCCGAGCTGCCGCCACCGCCTCCTGTGCCCGAGCTTCCTTCATCCACTGCGCCACAACTGCAGCAATCCACTGTACCAGAGCTCCCACCAGGAGGAAGCAGGGTCCCCGCCATCAACATGCCACGCTGCAACACATCTCCACATTCTTACCCCTGCCAGTTCCAGTTTCTTTGTCAGGTAGCCATCGTCCTGCTCGCTCCCTGCCAGCTCCAGCCTCTGTGTTGGCTAGCTATCGGCCTGCTAGCCTCCTGCCCTCGTCTCCTGTGCCTGAGATGCCGCTGCCTCCTGTGCCCGAGCTTCCCTCGTCCCTGGCGCCACAAGCGCAGCAATCCACTGTGTCAGAGCTCCCACCAGGAGGAAGCAGGGTCGCCGCCCTCAACATGCCACGCTGTGATACGACTCCTCATTCTTACCCCTGCCAGTTCCAGTTTCTGTGTCAGGTAGCCATTGGCCTGATAGTCCCCTGCCAGCTCCAGCCTCTGTGTCGGCTAGCTATCAGCCTGCTAGCCTCCTGCCCTTGTCTCCTGTGCCCGAGCACCTGCCACCGCCTCCTTTGCCTGAGCTGCCGCTGTCTCTTGTGCCCAAGCTTCCCTTGTCCCCTGCGCCACAACTGCAGCAATCCACTGTGCCAGAGCTCCCACCAGGAGGAAGCAGGGTCCCCGCTGTCAACATGCCACGCTGCGACACGTCTCCACATTCTTACCCCTGCCAGTTCCAGTTTCTTTGTCAGGTAGCCATTGGCCTGCTAGTTCCTTGCCAGTTCCAGCCTCTGTGTCAGCTAGCCATCGGCCTGCTCGCTCCCTGCCAGCTCCAGCCGCTGTGTTGGCTAGCTATCGGCCTGCTAGCCTCCTGCCCTCGTCTTCTGTGCACAAGCTGCCTCTGCTGCCTCCTGTGCCCGAGCTTCCCTCGTCCCTGGTGCCACAACTGCAGCGATCCACTGTGCCAGAGCTCCCACCAGGAGGAAGCAGGGTCCCCGCCATCAACATACTACGCTGCGACACGATTCTTATTCCTCATTCTTACCCCTGCCAGTTCCAGCCTCTGTGTTAGGTAGCCATCCGCCTGCTAGCCTCCTGCTCTCGCCTCCTGTGCCTGAGCTGCTGCTGCCTCCTGTGCCTGAGCTTCCCTCGTCCCCGGCGCCACAACCGCAGCGATCCACTGTGCCAGAGCTCCCACCAGGAGGAAGCAGGGTCCCTGCTGTCAACATGCCACGCTGTGATATGACTCCTCATTCTTACCCCTGCCAGTTCCAGCCTCTGTGTTAGGTAGCCATCAGCCTGCTAGCCTCCTGCTCTCACCTCCTGTGCCTGAGCTGCCACTGTCTCCTGTGCCTGAGCTTCCCTCGTCCCCTGCGCCACAACTGCAGCAATCCACTGTGCCAGAGCTCCCACCAGGAGGAAGCAGGGTCCCCGCCGTCAACATGCCACGCTGTGATACGACCCCTCATCCTTACTCTTGCCAGCTCCAGCTTCTGTGTCGGCTAGCTATCGGCCTGCTAGCCTCCTGCCCTCGTCTCCTGTTCCTGAGATGCCGCCGCCTCCTGTGCCCGAGCTTCCCTCGTCCCTGGCGCCACAACCGCAGCGATCCACTGTGCCAGAGCTCCCACCAGGAGGAAGCAGGGTTCCCACTGTCAACATGCCACGCTGTGATACGACTCCTCATTCTTACCCCTGCCAGTTCCAGTTTCTGTGTCAGGTAGCCAGTGGCCTGCTAGTCCCCTGCCAGCTCCAGCCTCTGTCAGCTAGCCGTCGTCCTGCTAGCCTCCTGCCCATCTCCTGTGCCCGAGTTGCTGCCGTTTCCTGTTCCCCACCTCAGGAGGTGGTTACGCCTTTCATCGCCGGTCTTCAGAGAGGCTTTGCCTTCGCCTCCTGGGCCTCATCCATGAGCTGTCCCTTGGGACTTTTGCCTTATATTTTCACCTGAATCTTTTGTTCGTTCCTTGATTTGTGGATTTGGTTTCTTCTTGTGGATCTGCTTTCCTGTTTGGACTCTTAACTTTGGGTTTACCATTTATCAGCTTGTTCCTACCTGTAAACCCTTTTGCTATTTTCTTTAGTTAATAAATTTAACTCATGTTTAACTTCATCTGTAACTTGATTGTACAGTCTCTGTATGCCTCAAAGGTATTTTTTTTATATTTCGGCTCCAGAGTATGTAGTCGTTCACGACAACTCTCTAAGGTCTCATATCTTATCTAAATACGATTTCGTCACGTCAAGTAACAAGCGAAGACCAGTGCAATTGCTAAAATTTCCATGAATATTTTTTAAATTGGGAGGATGAATCAGCTTTCCACTGAATTGGACATCATGTCTGCCACATTGTTCTTAAATTCTTCAACTGCAGGAACTTCTTTTTGGCTGTAAATTCATTGATTTTGTTGTAACTTGCAGTTTTTGTAACCAAAGCAATATTTTGTGCCGATTAGCTCCATTGTGTGAGCAACAGTGAGTTTTTATATAACTCAAGTGCAGCATGGCCGGTTTCATCTGCATGCAGTGTCTTGTGGCTTTGCGCTCTGGGTGCTTTGACAATTTTCATGTGAACTGACGTACAAGTCAGTAAAACTGAAGACACCATACCGCTGAACAGGGCTGCAATGAAGTACTGTCATTGTCATTTAATCTGTAGACTATTTTCTTTTGTTGTTTGATCTGTAAAATGGTGAAAAGTGTCATCTCAAGACGATGTCCTCAAATGTCTTGTTTTGTTCACAACCTCAAGATGTTCAGTTTACAGCCATAGAGGAGTGAAGAAACCAGGAAGTATTCACATTTAAAGAAGCTGGAAGCAGAATTGACTCTATTTCTGAAAAGTACTCAAACCAATTAATCATTATTAATTAGTTTGTTAAATACGTTATTCTTCAGCTGAAATCTCAAATGCATGCCACCAGTGGACATGTGAAATCCCCACTGAGGTGCTCCTAATTCATGCATGAAAAGGCTGCGTGTAACCGAATGCAGGAGCGACAGAGTATTTCTACACTGTGGTATTTCTACTCTTAAGTAAAAGATTTTAAAACTTCTAACACCTCGAGTGTTATGTAGCTTTGGTTTCAGAGTGGTTGCTTTATACAAGTTCAAACTTGAAAATGATTTATTGTGAAGCGAGATTATCTCCTCAGAGCAGCGGGACAGTTTGATTAAAAGCAACATAAATTCCATTTAATGGGCTGTAAATAAAAGAAAATGATGCATTGAATGATTATCACGAAGAACAAAGACTCTTTATGAATGTTGTGTCTGACTCCTCTCGTCCCTCCTGTCCTCAGTACGCTGTTCAGTCTCAGGTCCGACTGCGAGGATTGGACCCTGAGGACAGCATGCTGCTGCTGTCACCCAGACCGGTACCGGAGCCGCACAGTTCACATTCACTGGATCTGTCATCCATTATTCTTCCTGTTTCATGTCTGTGGAAGCTGATCAATGACTCCGCCTGCCGTTCAGGGAGAAGAGACTCTGAGAACTGAGGATATCCTGGAGGTGATCGAGAAGGAGGGCGACTCCATCGCTGTGGTGATGCTCAGCGGAGTTCAGTATTACACCGGCCAGCTTTTCAACATGGCCGCCATCACTGAGGCCGGCCAGAGGAAGGTAACACGCAGACAGATGTGCAAATGCCACAAGGGCTCAAATATAATCAGCAGAGAAAAACAAAGATACTGAAACTAGTTCTTGTTCTGTTTCTTGTAATATTTGTGATTTACTTCATTTCCTCCATCAACAGCTTAAACTTGGAAAATCTATCTTCCTTCAGACAATATGTTTGGGGTGGAATGTAACTCAGTACGTTTATGCAAGTACAAAACTTGAAGTACATCTTTGAGGTGCTTCCACTCCAAATCTTCAACTTTTTATTTTCCAGTGGTACTATTGATTATACAAGAAAATCATGTGTTTGCCTTATAAAATATGATAATTATTATAGATTATAGAAAATTAGCTTCACCTTAACCCCACTCAACAAGTGCAGCTTATATTTTAATGCATCCAGTAATATAACACTGCATGATGAGCACTTTTACTACTTTCAATGAGTACATGTTGTGATACTTTTACAAAAGTAAACTTATGAACAGTTCTACAACTTTTTTTGTACTTTTTTTAGTTCTTTCAACATTTTTTTTAGAATGATACTCATGATTTTATGTTATTAGTCAAACATATTCTTCTAATCATGCTGCGTCCCTGTGCTGCTGGTTGCAGGATGAAATCAGTTCTGTTTAGCTCGTTGTGACTTGTGATCGATGGTTGCATTGCAGTCGAGGTAGAGAGGAGACAGGAAGTGAGCAAGGCTGCTTCCTCTGCACTGTGTTTGAAAATCCAGATGTTACCACTTTGGCAGGTTCCTTCCATCTCTGGCTTAATTGTCTATGTTCTTTAATTTCATTTGCGTTGTGGATGACGTCTTATGTGAATTTATGACCCGTGGAAGTTTTGGGTGAAGCAAAGAAGAGGTGCAGCAGTGTGGAAGTGAGGAAATAAACAACAAATTAACAACAGCACAAATAATGAACATGAAAGTCTCTAACTGAATGTGCAGTTTTTAGCCTGATATAAAGTTTTAATATAAGTTTTAAAATAGTCTTTGAACACATGTCAGATTGCATCATTGCTTTCTTTGGCTTGCATCATTTCTCCTCCTGAGGTCATACACATTTGTCAAACATGAAAAAAGTCAATGTTTCAGAGGGTTTTATGAGTATGAGAGGTTAAATTTTCTTAACTTACAAAGAAGTCAAGTTTTATTTTGATTTAATTTTTGTTCGATGTGAATTAAGTGCGACCGTTCATGTATCCAACATCCCTTCTTTGCTACTTTCTACTTTACTACACATCAGAGGGAAATACTGTACATTTTACTTCGCTACATTCATCTAATTTTAATTATGATGATTAATAATGAAGTTTATAAAGAAATTTGTTACAAGGTGCTTTACATAGTTGGAAAAGGATGAAAACATTTCAGGTCTGAGGGAAGTGGAGTCAGACACTTAAAGTAATACAAAATGAAAAAAAAAAACAAAACCCAATGATGAAGATAAAAGTTGTAATATTTTTACTCTGCAGTATTGCCACTTCAGTAAAAGTCAACAGACTGCTTTCCTTTGTTTTCCATGTTCCAGCCAAAGCAGCGTGCTCATACTTAATGCTGCGAAAAAGGAAACTGACACGTCCGTCCTCTTTGTCTGACAGGGCTGTTTCGTGGGCTTTGATTGCGCCCACGCTGCAGGAAACGCCGAGCTGAAGCTGCACGACTGGGGAGTCGACTTCGCCTGCTGGTGCTCGTATAAGGTCAGCTGACAGCTCCTGCTTTCTGACAGAAGCATCAATGAATATTTCAACGCAGACGCATGTAAACACCAAGCTGCAACTGTCTTCTCACAGTATCTAAATTCAGGTGCTGGTGGTATTGCTGGTGCATTTATCCACGAGAAACATAAAGACACCATCAAACCTGCGTGAGTGCTGACGCGCTCTTGACATGCATGCACACATCTTTGCTGCTTCCTGTCACTGATTCAGATGAATATTTCATGTCATTTTAACATCACGTTGTTCTTCGTCTCCTGCAGGTTGTTGGGATGGTGGGGACACGACCTGAAGTCTCGCTTCCAGATGAGTAACGGTGAAAGAAAATGATTGTTTTTGTATCTCCAACTCTCATGTTTATGTATGACCCACAGCTGCACCCTGCTGTGCAGCGTGATGCCTTTTTTCTCTTTAATCGTTAATAAAAAAGGTCTCCAGGCTCACCTCTCTGAAGCTGGTGGAGCGAGTTTAAAACTGCTGTGTGCTGCCATCTTGTGGACATATTAAATATAACATCTGCAGGCTTTAGGGCATTCAATCGTTCGCAACTGGACCTCGTCAGTTTGTCTTAGAAGACGTTTCGCCTCTCATCCAAGCAGGCTTCATCAGTTTGTACGCAACCAGACTAGATAGGACAGCTCCAGTCCAATGCAATGGTGTTAGGTTCAAGTATTTATCCCCTGAGTGAGGCCAACCCCCAAAATCAAGAATGGTATCACTCTATTGTGAGGCAAACGATACCCCCTGATGAAGCCTGCTCGGATGAGAGGCGAAACGTCTTCTAAGACAAACTGACGAGGTCCAGTTGCGAACGATTGAATGCCCTAAAGCTTACAATGACCTGGATGAATGAGAATATTCATAGGCATATAACATCTGCAGTTTTCCCACATCTGATAAATTCTGTTCGTTCACTTCAAGCTCTAAATTAGTCTTGATGATTTTGACAGTTACAGCAGCAGCAGTAGTAGAATAGCTTAAATGTCACAATTGTTGTGTATTGTAATTGTGTTTTTGTGTGTTGTCAGTGTTGGATCTGCAGCCTGGAGTGAGTGGTTTCAGACTGTCCAACCAGCCCATTCTGCTGGTCTGCCCCCTGCAGGCCAGTCTTGAGGTACTGCAGTGAATGTCCGTTGGCACCAGGTTTTACTTCTTGTCTCAGTTTGTTTTTCACTGGTGAACATCATGAGCTCAGAAAAAGTTTTTTTTTCAGCATTTTTCAGATAAGGTTTATTTAGCTTGAAAAGCACATTTTTATTCAACCCACTGAAAGAACACATAAATCCTGAAAACAGTACACATGCTTCTCACTGGACAGCAACAAGATGAACAAACATCAGATGATAGAAAGCTTCTTTACATTGACCTCTTTCTGACTCTGCCAGGTGTTCAACATGACCAGCATGCAGGCTCTGCGCAGGAAGTCCCTCCTGTTGACGGGTTACCTGGAGTACCTGATCCGGCACTATTACACCGAGGACCCCGCCCGGCCTCGCAAGCCTCACGTCCGCATCATCACGCCCTCGGACCCTCAGCAGAGAGGCTGTCAGCTCTCACTCTCCTTCTCCGTCCACATCCGAAAGGTCTTCCAGGAGCTGGAGAAGAGGGGTGTCGCCGTGAGTAGATGTTCCAGTGTGGAACAGGTTGTCGTGGACAGTGGCATGAAGAAGTCTGGGCGCCCCTGGTCAAACCTCACCTGATTTCTTTCATATTTTAAGCAAGATTACTTTTGTATTTCGATGTTTTGCACTTTCAAAATGACATTAAAGAAAAAGGGCCGGTCAGTACTTAGTAACACCCCCTTTGGCAAGTATCACAGCTTGAAAAGGGTTTTTGTAGCCAGCTGAAAGTTATTCAGTTTTTGTTTAGGACATTTGTGATGGACTGTGAGGACCACTGCAAAACCTTCTGCTTGGTCCTCTTGAGGTCGTGCACAGTGGATTTTTGAGGTGTGTTTAGTATCATTATCCTCTTGTAGAAGCCATCCTCTTCATCTGAAGCTTTTTTTTTTACAGATGCTATGATGCTTGATTGCAGAATTGTTGTGAAATGTGAAATGCACCCCGTCCACCTCCATGCTTGACAGTTGGAGAACTGTTGTTTTCATGAAATTCTGCAGAGTTTTTCCTCCAAACATAACTTAGCTCCTGGGTGTTGATTTGTCTTTTTTGAACCAATCCAATAAGCTGTTCTCTCAGACTTTTGTAAATTACATTGTGAACTGAGGAGACGGCTGCATGACAACACTTTCTTACAGCTTTCTCCTGGTTTGTGGCCATTGGTTGTAAGAGTGCTGGCAGCTGCTGAGAGGAGCACATGGCTGCTGATTGTTGGGAGTCAATATTTATAAAGCTTTCAAATTCACCTGGCTTTTAACGATTACTGTGAACAAGCCATATCACTAACGAGCTGATTAAGGTCAGAGGCAAATCTTTGTATGGTGCTCCTTTCCTTCTTTCCCCCTCATAGTATGAAACAAAAATAATGCACACATTTTGTTTACAATGTTCAAAAGGATGTTTCATCTTTTACTTTATGACTTTAGATGAGTTCACCTTCTACTCACTGAACGACTGAGAGGAACACATTTTGACCAGGGGTCCCCAAACTTTGTCATGTCTGAAACCTTTGTTTTATTCTTATAATTTCAAGAGTTACAATGAAAGAAAAAGCATAATTGATTTTGAGCACTTTTCCTACAAAGTTTCTGTTCATATGCATCCAAGTGTTCTGTATCCTGCTGCTTAAGGAGAAAACAAAAACAAGCAGTCCATTTTAAGTCCATATAAAACTGTAAATGGTGAAACTACACACTGTTTGCATACTAATTGTTGGGTTTTTCTATTTTTTGTTTATTTTTCTTTCTTTACATTCAAACTAGAGATTCAAAAAAATTCATGAAGCAGTGTCACCTGTTCTTTTCCCATCATCATGCCTTGTGACTGCTTCGTGTTCTTTAAAAACTGAGACAAGCCAACAGAACTAAAACTAACATCAGAGCGTAGCAGAGAGAATTTGCTGTCTGTGAACCTGAACGCTGCCGTTGTGATTCTGTGTTGCTCAGTGTGACATGAGGGAGCCCAGTGTGCTGCGAATCGCTCCGGTGCCGCTCTACAACTCCTTCAGCGACGTTCATCGCTTCGTGGAGACGCTGGGATCGGCTCTCACTGCCAGCAGCCAATGAATGAAGAGAAGGGACTGTGAAGCTTTTCTGAACACATCGGCTATGATTCAGTCCACTGACTGCTGCAAACTCCTATACCAAGGTATAGGTCACCTTTATTCTTAGATATGTGAATGTATTTTTGAAAGTTGTCTGTAATGGACTTTAAGTTCATTTTGGGAGAAATGAAAAAATAAGAAGCTGCCTCTTGAATCCTCATTATCCTCACCAGGACTGTGGAAGTGCAGTCGATCATGTTTTTATATTTGTCTGTTTTAGAGATATTTAACATGCATTGGCTGAAAATAAAAGATTTATCTGGTCAAAATAAAGTTAAAAACAAGTCTTCAGAGATGGAGACGATTTTTTTTGTCTTGGTTTGGCTGTTTTTTTTTTTTTCCCTTTAAACCCAGAAGGACATCAGTCTGATCCGATGAGACCCACTTCACTCAGGTAAGTCAAATAATAGTGCTTATCTGACATTTTATATACTGTTTACTTAATCCACCATTAAAAGGTAATGTAGTTGCTAAAATAATGTAATTAAAGTACAGTTCTGCATAATATAGACTTCAACAATGCAAGCACATTTTGAAATAATCCTTTAGTTTGATTTAAATATTATGTTTAATACATGACTTGTAGTCGTAATAATAATCATGATTTCTAAAGCGCATTTGAAAACCAAATAAAATCCAGCAACAAAGCAGCTTTGAAGCACCTATAATGAGGAGAGGGTGGTGTCCAGTCAATGTGCAGGTTGAGGGCTACACATGTACTCAGAGAACTGGAGTTACATCCAGTGAATACTATTTTACTATGACTAACGCCGATTCCATTAACACAATGATGTGAAGGCAACATTACGAGCAACACACGCTAATATTTAGCTCTTCCAGTGGATTAACTTGATGGAAACGTCCCCACAGCACCAGGGAAACTGAGGCTAACAGAACATGATGTACAAGAAAATTGTTTGACTTCGTACTGCTTTACTGATGCTGAAGCTCAAGCATAATCGATACCGACTTCACATTAAGAACCAGTAAGTTTTGCTGTTTTTAAGTCGTTTTACTGTTTATTTAGCTGGTTAGCCTGTTGAATTTAGTGTTAGCATGTTCTGCAGCTTCTGTGAGGCAACACATGCTCAACGAACCATTATGGATACACTTTTCCAAACGTAGGCCTGAACAGCATTTTCACTCCTATTGGAGCCAGTAAATCACCTTTTCTAAAGTCATATTTTCTTTCTGGCGTTGCCAAAAGAGAATAGAGATTATTTTTGTTCTACCTTCATTGTAAATAAAAAAAGCTGTGATATATTTGGACCTATTGCGAACACCTACCTAGAAGAGAAATTGCAAAATACTGATACGTAACATATGATTGTTAAACTCAAGCTGCTGCACAAAAAACGTTATGATACAAATCAGAAGAATTTGATCCCACGTAATCTGGGTAAAGAGCCTCATTAAAGCAGCGATTTGGTGCCTGTTAAGGTGGAAAGATGAAGTTCAGACTGGGCTAAATGTTGCAAAGTAAAAATTTTTAGATGTTTAGATGACATAACTTGTTTTGGCAGTGTTTGAGCATGAAGCAGGTCTTAACTGCACCCTGAAACAGTGACTGAAACTCTGTCAAAACGAGGTAATGCAGTCATCTGCAGAAACTCTCTCCGGTCGCAGATTTTGAAAACATTTTTACCGCAGAGTCACACTGACAGCTCCCACAATCCCCTGCTCCTGTGACCCTGCCCTTCAGTCGAGCATTTGGGCGCGACACCCACACGGCTCACAGCACGGGGTTTGCAAATGACATGATTTTGGGGAGGAAAAAAAAAAAACAATGCCTGAAACCCCCCTTTTTCCTCCCCCGGCCGTAGATGACACACATGAGTTAGCCGACAGTCCTCCCCTCTCCAATTAACACCTACTTTATTATAACGGTGACTTCTCCCTAATGTTCTTGCATGTGTTTATGCACTATTACCTTGACGGATGCCTATTCCACGATTACACATAATTGGCATATCAATATGCAAAACCTAAATGGATTAACCTTCTTTAAAACTAATGAGCAATTGGATGCCCAGCTGGGGAATGGACCAAAATTAGCATTTGTCATCTTTTTGGGGTGATGTGAGAATAAATAATTGAAGAGAGGCTGAGTATTGTCTTTCCTTGGGCTACTTCAGCTTAAAGTGACTACTGTTTAAAGAACAGGGAATATACAGAATTACTCTTTTAATGATGACTGTGGGCTGCTGGTTTCAAATATACAGTGTCTGAGGACAAAAATACAAAGAGGCTGTGTCCTCACTGAGGAAAATGGATGCCTTTTATCAAAAAGGAATAAGTAAAGTAAATCTGCAGGAGTTTGATAGAGAAAACAAACAGCGGTACTTCTGAATGGATGTTAAGATCAGAAGTGGCAAAACATTCAAGGCTGGAGCCAGTTTGACCAGATCTAAGTAACAGTCACACTGGAGACGTTGACATTCAGGTGTAGCTCAGGACTGTAGCTTGCCCCAGTGGCTCAGGCTGTAAGAAGATGGTTTGGGAATGGGAGGTTGAGGGTTCAGTTCTTATGAAGCTTGGTGACTTTTGAAGGTTGGTGTCCAAAGGAATCAGTGAAAACCTCTGAGAGACAGGATTCACCTGTCTGCTCCAGTGGCTCAGACTGTGTGAGGCTGGTTAGAGAGCTGGAGGTTGTGTGTTCAATCCTTATGAAGCTCAGTGACTTTTGAAGGGCTGGACTCAAAGTGAAAATTAAAACCACGGAGAGAGAAGGTTCCAGTGCGAAGAGGACCTGGTGGTGTGGCGGAATGGCCTGGGACTATGAGGTGCCAGGAGATGGGGCGTGGGGTTCGAATCCTAACTGTGGCTGGACCTCAGAGCAGCAAGATCGTCCCCGCAGAGCGGGTTTGGGGGGGGCCCGGGCCCCCCCCGAAGTTTCGGATTGATATGAGCAGGGGGTTATCTGCCAGAACACCAGCACTAGCTGACCTTTTACCATCAAGTTGACAATTATTTTAGTTGCGTGAGCTACTACTCTACTACTCTACTACCAAAACCTTTCATTCTTATTGAAAGAATGTACTTTGGCCTCACCTACCTGCCTCACACACGCCAAACAGACATGTACTACTACAACTACTACTACTACAACAACAACAACTACTACTACAACGACGACAACAACTACTACTACTACTACAACGACAACAACTACTACAACAACGACGACGACAACAACAACTACTACTACAACGACAACAACAACTACTACTACTACTACAACGACAACAACTACTACAACAACGACGACGACAACAACAACTACTACTACAACGACAACAACAACTACTACTACTACTACAACGACAACAACTACTACAACAACGACGACGACAACAACAACTACTACTACAACGACAACAACAACTACTACTACAACGACAACAACAACTACTACTACAACGACAACAACAACTACTACTACTACTACTACAACAACAACAACGACGACAACAACAACTACTACTACTACTACTACAACTACTACAACAACAACAACAACGACGACAACAACAACAACAACAACAACAACAACAACAACAACAACTACAACAACTACAACAACTACAACTACAACAACAACAACAACAACAACTACTACTACTACTACTACTACTACTACTACTACTACAACAACAACAACAACAACAACAACAACAACAACAACAACAACAACAACAACAACAACAACAACAACAACAACAACAACAACAACAACTACTACTACTACTACTACTACTACTACTACTACAACAACTACTACTACTACTACTACTACTACTACTACAACAACAACAACAACTACTACTACTACTACAACAACAACAATCAGAATCTCAAGTGGGCTAGTATGGAGAAATCCCAACAATTAGGGAGAAATCAGTTAAGAGTCTAGGACGGTGGTACAATGTGGACCTGAATGATGTTGAACAGGTTGTGCAAATTAGAAAGGATGTTGCAGAAGGGCTGGAGAGAATAGATAAATCAGGGCTCCCAGCAAAACTGAGGTTGTGGTGCTTGCAGTTTGGCTTGTATCCTAGGTTAATGTGGCCAATGTCAGTATATGAGGTCCCATTATCTGTAGCAGAGAGAATGGAAAGGCTAGTTAGCTCTTATATTAGAAAATGGTTGGGTGCTCCCAGGTGCTTAAGCAATGTAGCTTTGTATGGGAAAGGAATGCTTCAGCTGCCAGTATCCAGTCTAACAGAGGAGTTTAAATGCACTAAGGTTAGGACAGAACTTTTATTATCTGGGAGAAGGACATGTTAGTTAGCAATGTGGTTCCGAATCCTTCTGGGGGGAGGAAATGGAACCCAAGGGCAGCAGTGCAGGAGGCAGAGGCAGCTCTTAGGCATGCAGAAATAGTAGGAAATGTTCAATTTGGCCGGGGAGGCTTGGGGCTTGGCCCAGGCAAACCAGTGTGGAATAAAGCAGGTCTAAAGGAGAAAAGAAAGCTTGTAGTGGAACAGGTGCGTAGGCAGGAGGAGTTGTTAAGGGGGGCAAAAGCAGTTGGTCAAGCCAAACAGGGACAATGGTTGAATTGGGAAGGTGTTGAGAAGAGGAAACTTAGTTGGAGGGACCTGTGGAATATGGAAGAAGGCCGTATTAAATTTCTGATAGGGGCGACATACGATGTGTTGCCAACCCCGCAGAACCTAAGTCTCTGGGTACAGGGCGATCAATCGTGCCCACTCTGCTCAGGAACAGCAAGTTTAAAGCACATTTTGTCAGGTTGTAGAATTAGCTTATCACAAGGCCGGTATACATGGCGGCATAATCAGGTGCTGAGAAGCTTAGCCGCAGGCATTGAAGAGAGAAGGAAGCAGGTGAATTCTGGAAGTTCTAGAAAGGAGAGGTTAGATGTGCAGTTTGTTCGAGAGGGGGAGAAAAATAGAGCTGCTAAGTCAGGGAGAAGGCAGGTAGGTGGCTGCCTGGTAGGGGCTGATGATTGGCAAATGCAGGTCCACTTGGGAGGAAAGCTAGTTGTGCCCCAGGAAATAGTTTATAGTAATCTGAGGCCAGACATTGTCTTATGGTCCATGAGTAAAAAGACTGTGTTTTTTATTGAGTTAACAGGCTGCTAGGTCTAGTCAGTGGATATGGATCAGGAGAAATAATAGTAGTTGGGGGGTGAAATAGGGACGGGGGGGGCAGAGGACATGCATGCCTAACCCGGCGGGAGAAGAGGTTAAAGTCTGAACAAGACACCTCTGCTCTGCTCTGCTTTCCCCGCCCCATCTTCTCGCTCTGCCAATAGGAAGAGAACCAGGAAGAGGAAGTTTAGATAAGGTGGGGGTGTGGCCAGCTACAGTCTCTCTCTTTGGGACCAATGTTAGGGTTTGTTTTCCTGCTTTGTTTGCTTTATGAAGGAAATGGTAGGGTTTGTTGCTTCTTGAAGGAAATGTTAGAAGAGGCTGTTAAATCTAGTCTGTGGTTTAGGCCTCCACCTTCAGCACCCTCTAAATTTTCCACCCCCTACCCGAACAAGGGTCTGTATCCAATCCCTACTTTCATCTTTTGACTCTACCTCTGTATTTTCTACCCCCTACCCGAACCAGGGTTTGTATTCCCACCCCGCTTTTTTGGTGCAGTTGGTGAGAGGCAGGGGTAGATGATGGTAGTGTGGCAATCGGCAGTTACATGTGGCATCTAGGCCTGTGGTAGCATTGTAGCAGCTAACAATAGCTAAAGCGGTGAGAGTATGATAGTATCTTAGCAGTTAGTATTGGTAGCTAGCAATTAACATTAACAGTATAGGTGAATCTAGCTTTATTGTCTTCTTCTGTTCCTCTTAGCAGGTAGCGGTTAGCACGTAACATTAGCTAAATGGTAGCATCGGAACTGTATTGTCTTCTTCTGTTCTTCTTAGCGGTTAGCATTAGCATTAGCAATAGTTAAATGGTAGCATCGGTACTGGCCACTACCTGGAGCATCTCTGGGTCAGTTGAACGTGGCGGTGCTGTTTGGATTGTGGGGGGGGGGTGACTCTGGGACGCTGGAGTTCACTGCCTAGGTGTAGTGGGACTAAGTAGGCGAAACACTGTTGAAGGGAGGTTTCCACCTGATGACCCCCAGAGACGTGCTAGGAATCACTGCTCTTTGGCAGGTATAGAGGCAGATTAGAGCTCCAAGGTTCTTCACTGAGAATGAATCCTCTTTTTGAGCACAAGTATCTTGTGTTTAAATTAACAAACACTACAACAACAACTACTATACAACTACTACAACAAACACTACAATAACTACTACACTACAACACTACACTACAACAACTATAACAAACACTACAACACTACACTACTACACTACAACAACTATAACAAACACTACAACACTACACTACTACACTACAACAACTACTACTACAACAACAACTACTACACTACACTACACTACTACTACAATACTACACTACAACTACTACAACAACAACAACTACTACACTACTACTACAAACACTACAACAACTACTATACAACTACTACAACACTACACTACAACTACTACTACAACAAACACTACAATAACTACTACACTACAACACTACACTACAACAACTATAACAAACACTACAACACTACACTACTACTACACTACAACACTACACTACAACTACTACTACAACAAACACTACAATAACTACTACACTACAACACTACACTACAACAACTATAACAAACACTACAACACTACACTACTACTACACTACAACTACTACTACTGAAACAACAACTACTACACTACACTAAAACAAACACTACAACACTACACTTCAACAACTACAACAAACACTACAACTACTACAAACACTACTACAACAACTACAACAAACACTACAACTACTACACTACACTACTACTACACTACTACCAAAAACACTACAACTACTACACTACTACAAACACTACTGCACTACAACTACTACTACTACAACAACACTACACAACTACTACACTACTACTACAAACACTACAACTACTACGCTACAACAACTACTACACTACATTACACACACACTGCTGAGCCTCATTTTGACTTGTTTTAAGGACATTACATCAAAGTTGGATCAGACTGCAGTGTGTTTTTACACTTTGAGCGTGACTCCAAATCCAGACCTCCATGGATTAATTTGATTTCTATTGATAATCTTTGTGTGATTCAAATCTGTAAATAACACAGTCATGAGAATATTTTATTCGTTCAGATCTAGGATGTGTTATTTTAGTGTTCCCTTTATTTTTTTGAGCAGTGTATATATTCTACACTACATGGTGGCAGCAGTCGACAGGTAATAGGGATTGAGAGCTGCATGCACCAAAACTAATTACCTTAAATAGCCCCAGCCTTGGGCTTATTTTTCCAGTCCACATCGCTCCATTTCGACAGCTGGCAAAGGTAGCCACAGAGGCGAGGTGCTGCGTGGGACTTTTCATCCCATTAATTAATTGTAGGGGAACTAAACCGTGAAAAGCTCCAGACAGGGGGACTACAGTGGCCGCTCTCTTGGCAGGTCTGCTATGACAGCCACCAAGGGGAAGCACACAGGTGCACAAGGAAAACTCTTTAAAAAAACATGTACTGGATTAGTTTTGGGTGGTTTAACGTCATTCGGAGCCTGAACTTGAAGCTATCGAAGAATTCCATCAAACACAGTCCTCCTCCCTTTAATAAAGTGGATAAAAGCAGCTTGTTTTTAAGTCAGAAAAATGGTTTTGTTTGAAGAACAGGCTTCATGAATAAGACAAGAAATCACAATAAAAGGACAGAAAAGACAAGAAAAGGCTAAATATTAGCCTGAAACATAAAATGATTTGGAATCAGATACTACAACCTTGTTAGCATCGAAGGCTTATTTCCATATTAACGACCCCTTCAGAACCTTCAAAGTAATGAATAATTGACAACAAATGAAATGTTTTGATTGTCGTCAGCGCCCGGCGTGTTTAATGTTTCATATGTTGCTTCTGAGCTAATTATGGAGATGGCACATTTGTCAGAAATATGTCCCCCTCGCAACCCCTGCCCCTGCCTGTGTTTCCAGACAGGAAAGGGAGGGGGGGAGGCAGGGGTGCAGACAACTACAGGCCCTGTTGTAATTAGCTAGCAGGGAATGCTCAATGACCTGGGAGGGAGTCTAATGGTTGCCGGTGCTTACAGGCGTTGTTTGGCCACAGAAACACCACACATTACAACCTCTGAGGGCTGATGAAGACACCCGGCTCTGTGCTCTCCTTTTAAACACTTCACACAACTTTCCGTCGCGTTCTGAAACTGCGACACAATCATTGACTCTCTAACAATGTATAGTGGTTGACATTATGAAGTTGGCAGTTTGGTCAGGTTTAGGGAAAAGATCACAGTTTGGGTTGAAATAATTAGACACAACACATCCACCATCAACTACCCATCCAGCACTCTTTTATGGGCTGGAAATTGTTTTTTTTTGTTTCCAAAGACCACATTTCAACGAAAAACACTGAAAACACAACAGTCTTCAGGTAGATTCGAGAATTTGAACAACACTAATACACTTCACATCTACAAATAAACATACTTTCCACAGTACAATTTAAGCATTCCTCAAAACATTTGCAGAGCATTTTGGAGCTGAACTTTGCAGAAGCAGTTCGTGGTTGATGAACTTTTTTGGCCGACACCTCGTCTCCCTGATGCACCTTGACAAGACGACAGACGAACCGGCGCTGACAGAGGTCATCTGTGTCAGACAGACAGACAGCTGCCGAGAGAGAGAGAGAGAGAGAGAGAGAGAGAGAGAGAGAGAGAGAGAGAGAGTGTGTGTGTGTGTGTGTGTGTGTGTGTGTGTGCTATATTTGGTTGCAGCTTGTGTTCGTGTGCATGTTCAAGTGTTTATCTATGCATGCGTGCACACTTTCTTCTGCAAGTGTGCGGTTGTCATGGTCCAGTCAGGTCGGAGTATCCTGAAGACACTGTCAGGCAGGATTGATTTTCTCTTTCCCGATCCGTGGAAGCGTTCCTGTAACACAGCTGACCCCCCGAGTTGCGTTACCTTGTCATTTTGCGACACGGATCAAAGCGAAGACGAGCTGGAAATAGCTGCACGGCGACCTTGAACTCTGAAGAGGAGACGGGAGTGACAGGAGCTCTGAAACCCACAGTGTACACAGGTTCATGCATACACAGGTTTACACTGATCTGGTTTTAAAGGTCCACTGTGGAGGATTCAGGGGGATTTATCCATCTGTATGGATAATATATTTTCATTAGTGTAGAATCACCTGAAAATAAGAAAAGGAAATCAAATGTCACAAAAAGCAAAAAAAAAAAAAAAAAACAACTGATAAACATTTTGGTTGACAACAAAAAAGCTGCATCAAATGAAAATTTCATGTTTCACTAATTCAAACTGCATGAAACGTCTGTTTAAACTCACAAACCAGAACTCTTAAGAACTTAAGTGCAATTGAGGTACTTGTACTTTAAAGCTCACAAGTTTAAGGTTGAGATTAAGATTTTCATTTAATATGATGGTTATTGATTATTACAGATGAAACTAAACATACAGTAGTATTGCATAGTACATGATGTAGATAAAATTAGCTTCACTGCCTACATTTTTAAGGCTTCAAAGGCTTCAAACACACATGCCACACACATTAAAGACACATGCAAGAATACACAAAACATTTAAAAAACCCGAAAAGACCAGGCAGGAAGAAAACAACAACATGCAGCTTGGATGTAAACATCAGCTCCTGCTGTAAGTGAACTTCCACTCAGCAGCCAGTAGAGGGCAGAACAGCACCAGGAAACACACGAGTGTGCCTCAACCAGCAGCATCATCCAGCAGAGACTTCATGAATTCCTGAGTCACAAACACGCCTTCATTGTGACCTTTAACCCCGACCAGGTGGAGTTAACAGCAGCTGTGTCAGGTAAAACGTCACAAGGTCAAATATGTAACTGAACTAAATGTGGTGAAACTCCTCATCTGACTCGACCTCGGCTCCGAGCTGCAGATCGTTGAACTTCCTCAGGAAAGTGAAGGAGCTTCCTCTGTGGGACCATGAAGCACTTTTTAACTGGTTTCCTACAGACCGAAACTACGTGCTGACTGAAGAAAATCTGACTTCTCAGCTCAAGTTTTTAGTGCTAAACCAAAAAATGTTTATTATTCTTCCACAAAAAGCTGCAACAAAGCTCAGTTTCACCCATTAAAACTTCATTTTTCTGATCTAAACAGCAAATGAAAGTCTGACTGTGACATCTCCAGAGTCAAGCATGAGTATCAGTGTATCGTAGTATTGATTCAGTATTTGCATAAAACTGTCCCAGAGAAACATTAAGGGAAAATAAACTGTTTATCATCCAGTAGCAATAAAAAATTCCTCCTTTATTTTAATTATTTCCTCTCAGCACTTAATTAAATTCTGATAACTTTTAGCTACAACATCCTCATTTCAGTTAAAAAGACAAAAAGGTCAAATTCAGTATATGGCCAAAAGTTTTTAGACACCCTTGCAAGGCCAATCAAGGGATATCTATCCTCATTCGTGTTCAACACTTTGTGGTTGTGCCTTTCCTGTTTCGACATGCCTCTGTGCACACAGGCAGCTCAATGAACACCTGGTTTTCCCAGTTTGGTGTGAGAGAACTGGTTTCTGAATGGGAGTAAATCTCTGCAGCTAAATCTTCTGGGCGTCCACATACTTTTGGCCACATATTTACAGTCTCATTTCACAATCTAACTGCTGATTTCACTCTCCAGATCAGGTGAATGACCTCATTTCAGCCACACTGTGTCATCTGGTCCACACGCACACACGCACACGCACACACACAGTGAGAGAGTGCCGAGGCCCAGCTGGGTGAGCGAGCTGCTCTCTCCCTCTCTCTCTCTCTCAGAGCTATTTGGTTGGTTATGGATCCCTGAGGGACGCCGCTGCCTCCTGTGAGCAGAGGATCCATGCCAGGCCCTCAGTCGAGCCGTGTGTGTGTGTGTGTGTGTGTGTGTGTGTGTGTGTGTGTGTGTGTGTGTGTGTGTGTGTGAGGGAGATGCTCTGGCTGGCACTTTCTCAAACATGCGCCCAAAGACAACAGGACAGTGTGTGTGTGTGTGTGTGTGTGTGTGGTTTCAGTTCAAAACAAACAATGCAAACACACTGAGTGAGACTCGTCGTTTTGCACTAAACGAGGTGTTTAAAGAACAAAAGCTTAAAATGAATTTGAACATTTTAAAAAAGACAAATATATAGCGTTAACTGAGCAGTCTCCTCAGAAGACATTTTTCAGCTATTTGAAAGCATCTTCCAGGTTTCCTCCACTGGTTTTGTGCAGCTGTGATCGATTCTAAAGGACAAGCCGATGATTTAAAGTTGGACTTATGATAAATGTGCAGGTCTTTGGGATAACGTGGAAAAATCATGGAGCTAAAACTGGATTCAAATTGACAAAAAGCTGTAAAACTTTAGTGACGTTTGGACTCGTTTCTGTGAGGCATATCAGGGACAGCAGCCAAGCGAGGTCAGCTTTAACACAAAGAACATGAATCCTAATGTTCGCTTTGATGTTGAGGTTTAACATATAGATTCATGCACATATGTCGCATCGGTACGTGAAAACAGAACCACTGCTTTGTGATTGTGAGCCTGTGTGGTGATGCGCCTACCAGACAAAAATGAGGAGAAATAACAGCCAACAGCGACAAAACGGCAGGAAAACTGTGGACTCAACGTCCTGAGAGGCTCCAAATGAGGAACGGTACGAGAAACAGTGTAAATGAGGCTTTTTCCTGAATTTGTATTATTATGATATGTTTAAATGAAAATTAACGTATAAATTCACTCCACTTACTGCCTTTAAGTACTCAATTACTGTCCTCACATCCAACTTTGAGGTACTTCACCTTCTCTCTAACACTCCACTACAGCTGATGGGGAAATAAAAACGTCTGTACTCTAATTCTGATTAAATTCACTGCAAACACTGAGTAAATACACGCAGAGCTTCTCTGGTACTAAACTTGGAAGTCCAGTCTCGTCTTAAATGATCAAAACTTTGAAAAACTGCACACTGCTGCAGATTAAACTACCAAAACGTGTATAAAGTACAACAGAAAACGCTGCTTTCGTGTTTGTGCATCAATAACAGTACACATCCTGTTGAGAAGCTTTACTTTTAGTACTTTTGGTATTCAACAAGCACATTTCATGCATTTTGTCCACAGTGCATCAGTCAATTAGTTGATTTACCTTTCAAGGCATCAATCATTCATTATTACTTCTGTCTGCTGATCTTTTCTTCTTACTGAGCCTCAAATATTCTGTCAGTGTCTCTGCAGCTCAAAGGATTTTTAGGTCGTTTCAGTCTTTTTTTATTTTTATATTTTCTGGCTTTTTATTTAATTCTTGTTGCATTTTTGTGTAAATTCCATTAAATTAACTTGCGATTAAATGTGAGTAAAGCTGCCTTGCGTACTGTTTTGACTCTCACATTTAGGATTTTGGAGCATCAGGTAGCGTCTCGCTGCTCACGCTTCAGTTTGAGCCGGCTGAGAAAAGCAGCCTGTTATCCACGTTTGGAGTTCTGCACAGATGCGGCACATTTCGACCTCCTCTCCTCTTCACTTCCACACAGAACAAACCTGACAGACTAATGCAAATACTGTTGTTCATCCGTGTTTTAATTGTGCGTCGATCCTGCAGCTTTGGCGCTCTGCATATGTAATAAAACTCCTCTTTTTTCTCCTCTGAGCTCTAAATTTCCAGCTCTTAGTTTCAGTTTCTGCCTCGCCTTTTCTGGCTCCAACAACTTTGTTCCATTTCTCATTCTCTGGCATAATTATGGCTTTATAGCATTCTCCACTGCTCGGGCATGCTGGGGATATTTCTCTCCCCCCCTTCTTTTTTGTCTTTTTTGGTTGGGCTCTCATTAATAATTCACAGAGAGAGAATGGGAAATTTTAGTGCAATTTGCAGCTGCTGAATCCCAGTTATTGTTTTGCAGGGCGTTGCACAGAAAGAGAAAACCTCGGACGAAGGCTTTGTAGTCCTGAATGTAATTTGGCTGCGTCTCTCTGACAGGCCACACATCATTAAGGGGGTGAATGAGATGTGGGGGGGTAACGGCTCCGTCCAGCCAGTCAAACACACTGTCCTCATCTGTCGCTCCAAACCCCTGACGCTCTGTGTTTCCTTAATGCTTCTAGATGCTGTTTCTTCATATTTATGCCTCATAACTATCTATGTTTTATTCTGTTTGTTTGCATTCGACCCGGCAGCCGCTGAATTATTCAGAGCGGGCCGAGCAGCAAAGATGACAAAGACGACGGGCCGCCTTTCTTTCAGAATGCAAGACCAGACACCTCTCGAAAGAGCAGCGACGGCAGTGAGGACTGAGTTCTTATTAGGGCATCCTGGTGGCCCCTGCAGGGGCTAAGAGACACACATGACAGCCCCAACAGGTCAAGTCCTGCAGGGGACGTTTGCTGCTCTCTCAGCTCCATGTTTGCTGGCTGCCACTAAAAATGCCAAAATAAGTTTGAAAACGGAAACTTTTGACACTAATCTCAGGCGAAGCTGCAGGAGGACAGTGTCGTTACCAAATTACGTGGAATTAAATGCTGAAAAATCAAACCGCCATTTTTTCAGCCAAGATTTTGGAAAAAACAAGTCAAACCGAATCCCGAAATAGCTGGAAATATAAAACGAGTTGAGCGAGGCTGTAAGACAACAGAACATCTGTAACAGGTGAATTTCAGATGTTTCAAGCTTTCATTGACCTCAACTGGAGAGCAGTTTATTTCTCTGAAATGAGTTTAAGAACAACGGTCGATATCCCTTTTTTTTCCAAATAAAAATGCCCAAATTTGGAAAATTGTTGCTTTTAATGGTTTTACATTCTGATGGAATGATTCTCTTTGGACTGATGGTTGGAAAAGGCGAGATCTTTGATGACATTAACTTCGTCATTCTGCAGGAACACCTGCAGAGACAATTTCCAACCCCATGGGGAAAAAAAACTCTTCTTTCATTTTATTTGTATTCAATAAGTAGCAGGAGCTTATGAGGAGAAAGTTTCTTCCTTTGTTTTGCTAAAATAAGTCAGAAATCTTAAAATCTTTAAGAGTTTCTAACCAGACGAGAGCTCAGTGTGTTTTACTGCATCACAATATTCTGCTGCAAACCCGAACGTCACAGATATGGTGCTGAATTTTTTTTCCTGTAAATATCAAAAACCTGGATTTTTTCCAGTGAAGATGCTTTCAGACGCTTTGAGTCACAGAGCTCTGCACGCTGAGGTCTCTTATAACCCACCTTCACTCGAGTCCTGATGTCTTTGAGTGCCTGAACATTCCTTTTTAGCTTCTGACACCTGTGAAGAGAACAAAAGTTGACATCAGACACATTCAAATGGATTAAAAACTGTTCAAATTTCTGTTTTTTCATGAACCTCCAGAACCCGGTGCAGGATTCGATTGAGCTCGAATGTGCACGGTCAGATTTAAAGACTTATATTCTCTTCTTTTGCACAAGACTAATTAAAGCGACTCAGTTCCTGTTTGCCAGTGAAACTGATTCTGATTTGCATGTACGTGCATGACAGCGTGTCTTTTTGTGTGTGTGAAGGCACCGACCACCAACAGAAGAGAGTCCGGGGGCATCAGAGCTCGGAGGAAACAGAAAACAAACCAGCACTGAAAAAAAAAAAGAGAGAAAGAAATCAAGCCTCTCTTTTCTCTTTTTTCTCTCTCATTTCGCCCGGCCTGACCTATTTTGTGCAGAGTATCTCATAACCGGAGAGTTTAGGGCTGTTTAATGCTAGGTGACACAGCAGTGTCCTGCAGTCTTTTCTTTCTTAATCCCTGGCATCTTCGGTAAAAGATCTCTCAGAAGAAACAGCGCTCGTTTCTGGCATCCAGCCGCCGGAGGGAAGGGGAGATTGTCAGGGCGCATTTCTTCTCTGCTCGCCAGCCATTCCTCAGGAGGGTTTGTGTGTGTGTTTGCGTGGATAAATCCCCCCCACCCCGCCTTTTTTTTTTTTTTTTTTTTTTTTTTGGGAGAGTTAGGTAAACTGAGGGGGAGGAGGGGAAGGAGAAAGAGGTGGCAGCTTTCCTCCTCGGAGAACAATTCCACCTTAAGCTCTTTTTTGGAAATTGCAGGAATGTTTCTCTTGTACTGCCTCTTGTCACCTTGCCTCCAACATGGCCGCAAACAAGCTGAAGTGAAACTCACTGATGCGTTTGCTCCAGAGCGAGGAGGAGGAGGAGGAGGAAGATGCCTGGCGGGCTGGTGTTTCGTGTCATCCTCTGATAGCGGCTTTTGTTTGGCCGGAGGAGGTTTGTGCAGGGGATGCTGAGCGCGAGGCTGACTGTGTGTCCAGTAATCTCGCTGACCGGAGGAGACGCGGTGGGAGGCCGAGTCTCTGCTGGTCATTTAGTGAAGTGCAGATCAACGCAAACCCATGATTTAGCCTAAAAAAATCCACTAAAATCACCTGCGTCCAGGGGGTTTGGGTTTTTAGTTAAATGAGCTGTTTGATGCCAAGATTTTTGACTCAGAGCTCAGATTTAATCTAATCTAATTTAATCCATCTGTGTACGTGAATGCTACACTTGCATCATGAATTGAAATGCAACATTAAAAACATGCAAAATCTAAAAGTATCAACATTCATAATTACTTTTTGTTTATGTGCTCAAGCAGATAAAAGTTAAAGAAGTATTGAATATGCTGCAGTTGCAGGTGCTCTCATTACTCTGCTGCTGTCTCCTCACACCTGATATAATACACAGTATTTGTGGTCACATTTCTGGGTTATTAACTATGTTTTTCCAGCAGGAACCAGCTTCAGATTTAACCTGAGTCTATTAGTCTGTAAAGCATGTGTGCGACTGTCACTTTTCCAATTAGAAAAATCCTAAAAACCCATTCCAAGAACATCTAGTAGTGCTAAACTGCACCTAAACAGAGCTAACTAAGCTTCTGGAAAAAGCAGAAGTGCTGAATCTTTGCTCCTTTTACTTCCTGTGAAGGTCAATCCAACTTTTGTCGAGAGGAAACAAACACAAGAACGTGCTGCATCTGAAACACTAATTACTCTGTTTGCTTCCTGTTAAGCTCAGTCAACACAAACTTTCTTTTCAGAATAGTTTGGGAATAATGGAAGAACGCTGGAATAACAAGCGGTGAGTTGCTGAACAGCTTCTACAAGACAAAACATTTTTCTCAGAGACGGTTTTGATCCTTTAAATTTAACACTTTTCTGTCTCAAAATCAATACACTAAACCAGTCATGCAAGTGAAATCAATGAAGCCAATTAAAGCATCAATTAGTCATTATAATTACAAATGCCTTCATCTTTGAGGTTTTGGTTATTAACACTGTAATTCATGCACAACAGCTTTCTTACTATCAATAAGCAGTGATCAGGAGGTCACTGAGTTAATGGCCATGTAGTTGTAGAATATGCTCATGCACAATAAGGCATCAATAAATACTTTATAATGACTAATAAAGAGCTACTAACATGCATCTTACTATTTAACTTAACATAAAGTGTTACCATTCTGGACTACTTTTTTTCTTGTTAATGTGCAAACTTATGCAGCAGATCATCAGTGTTACTGTTACATCATCTGGTCACTATTACTGCATCTGTATCGCTAAATTCTGACGTCATCTGTTAAAAAGCAATACATCGTGAGGTCAGACCTGCTGTTAATGCACTTATTTAGCTCGTTGGATCACCTTTAAAGCTTTTACAGAAGCAGGTTTATTACATTTTCAACCCATTTTGTCAGATTTATTGCTAATATTTATTACATTAGTCTCTACAGTGGTCCTCCAGCTTGTCTTCATTATACAAACGGCAACGTAAAACATAAAGGAAGCCAAATAAAAAGCATTATGGGTGAGCACACTTAGGTGAAGTGGAAAATAAGAGCAGCAGAGTAACTCGGCTTTCTGCAACAGCAGATAAGGACGGGGTCGACCCCCCATTCGTGCCATCTGCAGGGAAACCGGGCGTCCAGGAAACCCGAGTTTTCCCCAATCAAAAGTTCCATTAACCTGGAGCACCGGGAGCTAATTGAGAGCGGAGAGGGTGAGATATATCACCGTGCCATTCCAGCCGCTCGGCTCGCCAACGCGCCGGCGTCAGCAGACGTCACGCGGTGACACGTCTGACATATTTGTAATTATCCGGGATAATAAGAAACGAACCGCGGCAACAAAACAGCCGAGCTGAGGGTGATAGTTTTGGCTGGAAGTGGACACCTCGAGGAAAAGACAATGAGCAGGAAGATTTCTCCAACCTTTGATAACCCAGATCATGTTTTAAGCATTAGGAGACGCGTACGCAGTGAAAAAAAAAAAAACCCACAAATCTGCATGACTGTTTTGAAGATTTATGAATCTCAACTTCACACGTGCTCTTTGGTGGTGGGAGATCACGAGTTCATTATGTTTTGCACCGTTTTCTGATGCTCGTGTCTCTCTTATCTCCTTTAGAGGGTGAAAGATATTCTAATCTGTCGCCCCAATAGCCTTAAGCCCTGGTACGGCGAGTGGGCCAACTTTTGTTCCACATAATCCCTCCACCCCAGCGAGGGGAGGTCATGTTTGTCAAAATGTGGCGATGTGAACATGGAATTCTTCCCCTCCTCCTCCTCCTCCTTCCCTGGCTTAATTTGGAATTAAAAATGCATGCGATTTTGAACTTTAGATCTCTGGAGAGAGCCGTAAACAAGTATGAAATGAAGTGTCTTTTGAAATGCCGCGGCAGGGACGTGAATCGAATTGAGGCGCTCACATTATTCGGCCATGGTGGGCTTCAGAAGGGCGGGCGGGTGGCCAGAGTGGCCTCTCGAGCCACATCACTCAGAGTTGACTGAAAGAAAGAGGGCTGCAGGAACACCTCTGTGAAAACTGCAGCTTCCACCGCAGACTAAGACCTGAACGTGATCAGATCTGAAACTGAGGAGACCTGGTGTAGATATGATGAACTCTGGCCTCATCTCAGACAGTTAAGGTGGGCTTTTATCCTCTTCATGTCATGTTTGAGCTATTAAACAGAGATAAATGTTATGAATGAAAACATACAGAATACCTGTTGGACATGTAACCCAGGTTAAAAATCTGTGTTAAAAATAGTTTGTGTATTTAAAAAAACAAAACAAAACAAGATGTTTGAATGAAAAACAGTGAAATTCATAGTAAGAAAACAAGTTATATAGCGTTTTAATTAAATTAATCAAAGAGCTGGGTTGGAGACGGTCAGGAGAGAAAAGCAGCTGCAAACTTTATTTTTTATTTTCTATACTTACCTGGGTAAGAGTTGCAATAAACTGTGCTGTTAATGTGGTCTTCCCATCCTGTAATAAATAGGGAAGCATTCTTTGTTTCTTAAAGAGTAAACTGTGTTGTGTTGTTCCTGGGCTCCATAGTCGATCTTAGAGCTTCTGATATCTCTGGCAATTGAACCTAGTTCCTATCCTTCCTTCTTTAAAGGGTCCAGTGCTACAAGATGAGGAGATTCTTGACTTTTTGAAAAAATGTGGTTCAATCAATAGAAGACTGAAGACTGAAGAAGATAGAAGAGTTTCATACAAACCTGATAGAGTATAACCATGGCACTGCTGTACAAGCGTTAGAACCTCTTTTGCCTGGTACTCACCCATCGTCGAGCAGTCCTGATATCACCTACCGTGTTCGAGCCCTGGTGAGTGTATGCACACAAAAGATAAGCAGTGATGTCACACAAACTTACCTCGACAAACTGAATCTCCAAAGGATTTTAAGGAGGTGTTAAAGGAAGTAATGTCACAAATATTGAATCTATTGAGGGTGCTGAGTCTAGAGAGCATGTTGCCTCCCCCCAACGCTCAGTGGAAGCTGAGAAGCCTTCTCAGAGCCCAGCCAGCATGACATTACATCACTGCTGTTGGTTGGTGCTCCCCCTCCCATTGACCTTGGTCTCTCTGACATTAATCAGAGAACAACTGTTCCCTCCTTTAACTCAAAGACACCCACGACTCTGAGTCCCAGTGAGCTCAACCCACCTGAGGTACAAAAGATAGTGGTGGAGCACATCGTGAGGAGCAAAGACAGACCCTCACACTCTCACTCTACCCTGAGAGGTTTCTCTGGGAACATCCATCGACCATACAGTGAGGTCGATTACGACACTTGGAGGTCCGATGTTGATTTGATGAAAGATGTTTCTGTCTCTTGCATTGATAAAACACATAAAGTCCTTGAGAGTCTTTCTTGTTCCAGCCTCTGATGTTGTCAGGCATCTTGGTCCTGAAGCACCTATCTGCAATTGCCGAAGTTGAAGATGGGGAAGAACTGTTTGTGCGGTTCATGAGCACATTCTAGGGTTCTGGAGAAAAACCTACATACCTGCAGCGCCTTCAGGTTGCCCTGGGTAATGCTTTGTGCAGAGGGGGTGTCTCAGCACAGGACGGAGTCAAACACAGACTTTGACAGTTTTGCAGGGGCTGCTTGCTGACCTCCACCTAGAGCACAAAAAAAAAACAGAACCCCCCATCACTTGCTGAGCTATTAAAGCTTTTATGTACTGAAGAGGATAGACAAGAAGCCAAGGTCATGAGAATGAAACAACGCTTGGGTACCACAAAACAGAAAGCTGTGTCCCACGTGCAAGCTGCGTGTAACTGCGGTGAGACCCGAGCCGAGTCAGATGCTAGAAGCATACATGAGCTAAGGAAACAAGTTGCAGACCTGAAAAGTCAGATAACAAACCTCATGAAAAAGAAAAAGCATCTCAGCACACAAGAAATAGTGAAAGTGACAGAAAAACAAAAACCTGAAACCAACCTACCCTCTCATACGAGTGCACCTTCAAAACCGAAGCCTTGGTCCTGCTTTCGTTGTTGGTAGGATGGGCACATCGTTGCCACCTGTGAGTCTGATGCCAACCCTGCTTTGGTAGGGCAAAAAGAAAAGAACTGAAACAACGGCAGCAGATATGGGAGGCACAGAACACCTCTTCTTTTTTTGAAATTGAGCTCAGTTGCGGGACAGACAAGAACTGAGACTACCCAACCAGGTCTCACTGAACCAGAATCAAAAGTCAAGCAATGTGCTATGCTAAAAGCAGTCTCAGACAAGAGCTCAACCCTTCAAGCTACCTAAAGGTTTGGTAGGTACAAAAAGCCCAGCACTGGTGGAAGTGGAAGGAAGCCCCACAATCTCCCTATTGGACACAGGCTCGCAGGTCACAAAAGTCCCTCAGTCGTTCTATCAGCAACACCTTTCTGAGTATGAAATGAAGCCACTGCCAGTGTGTACCTTACCTGGGATACATCAAGATGAACGTCATGTTCACTCATGCTGATAGGTACCAACACGCTTGACGTACTATACGAGATGTACTGCGAAACGGCTTCTGAGACACAGCAACCGACAGCACGTGGCTACAAAGCCGTTCTCAAAGTCCTTGAGCTGCGGCAGAGACAAAGTAAGGATGCAAACCTTGGGCTGGTGAAGATGCATGGCAAAGACCCCCAGTTGGTCCCAGCTGGCCAAACCGTGGTCTTGGAAGGTTGTGTTGTGGCTAGTAGGTTCTTTCTCCATCTTCGTTGCCAGGTGATCTGCTAGTGAAAACCTGTGTTGTTAATTTGCCGACTAAACAGCCATGCAAGGTCTCAATAGTACTTACCAATGAATCAGAACACGATGTTCTCGTTCCTCAGAGGTGCATTATTGGTGAGATTAGTGCCTTTCATCGTGCAAGACATCGTGCACGCCATCGTGCACGAGTGGAATTGTTTTGAAATGCAAAATGAAGTACTGTACAGGAGACATCAAGACAATGGCAGTGTCAAATATCAACTTGTCTTACCTGACATGCAGTTGCCGTACCAACGCCAAATCAAAAAGCTCAGGTGCCATCATGGTCCATTCTGGAATGTTGGGAACACTTAAAGACAAATCACAGGGGCGGAACTTTTTGAAACCTTTAGTCCACGAATGCAACTGTATGAAGAATGATGACAGGGTTCACACCCTATGAACTCGTGTCTGGTCGTTGACCGAGGCTACCTGTCGACCTGGCCTTCGGGTTACCCCTGAAGGACGGTGAGTACATGTCTCACTGACGGTACGTCCGAAGATGCAAGTCTCATCTGAAAGAGAGTTACAAGCTAGCCACCCCAAAAGTTCATATATGAAGTTCCCCAAAGAACGAGGGGAGGAACTTATCTGAAGAACACTTACCTGTTGATGCTCTAGTTGTTGAAGAACACTTACCTGTTGATGCTCCAGTTGTTGAAGAACACTTACCTGTTGATGCTCCAGTCGGTGAACAACACTTACCTGTCGATGCTCCAGTTGGTGAAGAACACTTACCTGTTGATGCTCCAGTTGGTAAAGAACACTTACCTGTTGATGCTCCAGTCGTTGAAGAACACTTACCTGTTGGTGCTGCAGCGAGTGACAATCACTTACCTGATATCCCATGTGGCGACTTACGCAGCACCGAAGACCTACCTGAAGTTGTACCTGTTGCTTCATCTCGCACAGAATCTGGAAGAGAAGTAAAAACTAAAGAACCATCAAGTGAATACTTACCTACCAATATCCCTGGATCCGCCGGAGATTCTCCTGCTGAAAAAGATGTCCCTGTTGAAAGAAAAGATTAATAATGGTTTGGAAGTTACCAGCGATACTGTACGACGTTCAACCAGAAACAGAGAGAGGCCTGAACGGCTGCACTATTCATGCCTTGGCAGTCCACTGGTGTCCACTGCTCAATCTCTGTTTCAAGGCCTGAGCACCGCACTTACTGATGTGCTATTGGAAGCCGAACAGACTGACCTGTTACTGGACAGCAGCTCTCATGCACAGAGGCGTGCATAGATTCAAGAGAGGATGGTGTAACGGACGACCTGGACCCGTGTGAGTGCAGTTAGAGGAGCCGCTTGGGAGGAGAAATGCATCGTTGAGCAACCGGTTTGAAATGCTAAATGCTTTGAGAAAATTAAAATGAATACTTTGATCCTACTTATCGTAGGTCAGGTTTTTTTTTGTTGGACCCATTGAGATTTGGACCTACCAGGACATTGGAGCCAGTCGAAGTTTGATGGCAAGCCAGACCCCGGAGGATAAGATACGACGCCGCGGAACCTGAGGAAGAGAAAAGCAAAAAGCTGCACGAGGATGAAGAAAAATCACAATTTGGCAACATGACCATTTGGAGTTTTCGTATGCACCAATATTCACTCACTTTTAGCTCTGTTTTTGGTCTCCGCCGGCTCCTGAGGGGAATATCTGCCTCTTTAGCAGCTCCACTGTGTTAAACGTGCTGGTCTCTGTTTATCTGCCGTTTGGTGCTGAGCAGGTTGAGTACAGTGACTCGACTCACTAAAAAGCTACGTGAACCAGATCCAGGTAACAGTTCTCTTCAGGTTCGTCCCCATGAGCGACTCATGTTGCTTTCACATTCTTACGTGATATATTATTGTTAAATATTAATTATAGCTTTTATAGCTCCATGAAAAAAAAAAAGAAAATATCTGTTGACCACTTTTTTAGGCAATGTTCAATTGTGACCTCTCGCCTATAATCTACCAATAGTTCAATCAAAAGAGTGATCTCAGATAATTTAATTGGAAATGTTAGAGGCCTGAAGCAGTAAAACACTAAAGTATTGAAATATGAAGCAAAGTAGCAGATTACAGAGACATCTGGTTTGAAATAAAACGTCTCCTACCCCAGTCTGACGGATAAAGTGCTCTAAATACGGTTTCTGGACTGTGTAGGGTCAGTGAAGACCCTCGTGGAAACGTTATTATGGAACCCACTGCTTTTCTTGGCAAGCCCCGCCCTACTCTGCCTCATTGGTTGCATTTGCTGGTTAGTTTTAGGCATGAACAGTGAGACGGTAAGGATATCAGAATGAGCACAGTATACTGTACTCCATGTGGATGTATTATATTATAATGAAGTGCTCGTCACTCCTTGATTCCACACAGTGAAACTACAATTTGCCAACGCTATTTCCTTCATTTCTTCCCTCTGTCTGTAATAGTGTCCTAATATTTGCACCTTTTTATGAGCTCTGCTGCTCTTTGCTCATTAACAGCAGCAACATTTGTGCCCCTTTAACAGCAGGTCGAGCCGAGGTCACGCAGCACCTTAAGTAAAAGACGACACATCCTGTTCCCCCTCAGGCCTCCGAGAGCACATCGTTAAGATAATCTGCATCGTAATAGGCGATTAGTATTCATTTCTGTGTCCTGTTTCTACACGCTGAAGCCTGGTGCGGCTTCAGGTTCTTCAGTAAAAACAAGAAGCCAGAGCTCATCCAGAGCTTCCTTTAGTGATGATTTAAGCTGCCTCTGCTGCCGGCAGCACACGAATACAGCCGTGAGGACTCAGGGGTCAGACTGCAGGACGCACAGCATATTCGATTACATTACATCTCAGGTATTCAGCTGGAGCGCTCGTCCAGAGCCACTTCAAGCTGCTGGAACAGTGAAATATGCTCACATTTCTGGAATGTAAACTGTAAAAACAAAGCGGTAATGAGCCCTACGAGGGTCAGAGGTCACAGGACTATCCAATACAGTTTACTCAAGCAAAATATAGCCCACAAAAAGTATTAAAGCACAACACCAGGGGTTGCTGGAAGTCTATCAGAACATTTACATTCCGGGAAATCAGCTCAGTGGTTCCCACCCTGTGGTTCAGGCCCCTGACAAACGGTTTCAGGATGATTCACAAGACGAGATAAAATCAGATTAACTTTTCAGATGTTTTAACATGCTTTTTTCCTGTTGCTTCGCCTCTTCAGTAATATAAAAGTTATTCAAATGGACCAACCTGAAAAAGGGAAAAAACGCACTTCATTTTGACAGCTCACGACTCAGACATACACTGATTGACATGGCTGATAACTGCATCACAAGCAATGTGCAACAACCACAACAGAGGAAGAAGCTGATGTTCCTGCACTGTGGACCAGCTGGAGGTCTTGGGTTAGAGGTCGCAGCACCCAGACGAAAGATGAAAATGAATAGTCCTAATAAATATGACGCAAGAAGTGAAGCATGAACCAACAACCAATGACAGTCTGCTAACAATCATCTTAAAACCACACCAGGAATCAAATAAGAAAGAAAAACATGCCAGTACTGACAGACTTGGTCATTTTTGTGATTAAAAAATGCTAAAAAAAATAAACTTGACTGCTGTAACTACGGTTTTGAAAGGTGATGTATAAAATTTGAAGCAGCAGTTATTCAAGCCAACGTAGCTCAAAATAATGTTTCCAAAAAAGTTTTCCTGCAACATCAGGAACGGTAACTGAAGAGACGACAAAGTCTTCCACGTCTAAATCGTGCAGTGAGGCTGGTTGATGTTGCGATCTGGGCCATGCCAGGGCTGTGAAAAGCAGCTCAATCATTCCCGGCCTGCACAGCACAGACTTTAACAAACAACTCAACTTTGCAACCTCGGCGGTGGAGGCCACGAGGCGGCCGGGCGAGCGACTGAACTGCTGCAGTCATCTATTGGAGCAGCAGACAGCTTGACCAGGGGTGCAACCCCCGGATGACGGATGGCGCGCAGCCGGAAACGAGCACCTTTATCAGGCCGCATTATCCTCCAGCAGCCGATCCAGACAGGCCAGATTTTTATCGAACTGTATTGGATTTAGTAATTTCCTTTCCCAAGACAAATGGATTGAGATACTGAGGGGGGAGGGGCGCTTATTGTCTGCAACCCTGTGGTGATTATTACTTATGATCCATTTAGTATTTCGGGCTCGTCCCGATGCATGCTGGTTATTACTCTCAGTCCACCGCGGCTTCTTCACCTTTCTGTAAAACACTTTGATGCCGCAGAGCAGATTTAATGCTGTGCAGCTTTAACGGCAACGGGAGCCGCGACACAAAAAGTGGATTATACACTTATACACCTGTACAACTGACACTATAGAGATGTTAATTTAATGATTCTGAGCTTGGCAGTGTTGGGCTGGACTGCATTAAGCGCATTAAGAGGCGCTTCTAACAGTTTGCCCCCCCCATGCACATCAATGGAAAGACTAAAAATTAGAATCACCTCCAGTATGATGTAGTTCAGCACCACCTTTAAAGAGTTACATATCACCCCTGACAACCTTGTTTTAACTGACTTCTGCTGGTTAAATGTCTCACTTGCTGCAGCGAAGTACAGGTGCACTCTAGGACTCTGTGACATCACTGGTAGGTGTGGTCACAGGTGCAAAACAGCACACTTCTGACATGCACAAACACAGAGGGTGGGCAAACAGTTCAGTTTGTGCAACTTTGGTGAAGGTCGGCATAGTCGGATGTTTAGTGCACGATGAAAAGATGCAGTTCTGACTGAGGTTTGGTAAGACTCAACACAATATGAACTAAAACTTTTGTGTAGCAACATATTAAACAACTTTTAGGTCATTTGTGGGAGCTTTAAAAAGGTTTAATTTGTGTCAGTTGAAGAGATTGATTATGATTTGGAAACATTTGCAGCTGAGGCTAATTATGAAATAATTTAAAATGGACTCAGTTTTAAGCTTGGAGTTGGGAGACAAATCCATGCTAACAGCTAAAGCCTAATCTATCCACACACCTTTAACTGAATGCTTCAATGCTACCTGCCTGCCACCTCTGCACAATATGTTGGGCTGAACCTGCTGCTTGTCTTCTCTGTGCGCTGCATACTTCCCCTGCTGTGCTCAGGCCTGTTTTGCAGAGGAGATAATTGTGATGAGAATACCTGATTAAATAAATATCCTCGACCCCATCACGCAGCTATCTTTCAATGCAGGAACAATGATGAAGAATTTGCATGTAATTTAATTAAAGTTTTGGGGGGGTGTACAGTGATGAAATCATAGTGTGACTTGTTTAGCAGCAGTGCTCTGTAGATTTTACGGGGCCCTTTTCACATTGCCACTAGAGCCTGGTACACTAATGTCGCCATTAGGCGGTTTGGATTAAAGCGTTCGCCAAATGGCATATGTTATGTTCTCCCAGCTCCCTCCCTGCACTCTCTCTCTGTGTGAACATGTGTGTACAAATCCCACGGCTGTGAACACACAGACGGGGGAAGCACCTTGCGCCGATGAAAGCTGTGTCAGGTAATTTCACACTCTCACACGCGTGCAGTCATGTCGGCCTCCCCCGAGCGAACTCATTACCTGTCTCAGCCGCCGAGCGTGCACAGGATGCACCTTCTGGAGACGCTGGCGTTAAACAAGCTGCGCAGGTGGGGGGTTGGTTGGCTGTTAGAGGGAGGGCAGGAGGAGGAGGGGAGGATTTGTTGTACTAAACGTGGCGGTGAAAAGCGACAGTAATGCAGGGCACGGGCTGAAACGGTTCATCCTCGTCCTGAGGGGTTTTATGGGGAGGAAAAGCGGAAAAAATGCGGTGTGACAGACCTGGGTATCCCCAAACGGAGGGTAACCCACGCAGGCAGCTCCACTCATGTTGCAGCGACCACGACGCCAACAACAGCGAGGTTGAGGGGTCGGGGTTCACCTTCTGCAGGCTCAGGGAGATCAGAGAGAGGAGAAATGAAGGGCCGGGCCCCCGCCAGCTGTTTTTCTCCCTCTGTTTTGCTGTCTGACAAACGCCTCCTCCCTCCAACACCATCGCCACCCCTGCAACCTCCCTGCCGCGCGGGAGCTGTCAAGGGGGGAGGGGGGGGACCGGACCTGCCAGCATGCATCTGGCTGACAGGCGACTGGGAAGGTGCACTGCGAGCGCACGTCACAATCAATAACCCCTGCTGAGAGCGATGGACCAGGGGGGTGTAGACGGCCCCCGCGTCTCTGTTTTTATTTTCGTACAGAGGGGGAAGGCGTGGTGGCGGGGAGGGTGGTGGCGTTGTCACCTAACAACATGCGCTCGCTCCGGGTGTTTGGGAGTTTGTTTTGAGAAAGTACATATGCGCCGTGTGCAGGCGTGCATGCATGCATGAAGAGCGAGTTTTGGAGGTGTGATGGTGGAGGTCAGCGTCTGGGGGAGAGGGGTGGGGAGGAGCAGAGGGGCAGGCCTGGCTGCGGTGGATGTGCTGCTTTTTATTGTGAGATACGGCATGGTTTTATCTCTCTACATCTGAGAACAAAAACTCGCAGCTCAAAGATATAAAGTGTTGAAGTGTCAAAAGGCGAAAAGGTTTGATCCGCTGCTGCATTTCAACCAAACTGGACACCAGAGAGACGCATCACTAAAACACTGAGAAAAGGTTTGCAATGACATTTCTGAACGATATTGTCAGGGGGGGAGGGGAAAGGTGAATATACTGAAAATAAAGTTTTGGGAATTTATTGGGACAATATGTTCGAATGTGGGTTTGGAAGATTTAGTTTTTTTTTTAGAGTAAGACAAAATGATTCAAAAGGCGTCAAAAGGGAGGATCTGATGCCATGCTGCAGAGATGCATTATGGGAAGTGACTTTGGACACATGGTATTTTTTTTTTAATTCCTTTGAGATCGAAAACATTTCTGACGGAGTAAGTCGGAGTATTGGGAATTAGATGTCAAGATGAGAAGTGCATCATGGGAAATGTAGGATTTTGGAGCTTCACTGATACCATGAAGTTCAAGTTAGGATTTAAAATTCATCACTTCTGCATTGAGATGAACCAACATGAGTTGTCATGACAGACAGTCTTTATCGTCAATTATTTTTTGGACTTGTACAGTGAGGAATTTGACTGTGACTGACTTTTGATCTTCTCTCCGACTTTTTGTTCATATCATTTGTAGCTTTTTCTTCCATTTTTTGACAGGTCTCGGCTTAAAAGCAAGTCAATGTGTGTCATTTCTTTGGCATTAGATTGTTCAAAATCCAAACACGCTGCAGGATCTGGTGAAGAAAGTCCAAAAACATCAGCTCTGGCCTTCGCAGAGCCCTGAAGAGGTTTATCGGCTGCTCGGTCAGGGGGAACTGTTCTTGTCTGCACGTGTGATTGTGTGTCGGTGTGTTTGAGGTGTGCGTGTCGCGGAGGGAGGGGAGGGTGATCAATTGTCTTTGCACTTACAGCTAACGCGCTGCGAGATCCGTTACGATTCCTTCCCAGAAAAAGGGGAGGAGAAGAAGAGCGAGCCGCGGCCGAGACGAGGCCTTCCCGGCACGTCCACGTGGCCGTAAACAGATATAACAGGTTCCCTCCACCGTAAGATGAGAGAATGTCAATGGGGCCTGACACTGAGACACCCGACCGCCGATCAATCGATAGCTGACATTACACCTCGCCACGTCAAGCCTCTTCAGTCGTGAGTATTAAAGTTTTGCATTACCGATGAGGTCCTGCTGCTCCTGGCTCTGCCCCCCCCTGAGAATTCATGTTTACCAGTGCTGCTTATATTTTGAGGGGTGATTATCCAGTCACATCAAAACCTCAATGAACATCATTTCACTTGCAGCAAGCAGTATTAGCTTTTTTTTTTTTTTAATCTAACAAATAAAATCTAATTTTTTTCGAGAATTCAAGAGAAAGCGGAGCTGATTAAAGCGATTCTGCTGCGTTTGAGGCACAAAAAGACGATCTGTGCAGCGCGTGTGCAGTTCTGTGAGATGGAGATGGTTGGTCATGGCTTTTGGACGCGTCACGTCGTATTTAAGCCGACAGTGTTTCCTCCTCCTTAAGGTTTTCTAAGCGCTGACAGATTTTCCGAACTGGGCAAATTAACTGGCTTTGATACCTCGCTCATCTCCTCCTAAAGCCAATCAGAGCATGTTTACCATCGCGGTCAGAGGAGGGAGAAGTTTTAAGTGTGTGCGTATGTGTGTGTGTGTGTGTTCGGGGTTGTTTTTTTTAATCTGGCCTCTGATGTGACGTGGCCCCGTCATTGGCGGGAAGAAGGGGCATCCTCTGCGAGCTCGCCGTGCCTTTAATGAAGCGCCGAGCAATTATCAAAGCGGGCTCTTATTGATCTCCGCTCTCGTGCGGGGTCGGCCAGTCAGACACCGGCTCTTTAAGTCACTTTTCCAGCTCCGGTTCATTATGGGGACCAGGCACCATGAAAACGCGTGTCAGGATGTCGCCTGCGCTCATTTGCAGTGGTTTTTGCCCCCGATTTTCGGGAGGAGGGATCTGATTGTGTTTCCAATTTTAAGGTCAACAAATTCTCATCGGGATGGAAAGGTGGAGTGAGAAGATTTCAACAGTTCTGGCTTCTTTTAGGGGATTTTTAAAGCTAAGGACTTAAAGGTTATAGGTTAGAGTTCAGGGGAGTCCACTGTTACTAAATACATTCAGATATGATCAATTTAGCTTGTTCAATACAAACTGAAACTACTCAGAAAGACGACTGAAAGTGTTGACTGTCCTCTCTCAAATGCAAAGGTGGAAGTAGCCGAGCGTTATCAAAGTGCCATAAAACATCCTCCGAAGTGAGACCAGGCAACCGGGTACTGGATGACCTGATTTCCTACATTTAAAGGCATAAAACAACAATAAAGACTGAGAAAAGGCTGCATGTGGAGGAGGCTGGGATGGTTGGATGCATCAAACGCTCACTCAGGAGAGCAGGGTGAACATTGACTCTTTCTAATATGTAGAAGAGGTTTATGTGCGTTTGAGGCGTGCCTTTATGTAAGTCGAGCCGGAGGGTTGCGTATTTATTATTAATATTGCTAACTTGACTGTGGAGGCATGCACGCGCAAAACTGATGCTAGCCGAGTACATAGAGCGTCACAATTTGAAGCGTATGGCAAAACAGCTGCATTCATTTTCAGGGGCTACATCCTACTTCAGAGGCCGAACCTGCACCTTCTCCCCAAAATGAGACCACAACCCTTCTCCCAAAGGGTCAACACAGCTTAAATCTACCCACTGAACTGGGACTAGTTTACAGGACGAGCTCGCCACATTAAGGTCAGCCGGTGTCACATGTCTGTTATTGTGCCAATTAACTGGTTAGCAAACGTCAAGAAGGCGGGTCTTATCAAATTTGAGTGTGTAAGGGGAGAGAGAGAAGGTAGACCAATGGAAGGAGGTTGGAGGAACTTGAGACCATGAGCGACCGTCCTCAGCCTCCGACGGCCTGGTAATACCTCGTATAGCTGCGAGGCTTAGCGCTAATTAATTACCCGAGACATAACAAATCATTCTTCCAGTACCACCTGCGCCGCGACAGTGGCAAACTATTCAATATAAAGGGCAAATATATTCATGTAACTTTCATTTTCCTGTAACATGCTGTGATTAACAGCGTGTAAACAATTCACAGCTGCACAGTGGATAATGGGATAGCGAAAGCAGCTAATTTCAGCAAAAGGAGGCTGCGTTTCTGAGCATTTGGAGGAGCTGTTTGATTTCATAACTAGAAAAGTGGATCCAGCACCTGAACTGGGACACGGCAGCGTTGCATTCTGGTCCATATCTGCTCCTTTATGTGTTTCTTTCTACAGTACATTCTATGTTTTATGAGTGCTGAACATCTGGGAAATAGCTGCAGACGTCTCAAATCCAACATTTAGAGCTGATTTTTCAGTTGCCAAATTTGAGTTTTGCTGGAGACGAGCTGAAAGCAAGTTGAAGTTGAAGTTAAGCACGGCTGTGGCCGAGATTTCAGGTCAGAGTTGGAGAATTGATGCAGTTTGTAAAGATCCCCATAAATCTAGGATTGGAAACGTGTGAGTGCACTTGTAGACTGCACACTATAAGCGATTGCACACCCATTTACGCCTTTGGAAATGTTTAAATCTGTGGACATGGAAGGGGGGGGGGGCTGAAATAGTGAGATCCATCCAGGATACAAGAGCTGCTGCCTCGGTGTGTGGACCTCTCCATCACAGCCTGACCGAGGCAATAAAACTCTGACTCGGTCTCGTGAAATATGCCGCTGCGTCGCCGCAGTCCGCTGCTCCGCTTCCAAACACATCCGTCCGTATTGTTACGCCGCTCTGTTTACCTTCAGGCCCCGACACTCTTCATTTTCGCATGGCCACCTGTCACCGAGCTCTCATTTATAACACGAGCGGGTTCCTTGCCCTTCCAAACAATGCCAGAACTGTGAAACTTTCTGTTATATTTACACCAAAAAGAAATATAAATATTTGAACTAGCGTTTAATGGGGGGGTTTTTGTGCATTCCATCATATCGTACACAACCTCAATTGTTACCTTGGATGAATCGCCGGGTTGTATTTACTTTGGGGTCTGCGTGAGTGATATCCGCATCGATGCTGTTTGCCATATTAGTGAGCTAAGACCTGAAGCTCTCCAGCTGAACTATTGCGGCTGTGTACACAATTTAGATGAAAATCCTGTTTATATTGCAAAAGAGGTGTATTTTGTAAGCCTTTTTCCTCCATCCTGTTGTATATTTAATTGTGAAATATTTCCTGCTGCCCCGTCGCGGCTGGGCCAGTATGTCCTGACGGACGAATATATCCCAGAATTCACCTTGAGCTGTGGCTTCATATGTCAGACCATTTGGCCCAGCTTTCTAATAAGGTGTACTTCAAGTCATAAATTATTGATATATTAATGGTTAATAAATTACCAATGGTGGGGTGTTGAAAGGTTGCTGCTGAAGTTAGCATTTACATTCATGATGAATATTTGTATTTCTGCTCAAATTCTTCTCTTGACTCTGAAGCTAACGCTAACAGTCGGATGTTTTAGGCAGTTTTAAAAGAAAAACCTTTTTGAATTAATTATTGCGACGTATTAATTATTAAAACTATTATTATTAGTTTGGAGAAGCAGATAGGAGTGCTGTTGCAGGAAGCTAAGCAAAGCACTGCTGTGGATGAGGTCAGCACTAAAGCCTCCGAGATGGAAGAAGATGAATTTCAGTGATCATGAACATCATGAACCTGAACCGACCCTTTAAAATGGCAAAGTCGCGCAATAAAACAAACTGACAGAGATATTCTGCAGGTAAAACAGCTGTTTTTCTCAAAGGAGTCTGGCGGCTTTAAAGGAAGCTAAGATGAATAAGTCACAAAGGGCTGTCTGACGGGGCAAAGTGGTGAGAATATTCTAAATAAAGCGTGCACTTCAACCGACGTTCAACCTAACTATGTCTTCAACCTTGTCCTAAAGTGCTGCAGATCATTTAAAACAAAATGCCATCATTGCAACATCATTTAAACGCTTCACGTCTTAAGAGAAAGTAGGACACCTGTGAGCCTTCACTCAGGGCTTGCTAACATTGTGACTTATTAAAGTAATAAAAGATATTTTTCAATCTGTATTAAGCTTTTAGTTCTCTTTCACCACAATAACAAAGTCTGCACTTGCAAATATTAATACGCTGAAGGAGAATATACACTATAAACCTGGAAACCCACAACTTTTACTGACATACGCAGCATTACTGATCTATAAAGAGCTTAAATCTCATTTCAACTTGTAAACTCACAATATCACCAATCACAGCTTACAGACTCCCCACAAACTCCCCTCCTTTAAACTGTGCTGTTTTATCCAAAGGATCTTTAACATGTATTTCATCGGCCTTCGCTTTGTTCAGAGGGAACTGGCTTTGATACTGATTGGCGGGATTATTCACAGAGCCTCCATGTAACACTGACCATATGACGCCGCTGCTGTAACCCAGTCTGGACTTAGAGATCTTTGAAAAGAGGCAATTTCAGATTATCGTGGCCCGATCTGCGCGGATGTGTCGGCCCTCGTCACTGTCAGCTGTGCGCGGATACGACCAGGACTGCACAGATGCCTCGCGTTGTCGTTAATCTCCCCGAGTGGCTCGCGTCTCGATGGCATCCATATGCAACTTTAATTTCGGCACTTCAAACCGCAGAGGGATAAAGATAGCTTTTGAAGATTGCTTTTCATGTTCGCTGCGTTTGTCTGAGCGTCTAAGTGCAGCGGAGAAGATCTGGTCGGTTTTCTCTTTTGTGGCGCAGTTCGGCTCCTTAAACGGAGGAAAAAAAAAAAAGAAGTCGCTCGGCTCCGAGACAACTTGAAGCGTCTGAAAACGGCGGCTTTAGAGGCAATTTCCTGCCATTGTTCCACACTAACGAGATAAACACTTTCTGTCAATCAGAGCTTCTTCCAAAAGGTAACAAATTCCAACATCGAGCAAAATTACATGCGGCACCAGTCAGTGCTTGATGGAAATAGTAATTTTGTGGAGAGAACTTCATTGAGCTGCCAGCTGTTTTGGACATTTTTACATTCATGCATTTTCTGAACCCAGCAATAAAATGCCCAGCTTCTTTCATAACTGCAGTTGTCCCCTTTCACATAAATATGCTTTAACAAACAACCATAACATCCATGTTATACGATCCCTATTGTTAACAGTTCTCTTTTAACTTCCATCCAAATAAACCGGCGCTGCTCACAGAGGGCCAGTGCTAAAAGGATATGGAGCTTTCAGATGGCACCTAAGTGCTGTATCGCATAACCGGCGTGCCTTTTTATGGATTAACAGTTTATTCCTTTTGCTGGAGCCACACCAAAGCGCCCCGCTCCTCTGTAAAATATACTGCTTTTGGTGAATTATGAGTGTGGCCTTCATCCAAGTGCCTGCGGCCTTCCTGTTTATTTGTACGGCGGCGCAGGTCGGCAGCGAGGTGGGGTCCGACGGATCCAGCTGAGCATGTGTAAACACTCATCCTGGGAGCCGCGGTGAAAGTGGCTATTTTCCTCCGGCGAGGGGATTTTTTTACTGCCCATTGTTTTTAACACAGAATCAACCTCTTAAAAACATTGGACACTCTCTCATGGCTCTCCTGTGGCCCAAAGAGTGCTTTGTATATGCCTATTGACAAAATATTTCTGTGTTATGGCATGTGTATACTGGGACTCGTGTAAACTGGAAAAGAAACACGAGTGCGCTGGCGGGAACATCGCGCCCATTTCATGGAAGTGCTCCCTGGAAAGCTCTCCGGATACCAGCTTAAAAACACTGACCACCTGTGTTTCCCTTCACTGCAAACCTCACACATGCACACGGATCAAGTCTTACCTTTAGTCCAGAGTTACTGCACCACTGCTGCACTTCTGCTGCGCTCCCCAGTGAACGATGCTCAGAAACAATCAGATGTGACCCTTTTAAAGCACTGAAAGATAAGGTAAGACTTTATGAATCCCCAGACAGGAAATTCAGGTGTTACAGCAGCAGGTAAAAAAAATATAGCAACAGAAAGAAATTCAAAATACAAAATAAAAAGCTGACTATATATGTACATTTTATACAAGGCACTATATAAAGAAAAATATGGAAAAAAAATATATTGCCGCAAAGAACTATAGAAAAATTGGCATTTTAAACAAATTGTGCATGGTGGAAAAAGTGACAACAGCAATTATGATACTGCACAGTAATAAATAAATATGTCACAGAATACCTGTACCTGATAGAGTACAATGAGAGTGGATTAGTAATATTGCACAAGGTAATACATGTGTGATAAATCACACGTCAGTGCAATAACAGTCTGAATATGGACCAGTGCTACATGAAGCTACGCTGCAGTTGGACACTGACAGCTGTTGGTATGAAGGACTTTCTGCAGCGTTCCTTCCTGCAAGCTGTGGAGAAACAACCAGGGAAGACACAAGAATTAGTGTTAATGTGGTCAGATAGTAAAACACTGAAGGATGAAACATCATCATCATCAATCATCGCTTTTCAAGACTTTGAGAATTAGTGTCTGTCCCTTGAAACAAGACCAAGACTGGTGACTGGACTAGAATCAGGAAAAATCTAAACATATGGAAGTTGATTTTAGAAAGTGCTTTTAAATTATTAGCAGACTGTTACTCGATTTAAGCAAATGACACTTTAAACACACAACAAAGATTTTTAGTGCACTCAAAAGAAAACGCTCAGAAAACAATGTTTGATCGTCGTTTTGGCTTTTAAAAGTTGCAATGAATGAAAAAAAAAAAAAAAAAAGCTTTAGTTTCCTGAAGTGTTCCTGAGTCCAGGTATTAATCTCCTTCATGTGTTCACAAAGTGTTGAACCTCACTGTGAACCACTGAGCCTTTCAATCATGACACTATCACCTGTTACCAATCAGCCTGTTCACCTGTGGTATGATCCAAACAGGTGTTTTTGGAGCGTTCCACATCTTTCCCAGTCTTTAGTTGCTGCATCAAATTCAGAATAAGCAGAAGTTTACAGAAATCAATGAAGCTGATGAGCTCAAACATTAAATATATTGACTATTAGTCACAAACGATTAGCAAACGATCACTTTGTTTTGTTTTACGCAGCATCACAATTCTCTTGAAAATCAGGGCTGAACAGATGAAGTGAGACTGAAACTAAAGTTGCAATGTCCAGGTGATAGACACAGCCCTGGTGGTGATTTATTGAATCTTTTCTGCCCGACGTGGAGCCTTAAAACCTTGTTTTCATAAGAGAAATGAAATGATCTCTCCCAATTGTAATCAACTAGTTGCAAAACTTGAAGAAATTAGCATTTATGACTTAAGAAAAAAAGAAAGTACACTTTATGCTTTCTGCTTCTGCTTGGCTGTAAGGGTCATCACAGTGTCTCTGCACAGATTTTTTCACCTCTCACACAAACTTGCAGGTGGCTGAACTGGATAAGACAAGTTTTTATTCTAATTTGCACATGAATACATGAGGAATGACTTTCGTGAAAGGTGGTACAATGCATTACAAAACGGAAGCTACCACTGTGTACAGTTGGACACATGGGAAACAAACACACTCTATAATTGTCTTCATGTCAGTTTAACCCTTCAGCGTAATCACGGGGACATTTTCAGAGTGACTTATGTGTCTCTGAGGTGCAGCTGCCGCGGTTGTTTTTGTCAACAGCATACGGGGTCGTCCGAAGGCGAAACGTCAGGGGCATCGGAGGCGTCGCCGCAGCTCCGGCTCAACGAAGCTCAAACCTTTTCAGCCTCAACCGGACGCTCGTCCGCATCGACAAAACGGAGACGACAACGATGATGATCTTTACGAGGACGGCGTTTGGGGACAAGCTGGAGAAAAACCACATCTGTAGGGCGGAGGTTGGAAGAAGAGGAGGAAGGGACGGGCGGCTGTTTGAGTGTTGCCACTATGTGAAAGCTTCTCCGGGCTGCCCGTGCACTTTGACACCGGTAGCCAAGTCCTGGAGGCCTCGACCGTCAGGGAGAAGTCTGCGTGTGTTGCTGCTGAAGGGGTCTGCGAGCAGGATCCAAGCCAGGGTCAGGGGGTTAGCTACATGTCCTAAAAGCAAACAGTAACCTACTTTCACCCCCACACACACCACCCACACACACACACACACACACACACACACACACACACACACACACACACACACACACACACACACACACACACACACACACACACACACAGCACAGCGAGCCAGTCAGACATCCTGCCACGGAGTCCACTTTTGACGTTCTGTCTGTTTGCAAAGTCAAAAGGCCACAAGTGAGAAGAGGTAGTTCGCCAAACTTTGGGGCATCGACCAAAGTGCCTCACAGTTCCCAGAGTGCCGCTGGTTTCAGTGTGGGTGGCTCCAGTCCCTCAGGCCCGCACTGTTGCTGTCATTTGCATAAATGCAGCTAAAATATACATTTTACATAGCGAGACGGTGATGGTGTTACACGATGGATTCGATTTTCTGTTTTAAATAGCCGTATTTGCATTTAGGGGGAAGATCGAAGAGCTCAGAAAAATGACAGCTCGTGTCCCAAAACAACTAGGAGAACTAACTCTGGTAGTTTTTAAAGGGGCGCTGCAGTGATTCAACATCGCACTTCCACAAAGTAGAGGGATACAGAAGAGACCGGTCAGTCAAAGCAGCAGGAAGATAATCTGAATGTGAGGGGTAATGCTCCAAAAACACTAGATCCTACACTTCCCACAATGCAACTCAACTGCATCTTTCATTAGACCCTCTCTGCATGGGAAACATCCGTCTTTATAAACCCCACAGCCTGAGTTTGTAACACAGGCTCTCCTAAAAGCTTGTATTTAAGAAACATGGTGAGGAAACGTTTCTATTGATCGTTTCGTCGTCCTCAGGTTTGTTTAGCTGAAGTCACGCTCTGATCAGAGTCTGTTTAAGATCGGGTGATCATCAATTTGCAAAGTCCTGCCGTGACTTGGGTGAGGGACATCTGGGTGCAGGATGTAAACCCTGGTCTCCACATTAAAGTCCGGACATTTGCACGTCCAGCCACCTCCTCAACACTTGTGTGTGGTACAGGAACATCTCGTCTTGGGTAGAAAGTCGTCCAGGCAGCAGCTACTTTTTTTCTGAAACACATCTGGCAAAGGAAATTAGTTGAATATAAAAGCACTTTGTCAGAGACAAGGTTGTTCCGTCTCTGTTGTGCGTGCCGCCTCGCTGCTGCCCCGCAGGCCGCCGACCCTCCCGCTAACCTCGCTGCGGCATCAAGACGAGGAAGACTCACCAGCACGAACACACACGGAGACACGGCCGGCCCGTGAGCACCGAGATCTGCTCGGCTCAGGATCATCCTGCCCGTCTGCTCTCGACGACTCGCTGCTAGTTTGAAGTTTGACTCTGAGGCGCGTTAGAGATCTTACAGGGTTTGAAGTCAAGGGCCGCGGCACCGACAAGTACCCGCTTCTCCTTTCACCTCGGAGCGCTTCATACCCCCAGAAACAAAGCTACAAAATCGTCAAGCATCTTCCAGATCAAGCAGGAGGAAGGAAAAACAGTGAGCATCTCCAGGAGGCACAGACGGCTTCTCTTTGTGGTTGGCGAGGATCAGTGGAGCGTCAGCGATCACATTAAAGATGCTGCTGTTAAAAATCTCCCTCAGACCTGATCAGACTCTTTCTGGGGCCTCGAAGCTCTTCTGTGCCGGTAAAAACATGTCAGCACAGATAGAAATAAAAAAAATAACTTGCTGCTCACATCTTGACGAGCTGTTAGCAGCCAGTGGTCAGTCGGCGAAGACGATGGAAGAGTGACCGACGCTGTGCGCTGCGTCTTCACACTTTCAATCTGTTGAATTCCCTTTCGTGTTCAAGATAAAGCTCTTTTAATTGAGACCAGCTGTTCCTAAAACATAACTGAGCCACCTTTGCTTAATTTCTTACTTTAAAATGAACAAATTTGAACATTTCACACAAATGAACCAGATCAAACGTGCATCAGCAGTGGCTGTACTTGCTAAATTTATTGCTTTAATCTTCATATTTCTTTTTAATTTCCCCTTATAGTAAAAGATTTAGAATTTGTTATATTTTACATTTTTCAAAGCTTTTTGGATTTGCTTGTTGCGACACTCCATTAAAGATATATAACACCTACTCAAAGATAAATTTATTTAATAGTTGCAACACTTCAGTTTACTGGTTTCCATCAGATTAATACAGTTCAATCTGGTATATTTGGTATCTGTGGAAACTTCTTGGTCCAACATACATTTCTGTTGCAGAGTTGAAGAAGCTGAAGTTAAAAAAAAAAACAAAAAACAACTGAACTCAAGGTTCCTCACAAGTTCTGCAAGAACTTTGTCTTCAACTGCGATGTGAGAGGCCACTAAGTGGACCAAGAGTCAGGACATATATACATATTTCTGATCAGTACAGAGGGATGCAACAAATCACTGTGGTTCCGGTTCGAATCTGTTAAAAACCAACAGAAAACAGAGCAGAGCGCAAACCATGAGACGCATAGAAGAGGTGGAAGATGAAGGTGTTTGAAGGTCGCCAGGAGGAACCGTGACAGCGATTGAATGCCCTCTGGTATTTCTCTGAGACACCAGGAGGTGACAGAGCCAAACCTCAGCCGTCTGATCGGGCTTTGCAGGAGGTCATTTGTTGAATATTCGATCAGGAGCCGCATGCTTTTATTGTGATTTGTAAATAAAGTGGCTTCAGCTCAATCCAAAAGCGGGTATGTTTGCATGGATTTGCATCCTGCAAAGACTCACACAGCTGCATGATGAGGATTTTGTTTGTACGAAGACAAACGGCAAAACAAGCCATAGTTTCAAAGTTGGGAGGTTGTTTTATTCATGCAGCTTCAAGACGCAGACAGAGGAGTCTGATGGAGGCTCTCTGGCATGGCGGGAAGTCAAGCGAGGAGAGATAAGGGCTGTATAGAGCAGCAGGAGAACATCAGATGGGGGAGAAATAGTTGAACAGGAACCACAGGACGCACCGCCGGAGACAAATATTTCATCAGAAAAGTTCTCAGATGCAGGCTGGAGGAGACTCGGATGCTCGGTGTGCTTGTGAACGCGCCCCGCCCTCGGTTTGTCTTCGCCTCGTCTTGACACTGCGAGCTGGTAAATATGTGTTTTCCTCTGCAGTGATTGGAGACGGGTTTCAGCGCCTGGAATAAATCATTGTCGCTTCTGAAAAGCAAATACGTATCTGTTGCTCGGCTTATTGACAATGTGGAGAGAACGGAGAATAAATAAAGAGAAAAAGGGAGGAAATGAAGGCGGCTGCCCAATCATGACGCACGCTTAAGACCTCATTGCTTCTGAGTGCTACTTTACTGTTGCCGTATTTTGACTGAAATCTTAATGCAATGAGGATTAAAGGGATTACAACATAATCTTGAATAATCCAAAGTGCCACGGACGGAGGAGCGCTTGTAATAACGGCGTAAAACCCGTCCGGAGGTCTGACAACATTGTCAGTCACGGCAAGGATTAAATATTTGCGGGAAAAACTTTCGACTAATGCCCGCAAACCATCGTAGGGGGAAAAAAGCACGGGGGCCAGAAGGCAATTTAGTAATTTAAGAGACATATAGCACCTCTGTAAGTGCTGGCCAGCCCGCTGCCAGGACAAAGCCCAGGCAGACGAGGGGGAGACGGCTTTTTAAGCAGATTTACTCCTCCAATTTTTGTTTTTGATCAATGCTCAGGCAGGTTCATTACACATGTAAAGCACAGGGGAGGTTTGAGGAATGAAAATGTTCTCACAACCAAGAATCAATTCTTATTAGGTTTGCAGAAATGCCATCAACATGTCCATTAGCTTTTCCATTAATTTATATTTCTTCCTCAAGAGCAGGGCTTCCTTGTGCATTTTAAAGGATTATGTAAAGCATCACCAGAAATTATCTTTTGAGCTAAATAACCCATATTCATCGATGGGAACCTGCCTTTAATTACAACCCTTCACTCAATAAGAGCAACACTAAAATCTGTTTGGGAGGCACATTAGTGGGATTTGATGCAGACCTTGCCTGGATGCTGCTTGAAATTCATGCGGGCTGATTGAAGTCGTATTGACGCTTAACTCCTCTCAAAAAAACCAAACCCTTAATTTAACTGAATGAATATAAATTGAGTGTAAGAAAAGCTTTCAGAAACAGAATCTACATTTGGTGCTCAGGAATTTGTCTCAGCGAACAAGAAGCAGCGACACTGACAACTAAAACACTGTCAGTTCAGAGGCCGGACAGACTGTACGCGACTCATGTAGCATATATACACGATAAATCGGCTTTATATTGAATATTCAATCACTGTGTGCATTCAGGCAGCAACAAACTGCAGCTGCTGGAGTACTGAGGGTTTGTACAGTGCAGACTTTTATGCTTCACATGGGATCAGTCATTTTGTGTTAGAGCTGTCGGGTGGAAACAGGGATGAAGATAAAGTCAGCACTTCAAAAAATGGTAGGTTTCATCTTTAAGGTGCACGTATCAGGATGAATTCCACTTTCTGATACAGTTTTATGGACTATTAGGCGACTTTTTGCTCCAATTTCTCATTCAGAACTCCATTAATAAATTATGAAAAATAACAATTTCCTTATCTTAAAAGGATTTTCCTGTCCTTGAGCTTAAGCTACCTTCTGAATCTTTACACAGATACAGCTCTGAAATGCAAACTTTACAAACAGACAAAAACACCCTCATCTGCACAGTGTTGCTAGCTTTAGCCTAAAACAAAGATCAAACAGTGTTGTTCCAAAGCATTAAGTCTGGCAAAAGAGACCAAACTCTTCATCATTCACTTTTTGGGTGACAAAGGTCATCAAACACCAGTCAACAAATCTGTGGACAGAGCGGGGCGTCTCCATCTCCTCCCATGTGACTGATATACTTTGGTCACATGATAAGCAGAGCACCATCTATGTGACAAAGGAGCAAACTCCACCTGCTGACTCCACCATTCACTGCTTTTTGCTTTTATATGCAGTGTGTTTAAAACATTGGTCTGACATAATATCACATTTTAGTCCATATTTCCTGGATGGTAATTAATTCTGGCTATACATTAATTTTGTATCTGCTGAACGTTCAGCATTGTTTGTTTTCCTTTAAAAGGTTCTGAGGATTATTTCCAGTCAGGATGTGAGATTGGAACTGGTTGCCTCTTTCCCCTGCATAAAGTAACTGAAGAAATCTTTGATATTGATTATTGATAGTACACTTACCTCAGGTGTTTGCTATTTTAATCCTTTTTTGAGCGATTGTTGCAGCCTGAGGCTCCATCATAAAAACGCTGTTGTATAATTGGATTATAATTTGGTGCCTGATGAAGGTTCATTCATTTTCTGTTCATTTTCTGTAACGATGTGAAGAAATTCCTGACTTTCTGAAACTCAAACAAGGAAAATCTTCTTGTTTAATAAAGCGGTTCTAACTTGAGTTTATAAAGATGCAGGTTTCTAACCAGAAGGTCGCAGTGAAGGTCAACGGATGTCGGCGGGTTCTCCAAAAAGTCACAGAGGTGACGTTTTGAAAGTTGAAATACTTCACTTGTAAAATTCAAAGCTGCCGTCAGCCGACCAGCACGTTTGGCCTTTCTAGTGTTAAATCGGCATATTTCCTGCTCCGTGTCAATGAGGACGTACTCTCTGACTCAGTCTACTGCTACCCGGCTGCCCTTGGGCAAGGCACTTGACCTCAGGCTGCTGTGTGTCCAGCAGCAGAGGACTGGCCGGCTTCCAGACTGAATAAACTGCAGGAGATGAAAATACTGATGTACTTTCTCAACCCTCAGATGATTTGATGCTTTTAAAATTGTTCATTTGTCTTTACTGAAGACTCACTTTACATCTGGGAGACGTTTGGACACAATGCCCTTTTTTTAAACTCGGGATAATTTATGCATCAGTCCTGCTGCACACTTTAAAACAACAACTCCGTGCTCATGCGGCATCTTCAACATGAATTAGAAATTCAGGAGGACTGTGTGGTTTTCAGCTTGATGAACGATGTATTTTTGAAGCGTGAAAGTTCATCCCTGACCTTCAAAGTGTCAGTCGAGAAGCAGTATACACAAGTCTGACAAAAGCTCCGCTCACTAGCTTTTCCAGAGCTTTCAAAGGGATCCACAATATTCATTCAGCTGTTCTAGAATATATTGATTAATTAGCTTTCTTCAAATACTTCTTCAAACTGGGAGAATGTCTGAGTTTTGATCACATTTAATTTTAACCAGCCTGACATATTCTAAAGATTTTGTTGACAAATATATTAACACATAACATATGCTTACAACTACAATACAGTATTATAGTTAAAGTGTGTTTCAAGTGTTTTTATGATGCTTACAAATGCTAAATAAGGGAAGAGCCAAGTACAGCATTGCCACCAACTCCAACAAAGATCTTCCCTTTAAAATGTGCACATTTAACATGCAGGCTTCACAGATCCCCTCAGTGAAACCAGTCCTGAGCCCATGTCCTCTGCAATCTCACCCACAGTGCTGCCACCCAGTGCAGAGTGCCGTCAACAGCAGCCGTCTCTCAGCAGCCAGTCACTTCCTGTCATGGAAACAGATAACACCCTGGACATGTGTTTTAGTTAGCGACAAGGCGACTGTTTTATAAGCAGGCACTTTACACCAACTCCTCATTTCTCTGAGAAAAGGAGGGAAAAAAGCTGCCAGGCGCTACAGACAGTTTATTTTTTCTGCCTATAAGCCATAATGAGGTTGTGCCCCGGGGAATCAGTCGAGCGGAATGTTATTAATGCCTCAAAAAAGGAGGAAAAAATCCTCGGCACCTTCTGCGGCCGTGGCATAAAGGCAGGAAAAGACTGTCAAACAATTAAAGTGAAGTGAATTCCCTGAGATGGAGGGGGAAAGGGAGAGAGAGGGAGAGAAAAAAGGAAAAACAGGCGGTCAGGCCTGGACGAGGAGAGAAAACAGCTTCCTTCAGGAAGCAGAAACGATGAGCTCAGCTTTAGTTTCATCAGCGCAGTGAAAGCTATCAAAGACCTGGATGTTTTTCCACTGTGAGAGTTCAGATCGAACAGGGTCAAGAGTCATCGCAGCACATTTCACTGTCTCCGATCACCTGGCAACACGACGCATGACGAGACATTTTCTGCTGGGAGGATGTCAACCAAAACCTGAAACAAACTATTTAAAGACGGCCCTTTTTTAAAGCGTCTAATGGTCGCACCAGTGGTCATGGTGCGTTCAACTTCCGTTGATGTTGTTGTTGCTGTGGTGCGTTCAGGGTCTGTTGATGCTGTTGGTGGCTGTGGTGTGTTCAGGATCCATTAACGTTGTCAGTGGAAGTGGAAGTGCAGGTGGATAAAGGTCGTCTTTAGTCCATTTTACACAAGCACTGCGAACCCTGAACTCATCCAGATGATACCTGGAGGAGGTGTTTGTGAGGATGCAAAGGGTCCAATCAGTTGGACCAGACATTAAGACTTCACCCTGTCAGCACGAAGTCGAAGTAATGTCCGAATGATGCCATGTGTGAAGAGAGGAGGCCCCTGAAGTGGCTGCGGTATGTTCAGGGTCCATTCACATTGTTGGCAGCTGTGGTGCATTCAGGGTCCATTGACGTTGTCAGTGGTCGTGGTGCATTCAGGATCTGTTGATGTTGTCAGTGGTCATGGTGCATTCAGGGAGGGTGTGTTGATGTTGTCTGTGGATGTGGTGCGTTCAGGATCCGTTGAAGTTGTCGGTGGCAGTGGTGCGTTCAGGGCCCGTTGATGTTGTTGGAGGCCGTGGTGCGGTCCAGGATCCGTTGAAGTTGTCAGTGGTCATGGTGCATTCAAGACGGCCCTTTTGGCATCTGATTTCTCCTTGCAGCAGTTCACATGGACGTGTTGCTAAAGCTGTGGATAAGTTGACAACTGGTTACAAAGAGGTGTAATCATGTTGTTCTGCACATGTAAAAAGAGGAAAGCTCATGAATCATGAAGTGTTTCCTGTCAGACCACAACACAAATTCCAATTTTTCACGAAACATTTGAAGTGCAGGTGGATAAAGGTCGTCTTTAGTCCATTTTACACAAGCACTGCAACCCTGAACTCCAATCAGTTGGACCAGACATTAAGACTTCACCTTGTCAGCACGAAGTCGAAGTAATGTCCGAATGGTCCTATGTGTGAAGAGAGGAGGCCCCTGAAGTGGCTGCGGTATGTTCAGGGTCCGTCAACATTGTTGTCAGTGGTAGTGGTGTGTTCAGGGTCCGTTTACGATCGGTGGCTGTGGTGCATTCAGGGTCCGTTGATGCTGTTGGTGGCTGTGGTGAGACAGGATCCACTGATGTTGTCAGTGGTCTTGGTGCATTCAGGATCTGTTGATGTTGTCGGTGGCTGTGGGGCGTTCAGGGTCCGTTGAAATTGTTGGTGGCTGTGATGTGTTCAGTGTCCGTTGATGTTGTTGGTGGCTGTGGTGTGTTCAGGGTCCGTTGATATTGTTGGTGGCTGTGATGTGTTCAGTGTCCGTTTATGCTGTTTGTGGCTGTGGTGAGACAGGATCCATTAACATTGTCAGTGGTCTTGGTGCATTCAGGATCTGCTGATGTTGTCAGTGGCTGTGGTGTGTTCAGGATCCGTTGACGTTGTCAGCGGTCACGGTGCATTCAGGGTCTGTTGATATTGTCGATGGCTGTGGTGGGTTGATGTTGTTCAGTGTTATGAGATCATGAAACAGGCAACTAGAAAACAGCTTTTTGTGTAATATAGGAAGACCTTTAGCACATCAACATCCTGCTGCAGCTTTTATTTGTATTTTATATTTCTCCAGCTGTGAGTCTTCATGACATCTGCTCATGTCAGCTACAGTACAGTGCACACAGGGAAGCACTGCGACAGCGTGCCTTTCACTCAGGAAATCTAATCCCTACTGAAACAACAGGTGGCAGATTCTGACGGAGGAAAGAAGAAGAATTTGGTAAAGAGCACATAAGTCTGGATCAAGGGACTCAGCAGAGCTCATATCTCAGATCTTCCTCATGTTCAAAGAACTTCATGTCACCGTTTCGCCTGAACACATCTGTAAACGCTGTTTATTTCGACTCTAATTCAGTTTCTGCTCAGTCCCTGTGGGACGTGTTAGTGCCACAATACAGAGGTGTGACACATATTCATCTTCATTCAAAGAAACCCAGATGACTCCGTTTTAATTTGCTTAGTTACATCCTCCCGGCCTGGCCTCCATTGTTTTACCGCATGTGTCAGGGCGACATCCTCGCCGGAAGACCCTGTCAGCGTCAAAGCTCGGCGCCCCGGCGGGTCGAGGCCCCGCCAGCAGCGCACCTCATTGTCCGTCCTCACCTTTGTGTCTTTGTGTCTTTACGGACTGTCGCATCGGCGGGTCCTTCAGACGTGACCCGCCCCGGCTCGTCAGGGGAAACAGCGCTCAACAAACGCCGTTCCCACAGGAAGCTGATTGGGGGGAGGGGATGCAGGGGAAGCATATCAAACAAGGAGAGGTGAGCGCCTGTGACACTTCCAGCAGCTGAGCTGCAGCTGGCGGCTTTAAAAAGGAAAATAATGAGATCCTCAGTCTCGACGCACTTGTTTCATGTTGAATTTGATTTGTGTGTGAGCTTCATCCCGCTGCCTCTCCGGGGTCAGAGAGACGTCGCTCATCTGGAAGCGGCCTGGTTTACTCTCTTTAGCTCAGCTTTGTTGCTCCTGACCCCTTCAAGAGGGAAGCTCGAGCTGCAGGTGAGCGGCGGAGGCCTGGGTGGAGACAGTCTTCAACTTCCAATAATGTAATGTGGATGAACAGAGGTGAGTTTTTACAGGTTCAATCAAAGCCAGGAGAAGAACCAATAATATGCAGTCACCTCTTTCTGCTCTCCAGCTTCCAATCAGAAAACACAACAGAGGCCAGTATGGCAGCAGCATGGCCTCTCTTCACCTGGGACGCCATGTTTGTAGACAGCAGCTCTGCCTCTATTATCACCAACAGATTAGAAACTATGCAGACAATCACTGAATTACAATAATATACTTATAGATACTCATATTCCCCTCACTGGACGCTGTGAGGGAAGTGTGCTTGCTAATTGGGCCACAGATGACAATGATGAGAGATAAAACGTTCTCTCAGAGTTTTTAACTCCAACAAGAAATAAAGCAACAGGAAACACTGAACACTTGCAGTTTTTGGACGCAAAATAGTCGAACTTGCAGATCTGAAGTGGCTCTAAAGATTGGCGTCTGTAAAATGTTTTAGCTCAATCTGACGCCCCACAGTCAGCTTCGTATCAGGCCTGTTTCTGTCTTCTGGAAGTCTGCTGGATTCCTGCTGCAGCAGCTTCTATTTGGATTATTTCTAAAGCTTGAATTTGCTTTAATATCTAAAAAAATCTGAAGAAGCAGGTCCAGATAAAGTCTCTCAACCTGCATCAGGTGTAAAACAGGACAGCAAGCTGGGTAAAAAAACAGCATTGTTCTGCATCCAAAGCTGAAAACTTTCCAAACTAGGCCAAAGAGCGCCGTCACTTCAGCTTCTCACTGATTTTGTCCTGAGCGCTCTTGTTTTCAGGATCCGTACTGGGGCCTCGCTCGTCACACCCATCAACTCTGATATGCTGACAATCCCCTCATTAATTTGAACGGTGCAGCCGGGTTTGAAACACGAGAACCCTTCAGCCATTTCCCTAATGGTCTGCGAGTGGGCCGACCCGGGCGCAGCCGAGCGCTCGCCTCCGTGCTGGAGCGGGGATGGTGTTAGAGGTCCTTTCACTGCGAGCTGAGCAGCCATGATGGCTAACCACCACACCAGAGGCCCCTTTGTTTCTCCCTTTCCTCACCCCAACACTTTACAAACAGCTAAGCCTGTCACAGTCCGACATCAAGGTTCAGTGGTCTGTCAACATTTAGCAGCAGATAAAGACAGAGAGGGGGAAATTCTCAGCCCTGGAGAGCACATCGCTGCGTCCGCAGAGTGTGTGTTTGAGAGGGAAAGTGTGTGTGAAAAGATACAGAGCGAGCGCTTATGTGTCTTTTCTCAGTGACAGCAGCCAAACAGAAAACACTCATGCGGGGAGGAAGACGGCGCGAGTACATTAGAGCCCCCCGCCGATGAGAAGTGACGATGGAAAGCTCTGACAAATAGGACCGGATCCCGCCTCCCCTGGGCTCGGGCCGAGCTGCAGCTCGTTCTTCGGCCGGTGGGTCTTTTGCTGTTTAAAAGGAGAGGGGGGGCTATCACAGGCTTCGCCTGCTTAGATGTGTTTGAGACGAGAAGCCGGGGCAAAGATTTTGAGATTCGGTTCCGCGGCGCCCATCGAGGACCCCCCGACTAATAAACAACGAGGGGATTTGACAGAACAAAACAAGCGGCTGCTTTTTGAAACAGTCGGGGTGTGAGAACGCAGCATCGAGGGGGATTTTCATTTATTTACAACTAATGATCGACCTAGAAGAACAGTTTTTTCACTTTCGCCCTTTGCAGGGACATTTGTTTGCTAATTGGGCCACAGACGATGAAGAGCTCTGCAAAGTTTCTCTGAAGTTTGTCGAGCAAAATCCAAAAATCTGTTTCAGACAGTGGACTTCTGCACCGCCGCCCCGCTGTTGAGGTTCAAACAATAATTGAAGGCGAGCTGGTCATAATTAGGTGCACCGAGCTCAACAATGTGATACTTCATTGATCACGATGAGGGAGGTCCTCCTCAGAGATCAGAGCCAGCTTGAGTGTGCCATGATGCCAACTGTTTAAAAAAGTCCGCGTCCTGTTCTTGTGTTGAAAACACCTGAAAACACCCGAGAAGTAAACCTGAATCCTTGCACAGCATGTGCACATGAATAGACATAGTGGCCAAAAGTGTGTGGACACCCCTTGTGTGTTTGCAGCTTTCAGTTTCCTGGTCTGGGCCTCTTAGTTCCACTGAAAGTAAATCTTATTCCTCCAGAATATGCAGATATTTCAGACAATAGTGAACACAGTTTAAAGAAGAAGAAGAGGAAGACGAAGAGGAGGAAGAAGACCCTAAGACAGCTTTGCAATGAACTGGAGTTTTTTAAATTTATAAAAAAATTTTTTTACAGCAGCAGATTAAAGCTGAGTATTTTGGAATGAGAGGTTCACATATGTCAGTTCTGGGTACTTACTTACTTTTGGCCATTATTCTACTGACTAGATACTGTATAATCAGTATAATCTGCTGTCTTTGAGTGCAGCACAGCCTACTGTAAACACTGCATAATATGTACTCTAATACCATCATCTGTGGTACATATATACACAGCAATATTTAACGTGTGTGACTACAGACTACATGATCTAAATACTTCTTTGTACTTGGCAGTAGTGTTGCATTTATTTTTCAGTGATCCATAATAAAATAATAGAATATCATATGATCTGCTTCCACACAGATTTGATAGAAATAAGACAGAATGACCGTTTTAATAATGAAGTGACAGCTTTGCATTTTACAGTGACGGCTCTTTGTAGCTCGAGCTCGTTTCTTATGGTTTATTCTTAAAGAAGGGAACATGAAACTTTGCTGGCTGCTTCCAAACAAACTTAAAAAAAAATAAAAGTTAACATTTACCTTTAAAACATTTGTCTGTATCACTGATTAGAAAACCACCTGAGACTAAATCCTGCACATGTATGTCATCTGGCTGTTCCTGAGTCTAAGTCTGACTTGTTTCCAGCTCAGAGCAGGAGTGCTCTATTTAGACTCTGCCTGTATTTTCTTATCAGTTCACTGTGTTTGGGATGTTTCTGAGCTGCAGCCTTTAGGCAGTGGGTGTGCAGCCCACAGGTAATAACAGCTCACAGGTGAGGTCTGGACTTCAGACTTCCTGGTGCCAGACTGTAAGCAGCACACAGTAAAGAGGATACGAAAATGGCGACAGAGCGCTGAAAACTGTTTTGAAACAGGAAGTGAAAACTCCTGCACAGCAGACCTTTAAATCATTTCCTACGTTATCGTGCAACATGCAGCATTCTGGTGGAAATCACAGCAGTTTATGGACTAAGCACACTCTCTCCCTTCCCAAATGTCACCTTGTGTCACAGTGAAACTCTTCAGACACTCACGGTACTTGGAGGAGGCATGTGAGGTGCAGGTCACATGATCCGAGTAGTCTCCCCCATCATCTTCTGGTTTCCACAGATGTGTCACCTGTCGGTGCGATTACAGTCGTCCGCCGGCCGCGCGATCCGGCCTGACTGCGGAAGACAAAAAGGCATCCGTCATCGCCGGTTTGCCGCGGTGTCACGGTCGCTTTGATGTCACGGAGCTGACGTGAGCGAGGCCTGGTTCTCCTCCCTGCAGCCAGAGCAAGACAGACAATATCAGGGCCGGTTAATTATTTACTCAAATAGGTTGGTTCGACTCAGGCAGAAAATACATGCCAGGATTTTTGGGAAAGTGGCAAAATCATCAACTCCAACATCTCATTTCAACATACTTTACTATCAACAGCCTGTTTTCTCTTCTTCTGCAGCTTCCTTGGCTGTGTTGCTTTGGTTAATTTGTGGCTTTTAGCATCAAAATCCTTCAGTTTTCACATTTTACAACTGGAAAAACAAATTAACTCTGCTGCTGGCATCGTCTGATTTTTAGGTTTGTGAAGGTCAGATTCAGTCACACTGCTGTGCTCTGTGGCTAAATGAACTTCAGCTGATGGACCGAGGACCTCAACAATATGAAGTGAGTGAAACAAGTGACTGAAGGTCCTTCTCAGAGACTTCTACGAAAAACTTATTATTCATTCAGACATTAGTTATCTTCTCAAAAAAATCATTCATTCATTCATTTTGCTTGCATCGTGCACGAGGACGCAGACGCCTCCACTTTTCTGCCAACAGCTTCAAGAGACGAAGCACCGTGCCAACAAAGGAAAGGATGAAGCTACTTCACATGACTAAATAAAACAGAATAGAACCTGGGAATAATCGAAACGTAAATCGCACGACTCAACCTCACATATGTGAGAGTTTTCTGATTTTACTCTGACTTTGGGTATTAAAAAAGTCTAAATCCTCATTTTAAGCAGCAAAATTACTCAAATTCAGTAAATATGCTTCTTATTAAAGGTCATTGGAGTGAAATGCGTCCTTAATTGTTGAATTACATTGTTTTCTGAATGACTGAAGATCGCCTAAATGCCGCCTCAGACAGGCATTTAGTCACATCTATAATAGTGATTTCTGTCATACCTGCCTTTTAGAAGCTCTTCAGCTCCTGTGCTCACACCGTCAGCAGCATCATTCAGTGCAGGACACTGAATGCATCCTCTGCAGCCGCTGCCTGAGCAGCTCCGTCAGCTGAACTCTGCTGGAATGTGATGGAGGCACCAGGTTGGGTTTCACGAGCAGGTGTCTGTTGTTTTTCCTCCCTCGTGTTTCTCACACTGTTTCGCCACCTGTTCTCATCTCCACTCCGGCCCAGGTTTTTTTTTCTCTCTCTCTCTCTTCTCAGACGTCAGCAAGCAGGATGTGCACACATTTAGCTTTGATTATGACTATGAGGTGAAATCAGAGTACAAATCCAACCTAATGACATGTAAAAAGAGGAGAGGTGGTGGAAGAGATCAATTTTACATTCATTAATGTGTCTGTCAAGGCCAACATTCAGAAAAAAAAGATCATTTTTTTGCTTTTTCCCTTTTAAACAGATAAGAGGACAAAGATTGCACAATTTGACCGAGTGAAGCAGTAAAAAATCTGACGAAGGCATCTTTGGGAAGCTGGAGAGGAAGATATTTAGGTCATGGTTTTGCAAAAAGATGCAGGAAGTAGCTCTGGTTTCATTTTGGAACACTTACCTTAAAAGATGAGATGCTGCGATGCATTCAAGACTGTAGGACATCCAGGTTTACACTCCCTTCTGCTGTTTGGCTGAAGCTGTCCTTGTTCACCAGGGCCAGATTTACCTGCTAAGAGGGCCCCTGTTGACCCGCCAGCCTTCCTCCCACCATTTGATCATCGTGCATGCATCCTGTTGCATTTCGTAGCTCATCAGGTACAGAGCAGACACAGCAGACTGCATGACAGATTCAGTCTAATTCTGCACAGAAAACAACCAGCATGCCAACACTAGAATCACAGCCGCCTGCAGATATCCTGTGTTTGTCCTTTATGATGTGGCAAATTGTACATGTGCATTTCAGAAAACGTACAATAAAAACACAATATTAACTGAAACAATGCAGTTATCAGACTAAGATTATTCTCTAGTCAATATATTTAATGTCTGACCTCATCAGCTTCATTGATTTGAGTAAATTTCTGCTTATTCTGAATTTGGTGCAGCAGCACTTTTCAAACAAGTTGTGACAGGAGAAGTGGAACGCTCCAAAAACACCTGTTTGGTTCATTCCACAGGTAAACAGGTTGATTGGTAACAGGTGATAGTATCATGATTGAAAGGCTCAGTGGTTCACAGCGAGGATGGAGCGAGGTTCAACACTTTGTGAACACATGATTGGATGATGGAGATTAATACATGAACTCAGGAACACTTCTGAAAACTGCTGTCAGTGAACAAATGATTAAATTTTTTTGTAAAACGTGAAAAAAACGACAATCCAACAGTAATGAAAAACTAGCTGAACGAGTCATTTTTGTTTCCATGTGTGTGATTTTGCTATAACAGGACACACATCAGGATGGATGTCTTTGAACTCCTTCCAACAGGCTCATGTGCTAAAAGTTGTCCGTAAAACCTCCAAATTCGGCACCAGCAAATGAAAAGAGCTCGGTTTGCACGAATCAAAGCACCTGAAGGGGTCTCATTTAATGACCAGCTACTATTTCCCACAGATATTTCTTGTGTGTCTTGAAGGGACAGCGTTTCAGGTTATGACAGGAGATGGAGGAGTGAGAGCGGGGTGGAGGAGGGAGGTAGGAAAGGGGGGGAAAAAAAAAAAAGCATTTGTGATTGCCAGCGTGTCCGCCAGTGTTCCCCCTCTTTGCCCCGACACACTTTTCCATGTCGCGGGCGCGGCGCTACACTTGTCAATGTATTTGTTCAAGCAACTCGGCCGCCGGCCCCTGCGAGGGCTGTGCACCGCTGCCTCCTCTCTCCCCCACGTCTCTTTTTTAAAAAGCTGGGGCTCTTGCTTGAATGCTCTCTGTGTCCATGCCCAGTGCCCTAATCCAGGGCCTGCTCTTCCTCTAAGCAGGGAGTTAACTTAATCCCTCTCATTTAGGCAGCTGCACTGCTGGGGAACTATGGGAAAAAAAAAAGTTATAACTGTGTGACAGACACTTTCAGCTGTTGTGACGGCACCTCCCCGATTCAGCTGCCTTAACATGCAACTCTCACTCTCGGCCCGGTATTTTAATTTGGCTGTGAATAATGCATGGAGGGCTGTGAGCATGGAAAGCGTAGAGGGAGGTATGCATGGCTGGGATGATAGCTGTGTGACTGAAGTCAGAGGCAGCGCGAAGCAGAGCAAGCTGGAAAACACCGACTGGCATCTCTGTGCAGAATGAGCCGGCTGCCAACGGAGAATATGCTGTGAATGTAAATGGTCAGTCCCAAAGACGGCAGTAGACATCAGTGGGACGGACAGTTTAAACGTCCCCTGTGTTGTGATTGACCGGCAAAATAAAAAGGAAGTGACTGTTTTTAATGCAGAAGGTCAAAGACTGCAACTCAAAATACAGAGAAAGGTCTGAATAGCAGGGCTGCAACTAATGCTAATTTTGATAAAAAGTCGATTTCTTAACCTGGTGAATGAGTATAAAAAGTAAAAAAATAATAAAAATAGGCAAATGTGAAATTTTAAATTGCTTATTTTGTCTCATTTAAGAGGCTCCTACTAACTCATACTTAACTAATCAATTAATAGTTAATGGAAACAGCCAGGAGGTGTTCATTTTACCTGTTATACCTCAGTTTAGTATGTTTTATGGCCATTAAATGAGCAATGCTCTTCTCGCAGCAGATTAAAGGCACCCTGCAGAGTTTTGGGTGGAGGTAATATGATGCCCCAGAGAACGGCATCGAATAAGAACACCTCATGTAAACAATGCAAGTTTAAATTCATGTTTGCTCACTATCTCACTAGTTTTGTAGTTGTCTTTGTGAGGATCGAGCTAAATGCTTAAAATCCACCTGTCTGGGACTCAAGGAGCAGATTCATACAGATGCAGGTCTCAGTATTACAGTTTTCTGGGAGGAAAGTACCAGCTACTCATTAAGGGAACACACTGGAGAGGAATAAGATCAGCACGGATGGCCCGAGTTGCCTTTAGGTGCAGTTCAGCAGATTAATATACAGCTAAACTAGATAAAACCGTTTATTTCAGGATAGCTTTTGGCCTCATATCACAAAACTTCTCTAAACATTTCTAACCAAGTTCTGACTCCAGCTGCTCAAAGCCGCGAACAGTGAACATGAAACACATGTTTTCTCGTGCTTTAAGCTTTGCAGGACTTCTCACAGAAGCAGAAAGCGTAAACTTTTTCTCTTTCCTGTGAAACAACTTCACACCTCTGCACTTCACTTTGCAGAAACTCTCATTAAAACGGCCGGCTGGGGTCAGAAAACACAATTTACAATTTCTGCAAACATCTGAGCTACTTATCCGTGAAATTTCAAACCTCACAAAACATTTCAGAGGGCGTCAACACCGGTCAGGGGGATGAGCTGCCTCCTTTATCCTTCGCCCACATTTGGCACTTCCAGGCTGCTGAACATCTGTAATGGGCCTCGAACAGAGCGCAGGACAGATACGGTAATAAGCCCTGGAACCTTGTCAAGAGAGAGGTCAAATCAGAAGACAAATAAATAGGAAATTGCTCCCTGCGAGCCTTCTCACTGTCACCCTTTGCTTGTTACCTTGAGCACTAAAAAGGTATTTATCCGACTCCCTCCCCGCTGTTTAAACAGGCGTCAGCGCTGCTCTGCGGGGCTTAATTGCGCTTCGGTCTCAGGAGTTCACTTGGTGAAGTGCAGGTGCGGCGTCCAAGAAAAATAATTGAACAAACAATTATAATGTGCGTTCCCACACTGCCGGTTAGAGACAGAGCAGCTACAGGCGTTTGTGCTGTTTAGCTTCCCTCCAGTCCAAAATACATCTCAGTAGGAGTGTTGAAATGCTGCAAAGATCTATGTTTGACTTGTGTGTATTCTGGCAGCGAGGCTCTTGACAGTACCGTCCCTCCGCCCTGGGAAAGAATCTGCACCATCCCTGCAGACATGCGAGACATCCACGGCCTCTCCTGGTGTCTTTCCGTCCAGAAAAACAAAAGGCAGAGTTCCCGTCTGCTGCACCTCGCTCACCGGCGCTGACGGGAAACAAACGCCACCTCAGGACATCAACACGTCTCTGGGCCTCAGCGCCTCGTCGGTGGAAAAGATCCCGAACCCAAACATGCAGCGGAGACCCGGCCGGCCCTTCCAGGCGCTCGTCACTCCTCAGAGCTCTTTGTTTTCGGCTCGTCCCATTGTTCCTCAGATGGGGAAATGTTTTTGTTAGATGACAAACGGTGCGTCTTCGCTGTCATTGGGTTATTTTGACAGCCTCAGCGGGAAAGAGCTGCTGGAAAATGTTGAGCTTTAAGAAAACATCAGTAAGTCAGCGCAGGAGCAAACGCTGAAATAATACCGACTATGAATAGAGGTCCAAAAAGAAGGCCGCAGTTTCCTCATTCGTTTTTCTGTCGGGCTTTAAAGGGGCTGGCAGGTGGATTTGTAACCTCGGGGCAGAGCCGTGCTCGCCATTTCCAGCTGATTTTGTAAAGCTAAGCTAACCGGCTGCTGGCTATAGCTGCTCATAAATCAAACACAGCTCTGCCTGACTGCTTGTATTAGCATCTGGATCAAAATTGTGGATTAGCGGCTCACAGTTTTCTGCAGCACAGCATCACGAATGCCTTTGAGGAGAGTCTGTCAGAAAGTGCAGGCAGGCTTTTTGCCCTGCTGTCAAACAGTGGCCATTCTGAACAGGTGTAAACACCTTTAAACGTGGTCCAACACGCTGTACAACCGTCTGGTCTCTCTTGCATCTCCGCCAGTGCAAAAACAACGAAGCTGAAGCTACCTGAAGACCTTTCCAGCAGCATTTTAGTTTCCAAGTGAAACATTCTGCAACTCACCCATAAACTGCTTCACTCTTCTTTTTCAAACATGCAGAAAAAGTTGAAGATCTCACTTTCTGAGGATACCAGCTCCCTGGAGGCCAGCAAACATTTTAGACGGCACACATTTTGTTTTGTTTTTTTTGCCACATTTTGAGTAAAGGAACACCAGGTTATGCGTTCAAACTGTTTTGGAAGGAAAACCTTCAAATGAATCGTCAAGTTTGCGTTCGCTCGATCAATCTGATTTCTACTCCGCAGGCCTCCCCGAGGAATTCTTCTTCCGTGCAGGAGGACTCCAGCTATGGCTGCCTCAGCTCTCCGTCTTCCTCTCCTTCTCTTTTCGCCGTTCTTCCAGAGATGCGTAGTTGTTGGCAGTGCTTATGTAATAACAGATGGAAGCTAGAAATTAACACGTCTTGCCTCTCTCGTTATTCTCCTCTCTCCATTTATTTTTAATGCTGCGAGCACGAGCGTCTCTCTCGTTCTGTGTGTGTGTGTGTGTGTGACCCCGGCAGGCCAGCAGCACCTGTCAGGAGTGTATCCACCGTGGTTGCGTGCCTAATTAGCACACAAGGAATTTGGTGGCACGAAGCGCGCAGCATCGGTGGGAAGAAAAGAGTGTGGGGTGCAATTAGGACTTGTTGGCATGTACGGAACACACAGTGAAGAATCAAACAAGGAGGAGGAGGAGGAGGAGGAAGAGGCGGAGAGGTTGCGGTGTGTTGGTGTGGGAGTGGAGAGTTGGATGTGTGGCCTGATGCTTCTCCACTACTTTTTTTTCCTTCAGTTTAAAAGAGGACAAAAAAAGATGAAGCTCCTGAACATATAAAAAAAAAAGCTTTTTTTGAATTAAAGGGTCGTCTTTGCTGAAATTTCAGACATTGTGAAGAACAAGGTGCAGAGAGATGACAAAAAACTAAATAAACTGGAAATGATTGAATTACTGGGTAGTTAAAGCTAACCTGTTAGCAGCTTGAACTGAACCACGAAGCTAACAGGCAAAAATAAGCTTGTCATGAATCGCCTCAGATCGGCAGATACAGTGGAGGAAATAGTTATTTGAACCCTCACTGATGTTGTAAAGTTTGCTTACTGGCAAAGAACTGAACGGTCTATAAGTTTAATGGTAGGTTTTAGTCAACAGTGAAAGACAGATTATCATAAAGACAATCCAGAAAATGAAATTAAATAGGACTTATTAATTATTTTGCATTTCATTGAGTGAAATCAGGATGTGATCCTCTATCAAAACATGGCTCAGTACTTGGTGGAGAAACCCTCGTTGGCAGGTACAGAGGTCAGACGTTTCCTGTAGCTGATGACCAGGTTTGTACACATCTCAGGAGGAATTTTAGACCAATCCTCTTTGCAGATACTCTCCAAATCTTTAAGATTTCGAGGCTGTCGCCCGGCAACTAGAAGCTTCAGCTCCCTCCATAGATTTTCCATGGGAAAGGTCTGGAGACTGGCTCGGCCACTCCGTGACCTTAAAGTGCTTCTTCTTGAGCCACTCCTTTGTTGCCTTGGCTGTATGTTTTGGCTCATTGTCGTGCTGAAAGACCCATCCACGACCCATTTTTAGTGCCCTGGCTGAGAAAAGGAGGTTGTCACCCAGGATCCCATCCATCTTTCCCTCGATGTAGTGAAGTCGACCTGTCCCCTTAGCAGAGACACACCCCCAAAGCATAATGCTTCCACCTCCATGCTTGACGGTGGGGATGTTGTTCTTGGGGTCATAGTCAGACCCCCTCGTCCTCCAAACATGGCGTCAAATTGATATCAAAGAGCTTGATTTTGGTTTCATCTGACCACATCACCTTCTCTCAAGCATCCTTTGAATCATCCAGGTGTCCAATGGCAAACTTCAGACATGGGCCTTCTTGAGCAGGGGGACCTTACGGGTCTGCAGGACTTTGATCCAATACGGCGTAGTGTGTTATCAACGGTTTTCTTGTTAAATGTGATTCCAGCTGCCTTGAGATGATTAACAAGTTCCTCCCATGTAGTTCTGGGCTTTCTCACGATCACTGAACCAATTGTTGTCACCTTCTCACCAACCCGATGGTCTCGTAGCCCATTCCAGCCTGTCTACAGTCTTGTCCCCGATGTCCTTAGACAGCTCTTTGGTTTTGATGGAGCGCTTGCAATCTGATTGAAAGCGAAAGGACTAATCTGCAGGAGCCAGAATCCTTTATGGTTGGTAGGGGATCAAATATTTAATTCACTCAATGAAATGCAAATTTATTTATTTAATTTATTTATTTGAATGGGACAGTGCATACTGATGAACATGTTAAAACGTGTAAAGATGCTGGATTGTAGCTTGACGCTAATTTCCATCCGCAGTCCCATACATACATTTCACAGTAATGAATGAATGAATGAATGAATATATATTTTTTAATTCGATTTTATGGATTTTCTGTTTGATATTCTGTCTGTCCCCTACCATTAACCTTATAGACCATTTACTTCTTCGTCAGTGGGCAAACTTACAAAATCAGTGAGGGATCAAAAAATAATTTTTTCCACTGCATAAGGTGATACTCTTTTCTAGTCTTTATGCTAAAATAAGCTAACTGGCTGCAGGCTGCAGCTTCATATCGTGTACAGACACAACAGTGATCAATCTTTTCCTGACTGTCAGTCTATCAGCATCTGCATTAGGATATAATACACAAAGTTAACATACATTTCACTCGCAGAACACCGTCAGAGCATCACGGAGCTGCTGAAGCTTTCTCGTCTGTGTGTCGGCATCAGTCTCTGCACACAGATCAGTTCACCGCAGCCCGTCGACCGTCCTCTGAAGACACCACGCAGGTTTCCACTCAAATCCCCCTGCTTAAAAACACACATCTCCTCATGTGGATCTGACCCCGCATTTCATTTTCTGCTGTCGCCCACAGAAAAAGTTTAAGGGGAATTTCCAAATGAGGAAAGAGGAGGAAATGACAGATGAAGAATTCATAGGTTACATCTCTCGGCGCCGAGCCGATGCCGCCATACAAAAGGGCCCGATGCCGTCGACTTCCATGGACTTTGTTCAGGCATCGATTGGTCATTACGCCGTCATCAAAGCATCAACATCTGAGCGCTGGAGGAAAAAGAGAAGGGAGATGGCTGCTGGAAGCGATTGTGTCGAGGTTTAACTTTGTGTCCACCGCATGATTTATTTATCAACACGACGGCCGTTTTCATGGTTAGATTGGGGCGACGGGGGGGCTGCTGGGAAGTTAAAAAGAGTAGAGGGAGCCGCAAGGAGCAGACGTGACCTCAGTTTGACGAGAGGCAATCAAAAAGATCACGATAGCTCTTGTGCCCACAACACTGAAAGGGAACAAATGGCTCTTTAATATTTCCATGCGTAGCAGAAGAAAAAAAAAAACATAAGAACGGTGATGAATAAAACAGAAAGAAGCAACAAGAAAGGGCTGCAGCGGCGGCGTCTGTGAGGCAGGGAGAGGAAATATGCGCCATGTCAAAAGCCGTCGTCTTTTTATCAAATGGGTGCGGCGGCTGTAATGCATCCATGTGGCCCTCACTTTAATAATTGAACAGACATCAGGGCGGCACCTGCTGGGAGCCCAAATCATCGTCGCAGCTTTGAACAAACCGCTGTGACATTACGGCATCAGGCATGGCAACGCAGCGCCGCAAAATACAGACAGAGGGGAAGAGAAGAGGGAAGAAAAGGATGCATTCGAGGCGGCGAACGTGGCCTGGGGCTACAGAGTAATGAGCACATCTCCATGGAGGCTTCCACGGATTCACTATTTGAAAATTGTTTCTTGTCTTAATAAATCCTAAATGTGTAATTTACTCGTGAAAGAGGCACAACAAAGCAGCTCTGCCTGTCTCTTCCTCTGGAAAATGATGGAAATCACACCGGCCGCGGCGCGTCGACGTTTCCTCAGGTGTAGACCCGGCACCTTCAGATCTCCTCCTCCTCCTCCTCCACCCCCAAACTGCAAAGTCATTGAAATTCTCCATCTGCTTTTTGCAGGAATTATAAAACCGTCTGAATCAATTACAACATCAATCGGGCTGAAATCTGCGGCCGATGAATATGTATAAAAAGCACACACGCGTACGGCTAATTAAACAAGGCCGTCAGAAATCACTTCAGACAGGTCGTGCAAACGCACAGTGAGCATACATTAACCAGCAGGAAGTTCAGGCTAAGAGACAGCTGATGCAGGAACTGAATGCTGAATTCTGTGCATGTAAATTCTGTCTGCTCAAAACAAGTTTAACATTATTTTTTCACTTGATCCAAACAGAAATAAAAATTGAAAATGTTCCTGACTTCTTATTCTGGATGTTTTTAATTCATTCCAAATATCAGAGCAGCTGTGTAGTTTCTTAAATCTGCCTTGTTTTGAGGTCTTTTGTAGCTGATAAAGAGGTAACAGTATATTTTAAAAGGTGCTAATCATTGACCTTTCTGCTGACAGTCAGTGGAAAACTGCGCTGGGGCCCCAGACCCCCAAGGGCCACAGGAGCCGAAAGTTTACTTTGTGCCAATCAGGACTGTAAATGTGTTTCATCTGTCGTCTTTGGGCTTAAAACAGATCTTTAAATGGAACCATGTGAGAAGTTTACAGGGAAAATCAGACATCTGAAGCACAACAAGGGGCCCAACGAGACACTGTAAGGAGCCACAAGCCGAAAAGGTTTCCAAACTTAAAGCTTAAAGCAAACTTAGAGGAGTAAACAATTAAATATCTGCCTCTGAAGTTGTGGAGCAGAGGTCAAAGTACAAGTACCTCAATTTTACTTAAATGCAGTACTTGAGTACAAAGTCTCTTTCTACCGCCGGTGCTGTAAGAAATGCGACTGATAAAATATATTAACCAATAACAGATAACACAACATATGGAAAGCCATAAATGTCACACTGATTTTCGCATAAAATAGTTGAAAATATAAACATAAATATACAAATATATTTATTAGAGTGCATGAAGTCGTCGATTAATCTACCTTTTTGACTGTTTCTTTACATGACGTGATGTTTTGCAGCTTCTCTGAGGTGACTCCTGTTTGTCACCTCCTCTTTGTGATGCAACCATCCAGCCTGATGCATCAGAAGTTCAGTTTAAAAACAATAATGTTCTTAAAAAAAAAAAACAACCTCATCAGCTTCAAAAACAAGTTGCAGGATTAGAGATGAATCTCCAAACAGCTCCTCCTCTCTGCACTCCGATGTCTCACTTTTCTTTTTTCTTGCTCTCTGACAACAGCGCTCGGTCGATCATTAAGCTGAACGTTAGCTCCACTGTCTCATGCCTGAGGGTGCCAAAGCACAGAAATCTCTTTAGTTTCCCCCATTAGGAGATTTGTGAAGTGAAAATTAAGCTCCTCCATGACATCGTGCCAAGATGTTCATTGCAGAGCTTTACATACAGAGCGGAGGGCGCCTTTAAACTCAGAGGCAAACAACCAAAGGTCACAGTTCAAAGATGGAGAGGTGACTTTAACCACAGCGATGCCACAGCATGTGAAGTTTCTACATATCTGTGCTTTTCAGAAACGAACAATGCTCACATCATAGCCCTCCTGCACTAATGAGAATCTTCTGATTTCGCAGTCTGAACACAAACACAGTTGTTGCAGCTCCTGGTTGTCGCCAACAGATGTTGATGATGAGGCTGCAGCCAGAAAGTGAGCCTCCACCCGCCGATTCTTACAGAAACATGTTGCCTCGTGCGCTTAAATCTGACTCTCCTGCCGGATAAGAGCCTCCAACGCTCGACAATGTTCACGTCGGATAAAAATCACAGCGCTTTAATTCCCCGTCTCCGTTTCACTTGACGCAAAGTTAGCCGAGCGTCTCGACAGCGGAGGAGTTTCATCAGTTTTTACTTTTCTGCTCTGCGCCTCGGCCAGTCGTCCCCGGGCCGTTGCTGTCTCTGCCCATGTCTCCCGTCCCGAGACGTGCTGCTCACACAGCTGAGGGAAGGAAAGGAAAGGGGGAAGACGAACCCAGCCAAGAGGCCCCGGGGCCGCGGCCCTCTCTGGACCCCCAACCCCGGGTCAGCGAGCACCTCGGGTCAGCCGGTCCCGCTCAGCCTCCTTGTGGGGGGAATCGCCCGGCTACCGGATTGAGGAGGAGGAAGGAGGGAGGAGGAGGCTCCCCCGGTGTCTTGTGTAATCAACATTTAGAGAACAGCTGGAAGGAGGAGGAGGAGGAGGAGGAGTGCGTGCTTGTTGTGCACATGTGTGTTTTCTCACGTTCGGATATATGTCGTTTGTGTGTTTTCGTGCGCTCGTGTAAACGGCTGCACAGCATCAACGAGCGCAGACGGCTACAGTTTCAAAGTTTTAAAAAGTGACTGAAAATCACATAATCATCATAAATGCGTCTTATTTCAAAAAGCACTTAAAAAAAGCATTATTTGTTTGGGATCTGTTTTTGTAAAGGCTCATTCTCCCCCTTTTTAGGACTAATACATCAAATAAAATGCAAAAATAAAAGCAGAATCTCACTCTAAGCAGAAACAGCTGTCACCTCTGGATTATTTCATCCCATAATAATATATACATACACCCCTGAATAAACTCCCCGAGATCTCTGAATTAATCATGTGAGGCGCACAAGCATCGTTTAAGGCCTCACTTTGGCCTTTGAGGGATTAAATCCTCTTGTTTTGCCTGTCTTAGATTTTAAATGCATTGCATCCATATTGCAATAAACATCAGATTCCAGATTTGTCATCCAGCCAATCATTTTTTAACACACGCTGCAGAATCTAAATTTTTTTTTTTGTATATTTTTGCCACATTTATGGCAGCAACTGATAAAAAAATCAATCACTGTGGTGCAACTTTCTTTCATTATCTTCACATGTTTGCAGAGTTTAAATGCAGACTGACTTTATATCATGTAGAGATGATTTAAAAAAACAAACAATGGCTGTAAAAAATCTGAAACACCTGGACCTGAAATGAGGCTCATAAAAAAAAAAAAAAAAAACACACCTGAAGCCAACACACCTTCATTTAAGGCTAATTAGACCTGTTAAGTCTGACTGACGTCATACCAGCAACAGCTCACTTTTTCATGACAGTATCTGCAGAATACGTCACACACTCGACATTTTCAGCATGAAAATCACTGCTATAGTCCGTTAATCTTGCAATAAATGCGACAATAAAGAATTTCAACTGAGCACGTGACAGCAGAGAGCAGACAGTTCTTAGTTTGTTTCCTTCCCTGAAATAAAAATGAAGATGATGCCAGATAACATTTTGCCATATGCATTGTTTGTTTTGGATCTATAAATACTGCAACCGCCTCGAGTACAGTGCTAATGCAACAGATAGCTCAGTGTCGCACAACATTTGAATCCACCATCTGACTAATTACAGCAGCGCACCATCAAATCCGGCTCCGGAGAACCTGTGAAGACCCCGAACGTGGCCTTCCGGTCAGGAAGAGGAAGCAGCCTCATTGTTGCTGCCAGAAATAATAATTTCAATAATTTTCTATAATTTCCAGCATCTAAACAGAGCAAAGCAAGTCAAGAAACAAAGCAGGGGCCCGCCAAGCGCCGCCCCCCCCTCCCCCCGGACGACACACTCACGCAGGCCTATGAGAGCCTCCCCACGGAAAGCGGCTGCCATCTAAAAACAGCTTCTGCAGCTGGCGGCCACAGCGAGAGGCGTGTTTCCAGCGCTCGCGCCCGCAGTCGCAGTTTACTCCCGCTAAATGTATGGAATCAGGCTCTCGCTAAAAACTACAATTACAGGTGATATACAGATTGAAATCATAGGGGCCGCTTTTTTTGTTGAGGAAAATTGTCCTAATGAGCGGTTTGGCGATTCGTGGGGTGGAAGGGAGGGAAGGGTTGGTGCTGGTGCTGGAGGAGACTGTGAAAGTCTTTTCTCTTCAAGTGTGTGTGTGTGTGTGTGTGTTTGGGAGGTGTTGGGGGGGCATAAACAGCTGCACCTGCTGCTTCGGCGCACACTGCCACAGTTAATGATATCGGATGATATCATTAGGCAAAGTGCTCATAAACAGATGTTGGAGGCGCTGCCTAAACAGTGTCAGCTGAGCCGGTTTGCATTTCTGCGAACGTATTATTTATATAGGGCATTTAAGTTTGTTATGTTAATAACCCCTGTGTTAGCATGCAGGCTGTGGCACAGGAAGAATTAAACTGCACTGCAGCAGAGAGTTAAACTGCACCTCCGAGCCTCTGCGAAACCTCTGAGGCTGATCAGAGGTGTGAAGCTGACAGGAGTTTAGATGAGACTCAACACAGCGGGCTGGAGACCGAGGACAACACAGCTGAGCCCAATCCAGGATCCACCTGAGCTCTGATCGACACCAGAATATGATCTTATGGTCTTAATTTAAAATTCATTTTAATTGACCTTGATTCGACAAGGAAATTATGTAGGCATTTTAGGCCAGATGCAAGTGAATACCCTGCTGGTTATTCCTGAGTACTGCAGGTTTGAAAGTTTGCACTGCAATAAGCTGAGCTGCACACTTAATGAATGACAGGAATGCTATTCAAAGCTGCAATTATTGGTAAAATGTTCCCAATCTGCCCCCTTTAAAGAGGAAGTTTCATGAGAAAGCTTGTTCACACGTGCACCAATCTCATCTTTAAGGCAAGAAATCATCACATTCTGCAAGGTAAAATCACTGTTTTTCTCAATGGAGTCTGGTGGCTTCGAAACAGGGCGATACAACAGCTGCTGAAACAAAAAGGATCTTGCTCTTTCCACAGACACTTTCCACAATCTGAGGCCGCAGTGGCAAAAACAAACATCTCTCAAAAGTAAATTCATGGAAAACAGCCTGTTTTCAGCTTTGTGACAATGTATTTTCCATCTAATCCAAGAGGCTTTTTAAAGAGAGTTTTAGCTGAAGGAGGAGAGTTTTCTCAAGCCACGAAGGAAAACTTCATCCTTCAGTTTATCAGAAAGACTGGAGATACATGGTTTTCACTGGACAGGAAGGGTCTGACAAACTGAAAAGTAACTCGGAACTAAAACTGACAGACAAATGTAGCAGTAAAAAGTACAATATTTGCCTCTGAAGTAGAAGTATAAAGCTGCACAACCTGAGGATAGTAGGTGAGTTATTGGACTTATTTACATCCACTACTGCAAATAGGTAAGACACTCCTGTGCATGAACAACTGTGTGACAGAACATAATGAACTCAGCGAGACCAGGATTCAACACAGGCCCTCCTACCGCTTCCTGAGTGGTGGACCCTCTGGGTGCTCCTCAGCGGCAGCTCGGCTGGATGTCTGCTGAATGACCATGTGCTGCACCTGCAGCTGCTGCAGGCAGGACTCTGAACTGCGGCTCTGTGGCAACATGAGAAAACAGGCTGTTTGAGAGTCACAAAACGACGTGAACACAAATAAGTGCTGGAGTTTTAGTGCAAACGGGCCCAGTGGAGAAACTGTGGTGCTATTTGTGCTTTGCTTTTTGGAGCTATAACCTCAGAAATGAACCTTTTACCTCTGACAGTGTCTGTTAGCTCACACAGACCAGCCCCAGCAGTGTCTCTGAGGCATTTGCTGCTTTGAGCTATATTGAATATATCAATATCACAAGTATCTGTAATAAGCTCACTTTTAGTCAGAAACTATAATCTGTCATAACTGTCAGCTAACACCATTTCACTGCAGAGTTAACCTTGTACACAGGAATTACTTAAAAGTACATAAATAACTACTTATACTACTAATGACTGCATGAAACAGCTTGTTGTAGCAGTAAATCACAGTGAACATGAGAAGGCATCAGCCTGTTAAATGAACCTACCTGCAGTGAGGACAGGTGAGCTCACAGGTGCGGCTCATTACCTCTCCCCTCACTCTTCCCTCACTCCACCTGTGAAGCACATGTCTGGGTTTGTTATCAAGTTCAAGCAACATATTTGTGGAAGTGTTGCACAAACAGATAGAAAGGGGTTAAGAAAGGGGTTGATTATGTTTGTGGTTCACCCAAACTGCCACCCAAAAAGCACCTGTGGGACTAACAAACAGCTCCAGAAACATTCACACACCTGAGGAACCTGAGCTTCCTTGTCCCTCTTCTTCTTCCTCTTTTTTTCTGTTAATTTGGCAACAAACATTTGAGGCTCTCTACCGCCACCTGCTGCTTCGGAGTGTAGATTAAATCCTTCCCATTGATCCTCTCTGGCTTTGAACTCAGTTCAGCTTCTTCTACTCAAAACTTCCTGAAGCTTCTTCACAATAAAAGCAGTAACTATCTGTCTTTGCTATGAAGCTTTAATTATGAAGGAAAATTCAAACTGAACTGAGGAAACAGCATTATCACACACACAAATTTGCATTTTGTCTTTACAGACTCTGGTTTTAAACAGAAGATAATAAACATTTATCAAAGCACTCACTGTATGTAAATATGATGCATGCTCAGTTTGTTGTTTTTTTTCTTCTCTGCTGCAGCTCAAGGACGTTTGTAACTTTACAAAAGTGTAGTTTGGTGCAGAAATAACATGAAAATACAACAAATTCAAGCAGCAGCAGCAGCAGCACAAGACTCCAGCAGGCTCGGCCCACCTTGGCAGAGGAGAGCATCAAGCCTCACTCTTAAACAGCACTCATACACGTGTTAACAGATTTATGTAAAAGGTTAACGTCCCTGTGTTATTCTGCTCAGGCGCTGCCATTTTACCCCCCTCCTCCCCCCACCTCCCTGGCAGGAAAAAAAAAGGGGGAACAGGCGCCCATTTCCCTGCCACCATTATGCTCATTTGTCCTGTCAAGAGAATGACAGGCCGGTTGACTCTTCCCCAGATACGACCATTAGGTAACGCTCTGTCATCTGACAGCGAGGCATTCTGCCGCTCCCTAAAAACCCCCTAATTATTTCCTTCGCCAGAGACAGGCGGTGGCGGGTAGGTAATTTTTAACCTTTCACGTGCACCTGGGGAACCCTCCTCCGGGGAGCCAAGGTGCCTGTGTGGCATTCAGTCATCAAAACATGACCTTTTATGGCCGTTCGGAGAGCAGTTGGCACCGGGTGCCACGCGCCGGCTAATGCTAATGTTGATGACTAATTTATGCATCAGCCGACCGCATCTGCAGCAAGTTTAGGGTAGCAACAATGTGTGATAGAGCGGTGAGAGGGGAGAGGGAGGGAAGGGGAAGAGAGGAGGGGGGCATCGGCGCAGAGCAAGCAGAGGTGAAAGGCATTTTGGGGGAAGGGGTGGGGCTTTTGAGACACCCGGTAGCCTGGCACGACAGGGAATTGAGGGGGCTAATTATGTTGCAGGGAATACATTCGGCGTGACCAGCGAGCCTTTTTAGAATTTGTCGAGCGCAATCTGACTAACGTGGCTGACCTTTACTTTTTTTAGCCCAATTTGCGGGAGACCAGAGAGCATGCAAGATGTGGGCATATTCTATGACCTAATTGCCTTTTTTCTTGTGTGGCTAAATGCTGCGCAGCACCTTTTCTCCCCGTGAACGTGTCCAAAATCGCCTTAACTCACGTGCATTTAACGCTTACAGCGGACGCAACAGCACGCTCACGGTACGTTTACATTCGCAGACGTGGGCAGAGGCGTTAAATGAGGATGAAGAGCATTACCTTCATTAACAGCCATTTTTATTGTCTCTGTTTTCTACTCACTGTGACCAACGCTTTATAGATCAGTTAAGACATCGACTTTGGGGTTGCCATTTGTCCTCCTGCATGACACGTTTTAGTGCTTTCAGGAACAACTACTGTAAAAATGATTAATAACTCCAACAGGAAGTCTGCTGTGCAGTTTCATGTCAGTTTGTGAAATAGTCACAAAATTTAATTTATAGGAATCGTGAACATGGATGCAAATTTTCCATTTTGTGATTGTTTGCAACCTGGCAACCAAAAAAAAAAAAATTCATCCTAAAGCAATAGTTTGACATTTTGAAAGATGCTCGCTTTCTTGCCAAGAGTGACATGAGAAGATTACAACATTACTCACTTGTCTGTACAGTGAATTTGAAGCTACAGCCAGCAAACAGTTAGCTTAGCTTAGCACAGAGAGTGGAAACAGCTAGCTTTGGTCTTGTCCACAGGTAATGAAACCCACCTTCAACCACCTCTAAAACTCACTATTTAATCTCTAATTTGTTTAATCCACACAATGTGTGTGAAAACAGCAAGATCTTGCACATAATTTCCCATAAAACCTCCAGCGAATGATCTTTAGAGGTGCTTGTAGGCTTGTAGGCTTGTAAGCTAAGCTAAGCTAATCAGCTGCTGGCTGTAGCTTCATATTTACTGTACTGTGCTGAAATGAGGATGTATCGTCGTGCTTTCCAAGAACAACTCCTTGAGTGGCTTTTAAACTAAGTATGGAGCATCAGGAAATTATTCACTGATTCATTGATCGTTGATAAAGCAATTGATTACTACTTATTAACTCTAATTCTTCTGCTGACAAAGATGTAAATGGATTCAATGCTTATTTTTAGCAGGCAGGGATAATTATAATGATGCAGTTTTGCAGTTTATTCATCTGTTTTGGATTTAAAGAGACATTACAGCATGCAAAAGCCAACATGATCACGTCCACGTCCACAGGGGAGAATCTGGATGGGTGAGAATGAGCGAGCGCCTCCCGCACTGTCAGCCTGCGTGAGAGCGATGGGGCGACAGAAAAAGGCACGACCTCGGGCTTTACAGTGAGCTGACAAAAACGCTACGCATTTCTAATCTTGACCAAATCCCTGCAAGTTCATAAATTGTTATTATCATGAAGTGTTTCATCAAGCAGACAATTCGAGGTGTTGGGGTGAAGACGGGATGAATTTCATGCGGCAGAGAATCAAGCTAATCGGATCAAAAGTAAGTGATGGCTGCTTGAAAAACACAATTTGTATGAATCAGGCCGTGCGTGCATTTGCAAGCACGTCAGGCCTCCTCTGCTCCCTGCTTTTTGTATATTCACTGTCAGCCGGAGAGCGAGAGAAAGATGCTGATGAACTCTTTGTTTAGACAAATCAGGAAATCTTATTTCGCCTGGGAAGTGTGATTTTTTTTATTCCCCCCCCCCCCCCCCCCCCCCCCCCCCTCCTCTGTTGCAGTTGTGTTTCTCAAGTTGTGGAGCGAGGTCACGGCCAAGCGTTTCCCTCGGAGCGACGTAGCGCAATAAAACACAAGTAAACACAAAGCAAGACGGATTCAAGCCGCCGTACGCTCGTGCAGCCATTAGTGATTTATACTCTGTTTCTAATCCCTTGCTCGGGCCGCCCTGCTGCCATTAAGCTTCGAAATTACATGTTCTATCAAGAGCAGCTGCTCTCACCTGAGTATTGGATTACTGAAATAAAATATGAATAATTAATACTGAGAAATAGGTTCCTGGCAACAGGAATGGCTGCAATTTAATAATGAGCATTATGTTTCTTGTGTTTTTTCTCTCCTTTTCTGTCTCTCCTCCTCCTCCTCCTCCTCCTCCTCCGGTGTCGTTTGATCTTCTCGGGTATCTCTACCAGGGGAGTCGTGCATCCTGTTCTTCTTCGTTGGTTCCTCCTTGGCTGGGTTGACTCCCCTGGCCACTGGGGCGAGAGACCTGCCTCCCGCCTGCGTTCGTCATTCTTCCTCCTCTTCTTCTTCCTCGTCTTGTTTTTTTTTCTTTAATAAGCTGCCGTTAAATAAATTAGAAAATACCCACCCAGGGGTGATCAGACGGCCACAAACCCTTGTCATCTGTCTCCCGGCGCTGCCAGGCAAACCAGAGCAAGGGAGGGAGAGGAGAAGAAGAGAGGAGGACAGCCAGGATTTCTTCCTCTTCATCTTCTTTCTCTTCGCTGGCTTGGTATTCTGTCAGAGGTGAGAGGGAGGAAGAGCGAGAAGAACGGGCTCGCTTTCGCCTTGCCAGACAACCCAAGGCGATTCGCCATTTGCGAAAGAGATTCCATACATCCATATTTATTTAATGCGGCGAGAGAATACATAAGGAGGAGAGGAAGGAAGGGAAGGAGACAGACAGAAAAAAACTTTGCTACATATGGAGTGCTTCTTACAACTAATCAGCAGACTGTTGGTGATTGGGGCCGCGGGCGCCAGGTTGGCTCAAACCAGAGTTAGCACAGTGCCCAGGTCTTTGCTGCAGGCTGCACAGGTTGGCCTCAACTCTGCTGGGGAGCAGATGGCGAGCCAAAGCTTGTAGTCACACTTACCTTCCCCACTAAATCCCTAATCCCTCCGTGGACGCTCCTCCAAGGCAGGTTTTTGGAGGCAGAAATAGGGGTTACAATCTGGACCGGCGCAGCGCCTGCCAAAACACTCACAACACAGAAATGCAAATTAACTTATTTGTGTTGTCCGCCAGCCAAGGCGCCGCTTCTTTTGCGAGTAATTAAGATACCTTGAAAAATATTTGTAAAAGATCAATAATTTTAAATGGACAAATAACAATGCAGAGAAAGAGAGAGTGGAAGAATAAGCGAGGGGTGTGGACGCTGGCTTGCATGTTTTTTATTTTGGTTTTTTAACGCCCGCCCCTCCTCTCCATCTGCACGCACCAATCAGCTCCATCACTCCCTCTTTCACCTCCAGATCTGAGAAAGTAGTCCCTCAGGTGTCGCAGACGTCAACCTTCTGAGGTGTCTGATTACCTCTAATAACGCTGCCATTACAGCCACTGAACCGCGCTGGAAACAACCAACTGGATGTCGAACACATGCAGCATTTCTGAAGGATGTTCCTTTAAAGCCGGCAGCTTGAGTCCGCGCAGAAAAACAGAAAAAGAAGAAGAAGAAGAAGAAGAAGAAAAAAAAAACCCCAGCGCCCCCTGAATCAGTAACTGTTAGAGGAGGCGTAGGAGCCTGGGTGACACCTTTCAGCTGTGCTTGTTGGCTGGTGCTTAAGCTACGCGCTAACACACACACACACACACACACACACACACACACACACACACACTGTTATTAGCCCGGTGTCAGCAGCACTAAATGGGCTGCAGATGTTAATGCACTGTTTTAGATACAGTGGCATGAAAAAGAGGCAGAGACGAGCCCATTCAGACGCAGAATAACTAAATCCAGACGGAGAAGCACATTCATTAGCGCGGAACACACGGCGGATAATAATTCAGAGGTGATGCTTTATAAACAGTGCTGTTTAAACACAGTGGGCATGTTTAAAACTGACAATGTGTAGCTTTGACTTATCTCACTGTGATCTTGGCTCACAGTTTATGATCTGTGTGTTTAAGACGTTCAGTCCGACGAGGAGTTTGAGGACAGTCTGAGTTTTGGTGCAGCTTTGTGTCGAACAGTTGCATTTAAGTGTCGACCTTTATACTAAATTAAATACTCCAATATAGTTTCTATATGATTGCCTCTATTTCCATTGTCTCCCAGGTCTCCTATGCATGAATTAATCTGAAAATCAGCACAGTTGACTCATTTCGGCCACTGGTTAAAAGTCATTTCAATATGTTTGAATGTAGTTTTGGGTATTTTGCTTAAACCAGTTGAAAATATTATCTCGAAGTAACTTCATTCGAGTTACTTGTTATAAGCAGCTGATTTAACTGAAAGGATGAATAACTTTATTCTGAATCCATTAATTACGCTGGTTGTTAAGGTGGATAATTTGTAAGCAGATTACATGTGTTGCTGTGTTGCCAGGATTAAAAGGACGGAAAATTATCCAAAATATCCTGATATAAGGAATTTTTGTGACTTTGCTGAAGCTTTTTTACACCTATAAGTACAATGACTCACCTAAAATCTGCTCCAGTTGTGCAAAATGTTATGTTTTCTTTAAATTGCACACATAAAAACAGCAATCCAATTGGCATTTTTACCTGTGAAGGTGAAAAAAGAGGCAAAAAAATAAAAAGATTCACTGGCTAGCATGCTAGCAGGCGAAAAACAACAAAACAAATTAAATCTAGACACACTTGATTGACAGCCTGTGCAGAAAACAGTATTTTAAAGGACATTTATTTGCATGTTTCTGCACATTTGCTGCAGCTGTATTTATGATGTCAGTCATGTGAAGCACTGAAAAGCCTCTGTGGATGGCTGCACTTCACAGGCCCAGTTGGTATCTTTGAACATAATAAAAAAAGAAACATAAACAAACATAATAATAATGAATGATGGAGATGAAAACAACTTTTAACTTTTTTACATTTTTGTTAAATGATTATGATTGAAAAATTTAATGTGGAGCCTGTTCAGGTGGGTTTATTTATTTATCTGCAGAAAAAAATCCCCATTTGAGTCAACAGCATGGACTAAAAACGAGCAATAAAAACATGAATTACTTGGATGAAGTTTTAGTTTAGTTTTACTTTTTGTGTTAATATTTGTATTAACCTGCGATAGACAGCTTAGTTCTGTGTTTCTGAATTTCCCATAAGTGGCTGACCCTTTCGTTCACATTTGGATTTGGGATTTAAAATGTAGGGATGCACAATTCCTCAGTCATAATCTGGGTTTAAATTACCGACTCAGTGCGCAAAATTAAAAAATATGAGAAAAATCTCCTTCTTTTCTTTACTGAAATGGAACTGCGCTGGTGTCACGTTCCCCCTCCAGCAGCACTCAGCATTGTACAGTAAGTGTGACAGGGTCTGAAAGGCCTCTGGGACCAGCCAGGCGGATCAAACGACCTCCCCAGTATCCGACCAGATGTCCTCACTGGGCCGGGTTCAGATGGTCCCAGCGAGCAGCGAGGGAAAGGTCAGAGTCACACAGTGGGTTAAACTGGACCCATCATGAAACTGGCTCCGGCTGCAGGTTTGTGCAGCACCGCCTCGCTCGACGGCGGGGATTATTTCAATTAAGGCTCACGCTGGCTGAACGCAGGATTACAACAGGGTTTAGAGTGGCAGGACACATCTGAACGCAGCACATGGTCAGCCAGACAGCTCCCAGGGATTATATGGCTGAAATATGACAGACAGGGACTCATCATTTGTGTTCATATTGGCACAATGAGACGTCACTTTCAATAAAAAATCTGTATATTTTGTAAATATTTTTGTGGCACAGAGAAAAGGGCTGTGTAGAGGAACTTTTTAAGATTTTCACTGTTTATTTTATATGAGTCTGTTCAACTTTTTAAAAGTATTATTTTATTCCCTGTTATTATTTTACACCCTATTTTTATTCAAGCACCTCAAGTTTGTCTAAAATCGCTGGTGATTTGTAACTCAATCCCACTTTATTATTTTTATATATTTAATTTTTTTGTCAGAAAAAAAGTCTGAATAAGGAGTGTCCAGTTTTTCTCATGCATATTTTATGGAAAAAACCTATTTATATTAGTTGCATAATAAGTGCAGCATGATTAAAAGGGGGATGATCTGTCTTTTTTTTTTTTTTCAAGATGTTGCTTCATCATTCTTGCAAAGTCCTTGAAGTGCATTGAATCTCAGTTGTCTTCACACAGTTGAACTAATCATTTAACATGCGGTTTTCAACGTCTATTTCAAGGATAAGAATGTGTTTCAGCATTGCTCTCCCACACACTCTTCCACCACTTGTACAACACCCTCTGCACTATTTGTAACCCTGTAAACAATCTGACCTGTAAACTGGGTTAGCAACGATAAACTTTAGCTTTGTTGTGCTTCTTTTAGCTTCATGTCTATGTGCATTTTTCTGTACATTTGGCTCTGTGAGTCATTACATTGAGAGCTACTGGAAACACACTTGGCTAATAAAGTTGATTATTGCCCTTAAAGCAACATCAAGGTTGACTGACAGTATCAACAAGTCAGTGAGAGGAATATTCAAGCCCATTCAAACTTTATATGGATGCATCATTTAATCAAATGGAAATATTCTAGATGCTTTGAAACACATTCAGCCGCGTCTTTTAAAATGCTTGGATCTCTACTAGAATTCAAATAAAGTTTTGTGAGTTTGAACAGACATTTGGAAAACAGAGTGACCTCGGATATCTTACAGATGTTTTCATGCATCTGAAATTGAGCAACACTTCGGACCCTTCTGAGGAAGGTACAAAAGAGAAAAAACCCTCCAGGAATCAATCAACATTACATAACTCTTATCAATTGTGCATCACATGTTAAAATCTCTAAAATTCGGGAAAGAGGAGATCCTCCCGGTGGGATAATTACCGCTTCATCTCCTCATCTTTGCTATTCACAGACACGCTGCTGCTATTATCGGCAGAGATGAAAAAGGAATTTAAAAGGTGGTATCACATACTGAGTGAAGAACATCAGGAGGATCATGAAAGGTAAAAACGGCCGACGAGAGACTATTAGCCTCTGCCCCCTGTGCTGTATGCATGGCATGATTTGGACATGAATAGCATTACCGCCCGACCACCTTTAGCATTCACGGCGGCGACCGGTGACTGCGTCTGGCATTTCACCTGTGGACGGTCTGGATTGATTGAGATGCGGCGGAGGAGCCGGTGGAGATTCACCTAATTGGCCCCAGAGTCGGCCCTAATTCCTGATTCTCAGGGAGGTCCACATTTCAAAGCGGCGCCCGGATCAATTAATGGACCAGTAATGTGTCTCATTTTCATACAAGGCGAGAGTCTTAGGTTGGGAAAATCAGATATCGGCCACCTTCGACTCAGCGAGGCGAGAATCACTCGGAGTTATGCGAAGAGGAATTCGATACGATGCTCAGCTGTTCAGAGCAGGATCGCACAATGAATATTTTTTGTCTGTTTCTCCTTTTGACCCTTAACATTTTTTAACACGCATCTTTCATCTTAAAAAAGTCGCTGTTGTTGGTTGAAAACTTTCACTTTCACTCTCTCTTTCAGGTGACCAACCAACCAACAATCAATCAACAAGTGTCGTCCATGTACCCAAGCCTGATAAATCTTGTTCTTCTGTGCCATAGACATCCATTGTGTTTAAAAAAATATTAAAAACACATTATTGAGGCCCTTCAGCTCACACACACTGTGAAGAACTGAAATGAACTAACTCATTGCTGATTTGGCCTTTTCATAGACAATATAATCCATAATATTCCTACATTTTTGTTGTGTGCTGAAAAGGCAAAACACTGACATCTAACAGCTGACATAAATGTACATTTCTCAGTTTAAAAGCTACTTTAGTGTGTTGATATCCAACTTCCATCTCAATACAGCTGAACAGACCTGACTGAGAAAAGCTACGCTTGATTAAAACCTTTTTTATGTTTATCTTGTTCGTTTGATAAACATTGTATTAGTAATAGCTAACAAATTAGCTATTTCTATTAGCCTAATCTGTGTAATAATCTCTATCTTGCTTCTAAATTAACTGTTTTAGCTAACATGTAGTCGCTAACATTAGCCTAACCTGTGTGATTTATAGCAAACAATCTTGTCACAATTGATTAAAACACTATAGCTACCATGTTGCTACATTTTTATTGTAGCATTAGCTACCATTAGCCTAATCTGCGTGTTAACATGTCTGATTTGCATACTCACATGTACAAGCTAGGATTAGCAGAACCTGTGTGATTTATTGCAAACAATCTATCTTGTTGCTGACACAATTGATTAGTGCATAGCTACATTTGTATTGTAGCATTCGCTAGCATTAGCCCATTCTGTGTGATTACATGTCTGATTAGCATAGTAACATTAAGAAGATAGCATTAACCTAATTTGTGTAATCTGTGTTCACTATTTTGATGCTAATCTGACTGGCACGCTAGCTAGCATCCACAAACTAGCATTAGGCCGCACTGTGTGAATTTTAACATTAATGACTTTCTATCTTAAACTTATGAAGCATAAACAAATAATTTATATCAAAAACATGTTAAATGACGATATGTACAAGGTTTTCTGAATTTATTGGAGACGTTATTTTAGCTAGCGCTCTGTGCTTCCCATGCTCCTCCATGCTGCAGCCTGACATGGTTGAGTTGGAATAAAATCCCTGCACCTAAAAATCTAGAGTGTGACAGACAAGCTAGTCGTGTTTCTCTGGTCTCCAGCTCCGACGCTGACAGCCGTAACCACACAGCACTTTAAGGTGGAGCAAGGTACACCCCTGCTGTTTGCTCAACAGCAGACCGTTTGAAATATGAATGAGCAGCCAGTCTATACATCATGTTAGCTGACATGTTGTATTAAAATTTATGAACGACTTCATCAAAAAGCACTTTCTGCCAGACAGATTTGCCCTGACATCAGAGTTACATGGCTGGTTGGAGCCTCAGATAAATGTGTGTGTGTGTGTGTGTGTGTGTGTGTGTGTGTGAATGTCAAGTGTGAAAATATGCGTACTGCGAGTACACCAGTGTGTACAGTGTGTGCACTATGTGTGTGTGTTTCCTGTGGTTGATTTCAGGGAATCTGGAGCTTCACAAAACATTTTTTTAAAAAGATTTTTGTGCCTGTAATTGATTTTAAGAATTCAACACCACATAAGCTTGGAAATAAATGGCAAAAATAATGCAAACAGGATGTTTTGAATTGACAAAAGTGTATTTAAATCAGGTTTGGGTGAGACTGTGCTACAAAAATATTACGATACATCGAACAAAATAAGTGTTTGGAAGATAAGAACATTTTTCAGGCCTTAAATTCACTTAATTCAGACTTTTTTAAAGACGTGTGTGGATTTACATGTACGGCCACTTGTGTGTGTGTTTAGGAGAGTTTGAATCAACAGTTTGTACAGTACACTTTAAGTATTTTTAAGATTAACTCCAAAAATGTTGTTAAAAATGTATTGATCTATGGAGGAAATCAGTAGATTAAAAAGAAAAAATGAATCTACTAAAAAATAAAACAAACAAAATCCAATCACTAAGCACCTAGTTAGTGATTCAAACTGATATCAAAGTGTGTGTGTGTGTGTGTGTGTGTGTGTGTGACTGTGTGTGTCCCATCACCAACCCCTCTTCAGTTATGAAATAATACCTGTCATCTGCCGACTGCTGAACCCTGAAAAGGGGGCAGGTTTTCCAGGTCAGCCCGCCATCTGTCAGCGCAGCCCTCTCCTGTTCCCGCACATTAGCACCCGATTGGCTGGAGCTGGCCCGGGGTGGGCGGGGCCACCCGCAGCCCCCCGCTGGGACCCAGCGGAGGCAGTCACATGCGGACACACTGACAGTGGCAGGCGAGTAAAAGAGACAACATGCACATGTGTTCACGCTGCGTACGCCGACAAGTGCACGGACGCAGTGTACACACACGAGCACGGACACACAAATACACAAAATGAATGAAAATGACATTAATTCAAACTTTTTCAACGACATTTGCATGTAGAAAACAGACATCATGAGGTAAAAACACATTTCTGACAATGCATAGTGTTTTAGTGCATTAACGCAAATTTTGTAGCATGTACATGTGGATGCACATCGACAATTTTAAATATTTTACTCAACTAATTACAAGTGCTAACACTCAGAAAATTACACCATCTTCCACACATGCGGTAGTAAATATGAGCAGTGATACAGTGGAATTCGGCCAGTCCCCAATCTGGATGACTGTAAATAAGTGGGAATTGTTTACCTCAGTTTCTGGACCAGCGGCATCCATCTGAATTTGGCTTTTTTTGATCACGCTGTAAAGCTGCACATCCCTGGAAATGAAATAATTCATGTCTTCAGTTACGAGGAGGAGAAGAGTCACGCTGGTGTTAGCATCCCATCAAGAAATTACATTTAAATGCAACTAACAGCAAACACATTCATTATCAACATATCTGACAAATCACAAGTATGTTTTTAAACTTTTATGGTCGTGTTAAGGCACTGGCAGCACTTGGCTAACATCAGGGAATGATTAAGTTTTGTTTTATTTCTGAAAAAGTCTGCAGGATATGATGATGTATGAAATAAGATTTACCCAAAACCAAACCAACCTTTCCCGAACTAACCTTAAAGTCCGTTTGTTGTGGTTGTGCCGAGGTCCTGCACTCCGCAGGACAGCAATCATCCACCCCGAACTCTTTCCTACGAGATAAATGTTACACGTCATTTGCTCAAATAAACGTTGCATGTGGAAATAATCCACCGCATGACAAAGTCAAGATAAGTGCTAGCTTCCATGCTAGCCTTTTCTGCCTTGTGTTGACTGCATTTCTCTGTAAAACGCTGCCTCGTTAGCAGCGAGGTATCAGCCAGCAGTGTGCTGTGGAAGCAGGCGACAAAGTGAGCAAGCAGCAAACACAAGCTAGCTCACTTTTCTTTTACGTTTTACCTTAAAAGTTTGGTTTGAATCTGCTGTTTTTGTGTCCACACAGCTGAATCGTATCATTTAACCTTTAACGGATGCTCAACTGTTTCATCGGCATGAGAGCGCACCAGTGTGAGCGTGCATACCTGCGGTGGAGGCTGGCGATCACTCATGATTAAAACAAGGTGCACAAATCAGAAAATCAGGGAAACAGATGAATTTCTCTCTGCATGCAGTTGTTTGATTGACAGGTGGAACTACAGCAGAAACGCCTCAACGCTGAGTGCCGTTCAGCAAAGATGGAGGTGAGATTGTTGTTAACCGGGCAGATTATTATTTTCTAATGTATAAAAAGCAGGAGTGCCATGCATTCCCTGCTTTTCTCCTTCCCTCACTCCCTCCCTTCCTCCCTCGCTAGTTCAGCTGTCTGGTCAATGGGACCGGGGCAAGTCGCCAAGCATGTACAGCCAAGCCTCCCTCCCCCTCCTCCTCCCCCTCCACCTCCCTCCCCTCCTTCCTCTCCATCCAGACGGCCTCCTGTTCAGCTGTGCCGCTCGCCGCAGGTTCCAGCCAGGTCAGATGTTCAACACGAGCGACAACATGTTCGCTCCTCACCGCTGTTCACGAGCGTGGCCGCGTCCAACACGGCTATTCCTCAACGGAGAGCGACTTCACAATGATTTCTCTGCAAAGTTTAGCTCGCGTCAGGCTGGAGAAGCCTCTGAAATAACATTTACGACACAAAATCTCTCTACCAAAACCCAAACTAATGAAGTCCTGCTAATTAAACATTCATTCATTGCAGGTTTTATAGACTTGCAGTGCCGCTGTCGTCAGGGAGGATCCTGCATGATAACACTGTGTGGCTCCACATTCCCTGTCACGATATGACAATAAATGAGTGCAATAACTAAACTTCTGCTTCCAAAGTTAAACTAATATTAGTCTTTGCATCCAGGCTGCAGATATTAGCTGCAAGATAAATGTTAATTCTCTTTTCAACCCTTTTTCTGACACAGCTTTTCTATCTGACCACGGATTATATCATTTAAATACGTTTCATGGCTTTTTCCATCTCAAGCAATTTCTTATATTTCTCTGTTCTCTTTCGGCACCTTGTTGAACGCTGTGATTCCAGCTTGTACGACATCATATCATCTTGTTTTGCTTTTGTTCCTGCGCTCTGGCCGTTCACATGTTGGAAAATCCGGAGAGGCCGTGGAGGGGTGAGGGACCAGACGGTAAAAGGTCATTTTAAAACAACAGGTGTCCTAATATGTTCAGACGCAGACGCACAGCTTGGACATATCGGACCTGCCAAGTATGTGTCTATTTAATAGAGGGGTTAATAGATGTCAAGGAGCAAAATGTTAAAATGCACAGAAAAATAAGCAGTTCAACAAGAGAAAATGACTGAAAGTTAATGAAGCTAATTCCACCCACTGAGGAAGATGGTGAGATGCAGGAGAGGAGAAGCTAATAAGTACAATTTAAGCTAACATAGTTGTATTTACACTTTAAACCTTCTGTTCAACCCTCTCTTTAGTGTGGGGATTAAAAAGTCTTGTCTATTTTTTACTTTATGTTCCTTTTTAGTTGCACAAATGCTGAACATTGTTTTTTTCTTTATTGCAGGTTTGTTTTGCTGCTTCCTCCTTCAGTCCTTGATGACTTTGTCAAATCATTTGTGCTCAGGTGCTCCCAGGTTCCTTAAAGTCTCACTGAGCTCACACTGGAACTGAAAACTCTGAATTCATCACTTCTGTGACTTTTAATTACTTTTCCAAGGTATTTAAGTGCCTGATGGTTGTGCAACTCACACTAAATGACACCAGCTTCCAGCTAACGGAGACAACATCTGAAACTCTGCAGAAAGTCACTTTTCCCTGTGCAATGACACACACACATGCTGCACATTCTCCCCGATCTCACACACTCACACACACTGCAGCGGTGGCCCGGGCGCCCGAGTCAAAGGTGCAGGGCTGCCACGCTAGCCGCCCAGGTGCAGAGCAGATAGGGTTGCACAGCGTAAACGGCTAATTCCGGCACGGCTGTGGGAACGCCAGCTGCCCCCGTATTTCTCAAAATCTGAAATTGTTTTGGATTCGCGCGCCAACAGAAGGACTCGACATGCAAGAGTGAAAGCAGCTCGTTTCCTGTGTCTTCCCACGTCAATAAAATAACTGCTCGGTACCGTGGCAAAACCTAACTTCTGTTCTGCAGCCTCCCCTCCTCGCCCCCCGCCGTCTCCCTCTCCTCCTACCCGTGTTTGATAGATGATACCGAATGTGTTTGAGCGTTATCAAAGCAGGAGGACTCGAGCAGAAAATATGCATATGTTTGACCATTAAAGCCTCGCACAATATTGACTGTACTTTTGCAGGAAAGTCAAACGGTTCCACTGCTTTTCTGCTCAATGTATGCAACCTTTAAACCTTCTGCACACTTGTTTCTGCAAACGAGATCGCTGGCAGTTTGAGCCGTAACGAGCAGCACTTTCCACGCAGTCCACGCAACCTTTAAACCTTTAAACCTCTCCAAACTCTCCTTGTTCGGCTGCTGCAAACGCACTCGTAGAGCTCATTTACAAAACGCTTTTTGGAAACCCGACCGATCATTTGGTTCATCAGACAATCAGGGTTGAAGTGCCATTTTGTTCTTTTCTTTTGAAAGTTTGGAAAATATGTTTTTTTTTTTAATTTAGAGTGGAAAAAAACAAATCACCAAGAATTTTTGATGATTCATTCTTCTGTTTAAAAAATAAACTGTAGTCATTTTTCTCAAATCTTTAATCATCGTCTATGTGTTTGTCCTTTTTATTTTTTAGTTGTGATTTATTCTTATTTCATTTTCACATTTTGTTCATTTGCAATATATATTTTTATTTCTCTATATATTTACATTTATATACTTCTTCTTCTATAATGTGACATTAATGATTTACCTGTCAGAATTTTTATTTGTTAGATTTTTAAAATGGAGTTTAACCTGAAATTTATCAGCAGATATTTTTAATAGATTTTCAGATATTTTCTTGAAATCTAAGAAACTCTTGTTTTTGCCAACAAAAAAGTAAAATAAAATATAATCACAAATATAATTAATTACACATTCCATACAGTGTTATGTATTTTTCATACAATGGCACATTAGCGACCACCCGCCCACACCTGAGCCCACATTTGAAGCCCGTGTTGTCTTAATCTCCAAAGATCACATGGAAACTTGCTGAAACGCAGCAAACTCAACAGCACAACAGATGCGTCAACATTCAACACTGTCGATGACACTGCGTGGCTGCAGAAACACAAACCGACTGTTGATGTCGTTTCTGTGGCAGCTTGTGAATTTTTGGCGGGCAGATGTTCTCCGTCAGGCGTCGGTCGACCTGCGAGACGAGATGAAACAGTTTGGACGCCGCCTGACCTGCGGAGGGAAAAGGCCGCGAGGAGGACGGCTCGTCCCGGCGGCCCTCGGGAAGATTTGGGCTGTAGACGGATGGATGTGGACTGAGATCAGCAGAATGGCATCTGCTTTACACACCCACACACACACACACATATAGACGCACACACACACACACACACACACACACACTGCTGAGATATCAGTATTCAGAGCAGAGCTGCTACTGAGCAGCTTTTCTGTGTATTTGTTCTGTTTTAAGCAGCCGTGGAGCAAAATCACTTAACTTCACATTGTAAATTACCCTTAACCTCGCAGCCTCTTTGACTCCACGCTGCTTCCATCATCATAATCTCATGTCGTGCAACAACTCTTCAAACTTCATTTGATGTTAAAGTTCACACAAAAACTAAACACATCAGGCTGAAAAGTGTGTGAAAAGAAGTGCAGTTCATCATAATTTTACATTTGCAACAGTGATGCAGCCATTAAAATGTCTCGGTGACTGTATATTGCTCACATAAAGCGATGGAGCACATGGATGACACAGAGCAGGTGAGACAAGGCTTTGATGCTCAGTGTGTGTGCACTCGTTTCCTTTGTACTTCTGGTGAAGTAGAATAAAATTAATTACAGAGTTGCTCGTTTGGAAGGACATGCATGAGGATATATGTTACAAATTTGAAGTGATGAAGTGAAAATACCTGCAAGCGTCATTGATATTTGGACATGAGGATCATTTCATCCAGGCTGGTGATGTCATCAGGGTTCATTAACCTATTTTTAACAATAAGCCTGATTTGAGTTGGTCCAATGCAAAGATGCTGTTTGAAATGCATTGTGGGAAATGTAGGATTGATGCTTTTGGACTAAAATCTTGCACATTCGGCCTCCAGCAGCTTCAGTTGTGTCCATTTGGTATTTTTTCAGTCTCTTTAAAGGGACATGAAGGTGTTTGACTCTTTAAACCTCGGACCCCTGACCTCTGAACATGTTTATATTGAACATATATACATTGAACTACTCAACCCAACAACTCCATGGATTTGATTGTGGCATCATCACATCAAATGGAAATATTCATCCTAATTATTTCAGAAGTCATCCTGACAGACTTGGTGTCTCTGGAAAGTTTTGAATTTGAAGCAGGGCTCTATAAGTTCTGGCTTGTCTGCACTCTGATGGAAAGTTTCTGTGAGGAAGAAAGTGTTAATCCTCTGAACTCCAGGCAGTTTCTGAATGATTTTTACCCCAAATATTGGAAAAAAGTTGAGGGCTCCTGAAAGAAAACTGAATTTATACAACCTGTATTAAAGATATCTCCTCCTGGCTGCTCCTCCTGCAGCTCAGTCAACTCTATGCAGATTTTTTGTCGAGTGACTGTTAGAGTAAGAAAAAGTGATCTTGAAGAAATGCCACTTATTTTAAGGCTTTTTACTGGCTGTGATAAATGTTGTACTTTTGATTTTTTTTTTTTTTACATGCATTTTAATCCTAAGAATCGGGGTAAGGGATTTAAGTCCCTCCTCAACTAATTTCCCCCCAAATTTCAAATTAAACACAGACAAAGACTGGTAAACAGCTGGAGTAAAAACTGATTTTTGCACGTTTTTTATTCTAGTTTCTGGACCTGCTTGTTCCATCCTCACATGGATCGAAATATTCATCCTGAGATGCCATGTTTTGTTTTTGGCTACATCAAAATCACACTTTGGTATCTTCTCAAACTTTAGGATGTATGCTGGAAATTTCAAGTTTGTCCACACAGCATTAATTTAGGAATTATGGATTTAAGGGGCTTTAAGGTGTGAAGTTAAGGGATTCTGTTGATTCTTGATTTCACCCTCAAGGTGTTTGAAACATGAAGGCTCTCAGGTACTGTCAGGCAGGAACACCTGGCTCCTCTGCAGCTCAGAGCTGATCTCAGGTGATAATTGTTCCTCGACTCTGAATGTTAGAAATGAACTCTTCATTTTCTTTCCCACCAATTAGAGACGTCTGTGGTGGCAGAGCACCACATTGCACTCTTGGACCTTCGTCAACGGGGTGATGAGGCGATTCTCTGCTCGTGTGAAACGGTGCTGGCAGTCTCCGCCGCTCGCATTCATTCCCCATAACCCCCCTCTTCTTTTTCTTTTTTTCTTTTTTTTTTGCGGTTTCCTCCCCCGGCGATGCAGACAGCACAATAGTCTCACTGAGCGGTGACGATTAACACATAAAAGCGACACGGGGAATCTCGCTGCTAGATACTAGCGCACATGAGAGGGCAAAGCATTCATACCATGCCAAGAACTTCAGTGGGAGCCCCTTCTATCTGATTGGTGATCTTTTGTTTTGGCGTTGCCCTCGATTCGGGGGAACGTGCCCAATCAGATTACGGAGAGGGAGGCAGGGCGAGACGACAATCGCTGTTTTCTATTTACTCCTTCTATCTCCGAGCGGCTTCACTTACGGCAGCCAGAGAAAAGTCAAGTCAAAGCGTCTCCATCTCGGTGCTTCAACTTTCGCCCCCTCCTCTTCTCCCCTGGAGTAGATTTGCTTTGCGCAGTCGTGCTTCAGACACTAAAGCTGGATTAAAATCAAATTTAAGCACAATCAGATATTCTTGCAGGCCCACGGTTTTAATCTAAAACTTCAACCGCTGACAAAAGTGACAGGTAATCTCAGGGAACTATTTAAGACACAGAATGAAGACAAATGAAGGATCACTGCTTAAATTAAGTCCCTTCTGACAAAATAAGAGCACATTTTGGAGATAATCTGTGTGCAGAAGCAGCATATAAGGGCCCGAGCCCTTGTTTGCTTATCTAAATCTGTATTTGCATCCTTACTTGTAGCTTAAACCTTATGACAAATCTATGTGTTCACAAATGTGCAATTTTCGAGAGACTAACACAATCTGAAGTCCATGTCAGCTCTTCTGTATCTGCTTCCTGTGCTGGAATATGTTATAAACCAGCCTGGATTTCGACTTTTTAGCGATTTCAGCACACAACATGCCGCAAATCGAGTCTTGTAAGGTATGTGAAGCCACAACGACACACACCTGTAACCTGTAGCAGGTACAACAGGATCATGCAAGGCCCAAAAAGGTCACCTTGAGAGGCATCAGCAAACATCCACACAGCATATTTGATCCGAAAATGAGAAAAACGTCCTGATTTACGATGACTTAATGACGAGATGTGAAAGCTGCAGGAAATACAGTATATATAGAAATATAAATACACAGAAGCAGATCACTGTCTTTGCACAGCCAGTATTTTGATAATGTTGGACATGTTTCCCCCGAGTTTTTTTGACTTTTGACCTCCAGACTTGCAAACAAACTGTCTTTAAGCTGCAGGATTCCACATCAAGGTGATACAGAAACACTAACTATGCATGACACCATTAACGAGAAGAGTGACTGAACAACTCGAGACATTTTGACTGAATTTATTTAAAAAAACTCCTAAATGTGGATAATTTTGTGAAGGCTTTGGGTGCAGTTTGGCTTATTACAAGCGGCTGAAATCTCACATCTGAAGCAGCTTTGATGTGACTCTATTGTCTGTTTTCTGTATCAGCAGCAGTTGTGGCACGTTTCCACTGCGGCTCCGTCTCTGCCAGCTTTGGTCCGAGTTTCAGTTCTGGTGTAAACTCGACTGCAGGTAAGATGCTGAACTTTGTTTCCAGCTTGTCGGGTATATTTAATAGTTTTTAGCATTTTTCTGGTTTAAAATCGGGCACATTAATACTTTAACATCACTGCTGTGGAGTGAATACAGAAGGATCAGACCTAAAAGAGGCAACAGCACTGTCATTGTTACCATGAAGAGTTCCATACTGCATACAGTACTTCTACTCTGGATACATGTACATGTACTGCAGCAGGCAGTGCACATGTGACATATATATACCGTATATTACTATGTGTGTATATTATGCATGCTGATGGCTCATTATGCAGTATACTAATGCACGAGTGTCATAGGTTTGAATATTATATGATAATGATCTCATTAACATATTGTATTGAGACATGTTTTAAATAGATGGAGTCTATTTCTGTGTTTATTTGATATATTATGATGATGTTCTTTGGATGTATGTGCAGCTACAAATAGCAGATGTGATGCTTACAGGCTGAAAATATTGATTAATATTTTAGAATACATGGGCATTGTTCTGCAGATGATACATAGTTCTGCAAAGATATAGATTTCATGTATTTATTATGACAGATTTGCATGTATGTAATATAACTGTGATGATTTTGTGTTTGTGACGCTGTCTTGAACAAAAGCTTTGAGTGTTGTTTCGAGTTTAAATGTTGTTGTGGATGTTTTCATGCGTTTACTGTGCAGACTGATGAACTCTCTTTTACTCATGAGTTACTGCAGACTGTCACTTATCTGATAGGTCACACTTTCCATGACAGAAATCAGGAAAATGACAATAAGCATCATCCATTATGATGCAGTCTGATTGATAAAGAATTTGTCTTTGGAAAATCTTTGGGTGTAACTGATTTCAAACACAGTATGGCATGAATGTGTTCGTATTTTAAGTTTGGAGGTGAAAACACTTCAGTTCCCTTTTAAAACATTTTTGGCATTAAAGAGTCAAATTTATACAGATTGAATATTGGCACAAAACACTGATTATCAGCATCTTCAGTCCTACAGCGAGACGGCGAACAATTGCTGCAAAGGGGAAAAAAAAGCGATGCCGACGAGTCACTCCAACTGTGATAAGGTTTTTTTTTTATTCTGTTTTACTTTTCAGAATTAAAAAAATGCTTGAACCTAAAAATCTGCAGCTTAAAAAAAGAGATGATCATGATTAAGGTTATAGCTCCACTCAAAAAAAGCAGAAAAAACTCGTCAAATGTGCAACTGAAGGAGTTTGTGGTAATTAAGGCTGTTTCCTCTTCTGCTGTATTTACATTTTGATGGTTCAACAGCACAATTAGGGATCTGAGATACTGTCCAGACTTAGCTGTCAGGAAGAGAGTGTGTGTGTGTGTGTATGTGGATTTACAAGCCAAAGCCCCTTGTTGATGCCGACTGGGGGGAGATCCAGACTGTGCAGACTGACCACGATGAGTTTTTATGTTGTTTTCAATTCCACTTAGCATCAGCGTTCAGACGTGTGTGTGTGTGTGTGTGTGTGTTCAGGTCTTCGATTGGATTGCTCACATAATGAAAGGTGCATTTCAGTTTTTCAAAAGGTCAAATGTCGTGACCCTGAAGCAAGCAGGAATCATTTATCAAACGAACTCCAATTAGACCCACAGGTGCCTCTAATCAGTGTTGGCTCATTTCAAAAATATTAAGAAAAATGACGATATTTTTGACCGAATGTGGCGTTATTTTAAAGATAACCGCTGGTGAGCAGAAGATGTTAATAAGTACAGTAGGTGTCAAGAATGTCACGCTTTAAAACTGTGTCATGTTGCTGTAATTCGGCATTGAAGACACATGTTTTAGCTGCATCAAGAAACCAAAAGCAGATGATATAATATAATATATAATCAATAAATCGCCCAGATCAGCCTCTAAAAAGACGGGCCATCCATCTTTGAGTTTGACAGGAGAAGAGATGATGAGAGCGATGACGGATGATTACTCTCTCAGTTTCATTCTATGCATTCACAACATCAGAAAATTGCAGAACGTCTCCGGTCCCAGAGACGGTATTTACTTTTCGACAAATTTAAATAAATACTTCCAAAATGAGGAATCAAAGCAGTGCATCAAGCGAAAGTTATCAGACTAAAAATGGGCAGAATGCAGAGAGACGACACCAGGAAATGAATTATTATGAGGCATGAAAACAAACAAACAGAGAAAATTAGATTTTAATACTTTCTAAGGACTTAAATCCAGATATTTTTACTGCATATATCCACATACACACTCATTAACATATATTGTGGATTACAGTTAAATTTGGGGATATGAAATATATCTGTGTAGATAGATATATATGCATTTGCTTATTTCCTAAAATTTTGGAGAAATATTATGCATTCAGTACATGTTTGTGACTCTGTGTTCGATGATATTTTGGTTTGATTTCAAGACAGAAAAAAAACGACTTTATGAGAAAATGGATATTTGACACGAGAGCATCAACAGATCTGCTTATCATAAACATCTAATTTAGATTTCAACCAAAATGAGCCTTTGACGTGCTGATAATGACGCAAACATTAGCCTGTATTTTGTGTAAGTATTGTTAGATTTGATCACCGTGCCAAATTATTCCAGATATTCACGGTTTAGCCCAGAATATTCTCCTCATTAAGGAGGAAAAGCCTTTGATATTTCATTTAGACCATCACAGGACACTAAAACTCTCCAGACTGGTGAAATTATTTAAGAGTTGGATGCACTTTAAAGCTACAGAATAACAGTGAAACTCTTCATTTATTCAGTACTCTTTAAAAGAACTATAAGTTTACTAAAAACACTAAAAATCTAATCAGAAAGTCAGGATGTTTCTGTTTTTGTCTTGCTCTGGTGCCGGAGAAGCCTCCTTTGTGTGTGATATTTAATAAAAACTGAACATTGGTCAGCTTCTTCGCGCAGGGAACAGAGGGTGAGCAGTGTTTGGAGGCTGAGCAGCACAGTGAGAGACAGATTTTAAACTGTAGGGTGCAGCAGTCGTCTTTCAAACAGGACGAGCTGGAAGCAGCCGCAGAGCCGAGCGGAGCGGAGAGCTGGAGGTGGAGGAGGCAGAGCAGACCGAGGCCTGCACACAAGAACCACTGACGCTCCCAAATGAAGAAGAGGAGGAGGAGGAGGCAGGAGGGGGTGATGTGTAATTACAGACTACATACCAACACCCCGTCGTAATTTACATTACTTGATGTCGTGGAAAAATATTAGATGAAGATTGTTTTCATCCGCAGTCAGTAACACGACGGAGGGAATCCAGGCGAGTGATGCAGGATGGGAATGTGTTCACACACACACACACACACACACACATATCTAACAGGCCACTTGACCACTTAAGTTGCAGCGATTATGCCATTAACTGACATGGACCTTCAGCCAATTCGCAGCGTCACAGAGCGGCGGCCAATCACAGGGCGAGGTGGCCGAGGAGTCGTCACATTCAGCCTGCCGTTTGGAGTCTCTGCACTTCCTTGTGTCGCTTCAGAAATGTGCGTTACGTTTGAAGTGTGGATGCCTCGCTCTAGTTTCAGGCGTTTGACCAAAAGAAGCAGCTTTTACTGGAGCTTTCAGTCGCTCCTCACGGCCTTCATTAGAGCTTGCTGAGAATTTCATGTGATGTGTGTCGCACTGGGATTCAGTTGAGGGTTTTCAGAGCCAATAAAGGTGCATTTTTTGGATCCATATGGCTTCAATTTGGTGATAATGTTCATATTTTGCAAAGACAGGACATGTGCTCAGTAATTCCCCAGATCTGTTATTATACAAGGGTGGAGAGCTTTGAACACACCATCACTGAAACTCTCACGAATTCTCAAGTCCAGATTACTGAAAGTAAGAAGTTTAATGTTGAAGGTACAGCTGCAGCTACAGGACTGGTGCTACTGAGTCCCGCAAAAGAGCCCAAGGTGACGTCTCCAAACTTTTATGCAACCAAAAGTGCATCCAATTTACAACAAGGAAATCAGAATTATTGCTCTTTATATTGCATTTCACGCAATTCACGACATAAGACAATGGTGAGCGTGTTTGATTTGAGCAAACGTGTGAATTTTTGGACTATTTGCTTTCAGTGAAATTAAAGTTTGACTCCATATTATGTTGCTTTTTGAGATAAAAACCCAAACTGTTTCTGTATTTCAGAGGCTTGCATGCCCGCTTCCAACCACAAGCAGGTAGTGATAAATCTGTACTGACTCACTCTGAAAGCAGCACATTCAGGCAGAGAGAGGTTTCAAAGCGTTTGCAGTGGAGAAGGTGTTGCAGGCTGTTTGCCGCTCGTCCGAGTGATTTAGAAGGAGCCTCCAGTCCGTCCACGTCGGCAAAGGTGCAAAGTTCAAGCGGGCCCGCGGGTATCGATTTTGAGAAGTTTCTGTCGAATCGTGAGACTGAAGCTCGTCGAGGCTCTCTGAGCAGAAATATAAACGAGATCGATCTGCTGCTTGATGTTTCAGAAAAGTTAAAGTGTCAGGATTGACTGTTTGAGCCCCAAACGTACACACAGTGTCAAACTTATGAATCTGCAGCACCGAGCGCCTTCATTCATGTCCAAGCTCATCGTGATCAAACAATTTGCCTGTTTTGCTTCCACTGATGGAAGCCCAGGAGTGACATCACTACGTTAAAGTAAAAGGTCTTTTATAAATCTGTGTGCATGACGTGCAACAAAATAAACATTATTCTGCAATCCAGTTTTCATTTTTCATGAACATGCTTGGAAAAACATTGCAAAAGGTTCAAATAAAACTGAAAACTCAACGTGTGTTTAACGTGCAGCTTGGTACAACCCCACCATGTGAAAAAAATAATGTGGAATCGACGTTTTATTGACAATTTGTAAATGTAACTGGAATTTTGCCCTTAAAGTTAAATAATTTTGGCTGTTGGACAGTGATAACTGTGTTACTGGATTTTTATTTTTTAATATAGACAATCGCAAGGCTCGCCATGTATTTTTATATGTTTATGTGCCTCAAATACTTTAGCAAATTTCACCTAAAAACAATAATATATTTTTTAAATTGTACTTTTTTTTGTCCATTTTTTTCATTATACAGTCATCAGGGTGCTCCCATATTGTTTCTTTATATAAATGTATAATTTAATGTTTCCTTCTGCAATCAGACTGTTCTCAGTATTTTCCAGTCAATGACATTTTCTTGCAATGAGCACAGCTTTTAAACTTCCAATAAAAATAAAGTTCAAGAAAAATGGGAAAAAATGTAAATTAAGATGATGATTATGAGTGAAATAAACAACCAATGGTTAAGAGTGTTTACAACAGAGCTTTTTGAATTATTAATTTTTTTAAACCTGTTTCTGAAAACAGAAATGACACCAATGGATAATAATGATTCCTTATCACACATCATACACAGATATGGGAAATGAAATTTCAATTTGATTGAATGCTTTCAATTTAAAGTCATCCCTGGACTTCCGTACCCAAAGGCCAACACGACATATGAGACCATCCTTTTTCTGCCTGGTCTTACCTTTTTATCTTCTCCCTGCTGAACCTGCACCTGAAAAAGATGGAAGGTTGAGTCTCTTTAAGTACACGATCGGTAAATGACACTGACATGGACGTCCACAGCGGCTGTCACATGAATAAGACGCATTAGTAAATAACAGTGGGTTGATAACGGTGAAAATGCACCATCAAATGTACTTCATAATGCTTTACGGCTGCCATTCCCTGACATTTATATATCACTTTTTAGTGGTGGGCCAATGAAACGCCGGCTTTGAAATAAAGTCGGCCATGATTCATGTCTCTGCTGTGTCAGTCTTACATTAATATTATGACCATATCCATCATGTCGGCCATCTATAATGAACAGATGCTGTAAAACACAATTTGGCATGACAAGAGGGAGAGGTGGAGGGAGAGTCTTTCATTGACGGCAGCGTGGCGCCTTTCAAACGGGCAGTGGAGCTCGAACCGGCACGAATCCGCAAAGGAAGCCGCTTATTTCCCTGCACACCTGAATGCGACGTCATGCGTCAGGAAGAGCACAAGATGTCAGAGTGTAAGAAAAGAGGCGTTGTGAAACTGTGATTAGATCATCTTTCTTATTAGCTGGAATTAGATCAGTAAAAAGGATGAAAAAGCAGCCCTGTCTCCGAGAAATTACTTTTGTACACAGCTAATTTGCAATAACAACGACACTTTGAAGGAAACATAATGCAGACAGGGCTACGTTTTCTGTTAACATAATGAGGAAATGTTCACCAAGTGGCTTTGGTGATGCCTAAACGTCAGCACAGGCAGGGGGCTGGACCTGAACCCTGGACTCCGGTGTCACGGTCCTGCCAGCCATCCACTGGTCGGTCCATTGGTTTCAATCATTTAAAATAAAACCTTGTGTCTGATGTTGTCTCTGGCAGCGATTATGTTTGTTACCACAACGTGATTATGAAAACAATTTAGGAATATACAAACAGAATTTCTGGGAGACTGGGTTGGAAAAAAGTTGAAGGGCACGAGGAGTTCACGACGAAGTCCAGGAAGAGCTGATCTGGTGATCTGAAGGTAAAAAGAAGGCAAGACGTCTGTGTTGACTGGTGGATGGTAGTTTTCAGACATGTAGGTCAGTGGTTCTCACACATTTTGGTTCATGACCCAGTTTGAACAAAGCGGTTCACGGGCTGTACATGGACTGATTTTTCCTGCTGTGACTGTTCAGTGATCATATTGAGGAGAGATAACACTATCCGGTATTACACAAGGAAAAAGGAAAGCTGAGACGGAGATTTATCTTGTGACGGGGCAGGTCCAGACCTCATTGCTCAGGACACCTGGTCTAAGTTGTTTCAGCAGCAGTTTCAACATGAAACACGTCTTCAGCACACACTGAAGCTGTTTCTTAAATGCTGCAGAGTCTACAGAGGCTACATATTCAGACCTTCAAATAAACACGACAATTACTGTGTGGTGTTTGTTCAACGCCAAGGAGGAAGCATTGTGCATTCGAGCTGCAGGATTTTGTGCACTTGCATAATGAAAGCAGGCAGATTTACAGGAAATATTTCCTTGTTCATGACCTTAAATGCAGCTTGTGGGTCCTAGATGTTACATGACTGTTTTATATTTCAATGTGAGGCAGCTCTGTGCAGAAAATGCATGTTTAAGTGGCTTTATGCTACTTTTAGACCCAGTTTTAACCTGCATGTCACATTTTTTGATCAGTAAACGAACAGAAATATTCTTTTTGTTGGAGTAGTTTGATTTTTTGTGTTGCATGCAGATACAGGGGAAATCTTCGTTTGTCACCTGGCAACACATCAGATGCATCTCATGATTCAGAGACTGAGGTTGGGAACAACTGGTCTAGATTACATACTGTATAAGTATATTTCAAAGTGAAGCCAGTCATCACTACATATGGAAACATAGCCACTAAAATGCTGTTTAAGCTCCCATTATAGGTAACCTAGACATATGTTTTCAATGAGATTTCTCCCATTTTTAACCCAGATGCCTTTTGACCAGCAAATTACCAAAGCTGTGGGTTTGTGTCCATCTCAAGCAGACTTTGCATTGGAATTGTGGGATTTTTTTTGAGTACTTGCATGTGGGAAGCACGCAGGTATGAGAGAGCATGTGGAAACCAAATGCATCAATATTTTGATCTCTGATTACAGAGCTGATTTATTTAATGTTAAAATGTCATTTAAAGCATAAAAAAAGGTTTCAATGAAGAAAAGAAAAAGCTCTAGTTTTGTTCCAGTGTGTAATTTTGATGTCCTGGATTCACATATCTGACTCAACAGCCTGGTGTAGTTTTCATCATGAATCCTCCCATCAGGAAACCTGAGAACAGAGAGTTCACATCACACCCGACACCAAAAATACTCTCCAGCTACTGCACTATATTTGACCAGCAGTGTACTATTTTGTGGCCGGGCCACATGCTGCGGTTGTAGGTGTCTTCTGTCATCTTCCATTGTGGGCAGAGACTAGATTTTCTTTTTTTTTTAATGTCTTTGAGACACTCGTAGTCAGCGCTGAATTCTTCTCTGAGCTGCTGCTCAAACAGATTCTTATAGCATTTTGCCAGATTTCACGCCACGTCTCAGCTGTGATTTCTACGCTGAAGTCGTTCTCCTGCATCTGTTTGGTAGCCTGTGTGATAACGCAGGTGGTGGCAATCAGTACAGACTCTAATATTTTGAAGAGGAATGGCTGTTTGTGTGTGTTTGCGCTTCGGAGAATGGCCAATAAAGCTCAACTGGGCTTCTAAAAATGAAGTGTGAGTAAAAGTAGAGTCTGTTTTTGGGCAGAAATGACTGGGCGAGACATTTTATTCTTCTCCTTGATAATGAATGGCACAAGCTGCTGTGCATGCGCCCGCATTTGCACCCAATGAGGCTCACTAAATTCATAAACGTCCATGAAAACTTTCAGTTCAGGTGAGATACAAAGAGAAAAATGGTCAAATTGAAAAGTGCCTGCAGGTGAAGTCACAGAAGTAACATGAAAACCATCCAGATAATCCAATTATCTGCCGAATCCCACCTTCTTCGTGTCAAACGCGAACCTCTAACCCTCACACTGCTCATTCTCACATCAGGAAAACTGTTTGGCTCTTAAAACGCACTATTTCAAAAATGCTAATTTCCTAAATGTGTTTTGCCGACTGCGTCTGCAGCGCTGATGGAGGTGCACATTTCTCCCCCCTCGTACACTTTCATTTCCCCTCTCGGCCCGTTGAAAATTACACACAGCCTTGTTTTGTATGCAAAGATACTTCCCTTGCTCAGGGAAATTTTATTTGTACGCCGTCTTTCCTGCTAATGCAACAAATGAGAAATGGCGATCCGGGCCTCGGGAAACGCTCGGGCCCTGCAACTGGCACTGTGATGTTTGAGCATAAGCCTCTCCTTTAAAAAAGCGTGTTGATTCTCCATACCCCAATATTGACCGACCGTCTCTGTTTGATGTATGCATGCCCCCCCTTCCACGCACACACACACACACCCATAAACTCCCCCACTGCCACGCAAACCCAATGTTTGGGCTTAACTTGTTAGTTCTGCTTCTGGAATGGCTGCTGATGCCCCGAGATATTAGTGTACGATCGACTGTTGTGATGGACCGACCGACCGTCTGTCTGAGCGAGAGTTTGCACGCGCTCGCCGATGGGTGACGGGTGTGCTGCGGCGTCTCGCAGCACAGACTTTGTCATGTTCGTGTGTGTTTGCATTGGAAAGGATGAGGGGGTTGCATGTCTGTCATTTCACAGAAACACACACCTGCGTGCACGAGGCGCCCGCTGTGAACTCTTTTGCTCAGAAACTAAAGAGCGTACGTGCTAACGCCAGGGTGATGATTTTTTCAGTGGGAAAGACAGACTGAGTTTGTAATTGATAAAGTCCATGAGTTTGAATTAGAACACACACTCTGCTAAGCTTGGTTAGCCTCACATTTAGATATAAACCTTTTGACATGACTACAAGCCAATCAGAGCCAAATTAGACAATATTATTCTTATTTTTGTAATATTTTTTCTCCAAATTCTGAGATATGTCGAAAAGTTCAGCCAACTACACAACTGGGGTGAATGGGATTTTGTCTGTCGTGCCTGCAGCATTAAAAACAACCCTGTTTTTCAGTGTAACTGTGAAAAACACAACAGAGGAAATATGTACTTATCTTACTAAATCTCCTGACAGCGATATCTCAAAACCTGTCCAAATAAAACTGCCCAATCTGCATGGCGAGCTGCCATCAGAGGTAACTGAGAACACACAATTTTATCGCAATTTGGATGAAACAACCCTCTGAAGAGCCTCAGGACAAACAGCCAAGAGCAGAGAGGCATAAAGAGAGGATGCAAAAAAATATTGTATCGTATATCACATAAGTTTTATGTGTTTCGATATGAATTATAAACTGGATAATTGCGTGCTGCGTATGTGTGTACTGCAACAGTGTTTCTTTGTGTGCATTAAATGCATTAAATGCATTAGTTAGGGAACTAAAAGCATGATTCAATAGAGACTACTGTGGCACCAGAGGTCAAATCCACCAAACGCAGCACCTGATCCATCACGCAAAGCCATGTGCAGCATGTACAGAACGAGTGACACTTAAGTCAAGAAAATCTCACTACACTGAGCTCTTTCTGTGCTTTCCCAGTGGGACACAGGGCTGTTATTAAAGCAGAAATATCAGCATAGCAGATAGGTATCTTCTTCAGATCGAAGATAATCCCCGCTGAGGCTCCGCGCCAAGATATCGAGAGCTGCTGCGAAGTTATCTCACCAGGAAAATATCCTTGTTTACTAAAGTGGCTGAACAGTGTAAACCTAATTACTCTGAACTAGGTCAGAAATCTGCTACTGAGTAAAGAGTAATCAAACTGAATATTTAATGGTGTATACTACTGCATTTTCCTCCCAAAAACCACACTCCGCAGTATCTCTCCTCCTGTTTTCACCTTTCCAAAACTCCTCACAGACTTCCTGCCCATCTGTAATTTGTTAATCAAATCACCTGATGAGAACCCTGCAGTCTGGTTGTGATAAAGAAGGGGAGAGGAGGGGGTTTCTATTAATAGATCAGTTGACTTGTGGCCTGCAGATGACGGGAAGAGGGGCCTGTCATGAGGAATGCCTTTGTTATTTTCCGTCCAGGGAGGAAATGAATTTCTTGTGATTTTTCAGAAAGGCTGCCCGTGGGCGCAGGCGTCGCCGCTCCGAGGCTCGCGCAGGGAAACAGAAATAGAAAGGCGAGTCAGTTGATGTGATGATGGAACACTTTCCGGGTTTTGATGCGTCCGCTGCAGAGAGGATCGGTCTCAAAGAGGTTGGGCGAGGACGGGCTCGTGTTGAAAAGGTTTGGAGATGGAGCGAGCTTCAGTACGGGAGGCCCGTCCCGCTTTCTAAACCGTCTTCATTAAGTCCAAGAACGTATTGTGTCGTCATTTGATGTTCCTGTTGGAGAGCGATGAAGAGCTCCCGTCAGCTTGCTTTGAACGCATGTTACAACTTTTCCACGAAGGAATCAATGTTTGATGCGTCCGGCCAAACCTTGAGCTAATGTATGTTGGCGGGAAGCAGGTTTTACAAGTTGTATCCGCACAGTGACGGGTTTATCCGAGCCGTAATGAGCTCTTCTCCTGCAAAACAGCAGCAGTTATTGATGAATTCACCCTGAAACATGAAGTTTTTAATGGACAAACTTGCAACCTTTCAAACATTCCCCCTCCAGTTCACTTGTGCTTTCTAGTAAACTATTATTTGATATACTCTGCTTTAATTGGCGTTGAGTTCTCTCCATTGTAAGCGGCGCAGGGTGGGGCTGTTCACACCGAAATTACAAAGTCGATTACCATGATAATAAAATGTGTCCACTCGGTAAAGAGACCATGTGGTCTATGAAAGGACGGCCAGTTCCGCCAGCTCTTATTGGTGTAGTCTGGTTTGGCTGCAGCTCCCCTTGTTCTTGGAACCGGTATCAAATGGCACATGAACACTATAATCGGAGCAATTTTCCAAACATCTTCAACTTCCACCGCACAGAAACGGATCCAGGAGTGCGGCAACAAAACCGGGCCTTATGTCAACTTCTGATTCCAAAACGTTAATGATCTAGATCAAAAGGAGCTTCACAGACTACTCGCTTTTGTGTTTTCCGAGTCCTTTTCAAACACTGCCTTTGAAGGTTGAATACATGCCCAGAAAACGGTTTGATTAAACAGGTATGTGGGATGGTTAAACATATTGAAGACACTAATTACTACTGAACGCTCTGTGGTGTGGGGCGCTGGATAAGGATGTGGAGGAAAGGCCTCTGGGCGCAGGCAGAAAGTCGTTTTTTGAATTCGAGCTGATCCAACAAACACAATCTAGATTATTTCATTTGAAATTAATGTCATTTGCCTTATTTTCATCACGGACAGGGAGATTTTGCTGCCCTGCAGCCGATGTCAGCTTCTGTGGAGGAGAGACCCACTTCCAGCCTGAGCACGAGGGATAAAGGACAACAAGCACTGCTTGAAAAAAGACTTTTGTTTTTATGCTTTTCCAAACTTGAAATATTAACAATCAGAGCATTTTTTGGACTGATGCACCTGCAGCTGGAGAACAGAGGATTTAACCTCTCTGAAGCTCCTTCAGTTGTCTCATGTTCCTGTTTATTGGCTTTGGACTGGATTTACATCCACTGTTGAGTTTGATTGGGTGAAATCTCTTTAAACAACGTGTTGTCTCGGGCTGTCATGTTCCAGATGTGCTCTGAGGTGATAAAAATGAACGTACATTCATGTAGGTCACTTTAAAATCGTACTGTGCACTCAGCAGCTTTGTGAGCAGCGCTCAGCAGTTTTGCAGCCCAAACCAAAACCCGATGCTTTGTTGGGACCCATTGGGTTTGAGCCACTTCCTAGTAGGAAGCTTTGAGTTCGGCTGGGTCAGTTTTGGTTCTTTTGAAATGTAATGTATTAAGAATTTGCCTTTTCTGTCTTTGATTGTGCCAAACATCTCTATAAATGTGTCTATTGTGCTGTAAACAGATAGGCAAACATGTTGCATCAGCCTGAAAATATAACTTGGGTTGAATTCAGGCCATTGCGCAATATCGGTCACGCTCAGCTCTTAAAGACACAGCTCTTGTCTTAGGTGGAACTCTTCTGCTTGTGGACTGGGTTTGCTGTGGGTTTTTCCTCTCAGACCATGTACAGACTGCCCTAAACACATGCAGTGGGCCACAGCCTGACAGGAGCCTTACAATACACTACTCAGGGTGAAAAACACCAATATTTAATTTACAGGGGCTGATGTGTATATATATATATATATATATATATATATATATATATATATGTGTATATATATATATAAAACTGAACATTATTTAGGTCTCCATCAAGTAAATCATGTGAATTGAAGTATCGTGTTCATAATACAGAAACTAACGGTGCATTTCTCATTATTTTGTTCCAAATATGGAAGGCACAATGGACAAAATTTGAATAACTTCTTATAAAGGTGAGTAATATGAATGTATGGAAATGCAGAAAATCAGATTCACACACGTGGTCTGGTCAAAGCACCGTCTCCTGAAAGCAAACCGACACCCATGTGACCTTTGTTGCCGTGTTTGCGCACTGACGATGATTAGCGACTGGAGAGTTACGGAGGTGTTTGCAGTCTCGTGTTGACCTCCTGTAAAAGCCCCGCATGAATAATTACATTAAAAGACTACACATGAATGCACAGTTGTGTAATTATTCATAGTTTCAAGCCATTTTGATTTAAATAAATCATAGGTGAGTTCCTCCTCTGACTGCCCTTGGCATTTGACTTTGGTTTTAGGTCCCTCTTTGCACGATTTCTCTGCTGTGATGTGGACCGAGAACACTTTTGACACATCTCTCGAAACACACTTCTAATTTGTCCCCCAGGCGCTGGTTATGACGCGAGCTGACACTGAGGTCTGACAACATGACTTCTTTCCTCCTCTGGCCAAAGCTGCCGCAAAGCTGCAGCCTCGCCCGCCTCCAGACCGGAGAATCGGGGTGTCTTACAATTGAGTTGTTCCCCTCCCCTCCCCTTTTGGGACATCGGTTCGAATTAACGCCACCGCCGTCTGACTCTTAAGGCATCGCCGCTGACAGCTGGAGCGCTCACACACACCAGGTGCTTCTGTCTCCGCCGAGGTGCCTATGACACCTACCTGTTTTTTAGCCCCCGACCTGTCAAGGGAGCCAGATTTAATTAACGTAATGATCAAAGCAGGAAAAGCAAGTTTAGCCCTGAGGTAGCAATCCCAGTGAGCCGCGCGCTCGCTTGCTAATTATTTAGCATTAAGGTAGACGGCGCTTATGCATACATGACTACTTCAAAGATTTGATTGGGGTTTGGTTCGTTACAACAGCAAAGCGCCTGGAGGAGCCGGTGGTGACATCAAAACATCAGTGTGGATAAATCTGCTGGTGTAAAGCGTCTCGCTCTCAGCCACCAGGTAACCTTTCTTTATCCTCTCTGACAGCGCCTGTTCACAACAAACATCAGCTGTGTGAATTTAAATGAAGGGACACAGGGGCAAGTTCAGGATGCGATGACGAGGGAGATGAAAGTTTTATTTTAGGGCACTGAGAGGAGCGGCTGAGCGGCCTGACCGCGGTGTAAGGTGACCCCGAGGGATGGCGTGCCGCCGCCACGGCTCATCAGCTGCAGCCTCAAATGAACTCTGAGGGAAGGATGAAAAATAATAAAAATACATCAATTAATAGATGCTAGAAGTCATGTGCTGACAGGCAACAAGCATCTGTAGAAGTCCTTTACGTTTAGATGTTGGGATGCAGAAGTTGTTGTTCAGATGCCCAAAAACGAGATGTTTGATCTGATGCCTTGAAGCAGGTGTGATGAGATTGGCAGCTCCACTGGCCAATCACACGCAGGTAAAGCTGGGCGCAGTTAAACCACACAGTAAACTCACAGCACTGACAGAAATGGGAACTAATTAGAATTTCCATTTGCTAATTTTCTGCTTTTCAATCCAAAGAAATTTGACAGAACATGAAATTCAGAGTAATTTTTAGGACATTTCTATTTAATGTTCCTGCTTTTTTAATGGAAAATGACTTTAACAAGAGGACCCTCACTGCACCATCTGTAAATCTGATGAAGGCTCTCCATCAAAACATAGCTCTAAGGCATTTCTGAGGTAGCTGTTGGCCTCCAGCTGTTCTTTGCAAAACATCAATTTAGTTTTACTTGTGGGACTGTTAACACATGTATGAAGTGACTGGGAGTCCGATTAAGTCATTCTTCTTCTATTTCACTTTTGGTTTCATTCACTTTTGGAAGATGTGTGGTTTGATTAGAGAGGAACTCCATTCTAAACCAAGCAGAATGGACGTTAGCGGAGTCCAATGAACACGCCGTGTGCCAGCAACCACCGTTTCTGCTGTTGCCAGGAAAAACTGTCTCTTTCCAAGGCTATTCCAATGACAAATTCAACAATTCTCCCTGTAATTTTGGACAATATCGTCCTCAATTTGCATAAAGCAAATTGTTATTCATTTTAGTCCATGTGCCAGAGATCTGATGGTGTTGCAATCCCCGTTGTCGCCAGTAGAGTTTAATGTCTTAAATTAACACCAAGACTTCATAAAGTCTTTAATGCTGTGTAGTTTTTATTGTGGATTTAGACATCATCATCTCCGAAAGTCTGTCCTCTGTCTCTTCGGAGAGATGTTGCATTTTTGAATCGCATTACACCAATTACTCATGCTCACTTATTTCCTCTTATTTGGTGGTCAGGTGTCTGTTTATGCCTCAGGAGTGTAGTCCGGGTATAAAATATAGTCAGAAATTATTAGAAAAGCCTCTCTGTCTCCATGATCCTCGGCTGAGGTTCATCTTTGATTTGTGTGGAGACCAGTTCTTTGAATCTTACCATGTGCCTGCCTCTGAATCTTCAGCCAGGGCCTAATGACAAAAGATTGTTTTCATCTCTTTATCTGGATCCTCAGCTCCACAGTATGATTGATCTCGAAGTGGGACCTTTTCTGCTAAGGTATGGTAGCACATTTAATGGATTTCAAGGGTTTTAAAGGGGAGGAACATTGCGTATTTGAAACATCCTGGCTTGACCGAAGCGCCATTCAGTTTGAAAAGCCATGTAATTATGAGCTGAATGAATTCAGAGTTCTGCAGAGTTTGTTGTCTCGTTCGATGAGTTAAAGCAGGCCTCCAGCCGTCAGCGAAGCCGGGTCTTTCCCTCCGGTGTACGACATGAATAGACAAGAAAAGAACAGCCCTCAGACTGACACACAGGGCTCTCATTGAATCATGTGAGCTAAGACAGGGGGAATTTCTGATAGCCCCCATCTTGGTGCACAGCCGTAGAGACAAAAGACCTCACTGTCTGCTGCCGTGGAGCAGCGATTTACCTCCAGGCACTGCCAAATAAAAAAAATTAAGAAGAGAAAGAAAGAAACGACCTCCTGGTTTTGGGACCTGAGCAGTTGCTCATTGTTCCACTTAAAATGAAAATCCCCGCTCCTCTGTTGGGGCCCCCAGTAACCTGTTCGAAAGCAGCTGGTGACCACCTGTGGAGCAAGTCAAATTAGGGAAGGATTCCTACTGTTTCTGTTTATTGTCTGCAGGTTTTTGTGTGTGGTTTTGTACTTTGGTCCTGCTCGCTGGTGGTGGAGGTGGGTCGACTGGCGGGACAGCCAATGGCTCCCTGGAGGCTTTTGTTTTGTTATCATCAGGTTTTTTCCCCCTTTTGGCGGAGCAATAATGCAGCTCTTGTCATGTTTGGCTGCTTGTCTTGAACACGAAAACGAGGTTTGGTGCAGCATCTGCACAGACTTTCTGGAGGTGATTCTGACGGTTGGTGAGATTCTTGGCAGCCCAGAAAGGTCCGCGAGCCTTGCAGTGACACAGACTCACTTGCGTGACTGCCTTTCAATCTGCAAAAACAAAAAAGGAAAAAAAAAAATGGAGAAGATGGAGATGAGATATGACCTCTGTTCATTTTCCCTCAAATTATCCAATTTGGCCTTTATGAGCGTCCATAGCCTGGGAGCCTAGAATTCCTTTTTCATCCGAACAAGAGGTGCTCTTGTTTGCCGCTGTGACCATTCGGCACAGAGATAGAAAACAGATATTAATCATCATTTGGACACACCGAGGGAAAAAAAAAAATCACTTACGGGTCACAACGAAATGAGTCAGTATCGCAAAACTGCAAAACACGGTGGCTCTTTGTGTCCGCTTCCCGTTCCCAGGAATGCTGCTCGTCCCATGACTCGAGGTGGGGTTGGGGAGGTGAATGACATCACCGGTCGTGCTCACATTTGAATTCTGACACAGTGGCACCTTGTGTTCCCAGTCACCCCCCACCTCCCAGCCATCTCCTCTCTGAAGCCTGGATTGTGCCTGGTGCTGCCTTTTCTTTCCCCCCTCAAAGAATACCTCCTTTTCTCTTCCTCCTCTTAAGCAGCTGCCTGCGTATGAAGTGGAGAAAATGACACTCCATCTCATGATGAATGGTCCTTGACCCCTGGAATCCGTTCCTGTGGGGCCGCATTTACATAAGCCAGGAGATCTCGCGCGCTCACATGTTTACATCCGGGAAAAACAGCCGCCGCTCGCCGCTGCTAAGGTGCTGCAAATGAAGATTAAATATTTGTTGATCAACCTCAGCTGTAAATTGGACAACCTTTGCTGCTGCCTTTTCCCTGTCAGCTCTCGCTTTCTGGTTTGACACACATCCGCACTGGTGGGGTTGCCTCGCTGAGAGCCCTTTTGTTACATGATTAATTACTCTGAGCAACAGTTATGGCGGGATTAACAATTAGCTAGACCTGTCAAACAGTCAGTCTAAGATGGCAGACTAATTGAGCGGCTGGTTGGCCATTGTGTCCCAGTATAAGGCCAAGGAAGTGGGGATGGTTCACAAGCCTTTCATCTCTTTTACAGGCCTAATACCGCGGCAGAAAAGGGCCCGCTATCAGGCGCAGGGAGCTCGGGTAATTTTTCATGAATATTCATCTGCCTCCTCTATCCGCAGTGAACTTTGCAAAGTTACCTTCATGGTGCATGTTCTGGAAGTCTGCTGCTCTTGTTCTGTTCGAGAGGATGTTCACTCACTGTAAAAAGTTGGACGCACTGCAAAAAATGTCCATCATACCAAGTCATTTAGTCCTTTTTTTTAGAATTTGGATGGAAAATCTCACTTTTTTCATCCTTTTCCTGAAAATAAAGTGTCAATCTTGCCTTATCTTGCCACTCATATTTCTAAAAAATGTTGGGAAGGAGTCACAACATCTACCCCGCTGGCAGATTTCTACTCTTCTTTGTTGGAGAAGTGAACAAAGCGCTTATTTTTTGCAACGCTGCAGCTCTGGAAACGCACTCAGCGCACCCCGACACGTAAAGATGACGAGCCGACTGAACTAATCTCTTCACTGGTTAATCATCATCACTAACAGAGACAAAAAGAAAAGGAAAAAAAAAAAAAAGATCAAACCCATTCCAACCGGAGTCCAACAAAGAAAAAAAAAGGACCAGAAAAGTTTCTTGTGAGCCAAGTTTTGGATGAGAGAGAGAGAAAAAAAGAGAGAAACCTGCAAGGCCACACAACTGAAGTGGCTTCCTCAAAGAGTTTTTATCCCCGGTGTCCATGGGAAGAACCCCAGCAGAACAGCTGCAACGGCAAGCCATGGCTCCTCATGAAAGGTTTTGCCTGGAGGCAGGGAGGCGAACGACTTGATCGTGAAGAAAGTCAATTGTTTTCCCCGCTGAAAGGCAAAAGGCCCAGGAGGAGCTGCACCATGGTGTGTGGGACATATCAAAATATTTGACAGACTTCAGCATTATGAAAAACCTCCGTCCCTTCTTTTTTTTTGGGAGGTTTTGTTTTTCCTCCCACCACCGACCCGTCACACTCCCATCAGGCCCCCTCACTGGCCCGTGTCATTGTTTGGGCCCTGAGAGTTCAAAGCGGGCCCTTTAGGAGCCGCTCAGTGTGCACTGACACCATGTAATGAAATTAGCAGTTGTTGCTAAACAGGTTTCAATCAAAGAGTCCGAGCCAAGACCTCGTGCCCACTGTTCATGAATCACCTCTTTCACTGACTTATGGCAGACAGTCTGGGACATTGTTCCTCCTTTCATTGACCCATCATTCAGCCAGGTAGTCCCACCGAGAATAAAAACACTGGTTTTCAAAGAGAGACCTGGCCGAGGAAGCCAACAACAAACAGCCGACAATAATGGAAAGTCTTAAAAGTGTTGGAATTAAAGGGGCCGGTTAACTTAAGATAACTGGGGGATTTTCGGCTGCAACCACAACACAACAGAGGTGACTGGAGGTCGGTCAAGAAAAAGCAACACGTCAGAAACAAAATACAGAAAATTTTTACTGAGGTTTTTTAGGATTTGCATAAAGTGACTATTTAATTCTAATTTCTGACTTTTTTTGACTGATTAACATTTAGTCCTACGTCCTCAGCCCACTGGTGTTTACACAAAATTATTATTTAAAGACTCAGAGTTTGGTGTCTTCAGAAATAAGCCAAGTTCTTCTTCACTGAGTCACTTTTATCAATAATCGAGTCCTCAAAGTGTTATTTTCTGCAAACATGAGGCGTAAAAGTTTGAATGCAAATCAGTTGTTTCAAGTAGTTCCTACAATAAAGTTTAGTATTTATGAGCAGCAACAAATTTCAAGGTAAACGGCCACTTTCCAAAAAATCTGAAATCAAGTTGATTTGCATTGAACAGGTTAATATGTTCTTAAGGAATTCACTCGTTGAAAGAAAAGAAGATTTCCAGAACTAATAATAAATGGAAATAGAACATATTGTTTATGGCTGCAAAGAACATTTATTTTACAATATGCTAAGATATTTAATTTAAAATGATATATAACCGAGAGAAGAGTGATGTTAGCAAGTATTGTTGCTGATTATTTATTTATTATTAATTCCCGGCTTTGACTTTCAGCGAGTGTCATCGAGTGTGGAGGAAAATGCAGCTTGTAACGGCGGTGTTAAACGCTTTTACCTGGTGTTTCCACAAGCTGCGGGAAGGTGGAATTATCCTTTAATGCACGACACATGTACAACTGCTGCTGCATTAACAATGGCCCCCGCAGAACACTGCTGCTTATCTGCGTGTGTGTGTGTGTGTGTGTGGAGGCAGAGTGATGCATGTGTTTACATGTGTGTATTCATGCGTCTGCCTGATGCATGTGTTTATTTGCTTGTGTGTGTGTGTTTTGTGCTTCGTGTGTGTGTTCTCGCCTCCAGGCCTGTCTCCTGAGCCCCCCCTCCACCCCCCCCTCCTCCCCACGCACACACACACACACACACATGCACACACCTAAAACCGATGGCTTTGAATCACTGGCAACCCTGCTGCTAATTTATTTGCGCTGAGCATTATGGGAATTAATGTACCTGACATTCAATGACAACAGCCGGCGCTTTGTGGCCCTTTTTACATTTCAACACATTCCTGCCGTACACACAGCTGCCTATTGAAAAACGTCCATCTTCCCACCTAGCTGAAAAGAAACACACACACATACACACACACACACGGCAGGCTCTGAACCTCTAGGTGCAGGAGGCTGTTAGCGGTGGCTGATGATAGTAGCAAAACATTAACATAATAATTAGTGTCTTGTAATTGTTTCATTAAAACCAGTTGTTCCATTTCTCCTCTTGTTCTCCCAGAAGACGCGAGACGGAGTTTGGACGTCAGCCAAAGGGAGGGTCGGTCCACGTTTGTACCCGCTCAAGATGTTCGCCTGCTCTTCGGGAAGCCGGGGAGGCTGTCAGCGGCGACGGGCGGCGGGCGCGGCCACTCCAGCCATGTGCAACGCTGATATATTTGAGATATGTTCGATGCAACAAGAATCCACTGAAAAGTGCAGATGTTTTATATAATAACCTCCAATCAGCAGCTAATGTGAGACAAATGTGACTAATTTTCTGGCTTTTTTGTGATCTCACTCACTCAAAAAAACTGCATGTGCTGCGCAAAGTTGCTCAAAAATGACGCGAGTCCTGTACATCATGTCCGTGCCTGTGAAAGGTCGCATGGCGTTATGGCGTTGAAAGCTGGCAGTTCATTCAGAGGCTGCGGATACATACACAAGCGCTCATGCATATACATACAGCGGCTGCGAAGGCTGTGAAGTGCATTCATTCACTCGCACACACACACACACACATTTCAGCCCTCATTAGCATTTTAAAGAGGAATTCCACTGGTTTAACGTTTAGTACCTGCCAGTCGGCATTTGTGAGCGTGATTGACTCCTAAAGGGAGTAAAACCTGTGATGTCAATACCATTTAAATCTGAACGTTTCTGTGAGAGAGCGATTCTGTGGGCAAACAGAAGCTGATTGAGTCGTATCTGAACACTGAATGAGCTCAGGACAGGTGGAAGTCCATAAACCTGCTCGCCACTTTCTGCTTCTCTCAGGTTCGCCTTGATGCAGAAATTTAAGATTTTGCTGCATCCTGACATAACTGATTCCTTCATCTTTGACATCGACTGAGCTGTGCAAGAAAAATAACATGAGGTCATAAACTGAAAATATACTATAAATTGAAAGTGAAGGTCAGTTTGAGCAGCAGTATCATGCTGAGCTTAGAAACTTCACCTTCTGACTTGTTTGAAGCCCAAACAGGATTTTGGAGAAACAGAAAAGTGACTGGAAGGATTTAAAATCAGGAAAAGTTTGATGGACTGCCCAAAAGTACATGATCACGTTTTACTGGAGAGCTTTGTACAAGTACAAAATCTTTTTTTTTTTTTTTTTGGACATTAATTTTTATACATAAAAAAAAAACTTATGGTCCACTTACTGGTGTTTTCTCTGGCTTTTAGTCACATCTCATGGTCTTCATCAGCAGCAACACAGAGAGATGGCTCAGCTGTCATCCTGTGACCTAAATATGGAAATGAGTTGCAGCAACGTTACTGAGAGGTTGTGTTTTGGTCAAAATTATATGATTCATGGAAATAACTGTCACACTCAGTTACTATTTTTTCCTAAAAATACAGAGGATATGCTGAGTGTGAAGACATGAGAGCAATAATACACAAAATAACAAGGTGAGAAGGTCCAGTGTTGGATTAGGGTTTGTTTTAGAGGAGAATCACCATCTTGTGACCTCAGACCTTAGACCTTAGCTCTTTATACGTGCAGAGGGAGCAGGTCCTTGTCCGCAGTCTGCCATGTTGTAGCGCCATGTTTCTACGGAAGCCCAGAATGGACAAACTAAACAGTTTCCTTTGTTTTGAGGCTGTTCATCACATCTCTCATATCTGACCTTTCAGACCCATCAGTCAGGTCCCGACCCTCAACGCTGGTAACCCCTCGCTGGTTAGTACAATGCATCATCAATAGAAATGATGCACAAAACCACAAAAATAAGACTTGTGTTGCACTTTGAAATATTAACTGGAATCTGGATTTTTTTTGTTTCTCATCCCCTTTAAAAAAAGTCTTCATTCACTTTGACAGAAACACAACAAACGTAACCGCTCAGCACACAAACAAACAGCTCTGACAGCTTCGCCACAAATGCACCGAATCCTGTTTCCATTTTCCCGCAGTGTCTTTGTGTCCCTGAACATACGTGTGATGCCAGAGGACCTCACACACACACACACACACACACACACACACTGCTGCTGCTGCTGTTGTTGGTCTGCAGCTGCGTGCTCTCCACTCCATCTCTCTCAGTGCAATACAGTGAGGAGGCATGGGAGGCAATAAGAGGCATACGTCTCATTGGCCAAGTCTGGGAGGGGAGGTGCGTGTGTGTGTGTGTGTGTGTGTGTGTGTGTGTGTGTGTGTGTGTGTGTGTGTGTGTGCATGACAGCCTGTGTCACACCACCAGATAGTTAGATACCACCGCCGGGGATTTGACATTTAGTGTTTTTTGACAAACTTCTGACGACCGTCTCCTGCAGATCATTATCAAAGCATTTCTGTCTCTATAATCAAGATGAATGCTTCCGAACACAACGACGATCATTTTGTGGAGGAGCAACTCTCGAGGATGCAGCAAGGGAGGGGCGCTTGGGGGGGGGGGGGGGGCTGCATTGCTTGGGCGTGTTTAACACATACATTTCCATTTTCCCAAAGACGGATTTGTTGGCAGCGCCGATATAAAGCGACACCCCGGCGCTGACAATGTTTCTGTCAACTTATTGAATCTGCAGCAGGAAAAAGGGGGCAATCTTGGAGGCAGGCCGCAATCTAAAACATTGATAAATAAATATGGGAGATATGAATATGTTTGTTTGTTTGTTTGTTTGTTTGTGCTGGGGGTCGATTTAATCCCCGCTTGCCTTAGAAATCTCCCCAAAGACTGATTGGTGTCGCGCACTGCAATTAACTCCACGAGCACCGTCTATAAATCAACTTCCTGAACTCGGCGTGGAGGAGATGATGTTTTTGAAATTAGCACCATCCGCCGCTTGTATTGTGGGGGGAGGGGGGGCAGGAGGAGAAGGAGATGGAGGGAGGGGTGGAGGGGCGGGGGGTTGATTTTGAAAATAACGGCCCCTCTGATATGTGATATTCAGAAAACACGTAGAAACAAGTTTCAGAAAATCACGTTCATTCTTCAAGGCGCCGCAGGGGGGTGGGGGGGGGGAAACGCACACACGCTCATTTTCTTGACGTTTTGAGTGGCGAGCGCGCTTTTTTATTTTAACCGATCGCCTGTTTGGTTGCAATTGAAGCATCGGCGCCTCCCTCATATTCGCCTCCCGCGCTTTCATGACATTATGAGCCATGAGCCGCTGTCACTGCCTTCACAGAAGAGGAGCATTTAGGTCAATTATCATTCCATTCAGAATCATGCTCGACTCCTTAGATTAAGAAAAACACTTATTTGCCCACACGGTCCGAGCAGGGTAATATTTCTCTCGCTGAGGCCTGCGTATCAGGAGAATGCTTTATTGCTGCACTCATTCGTGTTTCATTTGCAAATCCTCGTGTGAGTGTTTGCATCCTCAAATATATACAGCAGCACGCGCGTGTGTTTCTGTGTGTGCAAGTGCAGCTGATAACGCTAATCCTGTTTACTACTCTTTTCCCCCTCTCCTCAGTATTTCAAATATACCTTACGCCTCTCTCGACTTCAAGGCGTATCCGCGGAGGAGAGCGCGGCCCCTGCCCCGACGATCCGGCGCACACTCGCCAGAACAAAGGGAGTCCCCCCATATTCGATTCCCTTTCTGAATATGTAAAACGCAGCAGCAGCAGCAGCAGCAGCAGCAGCGGTGGAGTCGACGCTGAGAAATTACCAGAACTATCTGGGCCATTGACAGGCCTCCCCTGTGGTCAAATGGGCCGCGGCTGTGTTTGGTAAGCCCCCCCCTGCTCTGGTTTCTCTGCGTAGATAACCAGCGGGGAGGAGGAGGAGACGCACTCGGGCGAGCTCAGGCAATCGGGTTTGTGGAAGTCGGACGAGTGTGACTGTGGTGCTGCACTCCGCCCTTGGAGGCTGGTTTTTATAATCTCCCGCTAGATGACCAGAATCGTATCGGCTGGAGGTTGATGGGGTCACTGATCTGAACTCCACCTGCTGAGGTTTCTGGTTGTTCCAAAACACTTTTATTTCCAAGAGTTTGGTTTAATACATCTCAACGGTTTTCATGAATGACCCCGAAACTAAAGCTCTGTCTACTTCCCCTCATTCCAGGTCCAACCAAAAAAAACACATCTTCATCTCAGATTGTTTTAGTCAGGATTATTTTAGATGTCTGATTTAATATAAGAGGAAATAACCCCGATCTTTGCAGTTTGTGACCCTGAAAACAAAACCATGTCCCCTTGCAACCCCTCATTTCTCCTTGAGTTGAGACCAGTAGGTGATTCCTCCATATCAGATTGTTTGGTTTTGACGCTTTTAGACACCTAAACAGGTGAAATCATCTGTTAATCCAGAAAAATCCAGTCAGCCGCTCAGATTTATCCAGCAGTGTACTGGAAGGTCCTGACCCCAGGTTGACTGCTGGAATAAGAGGATTTTAAAGGATTGGATCACCTATAAACTATCATTGTCATCGTGGAAAACACACTTGTTGGCAGAAATTTATTTAAGTTTGTTTTCTGAGCTTGGAGCTCAGACTGGCCCTTTAATGGCGAAGTCAGCTCAGTAAGTAAACTTGGCTCTGAATTGTTCTGAACGAGGCTGAAAGTGTCTGCACGGCTTGTTTGTTTGTGTTTTGGTGAACTAGCCCTTTAGTAACGCAGCACTCATCAAGCATGACGAAGTGTTTGCTGTTCTGAATACTCCACATTCTTCTTCTGCTTCATCGCGTGACTGCATCTGCACTTCACGAGTCGACTTCGTTTGGAATAAACAGAAAAAGAGGAGCTGAGCGGTTAGCAGGAGCAGCGTTAGCCAGCATGGCCGAGAAGCAAAAACAAAAGAGCGCCACCAACAGAGACGCAAACTATTCAGACAGCAAAGCAGGACATTTCAGAAGAAGGTGAACTCTGAATGAGGTGTTGTGGTAAACACGCGTTAGAAGCTTTATTAGAGATACTTCCGACCCTTTTAGGTGATGATATTTTGAACCATTTGTGATTCCCCTGACCCGTTGGCACCGCCGCGGCCCTCCTTGGCCCGCCACCGGCGTCAGGGGAGATCCTGATTCACAGAAGCCATGGCTGCTCCTCAAACCCGCCGGCAGATGCTCCCTCTCTCCTGCCTCGCCAGCCGGCAACGTGCCTCCTCTGACATGCCTGTGTGTCTGTCTGCCTGACTCAGTCTGTCCATTCGTCCGTCCATCTGTCCGTCAAGCGGCTAAAGCCTGATGCCTGGATTATAAAAATGCACGCTGGTATTTAAAGGGGCAGTATTTGCCTCCCTATAGGACATACTGTGCAGGGTCCTAGAAATAATATCTAAAATTAGGCAAAAAAAGGTTCATGGATGGCAATATGTTCCCATGAATGATTTATGGCTGACGTGTTTCAGTGCCCACATTGGCTGATGAATGATTGATGGCAACATGTTGCAGTACTGAGCCTCTTGCCTGTCTTTAGGTCAATTACAGGCCACTGGAACTCAAGGAGTATTAAAGCTGCACCTAGTCTTACTTTTTATATGAGCAATGTCTCAAATGATGTTTGATTGGAAAGTAATGTCGAACCAGCAGAGATTTATCACCCAACTCTGTACTTTTCTTCAGCTTTATGCAGCATTTTAGCCTCTTTCAGCTTGTTGTTTTGGTTCACAACTTCACACGCAATGCAAACGACCTGCCGAGCACCAAACAGCAGCTAAAGTTAGCCACGGTGACAATAATTAGAAATGCTGGTGACGAGCACACGAGCAATGGCAGACGCAGCTGGTGCTAACCTCGCTAACAGGACTTTCTACATGTTAACATATGAACGCACACTTACTTTTCCACTTTCATTGAGGAATAGAGGCGTCAGAGTGCACTACGGGGTCACTGCTACATTATCCAACAATCCCACGACTTTGCAGTCGCTGGTAGCCTACAGGTAACCGCTTTTTTCAGGCGTCTGATTGGCCGCTATAACTAGGTCTGGAGATATATCGCCACCTGTTGGTTGGCATGCTGCTAACAGCGCTTCAGTTGTGTTTTCAGACAGTTGGATACTTGCTTGCGTGGACAGGATGTTTTTTGCAGAACAAAGGAGCCTTCATAAATATCCATGGACTTGTGGACTCGGCATTATAGCTCTCGATGAAATAAACGACAAATGTGCACACGCGCCTGTTATCACATCACACAGTTTTGGTTATCTGAATCTCTCTAATAGATCATAGCCTTCATTTTCTTTCTGATTTTCAAACGTACAATCATCATCATCTGACCAGTAGAGCTGCACCTTGATTTAAATCTGACAATTCAACCTGAGCAGAAGAAGTTGTCTTTTTTTAGAATATTCTGGATTAGATCGAGCATCTCAACGTCATTAATAATTAAAAGTGTTTTACTGGAAATGTCCGCCTGATGCAGATCCACGACTGTTAAAAGCTCTGAGAAATATTGTCACAGATTGTATAAATGAGAAACTTTCTTGACAACACACACTTGTTAATGAATAAATCATAGCATTAATGACTGGAAGTTTGTTTTTCTTGTGTGTGTTTTTTTTCTTCTTGTGGCTGATGAACCCTGGAATGGGGCACTGGCCATCTGCGGTCTTGTGTGTGTGTGTGTGTGTGTGTGTGTCTCAGTGTGTGTGTGTGAGCTGTGGTCCAGCGTCCACTGGGGAGACTCGGCTGCTGCCCCACTTTTCTCGCTCTCATGTCGGACCGGGACCATCTGACGGGGCTAAAGACCAGTGTCACATGTCTATATTTGGCCGCCGTCGCCGCCGCTGCCAGAGCTCAGCGCTGCAGTTGTTTTCCAAAATGCGCGGGGCAATCGATGATAATGAGGAAGGACATTTTAATTAGGGCTGTCGCAACCTGGGGACGACATGCGGGCTCGCTCAGCGGGGGGCGAGGGAGAGGACGGGAGGGGGTCTGGTCACCATCACACCTCCTTCTGCGAGTTTGACTGGTGAAAGTCTCGCTGCATTTTTAGGGGAAATTAAATTGAATCTGCAGAGAAGGCTCCAGTCTGACGACGGATCATGAAAAGAATATGAAGATGAGAGAAACACTTGATGTTGCTGCAAATTAAACCGTTAAAACAGAGCTGGACTCCAAAGCACCTGCTCCAACCAAAACAAGGTGCCGGACGGAGACTTTTCCAGGACAAAGAACAACAAACTGACCTGATTGGAAAGATGTTCGACCGCCTTTAGTGAGAAGAGCCAATCGGGACGAAGTCAAGCTGTGATATCATTCATTACTGTAGTTCTCGGTTTTTGGAAACACCAACCACATCACAATCCAGATCATAACCATGGAAGGTAAGCCAACATGGATGCTTCAAGTCATCAAAAGACCAACATTCAAGGAAATCAAACCTGAATTTATCAAACATGAACACTATTTTGTCCTAATTTCCATCCCATATGAGATTATACTGCTGCTGCATTTTTAAAAAAATATGTTTTGTCAACTTGCTTCAATCCAAAATTTTTCAGCAAATATAAATCTGCATATTTCTGCAAGTGAATATATAGTAAATTGCCTTTTTCTGGCAAAAGCCTAAATACACCATTAGAGAAAACATGAAGATATTAAGTTTCTGTGTTTTTTTTATTGAACTTGGATGAGTGTCAGGCTTCATGCTGTGGTCCCAGATAATAAGGCCCAGATATGGTCGTCTGCAAGCAAAACAATATTCAGGCGGAAAAAACCTACTTCATTGTGCTCGAACTTGTGTTATTCAACGCCAGTAGCACCTTCAGTGATTCTGACTGCTGGGGATAAAAGTTCAGAGCGTTACTTTTCCAAAGAGTCGTCTAATAAACAAGAATCAGTTTTATGTGACAGAAAGCTGCATGAAGATGAAGTTTCAGGAAAGTTGTTCTAAAGTACGCCTCTTATGTTCGACCTCAGGGTAGCATTATATCTCTGTGACGGGTGTTAGAGCAGCTCTAAGTTGCAGAGGTTGACAAAGAAAGCTCAACAATCTGTCGTTTGGCTGCAGATGATTCAACTTCCTGTTGGGAGGAAAAGAAAAAATGTGTCCGCATTTCACACGAGCACAAAAGAGACAGCTAATGCTAACATCTCTGAATAACAACCATGCACATTACTGACGTGCAGCCTGGTCAAGCATGTTCCAGCCTTCAGAATTCCTGCCATGCCTGCAGGTTATTTCAAGCTATTTGTGCATTGTGAAATCAAGCGATAAAAAAAAAAAAAAAATCAAAAGACAAAACTCATATCTTCTATTGCTCTAACACGACTTGAAATCTGCACAAAAGTGCCTGCAGAAAAGGACAGAGTTTTGAAAATGAAACTCATTAAACATCTAAAGTCATTTATGTATGTGTGAGAAAAGAAACAGTGGAAAATTCCTGTGAATTTCAAAAATAGGGCTGTTTAAAATTAAAAATTGATTATCTCATAGGGGATTTAGATGATAATATGCATGTGTGAGGAAACCCATCTTGCTCTACATTTACAGGTCTCTTAGTTCACACTCACAGCCAGAAAACGACTTCTAATGAGATCAAGAGAAGAATAAACTTTAACTTAGGATCACCGGGATCACAGGCAATCAGCAGCAAGGAAGCAGCACCAACAAATATCCCTTTGTCTCGAAAATATTTATGTATATTAGAGACATGCAAGGACAATGAATCTTTCATGAATGTGAAAAATTGTGCTTCATATGTACTGGCTATATGTGTGTACCAGATGAAAACAAAGCAATAAGCCCACCGCAACATTATTTAATATTCATCCTACATCCCCAAGCAAAAACTATACAAGGTGTGAGGAGAGAAGCCCGTGCAGAATCGCACCAAAAAATGCAAAAGTTGGGAATAACTGCATAAATTATCACGCGTGCCAGTTATGAAAGTGGTTTGCCTCGGCGCACGTGCACAAACAAAAGCAAAACAACTCCAACAGCAAGTCAGCGCAGCCCGAGCCGAGCACTTTTTCACCTTATGAAAAATGAAAACGGGCTGGAAACCTGGAAAAAGCCAATGGCTAGTCGCGCACAGCTCGCTAATCAACTAAAGGCAACATCAGAAAGAATAGGTAATTTGAGACACAAAAAGAATAAGTAATTTGGGAGGCACATACCCAAGTGGCCAAATTATTTATGCCTAATGGAACGGGGGTGTGTGCATTCATTTGCAATTAACCGATCTGCTTTATTACCTGTCACTGCAAACGCTTGCTAATGCGGCTGAAAGCTCTGTCTGCGACGCCTCTAATTACAGTCTGAGGTGTGGAGGCACTTCCTGCTGGAAGCGGAGTGTTTTCATACCTTTCCTCCGGTGTCTGTCTTCCCGCAAAGTCTGAATTTGAACCGACTCTCTCCTGGTGAAAAAGGCAAAACAGCTCTGTGCTTTGAGTTTGTGCAGCATGAACCTTTTAGTTTTTGTTAAATAAATGACTCATTCTAAACACACTGATTTCTCTACAGAACTCCAGTCACAGCTGAGCTCTTCAAAAACTGTGTTTAGTGTTTCCATCCTTCAGATTCACAATTTACTGGACTGAACAAACTAGTAGCTAAGCTGGTAACTATAGCTGTTTAATGTAGTGTTAAAGTACGTCTAAAGTACTCAGTGAGCGTACTTAGTTACTTTCCACCACCGGCGTTAAAGAATAACAGCTTTAAGGTGGAGCCTTGAAAAGTCTGGGCCGAGGTCTGGACGAGGACCAGAGCACACATCAATCTGGACTGGCCCATGTGACACTGGATGTAGTGATATATTTGATGTACAGTAAGAATTTGTGAACTGAGAACAAACAGGTCTAATTCTAATTCATTTGTCTAATAGCAGCTTTAGCACAAACGGTGCAAACAGAACGATCGCTTTGGGGTCATCAGCGCCTCAAACCGATCACATTTTCAGGGTGAATTTGTGCTGCCTTGCCTGCTGAACGTGGAAACGTTTCTCTGCTGAGGCGCACATCTGCAAACGCTGCTCTTCAAATATATGTAATGAGCCTGAGCGTCGGGGCGGCGCTGGCGCAGCGTGGCGGCTCTGCGCTTGTGATTGGCTCGTTCCAGCCTGCGTACCCAGAGGAGGCTCCCTTAAGAGCAGATCTCCTGTTAAGTATGAGAGCCCTGAGAGGAGAAGCGTTTGAAGGTCTCTGGTTTCTTTAAATATACCGGGCTGTCTGGGGAATATAATGCCTTCCATATATAATTAAAAGAATACGACGTTGGAGGGTTTATGTGTCTTTGTGCCGCACCTTAATGGCTGCAGCGGCTTGGCGTGCACAGCGTGGCTTTATTTAGAAATGCTCACATGGACAACATTTACATTTCAGATTGGATTCCCTCGGAGGATGCCCTCATACGGAGAGTGCAACCACAGAGGAAGCCACAGCTCTTAGATACTTAGATAGACACGGTGAGAAGCCATAGTGGAGAATCCAAAGGTCAAAGGTCATGAGGATACAGGCAGGCAGGAAGTAAGTCAACTACAAGCATGAAAAAGAAAATCAAGACAGAGGATGATAAAGCAGTGATGTGGGTTATTTCAGTTATATGTACCTTACAGATATGCAGTAACAGCCATGATTAGACAAAAGATGATACATCTGTAGATTTTTAATTCATGAGCTGGGTGATTTTTGGCAGAAACAAGATGTTATTACAGAAAATTCAAGAAAATAAGGATGTGGTGCATTTTGGGGGACATTTACTGTTATATAAATGTGCATAAAGAAATGAGAATTAGCTGAGAAGGTGAAAATGTCAATTTTAAGAGTCACCTCTGACACACTGACACAATGAATCACCTCTGATTGCGTCTAATTTGATATTGTTCTGTTCACAAAGAGCAGAAAAACAGCTAAAAATCAGCCAAATTCACCAAAACTGCTGCATCAAACGCTGCTATCTGAGTAAAATATTGTGCAGACGGTTCGCATTCCAATATGCAACATCGACTTCACGTCTTTGTCTTGTAAAAGCAGCCGCTCGTCACCCCTCTCCGGCCGTGAGACCCGTCGTCCGAGTCGCCGCAGTGTGCAGTCAAACTTCAGGAGGGCTCCGGGGGTCCGTCGGCAGGAAACGGGCACTAATTGTGCTAATGAGCTTGTTTGGATAAGCCCTTATATCTCCCTCCATCCTCGCACCCCCCGAGCGCCACGAGCGGCCATCTGACTTCCAGAGACGGCGGGTTAAGTGAGACACACTTGGGATGGGCCGGCTCTGACGGCGACGGGCCCCCGGTCGAGGTTTGGTGTGCGCTGTGCCCGTCGCATCCATCACCAGTAATAAAGCTCTCTGACACGGAGGCCTGCTCTCATCCATCATCGCTCATTTAAGATACACGTTTGGCTTGGGCGTGACAGAAGTGAGGGATTATTGCCATTAGAGGCAGATCTTTTGTTTTGATGGCCCCTCTTAATGGGGTTGCATTCGGGGGAAGTCCTAGGGGCCAGTTTTTGGGTGATTAAGCAAGCAACACATTTACAAGTCTCTAATTGAGAGAACAATGCCAGGAACCTACAGAGTGCAGAGCTGTAATGAACTGAGGCTCCCTGAACTAGCTTCATGATTAGCTAACGTCGCGGCTCGTGAATACGCAACAAAATGCTCTTCATCCTGCTGCAGAGGCAGAGGGGCTCCTCCAGACACAGATGTGTTTGATGCAGATGTGCAGTTAACTAGATTTATTCAAGCTGCTGAAGGAGGACGTGTCGATTCAAGGCGACTTTGCCAGAATATGCCAAACAGTGTCAGAAAGTATTGCTTTAACATAGTTTGATTTATGTAATGTGTAACACACAGACAAATAACCTATATTATTATACCTTCTTCAGGGTTATTCGTGGTTTTCAACAGTTTAATGTGGCTCATCTTCTCTATTTTGGTCTCACTAAATTTTGTTTTGGGAAGAGAGTTGAAAATACAATCTCACCAGATGTGCAAGGAGACAGTGCAGGATGTCTTCTTCACTCACATCTGAAGTCCTGCTCAGCAGCAGTGAGCTCAGTGCTGCCACCGGTGGCAGGAAGCCATAGAACAACAACATTACTGACTGAAGGCTCTTTTATACACAGAATTTGTCAGTCTGTGCTGACTTTACCAAAAAAAAAAAAAAAAGGCCTCTCTTGGTCAATTTTTTAGTTGCTCTGAACTCATCTGATGTTAAGTTTAAAAACTGTGTTTTGCTTATTGTTATTTTTGGATGTTTGAGCTACACTGTGCAGAGTTTGACAGTACAGGAAAGTTTAAGTTTCGGTCTGGAAGCCAATCACAGGCCAAATATGCAACTTACACAAGTGTGATGTGGAAACTCGAAGCCTCCAAAGAACAAACGTTTGCTTCAAGAATGGACTTAAGTCAAAGTGGAAACAGACAACTTTTCAACCCCCCTTGTGTTTCCAAGTGGTATTACTGTTGGCGCCGCCGTCTTAAAGACAAGCGGATCGCTTTCCATTTTCCTCAGAGCCCAGCAACAACCAACAACACAGGATACACTGCATTTGTTTCCAAATTTCCATGAAGGAATGATCGACACCACTTTGGAAACAAGACAGAAGAAAGACGCGTGTTCAGTGAAGAGGCAAAGTGAATTATCATAATTTTATGTGGAATAAAAACATCGGTTGGCGTCAGGGTGGAGCAGAAGAAAACATGAGGAGAAAAGAGTGAGTTCATTCATTCATTTCATCTATAACGGAGACGTGAGAGCAGATAGAGGCGGCGCCAGCCGGACTGGATTTCCACTCATTTTCCCAAAAGATTGTATCTGACTGCTGACACAACTGCAAAGTGACGCTTCGCCGATCTAAATGCCAAAAGTGCCAAAATTCTATAGCCATTACACTGTGCAATCAACATTTACTTCATGATTAAAGGTTGACGTTTGGGAAATTTGTTCAAAGATTTTGGAGAAAAATCATTAAAGAAGTAGTAATCATACATCAATTAATATTCCAAGCAGAGTGTTTTTAGACGTCTTAAAACATGTCCAGAGCAGATCTTTGATAAAGGTGTCTGGAAATCATTCAATCAATCAATATTTTTTTTAAAACTTTGCACCTGTTTTAATGTTTTGTATTTCATGATTCCTCTCAAAGCCAGTTTTCTGAAGTGCTCAGACACAGAAATGTCCAACGATCATCAGCTTCCACTCGTTAGATGAGAAGCTAATCATCAGCCGGGTGATCAGGAATGTTTTGCAGTCTGGTGGCCTGAGATCTGAAACGTTCATTCGGCCTGTTAGATCTGGCGTTTTGGTGGTCCGCGCCTCCGTCTGAGAGAGGATGAAGAGGACACCGTGAAATATTTGGAGCCTTTGACGCTGCTCTCTTTAGCTTTTGTCCCTTAAACTTTCATAAGTCTCGACATTCAACCAGGTGGCAGGAAGGAGCACTGCGATGCAAGATGTGTTAAAAATGAAGCATCTTGTTTGTATTTGTCTGCCGTTTTGCTGGCGATTAATGAAACACGCTGCGATCCGTCTATCTGTCCTCGCCTTTGTTCCCTCTGAAGTGAAATCAGGTTAACTGGATGATGTCCCTGCACTGTGATGTCATATTTTACTGCAGCTCTGTAGCTCAGGTTGTTGTGTGCCGTCTCGTGCCCTAATTAGGGAGTGTGGAAAAAAAAAAAGAGGCAGCCAAATGAAGCAGTAGTCACCTGAGATGAAGGACACATCCTCTGTGCCAGGAGACGCTTCACATTTGATTTTTTATTTATATTTCTGCGCCGTGAAATACTCGGGGAAGGAAAAAAAGTGGGTCAATGAACAGATTTGCAGAAACCAACTTTGAAACATCCGTGTTGTCTGTCTGTCTCTGGTTAAACATAGTTTTGTATCCGACTCCCCAGTGCCAATTACTCATTAAAAATGTTTAACAACATTTTAATTGAAGAATTAATTACCTTCGGCTGGGCAAAATCCTCCTAAATTTCATCTGGGGAGTCATCAAATGTGCAGAGGAGCAGCCGCGGATGAAGTGTCAGAGAGTGGGTGGTGGTGGTTGGCGCGGGAAAATTACATCAGCAAGGAAACGTAGTCCATTGTGAGTCAACGGCGAGAAGCACGTGATAATTCATGAGTAAACACGTCCGTGAGTAAACCGCTACGATGTTCCTCGCAACGTGTGACTGCAGCTCGCGACGTCCCTGCCAAAACAAACACCATTCGTAGTCTCTGCATTATTCAGAGCGTTTGACTTAAAAACCCAAAAACGAGGAGCGGAGGAAGAAACCGCGCACCTGCTGCAGGCGACGCGTACAGGTGGGCTTCATGTGTCGGCGTTCTGACACATCCCCCCTGGAAGCTGCTGAGGGGAAAAGATTTGTAGCCTCGCTGATTAACTCAAACCACGTAAGAGGAGATGTACAGTTACAGCCTGGGCTTTGATGACGGGTGTCTTCGTGTATGTCTCTCCAACGAGCTCGTCTCGTTCGCTAAGTCCACTGACGCGCTCGCTTCATAAGGTTGGCTGAGGCTCCGCGGCTCCATACGCCGGGACCCAGACTCGACTGACGCACCGAAAATGAATTAAAGGGCTTCAAATTGTGTCAGGAACATCCATTGAAACGCAGCAACAGCTCAAGCCTGAGCGAGAAGAACAAAATGAGATGAATATACAAGAAAAAGAAGGCGGACAGCGCCGACTGTTCGTACAGAACGTCGTAGACGCGATCAGAGCAGCCGCAGTGCTTCAAACGCACTTGTGCTGATCAAATGAAGCTCTGAGTAGAGAGTTAACGTATAATATTTCCATTAAATTACATGATCTGGACTTATTCTTGCCATTAATGATGCTGTTACTTGTGTGTATTCTGGATATGAGACACCTGCAAGAGGAATCCCTCCTCTGCTAACTGTCTGCTTCTCTTATCACAACCTGAGAGGCTTTGTAATTCTAAATAAAGAATAGCTCTTTCACTATATATTAAAAGTGGGGGGGTGTTTCTCAGCAGTGTCGCTGCTTCACCACTGAGCGCTCTAAATGTTTAGATTGACATCAATTTCCCACTAATCAACATCCTTTGTGCTGCTCGGCGCTTCAGCAGAACCAGCGAGGGTAAACCTTCTGACTTACACCTCTCCCCCCTCCCTTTGTCTGCCTCCTCTCTCTCTCTCCTTGCCTCCTATTTAGCCCGTGCATTTGATTAGTTAATCGCCCCCCCCCCCCCCCCCCCCCCCCCCCCCCCTCCTCCCTTCCTCCCCCCGTCCTCAGGTGGAGGCAGAGCGCTCGGGCTTCTCATCCAGCCAAGCTGTTCTTTTGGAAGGGAAAGGAGGCAGCTGTGTTTACAGCCCGGGTCCTGGCGTACATTTAGCAGAATCTATTATTCATATCGCTCAGTATCAGAGCGAGATCTCCAGCCACCTGTCTCGCTGACAAGCTCGCCCCCTTTTGTGGCGCTTTCCGTTCGGAGCAAATTACGCTCGTCTTGATGAATTGAGTTTTTATGAGCGTTGCTGTCGCGCCTGGGCATCCTCGCGCCGAGCCAGGGACCATCAGGGGCCCGCCGAGATTTTTCTAGTCAATGGGCAAACGTTTGGAAGAATGTAGATTCAGGAAGGGGAAAGAGTGGAAATCAGTGGTTTTAAACCTGTCGGTGTTTGCTTCCCTTCCTCTCTCTCCCGGTCTTTGAATCCTTATTGTTGTTTACCTCTCTCGCCCGGATGCTGGCCCTGATCTGAGATTTGAAGAGCGAGCAGCAAGAACAAAGGCTTCCTTCAGAACTGGTTTTCTCCGAGACGCAGCTACCTGATGAGTCTGCCGGCAAACTATCTCCCTCCTTTGACTCCGTGTGAACATTTTTAATTAACGGGGAGGTGCGTTAACTCGATGATAAGCACCCCTGATAAGTTATAACATGATTCATAATTTATAAAGATTTTTGCTTTCATCTCCACTAGTTTGCATAAAACTAATTACTTCTTAAATGGTATTCATTACAAAATATATTTTTTCTCTTTCCACACAGGCGCGTAAACCTCGGCGCCCAGCTACCAAGCGTTGCTCTGGGACTGGTTTGCATGCAGAGAAGAAAGGTAATGATGAGTTGTTAGAGGCGGCGTCAGGGGCAAATCTGCCTGTCTGTTTGTGTTATGCAGCCTTACATTCATTATTCTAACTGCTGCAAACTGGCTGCGCTTACATTTAACCTGCTGAGCGCAGGTGAGTCAGAATCAGAGGCGTTCATGTAGAGCTAAACAAACATTGATAGCAGAGCCGTGTATTGTACAGATACAGCAGGAACCTGTCTCCATTAGCTGCTGAGGAAAACAGCTAATGGGAAAATCAGAACTGGGAACATTCAAACAGAAAAATGTGACTTTGTGTTTTCTGGTGCATTTCCAAAAGGAGGCCAAAAAAGCTGCCTGGAAATCCCAAAAATCCAAACAACGTCCCTGTAAACGATGTTTGCCACAGCAAAGACTTCAAAGAGTGAAGCAGCATGATGTTACATGTGCTGCGAATCAGCCGGGAGGTGAACTCTTTGACTCTTGTCCATGTTGATTTTTAAGACATACTCTTGATTATATAACAACACCAACAGCTCCCAGTATAATACATTTTTTGGAGGCCACAAAACCTTGAAGGTGCAAGAACATATTATGGGATTGTAATATGTAAACTTTTGGATTGCTGGAGTAAACAGGGATTGCGGGTTTGGGCCAGCCCTGACAGGAAGCTCTCATAATATAGAGATTTTTTAACTGCCATTTTTATATGCAAATGCAGCTTTAAAATGATGCTTGAAACACACAATATGCAACATTTCTGCATTAAAATGCCTCAAAATGACGAGACCCATGTTATATACTTTGCTGAGTTGTGTGCTCACACACACTGACATGTTTCCAACACAGAAATCTATATTTTTATTCACGATTAGGCTGCGTTTCATTCAGATGATACTTCAGAGAGGGAAGAAGGGGGTCGGCAAACATGACTGCTCCTGAACTTTTCTGCCTCTGTCGCATCAGATGGATTTTCATCAGCAATGGTGGTTGTTACACAATGAAAACAACAACTCCCATGATCCCACGCTGTTGTTTGTTTTGATTGAGAGACCCCTACCGGCAGATATGACATAATGTGCATGTAAGAAGCCCTACAAAGTGGCGCCTCCCATGAAAAGAAGGTCTTTACCTGCAAAGGTTTTGACTTCACACAGGTCGACAGTCAGACCACATAGTCTGTAACATCGTCTCGCACATTAAACTTCCCCCGCGAAAGGAAACAACAGCAAAACAACTTTGGTGAGGAAGACTTGGAGGAGGAAAAAAAGAAAAGTGAGACGTATAAATAAACATGCCGAAACACATTGCCTGCCTCGCAAGTCTGTTTTCAATTCCCATTCGATTAAAGTGTCCCTGCAGGAGCTGGTGAGGTTGGGTACGGGGTGAGGTGCAGAGACATAAATCAAAGCGGTCCAAGGAATAGTAATCCTCGCTGAACATTTTGGACTGATTGATATAAATAACATTGTCCTCGCCATCTGTCCAAAGAGGGACCTTTCCAGTTAGTGTTGAGCGGCAACGGCAGAATAATTAATGAATGGTGTCCTTTGTGCCGGTAATAAAGAGGAGACAAATTATGTTATAATCCAACTGCTGCTCGTTTGTCACAGCCAAATAAAATGTCAAATAAAAGTGAGGGGCCACAGTGTTTGTTTAATGGAGTGCAAGCTACCTGCTCCAGAGTCTGACAGCAGGGTGGAGCGGCTGTAAAAAGCGAAGCCTCTGATTCAGGCTCGCGCTGAATGTGGTGCTGTGTGCTGATTACGTGCTGCACATTTAACAAATGTTCACAAATGCAAATGACGGGTTTTCTTCCAAAATGGCTCTGGATGTCCATTCTGGACTAAGATCGTGACCTGATTCATTACTAATCAAATACAGAACGTCCAATCTGTGTGTCTGACTGCAGGATCTGCCAGTTCCTGTCATAAAGCACAAAACAGGTCAAATTAAAGGTATCGATAACTGTTGGGTTTGTTATAATTCTGATGGCTTGGTTGACACTAATTATCTTTATAAACTCAAATAATATTGGCTTTAAAACGGTACATGACAGAGATATGTACGTCTTTGCTTTCAAAGAAAACTTGGTCGATAATTGTAGTTGCGCCTCTGCCATGTTTGTGTGTTCCTCAGATGCCTCTGAGGCTTTTGATTGAATCAATCGTGAAAAACGTGTTCATAAAATGATGCGAGAGAAGTAAACATCGACTTCAGAATCAGTGCGTGTATGTATTCCCATCAGGCCACGCACTTTAGACGCGTTATCTGATTTTCACGTGTGAGCAGCGGGGCTGGCAAAGTGGTTTTCGTTTAACTTGGAGGTGATCACTTGTCCAGAAAAGTTAATGCTTAGTTATCTCATAATTGATCTTATTATGTGTGCAGATGATTTGGAGATGGAGATGTGTTTGATGTGATGCATAAGAAGTGAGGTCAAACATCATAATGGATGATAGAGATATTTATCGACAGTGTTAGAAATGATATGTTCAGGTGTCCCTCGTTCATTGCAGCATTGTGTCCTCTGGCTGTTAGAGGTGTAAGGTCAAAGGTCACACTGTGCCCTTAATTTTGAATTTGGAAAAATGTCGTGTCCACAAATCTAAATATAAGAACAGAGAACTCAAACCAAGAGGTGGATTTCTTCTTCAGGAGAGTAGTGCTCGTGTCATCTGTATGCGTGACAAGAAACATCTGCTCAGGTATTCATAACCTGAGATCAAGGTTGGATTGCTGTCATTGATCGGCAGAAACACCTAAATTGAATTTGTATCCCTCATCTCACCTCTCTGCAAACCCCGCAGTCATAACCGGAGCCCAAACCTGAATCCTAAGCCCCTGAGCAAGAGGCTGCGTCCAGACAGAAGACAGAGTTTTGATATTCTGCCAGCAAGTTTGGATTCTTGTGACAAGTGGCAACTAAAAAGTTTGTTTTAATCTGCAGTGTATGACACCTGATGCATTTTGCTGGACTGAAAAAGGCCCTGATTTACCGATAAAAAGACATTTTTTGACAAGCAAAAACTGACCTTGAGATTAAAACAAGATCAAAAACTCAAAAAAGCTTCATGACTTTTCTTAAAATGGTATCTTTAAACAGGGAAAGAAAGGCTGCACCAACATAAAGGAATCCTGACTGTAAACTTTCCAAACCGAACCGAGGAGAAAACACACCAGGCTCACCAGCTACGAACAAATCAACTGACTCGGACCAGAACAAACAAACTTTAGGTGTGAAAATGACCGAAAAGAAAGTTGGCTCATGTTGGATAAAGCATGAGATTTTCCCACATAAATGAAATCTGAGTAATCACATTGTTGATATATCCATCCAACAATTCCTTATGCAAAGATTTTGCACTTGTTATTGGTTTAAAATGTGCCGTCTGTTCCTCATTCCTACACATTTACGTGCTGAAAATGATACACCTCGTCTTTGACCCAGAGCTTTTGCAAATGCATCATCGCCCGTTCCGGTGAACCTCGGATTACAAGCCGAGGAAGAAGTGAAAAGTGAACTTGAACTCTAAGAAAGTTTCGAGGCGTCCTGGGAGGCAAGGACGAGGGAAGGGCTGCCAAACAGCGCCTCGGTAAAGGTCGAAGCAGGCATCCCAGACAGGAGTTGAACGCTCCGCGATATCGCCTCCAGGTCCATCAATCACCCTCCAAATTAAAGGCGAGGTGAGGCTCAGGCTTCACCGGCCACATTTGACATGAGCCTCACATCAGACGGCGATGAGGACATCACCCGGATCGGAGGGATGCTCCAAAGGTACGCTCATTCCGCCCACGTCGGCGTCTCAGCAGGGCCCGCATTATCCGCACCAACAAAAGGAGGAGCCGCTTTGTGCAATCAGCGCCGTTCTGTACATATTAAACAGCGCAACATTCTCAACCCAGGTTCATTTTAATTAGAGGGGAATTTGATCACTGCCGTCTCCCACGGGCGCTTTTGATGTTAATAAAACAAGCTGTACCTTCGCTAAGCAGAGCTCTCCTTCCAAAGCAGGGGAGCCATGGGGGTGAAGGCGGGGGAGGGGGAGGAGGGGGAGGAGGAGGAGGGCCGCAGAAAAAGGAAAAGTTCCCTCTTCAAGTCAAAACTACAGGGAGGTGTCAGAGGAGAGGCTGTGATCCTCCGCCGTGTTGGGAAATGGCGGGTGAGAGCGAGCCGAGGCTGCCGAGGCGCTCGGAGGGATTATCAATGTCGACGAACTGCATCGCTACCTTATACATGCAGACCGTCTCATAATGAAACGGCTGAGGTGTTCCCCATTATTGCTCTGACACTGTGGTGTATTCATTTAATCGATGTTAATAACAAAAGAATTAGAGGATGAGATGATCCTCAACAGCAGAGGGTAATATTTGTCTGTTTCAAACAGCAGACCTGAACAAAAGGTTCACTCCATTCATGTGCATTTTGGGAGTGAAAAGTCCTTATGTGACATTCGTGATTTAATGTTTCCATAATCTAGAGACTTCAGTCTGTTTAAATGCTATGAAAGTACAAATGAAGTGCTCTGGTGTCACTTATTTTGAAGGATGAACATCTGATTTTAGCACGAAATTGAAATGCAGATAAAAAAAACGTGTGATATTCTGCAACAAAACTCTCCACATCTTTAGCGCACACTGTAAAGGCCCATAGTGTTACAGCGTTTGCTTTTATTTTCCCAATAAATGAAGTGAATGGTCATCTGTCCCTGAAGTAAACGCTCCATCTCTCCCTCGCCTCCAGGCGGGTCGTTAAACGGCCAAACGAGCGATGGAATGAGTAAATAATTCAACAAATAGATGAATAAATAAAAGGGGTCGGCCTGTGCGGTGGTTAAGCAGAAGTGGGGCGGGAGGGGGGTCGTTCAGCTGGGGAGCCACCTATGGCAGAGGGGGGGCAGCTTTCTCTCCCCGAACATGTACCGTCTGTACAATTCTGAACCTTGGCACCGGTACAGGCATCTGCTGCCGGCCTCCCTCTCCCCCCAACATCTGCTTCCCCGCACAAAAAAAGGGGACACGCAGCACTTGACAGGTCTGCATTTCGCCATTCTGCCTGGCCCCGCTCGCCGGTTCTTTACACAAAAACCTTAATGCATCCTGTCAAGCCATTAGCCGGTGATACGATCAGCTCACAGGCCCCCATTAAGCCATCAGTGTCCACCTGTGATAAAGACGACCATTTGTTTTCTTAAAGCCCTACTTAATGTCCGTTTAACTCAATTTGTCAGGAAATGTACAACAATTTCCTCCCCCCACAGTCCTGAAATCTGGTCGGGGTTCAAAAACGGCGAGGAGGAGGGAGAGGGAGGGCTTTTTCCGGGGATACATATTCAAATGAGGGGATTAAATTGCCTCTCATACTGACGTATCGTGTTGCGTGAGCGCTGAGAGGTGGCCTGTGTTTTCCCTCTAAAAGCTGATTTTTGGACAGCAGGGGCAGGAGCTGGAGGTTGTTTTGCCTCCATTAGCCTCGGTCCACGGCCCCTGCTCCCTCTCCTGATGCGTCTATGACAGCACTCTAAATCTGGCCCCGCCGTTATTACCGGCGCACACGCCACGCCGCCGCCGCCGCCGAAGCATAATAACACCTTTTAAAACAACATTGTCCCCGGCGCTCGCAAACACACATGTCGAATGATCAGCCCCCTCCTCACCCACATCCCCGGTGAGGACACCTAACAGCCACTGAAACATCTGTTTATGTTTTGTCTACAGATACATCATTTGGATTTTGGTGGCGAGGCAGGAAACAAAGCATAATGATTCTTGCTGTGTTGTAATCCCGAGCGCTCGGGTAGTAAATCAGCTTTTAACTCCAAAAGGCAAAAAAACTATCTGGTGAAACAAAACGACAAAAAAAAGTGTATACGACGCCATGAAGTGCCTCCGATTGGCAACGGTGCCCTTTTTGGTGTATACAACTGCCCCGGCTGCCCCTTCTTTCCCTTGTGGTGGGACGGCGACTCGGCCAAGCGGGCAGGAAGTGAAGGGACCTCTGGTAGTGGCGGCGGCGGCACTGTCGACATCTGTCGTGGTTGGAGAGCTCAGTGCACAGGAAATGGGGTGTCACGGCGCTTGCTTGTTGGCCATTATCCTGGCATCCTAATGAAGTGTGGGCAGTTCGCAAAAGGAGGTCTCTGGATGGCGTGTTGAATGCACGGATGGGCAGAGGCAGCACACACACACACACACACACACCCACGCCATCCCTTCGCCCTCGCTCTCCCCTTCAAATCATCCCCCTCTTCCCCGCGCCTGTATCCCATCTGCCCGAGCCCCTGAACTGCACCCAGTGGGACGGAGGCCGGTCGGGGGCGCATGTGCCGTGCGCCGGGCGTTTTCCTGCGACAGCCTGAGCGCGAGGCCATTAGGCATCTCGACACGGCCGGCGCGTGATTGGAAACACACAGCGAACAAGTGTCCTCTCGGCATGGATGCCGCCTCACGCTAGGAGAGCTGGGCTGCAGCGGCGCGGCGCCATCAATATACCTGGCCCTAATGGTCTCTGCACCACAGATCAAGTGGTGTTTGTCGGATTCCTGAAGGGCCTTAGGTGGCTGTTTATTGACACAACAAACACAAAAGACTCCCCTGACCGAATGCATTTCCACAACACTTCAGCACAAGATGCCCCTAAGTGCACATAATCATACATCAAAATGGCAATTTACAGAAATCTATAGAAAGATGATGGTGTTAAATATTTGAAGAGGTCAAAACAGCGAATATACATCTGTTGGAAGAGGAATACTTTACTTCTATCACTCAATCATTGTAAACCCTCCAGAAATCACTCAGATATCTGCAGGGTCATGTGGGGGTCAAACTGATCTACTATCTCTGTTTGTGTATATATCAGTGTCACAGATTACACATTTTAACAGCATTTCACTCTCCATCAGACTTTTATTTTGAAGCCACACATGCTTCCTGTTTCGTTTCATCAAGCAACGAGCTGCTGGATCGTTTTAAATGTGGGTCAAAATTTCAAACTGGACTACTTCACCTACATACTGTGTGGATTTCTAACAACTCCAGATGTGAGCAAAGCGTCACTCTCACCTTTTATCAATCAAACATTGCTGCTAAACAAATGAACAGGCTTTATGCCAAGTGTCAAACAGCGCTGCTCTTCATACAGTATGTCTGTATCTGCAGTATATGTCTATTTCTCTATGAAAATTACAGATACGAGGAGCATTTCATTATCATCTGAGCTTTTATTTTGACATCAGATGTTTTCAGGATCATTTCTTCAATGCAGGAATTTTTATTATTATTATTATTGTTATTATTAGAAGTCCTGCCTAACACAGAATAAGTGCAAATATTTTTTAACCTGCTGTTAAGAACTCTAAAAGCATCATTTAAGGGTCAAGCTTGACGATATTTTCAATGTATTTATGTGTCTGAATATAAACAAGAGTTCATTTTGATCTGAGCTTGTATTTTCACACAGTAGCGAGCAGTAGCCTGATTAGCTCCACACAAACGATTCCTCTTCAGGTAAAGAGTCTCTACTTACTTGTCTGCCCATAACTGTAATGGGCTAATGTGCCGAGTAAATGTAGCACTACAACCCTAGAGTGCTTCATCAATACATCCGGCGGATGCGGGACAGAAGGGGGATTATCACGAGCGCCAGATGCTAAGCCACTGAAACTGCACACAATCAATTAAGTCCTCTGTGCATACAGTAGCATCGCGCTGCAGCTGAGTTTATCCAGGAGAAAAATCACTCCGCTCGCTTCCGAACTGAACTGGAAGTTGGATATCTGCTCGTTTACATCTGCAGTGACTCTTCTGTGAGGGTTTCATCTCTGTGCAGACTCAGAAAGCAGACTGATGCACTAACGAGGGTCGTCGAGCAGGTCGCCACGGTGCAGGCGAACGGACGACAGATGACTGGTCACACTTTTATCATTCTGTTAAATTATTTTGCTTGGAGACTGTCCTCAGCAGGGAAATTACAGTATTTGGCATTTGGGCTATTAATGTGGCCTATGTTTATGTTTAAGCTTGGTCATAGTCCAGCCTCCTCTGTTAGAGGGTCGATGGGAGGGATTCTGGTGAAACCCGTTCATTTTTAAGTATCTATTCAGGTGTTAAGTTCCAGTACATTGAAAACCAGTGACAGGATTTTGGAAATTAAAAAAAATGAGTAAAAAAAAATTGATGTTTAGTGCATTTACTGGCAAAGAAGGCTTCATCGTTTCAGTGTGGCTTGTAGTTTTAGGTTAATTTGTAAATTACTCACTGAGAAAACAGGCTTAAACAAATCTGACGACGCACGAACACAGATCAGTTCCTGAGAGAGATGCTTCATCCTGGATGTGCTTTCCCTCTCTCATACACAATCGACAGGCCATTTAACGCCTCAGACGACAGCGGCAGCAAAACAGTCTCAGGAACAGGACGACATCTCAAACGCCAAAGCACCCAGTGACGGACTGCGCTCGTTTTTCACCTGCAGCCGGTGCGGATCGCATAATAACGGCCTGATCTCTTTGTGAAACCCGGCAGAAAGACGGATCGCCCCCTTTGGCTCGTCCACCTGGAGACAAAGCGCCCCACAATCCCCTGCAGCAGCTCCAGTCCTGACAGAGGAAGTAGGCAGTTAACCACATTACCTAACATGTCGTGATGGATGCTGCGACTCTCTGCAGGGGTCAGGGGTCTGGCAGCCCCCCCGCCGAGAGTAAGACAGATGAGGTTGGGTCCTGTGGCCAGACACCTCTCTTGCTCAGCCTTGTTTTCTTTACTCCCAGAGCAATCTGATACCTGATTGGCTCTCAAAGGAGCCCAGGTTTGATAGCACATGATTAACGCCGGCGGCTGCAACACGACCCAGCACCGTCACTGTAATCCCTGATCTGGCTCAGGTGGGGGCAGAGCTAATTCTGCTCAGAAATGGGTATTAATTTAATAATCTTGGATGATTTTTCACACATTATGCTCAGAACTAAAACAAACTGCGCTGACAAAACAGTGATGCAACCTGGATCCGCTTCATGGCGAGATTTTACTGTTGGTATTTCCTGTTGCACAGTGACGTGTGTGGTTTGGGTTGGTTTTTTAGAAAAATTAAGACGAATTAGTTAAAAAGGTGCAAATTATAAAAAGGTAAATTTAAACACCATAAAAAAATCAATTTAAGGAGGACATATCACAATCCTGCCCTTTGATTTACTGACTGGGGATTAAAAAAATGAAGGACGAACGCTTTTAAATCCCTTTAATGAAATAAGACTGGATCTAAAACCCATTTCAAGGTGAAACACATATGAGATGAAATTACCTGGAGAAATAAATGTATTTTGTTGGTCAGAAAATAAACGCCATGATGATGAGATGGATCAGCACCTCCTCACCCAGCTGAGGCTCCTTATTTCCAGAAGGATCCACAAACCGCAGCAGATCCAGCAGCAGAGGAAAAGGGCCGGCTGAGGCTCAGGAATGCTGAGTCAGCAATAACCATGTTACAAATGAGCGTCGGGTGGTGGACGCACTCGCCCCCCCCCTCTCCGACCCTTCAGTGCTGGATACACTTTTACCTTTCAGCCCCCGTCAGCCTCGCAGCCTCATCCATCACCGTGGAGAAGCCTGTGAATTTACCATAAAGCCCCACCATGCAGGCCCCTGAGATGACATGGCCATGCTGCAGGAGCTGCTAACAGCTACAAAATATCACAGATTTAGTTGATTTCTGAGCTGATTTTGAATGTACTCACTCCAGACAAAGTGTTTTTTGTCGGGCTGTCAATCACCCATTAGACATCCCAGCAGACAGCTGATGGGAGGCAGCAGACAAGGCAAGCACAGCGTGCTGGAGGGTTGGACTCAGTCGGCTGTTAGTTATTATTAGAGGTCTTATTGTTTAAATTGTTTTCAGGTAATGCTGAACAGTTTCACATGGTTGCCTGACACTTTTTACAGTGTAGCAGGGCGCAGTCAGCCATGCTGGAAAACCTCACAGCATCACCTCTTGACGCTCTCTGACAGTGAATAATCGGCCGCCGCTTATGCAGCTTATCTGAGTATGTCGAACAGCGGCGGCGGGAAAGAGAGCCCTTAATCTGCCTATAATCAAACCTGACAGTCACCTACAGCAAGGTGTGGCGCCACGCTGGGAACCAGTCAGCCGAAAGCTCTGATCAGCAGAGAGAAGCCGCCAAGCCATTAATATTAATCGTCCTAATCGGGCAGGAGAGCGGCGGAGTGATCAGAATGCAGTGGAAGGAACCGCGAGCACGCCGCGGCACATCAAGGTAACCCTTCGCCGTCTGTTTGAAGTAGGTGAAGGGAAGCCAGGTTTTTGTTGTTGTTAATTACGCTCTTTGTAGTGAGTATTGACGAGGAGGACTCCCCTTCCTCTTGTTCTCACCCTTTCACTTCCTCTTCCATCGTTTCATCGCGCAGATTTCCTTTCACAATCCTCTTCCTCTCCTTTGTTCAACTTCGTCTTCCTCTGTATCTTTTTTCAGTACCACATTTTTTTGCCTTTTAAAAACTTTGTACAACTCTTGTTTCCTCTCCACTTCCTCTTCTCCCAATTAGTTCTCTTCTCTACCTCCCTCCTCTCCCTGCAACTTGCACCATCCATCTTTTTTCAGCTCTAATTTGTCCTCTCAGTCTCTTAAGATTTTCTTTTTCTTCATCTTCATCTGATCTCTTTGTCCCTCATCATTATTATTCATCCTTTCCAACTTTTTTCTCCCCTTTGCATTTCTCTCTCCTCCTTCTTTTTTAATTTGTTTTCTTCTTTCATCCAGTTTGCCATCTTTCTTGTCTCCCTTATTTTCCACTTTCCTTCTCTCTGGCTCTTCCTCTTGCGCCATCCATCTTCTCTCTCCCATCATCCTCCTCTCTTCCTGCTCTTCTTCTTCTCTGGTCCGTATCTCTCCGCGGCTCCATGACCCTGGCTCTGACGGAAGATCAGTGTGCTACTCAGGGACTCCTCTCGGTGAGCAATGATCACCTCTGTTTACCCCGGCGTTACCGCCGCGGCGGCCAACTTCCTCCCGACTCTGCTTCATCCAGGCCGTGAGCGAGTGTGCGGGCCTTATCTCGCCGCCGCCACACAGAGGATTACTTTACCAGAGGAGATGCAGACTGGGATAAAGTTGTGCTGCTTCACCTCTCCCAAAGCTAACAGACAGTCCAGCAACCATGTTAACAGTAATCTGATAGCAACTGATAAATACAGCCCCTCTTTGTCTAGTTATTTCCCTGTCACTTGTGTTTTTTTTTCCTGGGGAGCAGAACTGTGCCGGTAGGATAAACATTTGAAAAGTAGCAGCTGAGGCGGGTGCTAATAATCAGGAACGAGCAAAGATCCACGGTTGAGAAATGGTACAAACTGGCGAATGCAGCAAACAACCTGCAGGAAGCTTTTTCACGGCAGCAGAGAGTCAGAAGGAAATGGGTAAACAGTGTGTAGGGGGGGCGAAAAGTCCTTCGCTCAGCATCTTTGAGAGTCCGAGATGTGAAAAGTGACTGGTTGATTTATCACGGGGGAAACAGAGCCACAAAGTACAATTTTCTACCTTGGCTGCAAACAATAATTCATAATGATGCCGCCTCCTGATAGCGGCGGACCTTTGCGCCGTGTCGGTCCTCGAAAATGATCGTAATAAATGTCAGGACTTCGCAGGTAACTACTTTAAAAGCCATTAGAAGTGGTCGTGATGGAAGATACCGGCCGACGCTCCGCGTTGAGATAACAACTTGGTTTTGCAGATAAAAGAGTGGAAAAACGAGCGGGATGTTTTATTGTGAGGTTACAGGAGCTCGAGGACTATTACAGATAAACAGGTTATGTCAATTAAAATGGCTGCACAGGGTTGCTCCGTAACCCTGCCCCTCCCGCCACCATGAGAGCATGCATCAGGGCTGGAGTCTCTCTGCCACATAATCTCTACACCTTGCTCAAACTGACAGATAATAACTACGAGGCGGGTCAGAAAATGTACAGCGCACCGTTTCATAACGCTGTCATGTCTCTGCGTTGACCTTTCAACTGAAAATACTTAGACAGAGTACTCGCCGCAACAGTCATGCATCACAGTTTAATGGCGTGTCAGGAAAGGCTCGTGCTTTTTGTTGGTGCACATTTTTTATCGCCACATCGGCAGATTATGAGAGAGCTAATGAACTCTGCTTTTGTTCCAACTTTTTGGGCTCTTGTTCCTCGAAAAGTGGAGACTTAAACTTCAAAACAAGCCCATATTGAGCGGGGAATCTAATACAAAAACTCATACTTGTAAGAGCAAATAAGCAGGCGCAGATGAGCATTGCTCTTTATGTACACTCAGCTCTGAGAATATTGGATCTTGGTGTGCTAAGTGTCATCCGTTCTGCTGTGAGAAGGGCTCATAAAAGCAGCGGTTGATGTGACTTTAAAGTTCCCGAGGGACGTGAGCGAGGCAGTTTAAAGACTCTTTAAAGCCACCGTCAGAAATACTTGAAAACACGCAGGAATTAATAACAATGAGTTTACCAACACTTTCATCTCCCTCATATAAAGACATTTATCAAATTATTAACATGTTTCTGCAAGAATGAAAACACTCCACTTGCAAATAAAACTATTATTGAGGAAAATGAGATGCAGGTTTCACTTTGGTCTTTATAGCTACAACTGGGTGAAAACGGATTATATGTTATATAAGAACTTCTTTTCAAGAAGTACAAATAACTCAATTAGTGTTATTTATAATATATATTGTTCAAAGTATAAAATGTGCAAAACTCAAACATATTCCATTTATGTTCTATTTCTATGATATAAAAGAGAGAAAAGCAGCACATCCTCTCATCTGAGAAGCTTGAGCCAACAAATCTTTGGTATATTTATCCAAACTAACGTCACGGCTCTGCGGATGACAGCGCTGGACTGTCTTGACTTCTTGGTTTACCGTACGAGAATAAAACCGGCTAGAACCACACTACTCAGATTCTACGGGGATTAGCAGCTCTTTAAAGTAAAACCATGTAACTTTTCTCTTTTCACATGAAAAGTTAAATCCATGAGCAATAAATTGCACTTTTGCTTCGTTCAATAGACTCAGAGGTTTCGCAGCTGCGGTCTTATTTGCTCTGGTCTGACCAGTAGCTTGCTCTGGCTAACGCTAGCTTATGTTATCTAGATAGACATTACTGTGTAAATGGTATTTCTGACTCAGTTTGTTGACTCTTCTCGACTTGTTCAAATGTTTTAGCGGATATTATTATGCAATGTAAGAAAGGCTGGCTTTAAAATCAGGACGGATTAAAAAGAAAAATATACATTTATGTCTCATACAGTTAAAGTCAAGAATCATACAAATAGTTTCTCTTACAGCACTTATCTATGCCATATTCTTGTGGTTAGGGCTATTAAGGGTTTGGGTTATGTTACTGTGATTGTATCATACGCATCTTCCTAACTGACAATCAGCATGCAGTAATCAGGAGGTTATTAAGGGGAAGCTCTTAGTTGATTAAGGCATTAATAAATGCTTTATGGTGACTAATAAAGAGCCAGTATGCTGCTAATATGCATGCTAATAATCAACTAGTTAATGGTAAATATATGTATCTTAATGTACACCATCAGCCCTGACAGCTGCATTAAATAAAGCAGTCCATTAAATAAAAACTCTCACCAATCCCGTCCTCTGTCTCTATCATCCAATCAAACTGCCTTCCTCCCCCAAACTGCTTTACTCCTAATTGCTGCCACTTTTGGACGACATCCAACGATTAATCAAGTTATCCGTCAGACACGTCGCCGTGACAGGCAGCAGCACATGTCGCGATCGACCTGATGATGCTTTACATTAAGAAAACAATGAAGAACAAAGTGCACCGCTTCAGAGTGTCTCCATCCTTTCCTGTGTCTACGAGTGTCATGTTCGTGTCCCACTTTTGATGCTACATCAGGGAACATGGCTGGGAGCGACGCAGACAGGGACAGAGAGGTGTATGTGTAATGCAGCATGAGGCTGTCTGTCGTATCACATGTGCAGGACGTAGCCTGCAGGAGAGAGGAGAAGGAGAAGAGGTGGAGAAGGGAGAGGAAAGGGGAGTGTAGCTCTGAGGAATCGCAGTCCCTGCCGCCTCACTTCTCCCGGAGGGACGACTGTGTGCTTTCCCCATCCGCCTGAGGTGCGTGTCGAGCGGGGGGGTTGTGCGGGGAGGTACAGCCTTGTAAAAGCTGAAGGGCCCTGCAGGGACCTCGACTTCTGTTGTCCCCAAACCCAGAGCCATGTGCCGCGCTTGGCAGCCCCGTCCCTTCTGTGCCTGGCCTCGGGTCTCTCTGGGAGGGGGGAGGTGGGGTGAGGTGGGGACGGGGACGCGGTGCTTTTCGGGTAGGAAAGGTTTGCAGGCTGACTTATGCTGGTCTGTGAGTGCACCTCTTTGTGGGGTCTGGATCTTATTGACGCGTGTTGCATTCGTGGAACACAGAGTGAAAGCCAACTGTCAAAGTGCTGCCAGATTAGTTCAAAAGGACAGAAATCTGCGGAAAAAGAGTAAATCTACTGACTTAAAGGGCAACTCACAGACTGAATTCACTTTTCACTCATCTATCATGAGTGTAGTAACACAATGGCCTACTGATCAAAGTATTACAATACTTACTATTGTTATTATTGCAGTATACGAACTGGGCGTCTGTGACGACATTCCAGGGAAAACTGCTGTATTAAGTTACTGTGATTGCAAACAGCAACATTTCCTGCTGCTGCAGTGTCACATTAAAAGCACTGAACTGGCGAAACATGAGTGGACTTTTATTCTGAAGCAGTCACAGAAAATCCGGTGTATTTGCAGTCATCAGAAATGACCGAAATCTTCAAAACTGACTCTTTAAGCTTCAAGTCACTCTGAGGATGTGTGTGCATGAACAAAACTGAAGAAAAAAGAGTCTATTATAAATGTTGTTGTTGTTGTACACAACGTACACAATGTACACAAACAAGTTATCGTTAAGGAACCATCTTAAAGTTGTAGATTTTGCCAAAATGTATTGATTTGAATACAAAATCTGGAAAATTTGAGCTACTTTTATTTGACATATTGACATATATCTGCAGCAGAGATTCATTATACAGCCATTATAGTGTGATATGACCCAACAGATCGAACCGGAACATAAATCTACCTGCATGAATTTGTCTCCATACAGTCGACTCTGCTTTAAGAAACAGCACAGACGTGTCCATTTTAATTAGAGAGCACGACAGAGGTTGGTTCACACAGCGATGACGTGGCAGCGGCGTGGACGGACTCAAGCCGTTTCATTTAGATCTAATTTGTTTGAATGGCAGGTCATTTTCTGAGTAGAACTTGAAGAGTTTCATTACAAAGTGTCAGAAATCCATTCTGGGTGAAGCAGAGGAGCACGTCTTTTCAAACGCGCAGTGATTATGCACTCAAAGCGGAGCTATTTTAGCAGCTACCTAATAATGTCCATCATAATCCAAAGTGAGTTTTACTTTAACCAGAGAAGGTGTCACATTATTCTAACTGCTGATACCTGGTATATTTTTAATTAGCCCTCAATTGTAGATCAGGGGAACAAATTTTGTCAATCATGTGAAACTCATTTTGTGCAGAAGGATGAGGATTTTTTAATTAGGTACAAAAAGACTACCTGTGTGTGTGTGTGTCTGTGTGTGTCTGTGTGTGTGTGTCGGGGGTGTCCCACGGCTCTGTGGCCTCATTTTGCCCGCCGCCGATGCCGCGGTGGTGACACATCATTATACAGCACAGGGGAGATCCTTCAGCCCGTCTCATTATTATCAAGAGGAAATCTGCTTCGACTCGCTCAGAACGGCTTGATGACGTCCAGCCGTTTGACGTGAGGACAGACTTTGGCTAATTAAGAGTGGAGGAAGAGGTGTGAGGTGGACGTCGGGGTTTGTGGTGGAACAGGACATCGAGAGACGGCAGGTTTTAGACGTGAGCTGCAGGGGAGGAGCGTGCTTGACAGGATTACCTTAAAGACAGCTGCTGATGATAGGTTCAAGTCTCATAGTAAACCACGCTTTCATTAAAATCAAAGTAACACTACAAGACACGTCGTTGGTCGTTTAACAAAATAATATTCTCAAAGAAAAGATAATAAATGGTGTTACCAATAAAAAAAAAAAAGATTAGTACAAGTGTTGTCGGATCTGCCAGCTCTTTGGTTCAGGTTGAGGTTGTGGTTGAGGTCAGAGAAAGATCGCTGACGTAGATCAGAGGCAGGACACAAACGGTGGTTTCTGGTGCCAAAGTCAGACACTTTGTACACCCAACGATCCACCCAACGTTCTCCCAGAGAGGTTTTGTGGCTGCAGAACAACGTCAGGCTACTCCTGCATTTGCTCCTGACACCAGTCACTATTTATAAAACGGGTTGTTTTAAGAGTTTGAGCGAGACACCCGTGCTGCTGGTTTTCTGCAAAGAAGACCGCTGCCAAACACGAGACATGTGATCTGGCCTCTTATCTTGGGGATCTGCCTGGATCCAGGTGCATTTGCATCTGAGTCCAGATGTCTCTTACTCCAGACGGAGATTAAACAACCTGACCAAAATTTAAGGATTCCTCTGATGAACTGATGCATCAGAGGCCGAGATATCTGAACTGTTATTCCCCTGTACGAGTCAAAACTCCAAAAACACTGGATCCTACACTTCCCATAATGCAACTGACAGCCTCTTTTCAGTAAATGCTCAAAATGTCTTTTAAACTCCTCAACCCCTGTTTGAATCAGGCTTTTAATAAAAAGCGCCAAGCTAAGACAGAACACGTAGACAAAGCTCTTCTCAAGCCACAGACGACGTTATACAATTCGCCCAATGAATTGACCTTCACGTGTAAAATTGGCAGATTGCCCCTTTAAGCGCAATCATCAATGCAGACGCCTCAAATCTAAAAGCAGTCATTGCATCAGAGACACTGACCGAGGCCGCTGGCACGTCCAGCGTCCTTTTTAAAGGCTGTCGCAGGTTTAAACATGTTTACGAGGACTCGGAGCTCTTGTGACTCTTCTGTAAAATATCACGTAAACCTTTAGCTTTGGCAAATAACATTAAAATGATGGCCGACTGCTGTCACAAGATATTTCTGTGGTGAAACTATTAGCAGCGATGTTGATGTGATGCATCGTCACTCTGAACATTCGGAAAGCTGACGACCTCAAGTATTGTTCAATATGTGTGAAAAAACACGGAGGATGCAGTTTGAAACTCTCAATCAGCTCATCAGTGAAGGATTTAATGGGCCGACTGTCCTTTAAAACGTAGCATAATCTGTTTTAAATGCCGGCGATCAATCGTTTCATGAGAGGAGGTGTCGCGCCACGTGAGGGAAGTCAACTCTTCAGATGGAGCGGTGAGCTAACGTCCTCTTCCTTGGACAGGCTTCCACGCCTCAGTCCAAGATCACAGGAGCTCAGAGCCAACAATACATTTTACTAGCAGCATGGTAGCATGTATGTGCTTTCCGCCGCTGCCAGAAACAAAGAGAGTAGCAAACGAGACGGTGGAGAGACAGAGCGAGGGAGGGGGCGGCCATAAATGCAGAGAGGGAAGACAATCCCATTGGCTCTGCTTTCATCAGATAGGTGGCACCATGAGCTAATCCCCGGGCTTAGCTGCGTGTCGCCCAGCACGGCACCCAGCCGGGTGTCGAAGGGGCCACCCTGGCAGATCTAGCGGGCCATGTGGCTATCCCAGAATCCCCAGGGAGGTTCACAATCCCGCCATGTTGCATTTACCTTCTGTGCAGGTGGCCCCGCTGGCCCCTCGCTGGCTACCACCAGAGCTAAAACGGAAACTTTTGCACACTTTGGCAGTGAGAGTTTGAAAACTGTTTGTACTTGAAAACCCACAGACAAAGCAGCTTGATGTTAGTAAACTGCACATCACATGCATTTTCCAGCGTACTTTTAGACCCTTGGCATCGTCTGCAGAGCAGAAAACCCTGAATGTGATTCTTATCTTGAAGTGCAGACAGACAGGCGGCGGAACGCTTTGGCTCTTGGAGCTCCAGAGTTCAGGCTTTTCTGGGGTTACAGCCGGAGCGAAAGCTGCACTTTCTGCACATTGGCAGCTCCAAATAACAATCTATCAACTGCTGCTCCGCGTCTGCTGCTTCAGTTGTAAACTCATCAACTGATCTCGCCCTGACTTAAACATCCAGACTGTCAGATCTTTGCGTTTTGAACCCGACGGTTGACTGACAGGCTGAGTCAGAGCGTTGCTGCCGGCTTTTATACCCGTTAACACAATAAACCGCGTCCGACGTTGCAGCTGCAGAAAACAACTGCTTTAATATCACAATAAGTGATTTCCTGTGTCATGTATGTTCCTGTATTTTTAATGTTTGTTTCAGATTGACAGAAATAGGCATTAATGCACAATAGAGGAACTGTCATTTGGTTTTTTTCTTCATTCATTTGTTGATGTTTTATATTTACTGTCTAACTTATTTATGATCTTATTTACATAACCATTCGGGTATTTTCTTTATTTCAATTCATTATTCATTTGATTATTGAATTATTTACTTATTTATATTTTTCCTGGCATGCACACTTATTTACCTCCTGACTGACTGACTTGTTTAAAAATGTTCCATTATGGATGACAATGTCTAGATTTTATAGCATTTGGAATTTCTTCTTGTTTATTTACTTATTTATATATTTTCTCGCTTACTTTCTGCTGTTTGCATTGGAGGTGATGACTTTTTAAATAAGCAGTTTCACATAGGATCATTTTGGCATTTAACTTTACTTCTATCCATGTGTTTTATTGTATTCGTGTATTAATTCACTTATTTATTGTCTGTGTGCAGAGACTGGAGCCCTCCTCCTGTTGGCTGAAGTCTCATTCTACTGTTGCGCCTCATTGTGAGCTGCTTCACCCAAAATGTAAATGTAAACATTACACCTACACAATACCCGTAATATTTCAGTGTGGTAATCCTCAATCAACAGGCCCCACTGGGGGGGAAACAGGCCTCTTCTGTGTGTGTGTGTGTGCTGGCAGCAGGCCAGTTCCTTCCTCTGTACCAAACACTGAGCCGAGTCGGTTGCTTAGTGGAAACAGACAAGCCAAATCGGCGCAGAGTGACCTATTTTGTTGCCGTGTGCCGCTGGGAGTGTGTTTTTCCCTAAACTAACCCCTGCCTGCTCGCTGCAGCTTGTGCTCTCTTTTCTCTCTCCCCCCTTTCCAAACGGCGAAAAGAAAGAAACCGAAAATCGCCCGCCAGTGGATGCACGGCCTCAACGCCACACCTACTTATGTGGTCCGAGCTCTTCCCCTCTCCACCCCTCTTCAGAGGCACCTAATTATGAAAACCCTGACTCATTTACATGGCTATGTTTGATCTAAATTACACTCCAAACCACACCAAATTAGGATCATCTGTGAATGTAAAACACTTTTTTTCCCCTCTTTCTGCCCCTCCTCCCTCCCGCTCTGTGTTCTTGCAGTGAGCTCTGCAGGGCACATGTTCAAATGATGAGGGGGGAATTTACAGTTTTTTAACGTTCTCTGGAGACCTGAGCCCTGTCCCACCCCGCCGACTGAGAGGGACCGGAGTCACCCACAATTATCCCAGGATCTGATCTGCACCCCCACCCATCCCACACCCAAATTAGACTGAGCCTCCTCTGACTGATTCGACGTACAGGCGGCACATTAATTACAATATGCCAATGGCTGGCCCGGGCTAATTGCAGGCGCTTATTATGCATTCATGTTCTCATAATGTACATCATCGTTCTGCGCTCTTCTGTCTCATTCCAGCCTCGGCTGTTTGTTTTATTCTATTATCAGCTCCCATATTGTTTCCGCAAATATCTTAAAGCTGCAACAGTGATTTGCTGACGTCTTTCTGGGTATTTAAAGCTGAAATGCGCAACTTTTCATCACTTTGGAAAACAAAGTAAATAAAATAAACAGAATTTGATTGATGGCATTACATTGTGTTTATGTTTCAAGCTCATTTTTGAGCATTTGCCATTTTCTGTGACTTCTATGAGTTGATGTCAGTGTGAAACTAGACACGACGGGCGTCCTGTAAAAGCAATAAAGTTTCCGATTTGTGTTTAAAACCAAGGTATACAGTGTGCATCGTGACAGTTCAGTTGTTACCAACCATCAAACTGAAACGTTTAACAATCAGTCAAATCTTGCAACAGATTATATGAAGGATTTAGCCCTGCAGTGTGATGGAAGTTAGCATTAATGCTAGCAGGGTTAGCAGAAATGGCTGCAGCCCATGAAGTTGCTGCGTCAGTCCTGTTGGAAATACCGTGGCGCCTCAACAGCTGACTTCCTGCAGTGCTTTTGTGCAATTTTTGCAAAGTTTACAAACTGCAGAAGCTTCACCTGAAGCAGAACCTCACAGTTTTGTTTACTTCTTTGTTTGAAGGGATAACAAACAGATTTTATTATACAAAACAATGCATTTATTGTTAAGGCAGATATTCGATCCAAGAGGTTCAATCTTGCAGTTGAATCTGCTTAATTTGTAATCATTATACTAATGCAGTTATTAATTATTGAATAAGAAGAAGGGATATGGCCTCTGAAACACAATCCTAGCAGCTGAAGATTTGTTTCAGAGCCATTTTTAATGCACACTTTTGCTATATTGAAACAAACAGGGAAATGTTCACTGCTTCCTCTACTCATTTCCTGCACCCACAATTTACAGCAGACAGCGTCCAGGCTCTGTCAGGTCGATCTGCTGACAGTCTGCAGAGGTGATTGACAGGTGTTAGGCCTGGAATTTAACCATAAGACAGGAGGAGAGCTAAAAATACGGCCAGAACTTTAAAGTTCAGGCAGTTGCCTCTCACTGCCGTGTGGAGACACCAGAGTGCTAAGTCGCCTGGTGCAGCTTTTGACAAAAACGGCTGATTATTGAACTAAGATCAAACATCTCCCCACAAATCTTTGAACAGGCAGCCAAACTACGGAGAGGACTGCTATTCTGAGAAGTTTGTTTTCATGCCTTCTGTTGTGGTTTGACTGGGCGGGCGAGCCGTGCCTCGTTCCCCCAAATCCGCAGAGCCTGGATCCAATAAGCCACAGTATCAGACTGCGGTGGTGTGGTTGGCAGAGGCAGGACGCTTCAATCTACCTACTGTACCCCCTTCACTCATCACGCTGCAGCCTAGGTGCTTTTTCTCTTTCAACCCTCTTCTCCTGAAGACTTAATTCACAACAAATGTTTTCAGCCTTTGTTCCTTCCTCTTGATCCCAGAGAGCTAGAACGTTCCTTCCACAACAGTGACCTAAAAACTCTAAAAGCCTACAGGTAAACAGCAGCTTGGCCTGAAATTTCTCCGATGCTTTTGTTGACACAAGTCTTCTTGGTTTCGGCCCTCGTATTGATTTCTGTAATTTGCAGACCTGGAAGCGCACAGAGCGAACTGCCCCTGATAAAGTTCGAACAGGTTTTGGCAGGGTTTTTGAGGTTGAAAATGAATGCAGTACCGCTGGATTCTGGCTAAGCCGCGCGCCCGTTTGGTTCAAACCAGAGCCATAATTTGATCAAACACATCAGTTCTGCTCTTTTGTCTTTTGTCATCTCTTCCCTCTCTCCACCTCCGAGCCTTGCTGCAGCTTTTAGTTTATTTGCACGTACGCCGCTGAAAAAAAAAGAAAGGAGGAAAAAAGTGGGATACAAACAGAGTGCGGTTGAGGCAACGAAAACCCCGAGGGGTTTATAAAAACATCTTACCCCAAAAGAAGAAAAAAAAAGAGGATTAGATTGCTGCTGTCATGGAAAATGCCTGTAACTGCAATTTGGGTGTTTTTCTTTTGCGTACCTGAGTTCAAACTTTCCATGGTCATTTAGTGAGCTGTAATATGTTGAGAACTCCGTGACCCTTGGGGATGTTTAAGCTCAGTAACTTTAAAAATGCATGGAGGAATGAAAACAGAACAGCAGCGTGATAACTCCTGGAAAACATTTTTTTTTCTGAGCACAGCTGAGTGTGTTCAGACTTTGTAGTTTGAGTTTAGCATCGACGAGATAAGTGAAACGTGTGGTCAAGTCAATTTTTAACCATGTATGCAAATTAAGACTTGTCGGTGCCTGTAAATACTGAAATAAGATCATTTAAGTTAAGCTCACATTTTAAACAAATCTCACACATTTGAGGACATAATGCGTGTTGTTAATGCTGTTTGCCAGTGCCACACGAGCATGTAAGGGCTGTAAGGGTGCTGACCCCCCTGGAGCACCTCCAGATGTTGGCAGATGTAAGATTGGTGTTGTTGTAAAATACACAGCATATAATCTGATGTGGTAAAATGACTCAGACAGTCTGAGTGCACTGTGTATGATGTGCAGGCATTACAGCAAAGGTCTGCACTAAAAGCAGCAAAAAGATCTTCATATATATCTCTGCATGAATGAAATGAGGCCCTGTCAGCTGCTCTGATGGATGTCACATGACTCACATGACTTTCTCATTCAATGCATAACCTGCGTAGAGTTTGACCCGGTCTGTTTTTCTCTCTCGAAAGCATGAACTGATCCAAGTTCAGCCTGTAATTAACAGGTCACAGTGGGTGTGGACGTCCTCATTCCAAGCAGAGCTTTCTCCTCGGCCATGCGGAGACTCTGCTAAGGTTTAAAAGGCAAATGTCTCCTCTGCATGTAGTTTCGATGAGGTGAGTGAAGATTGAGTATTACTCCAGTATAGGCGCACCAATCACAATGCCTCACTGTGAAGGAAAAAATACCAACTCTGACATCCTGTGTTTCCTCCCAGAGCACCACACATGGACATATTCACACATGTTTCTGTGTGCTGTGATCTCTGACGCTTCACCTTCTTATTTCTGGTGGTATCATTGTTTTTTTCAAACTGTTTTTACTACGTCCAACCAAACCGCCTTAAGGTAAAGTGGGAAAGCTGGAAACGCTGCTCTAAGTGGGGGTGGGGCTCTTAGTTTGGTGAGGGGAGTCATCGCTTTAAATTTTCAAAACGACTGCACTCCTCAGTTGTGTTTGACCTCTTTCCATCTCAATCAGACACATAGGCCAAATGTCAAAATGCCAATGAAACGTCTCTCAGCTAATAACTCCAACGAGACGCATTTTAAGTCCCCCTTCGTCGCCTTTTGATCTCCTGAGCTGCGTTCAACGGCAGCGAAGCTGGGACCGTTTGTCATAGCCAGGGGCGCTGGGAACCAGCGAGACGGGGACACGCCATGAAAATCTGACTGTCAACGTGCCCTCCTCAATTTATTAAGCGGCCCTCAGAGCGCGGAGCCGGGATTTTGACCCTGATAATACAAAGCCTGGGGGGGAAATGGCATAGAGAAGCAAGCTCCACATCCTGTTGTGCCGCGGTCAAAATGAGATGCTAATTAATTACCATTGGCATCTTTAGCAATGCGTGTCAGCTCCTATTTGGTGTATCAATCTGTTATGGGATCAAATCGAGGCATTCGAGGCCGTCGCCGGTTCCTGCAGCCGCTGCGGTCGGCCGGATGCAGAAGTTTCAGCCTGAGGTCACCAACGCTGACTGTGACCCCGCGCTTAATGAGAAGGAGTTTAACTGGCCCACAGCAAAACAATAACCATAATGGATTTGATCACATTATGGATCAATAACAATGAATCAACCGACTGCCGTCGCTTCACGCTAACTCTGATCTGTGCAGTGAAAACAAAACAGGGTCTCAGCACCAAGATAACAGTCTTTAAACCTTCTGCTGAACCGCAGGAAGTTTGAACACCTGCTCTTGAAGTGCAGAACTGCATTCTGGGTAATGTAGGGAAATCACTCAATGAAGCCAAATCTGACCTATTAAAATGAGTTTTTGCAGGTTTTAGAATATTCAATTAAAAATGTGCACACTTAACACTGCGTTTCCATCATTATATCATTGCTTGGTACTGTTGAATACACAATTCTGCAGCACATGATGACAATAATGGGACCGCTTTAATTTTTCCACCAATGTTACCAATACGAGCACTGTGTGACCGAACCACAGGTGTCGATTTCATTTCCACAGTTTAATGAAACAACTTTAAATGTTAGGGCAGCCTCGAAATATAGAAAAAAAAAAACTCTGAATAATGACTGTATCCTTTGGAAGAAGGCTGGCAGGATCGTACTTATTTTGTCGTAATTAAGCTAAAAAACAAAACAACTGGTGTGCTGCTTTAACTTGGTATGAGATTGAAGGAGGTTGTAAGGTTATGAGGATGGACACAAATGTGATGTTTTAGTCATTTACTCTCCTCCAACCTGCCAGATGTCTTCTTAAAATATGACATTTGTAATATAATTAATATGAATTTGTCATTTATTTGATGCATAATAGTGCATTTCCTTACAAAAACAAATAGCTAATTGATTGATTTTGCATACAATATGAACGTTTGCAATATATCCAACACGTCTTCAGACCTGAACAGCTGAATAGGTCAATCGCCAGTGACTATAGTGAATAGTACCTGCAACAGGTGTACCGAGCCTTCGTCGTCACATTGTTAATGCTGTCGCAGCTTTTCTAGGTTTAGGCTACAAAACTACCTGGTTGGGTTTCCGGACTTTCTTGCTCTTTATACTACGTCACCTGACTTTCTGCGTTGCTCCCATCATAATTACTGCAGCCACTAGAGGTCGCAACCAAACAATACACAGGCGTTGGGGGACGGGCTGAATATATCTGTCTTTGTGACATTGACAGACACAAAGAAATGTGGTATCACCGGGGGAAACAGGACTGAACGCTCCATATAAACAAATTAGGCTAATGCCCCTGAGGATGTGGCTTCTTTAATGGCTTCCACTGTATACAAAACCAACACAAGAGGAAAATGTCGAAAAGAAAGAAAATTAATCAAACAGGTTGACCAGGTTCCTGCTTCATCGGGAGGCCAACAGCAGCAGCAACAGTCATTAGCCGGAGATAATAAGCACAAGGTCAGGAGATTTCTGAATTATCTCCCCTTCTCCCCACTGTTCTGTCAGACTCCTATGAAGTTGTGTTCAAGAGCGGGCTCACGTTAATCAGTGGTTTAATTGCCACTTGCCTCGGAGTGTGTGGGGAATAAGGCCAATTTCTCCGAGTCTCTCCTTCAGGAGGATGCAGACAGGTTCTTGGAAAGAGAGAGGTCTGTCAGCGTGGATTACTGTCAGCAGCAGCAGGAGGCTGCTTTTACGATTTCAGAATCACTAAACTTTTGAAATGGCTAAGTTATGTGAGCAGAGTTTATTTACTGATATATTCATGATGTTTCTTGGTAACAGTGGATTATTTGCTAAGTGTATAAGTAGTGGTGCTAAAAGACTTGTAGCATTAGCAGCAGTGGTAGTTGGAGAAGTAGAGGTAACGCTTCCCTCTATTTATCATCTATAAGCAGTATAAAAACATATAATAAGTAGGTTTTATTTACCATATTACAACGCAGCTATTAGCAGCAGTTGTAGTATAGGTATTAATAGCACTAGTGAAGTGATAAAAGTAGTAGAAGGATAAGTAGCAGCAGTAATAGTAGTAGTAGAGGCAGTACTATTAGTAACAGTAATCATCATACAGTCGTACCTCCATGTGTTTGAATGCATTTGGCTGCTTGTGTACATGTACACATTTAGATAACCTCTGGTTAATTTCACATCCTCTTCCTATTTATCTGAATTAAACAACGTCCAGCTCTCTTGTCCGTGTAGAACAATCCTATTGGTTTAGTATCTCGTCCTAATATTACTGCATTAACCAGCGAGTGCAAACTGTGCATCCCTTTAATAACTCCATGTCAGTGTGATTAATGGACATTGCTTAATAAATTTCCTGTAATTAAGTGTCCACCTGCAGCTTGCTGGAATCAATTACCTTTTTGTTTATGCAATTTCCTCGAGGTATTTAGTTATGTGCTTCCATTATGGAGTTGTAAGATAATATCTGCTTATTCTGCTAATTCCTGTGTTAGCGTATGTGACATGGCGGGCTAAAGGCCTGAAGCAAAGAGGAGAGAAAAGCAGATGGACGGCAATGAAAGCAGCACTCCTACACTCATACTTTATGGGATCTGTGACTGATGTTTGCTGTGTGGTAGAAGTTAATAAAAAATAATAATGCATGTTGTTCTTGATGTATATAAGCACTGTGCTTTTCGTAATGCTAGCAGACACCTTCATATTAAAAACTAATTACACAAGCAGAGAAGAATGAGAGAACATATTAAGAGAACAAAGACAAACATATTCGTTCAGAGGTATAAGAGACGAAATGATGACAGATAAATTATGACCTGAGGGTCACCAGCTTCAGTTCCAGATGCATTATGGGAAACATAGGCTGTGTTTTTGGAGTTTGACTCATGCTGGGGGACAAAAAACAGAAAAATCAGGATTCCTCTGCCTCCTTTCATTAACTTTATGAAAGTATAATGGACAAAACAGCAAGTCACAGAGGGAACTGCAGGCCTCTTGCAGTTTCTGGATTGCTTAATGGCACAAAACAGGAAGAGGATGCTCAAATCGAGCTAATGCTAAGTTCCGATCATGCTAACTGGGAAAAATCACTCGCACCAACCTTCTGTTGGCCAGTGTGGGAGTGTTCAGGGGTTAAAAACAGTTAATAATCAGTTATTTCTCACCATCCATAAATTCATGCTGAGCTCTGGTACAGCAAGGAAGTCGAACAGGACAAGGAATGTGAGCGGTCATGATACATGTTCTTTTTTCCCCACTTTTTCCAACAGAGCATGAATGCAACAGTTTGCGGAAGCGGCAGGTGAGTGGCTTGTTTGCAGTAACCACAGCAAGGCAATGCATTTAACCTGAGAGGGTGAGCAACACACACACCACCTTCATCCACCTCCCTGACAACATGAACCCGGCTGCCCTAAAATGTGAATTTCCACTCAACTGTTTACTTGCATCAGACAGTCGTGCGGTCGTGAAATCAGATGACTCATTAGTGCAACAAGGGTGACCTTTTCATAAGGGCGGTGACATGTGAGGAAGGTCACCGTGGTTAAATGGCACACCCCTAAGTGACTGTCAATCAAGCGACTGCCACCGTGTCGCTCGCTGTCATCGTGCAGCAAATATTATGCAAGGACGCCGGGGTGAATTAACCTTCCGAGTCGTGTGCGCCGCGACGCTTAAACAGCTTCCTGATTTGTCAAAAAGAGAAGTTCTTTGAAATGTATGAATTTTAATGGTTGGTGGTGGATTTACGCTCAGCAAAGCGGTTGTTTAGAGGAAGATTTATTTTCAAACCACCTGTAAAGACGGCAGTTAGGGGAGAAATGATTCAGGCGGCCAACAGCTCAATTCTCTGCCACTTTTTGAGGTATCCAGGTCTGGCATTAATTCAGCTCCGCTTCAGGGCTCATCAAAAGTGAGTGAAGGTGTGAGATTAGAAATTGTGTTTGCTGCGCTTTTTTTCTCGTCCCTCCTGCCGTAGTTTAGCGTTACCGGTTTCATGCCCTGACAAGAAGTGACTGCAGGCACTCGAGGTGAGTCTGTGCGGGAAATCAGTTTAGAAATTACTGTTGGTGGGAATAAGTGTGGCGCGCATGAATGAGAAATAGATGTCAGTGTGCATTTCAGCAGCCAATCACTTGAGTAGGGCTCTCCAGGAACACAAGTGAGAAGTGGGCAAATAATTGGACTCCCTGTGTCCTGTTAAAATATGTGTATCGGTAAAAGGAGCCAGGGAAGGTGTACTTCACCCGGCAGAACACAGAAGATTTGATAAATATGAGAAGGGAGGCACTTGAGGCTTTCACTCCAGCTTTTCCAGAGAAAAAAACAAGGCGCTGCAATAATGACTGAAACCATCAGGCGGCAAAGCGTTTACTCCACATCAGTCTGCACCAGTGCCCTGTGTTTGTGTCGCTCTAGATGAACGTCAGCTGGATCAAATAAAAGAAACTCTAGAGCATAAATTAACAACTGTTCTTACATTAATTATGGTAAAAACTGGAAAAAGCAATAGAAAATACAGATTTAATGGGTGCTGGAAATTTAGCAAGAAAATGTGCAGAAAATGGCAGCAGTGCAGTGAACAATTATGAATTCCTTGGGAAATAGCCCAAATTTTTAAAAGGTGCAGATAGCTCGCTGATTTTAATCCACACTGAGCACCATCATTTATATTAGATCAGATCAAGAACCTGCAACGAGCAGCTGATTATGTGCCAGTCTGTCTACATAAGCAGAAAAACAAGGAAAAGCTCAATGTGTGCCACAAACTATGATTTTCATATTTTAGACGTATTCTAGTGACAAAAACTAAAAATAATGAGCCTTATTTATGTGTGGTATGCGGCGCATATGAGAGCCACACCTCTCAGTGCATTAAACAGCCCTGAGCGTCACATAAGATGATGCTCCTGCTGAGAGGGGAGTTCAAAGGGGACGTGCTGTAACCAAAACACATGTGGTTATTCAGAGAAGAGCGGCCCGGTCCTTTGCTGCCACAGTTTGGGTGAGTGAGGTTAACAGAAAGCCAACAAATTGTTGTCTCTTAGGGATAAATCTGGCTGTAAAAGTCTAACCACAGTAGTCAAAAGTTGTATTTGGGACGCCATGAAGAGATACGAGCTGTCAGTGATAAAGTTTCAAGCAGCAGACCTTTGCAGATTGAGACTGAATGTGTCTGAAAATGTAAATACACAAGATAAATGCTTCACTTCAGGCTGTAATCTGATGTTATGTTAACTGCTGTTGTCTCTGCATCACGTTTGTCGGCTTGTCGCGATGATGAAGTTGCTTCTGCGTCAATGCTACAGAACAAATGTGCTCTTTCTAATTTTGCTGTAATGGATGTCGCTCCTAATTCTGAACATTCGGGACAAATCTCCCCCTAAGAAGTTTTTTTTTTTTTTTTTAAGGAAACAGCAGCCTACATATGTCACTTTCTCTCCACAGCATGTTCAGTAATTATGTTCTTTCACATATCACAGTGAACTTGAAGAAAAACCAGACACCCTTCAAGTCTGATAGGCAGAGTTTAATTGGTTCAAATATCAGTGCCAGAAATAGAGTCAGTCGGCAACGAGCATTACATAACTGTAATTTAGTTTGTTCTGGGTCAGCGGGCCTCGGCTCGGCGATGGTGCAACGTTAAAAAATGTGACAATTCTTATTAAACACAGTGTGAACGATGCAGATCAGCAGGCAGGATTCAGCCTGGAGGTGACAGACGGTTTTCTAGCAGGGTTCAGCTGAAGGAACTTTCTTATACTTTGTTCTATTAAAGATGATGTGAAGCAGCAGTTTCACCAATTTCATGCATGCAAAACGAAGGGAAAATATGTCATGTTTTTGCCACTAAATCTGATCCTTGATGGGTTGGCAACACCACCAGCTCTCTGGAAAATAGACCCGGCCTAACATACCTGTTAGCAGGGCCGCTATTGGCTGCAGTTATTGGTATATTTTGGTGTATTTTGTTTCAGGGGTATCAGTTCGGGAGGATTGGGGAGGAACCTGGATTAAATTAGAGGTGGTTTTCTCAGGTTAATCTTTTGAATACTATTGGGATCAGGATAATGTTTGGGTGTCCACATACTTTTGGCCATACTTGACTGACTAGTGTGAATCCACTGTGAGTCAGTTTGCCAAAGGAAACATAAAGTCCTGCAGGTCCGTATTTAAAGGAAAAGTCCACCCTAAAAGGGAACTCCATGTGTTAATCCTATAGAACTCCTCCTCACTTCTAATTAGCGAATGTGAAGCAGCTTCTCGTTAAGACGAACAGCGGAGAGACACACCGCGGTGATGATGTCATGTACAGACAGATCCTGGAGCTGCTCCTCAGACGGTGAATAATGGAACAACTGCTGGACGTGGGGACAATTTCTGATTCACTGCTGGAAGCCCGACATTCAAATGAAACTCATTTGGATGGAACATCTCAAACACAAAGTCCCACCAGCCCACAGAGCCAGTCACTAATTCAGAGACTCATCAGTCGAGGATTTGAAGGTCTGCTTTCCAGATTAGGGAGACAGTTTTTCTGTGGTTCAAGATGCTTTATTCTTTTATTGTCATTGAAAATAATGTAAACAGCTTAAACCAGAGTGAATTTCTCTTTAAATTAAAGAGGAAAGTGACCCTCAATTAAGATCCTACCTCCTTGTTGTTGCTGAGCTTTCAAATCTAGAACTGCACATACATTTTTAGTTTCAGCTAGCTAGCCAGCTAGCATTAACTTCATGAGGCAAACTCTTGTCACTAGCTGGCTTTTTAATGTTTTCAGCTCTTGAATATGTATTTGAAGACTACGTTAGTGCTGCGTAATGATGGTAAACAGACTGAAGCTAAAGCTTTTTGAGCAGCATTGTTTTTGTATTGCACTGCAGAGCTAATTAGCCGTAGCATTGTAGCACAGCATCTTAAGGACAAATCTAATATTGTTACTTTCTAACATTACGCTGTTCATATTTTAAAATGTTTACAAACACAATTGTTGGATTTATGCTTATTTTATTTACTTGAACGTCCTTTTGTGTAAATACAAAGGACTGCTAATGTTAGCCTAAACTCTGACATAGCATCATCCATCTCCCACACAGTGAAGTTACAGTCCTGAATGGGACAAGTTTGAGTGTCGCGGTAACGCCACAAATATAGTCAGCTAATATATATTCTCTGAAGTATCCTAGGTTACAGTTGTATGTAAAAAAAAAAGAAAAAAAAAAGCTAGTTAGCCTTGGATGCTAACATTCAGTCCAGAGGTGAATCCAGTGGTTCTCAAACAGGGGGGCAAAGCAGGGGGCGAGCAGGAGTAAAATATGGAGTGAAACTAAATTCAATGAATGTGATTTATTTCAGAAACTTGCTGATGCGATCATGCTGACCTTTATTTCACTAAAAATTCAACTTGGACCCTTTATTAGTTGCTCCCACTGTCATTGCAAATGATTAATGAGAAATTGTGGGGTCGGGGCATGAACTTTTTTCCACTTTCGATGGGGGGCATGTCAGAAAAAGTTTGAGAACCACTGGTTTTATCCATTTCCTGGAGATTTGCACATTCATTTTAACTTTCAGTACTGATACAGTCCATAAAAACACATTAAAACTTGACCTGCAGTGTTGAGCTGTGCTTGCTAAGGCAGGACTGAACAATCACTGTTTGGCAAAAGGAGATAATATGACTGGAAATCTTTTTCCAGGAATTTAGAGAGACATAGTTGCCAATTTGGATGAATATTATCTTTTCATTATCTCAATCTTGATCGAGATGAAGGATTAGTTGCAGTGTTCCTGTTGTAATACTTGTCCTCTTACACCCCTAAAAAACCTCCCCAAAATGAGTAATAATCAAGACAAAACAACAAGCTTAATGCCTGCAGTACTTTTTGGGATTGTGCACACAAGGCACAAAGGTGCCGGGTACCAAGCGCAGACTGGTTCAATTAAAGAAACGACTGTTTATCATTTATTTATCCATCAGAAAACAATTGGACGTTATGATTGCAATTTGCTTGATTAATGAGTTGATTAAGACTGTTAAATGTTTACAAAGGAGTTGAAACGCGCTCTGCAAATATTTTCAGAAAACAGGACGTCACGTCGCATCGCAGCCGTCTGTAAACTTTAATTAAGCACAAAACCATTCAGACCCCCCTCCCGTCCCCCCTCCTGGGATTCATTATTCCCACCTAAATCTGCATTTTTAATTATTTAATTTGAGATAACGTTTGCAAGTTCCACCAGCAATTATTTATTTCTTAAAACTCACAAAGGGCTGCTCAAAAAATGAAAGTGCTCTCCATGAAAGGTGCAGCGGCTGAGGTACGCCTGTAAATGAAGGCAATTTGCACAATAAAAAAAAAAAAATTATATTAACAACTGCCTCGGTTCAGACATCAGTGTCTTGTGATTGTAAAGGCGTTTTCATCCAGCGTGCATCAAACTGGGAGGAGGAACACCGGCATTTATTATCATAACAAACAAGCTCCCATCAAAGAAATAATTAATGGCATTGTGCCCAATATAAAACATCCCATCATGCCTCAGAAGGCCGGGGGTGGGGTGTTGAGTTTTAATCACGATCATAAAAAACGATCTTCCTGAGTCTGGATGACAGAGCTGTGCTGATGTGCGGGGTCAGG